>NW_028270178.1:65103282-65724532 GCF_037043375.1 Chiloscyllium plagiosum | reverse complement strand
TCGCTGCGTTGAAGGCACTAACAGCAACATGTGAGTTGATGGAATGTGAAAAGGCCAATATCTATGCTGATTGAGCCTATGCTCATGGGATCTGCCATCTATTTGGGGCGTCTGGAAACGTAGGGGCTTCAGCTAAAGCAAGGAGATCCCATACAACATTTCCAACAAATTGTACAGTTGACGACCATGTTATTGAGGCTAAAAGCGTTTGCTATGCCACAGTGCCAGGCACACGCACATAAATACACGCACACACACACACACACAAAGTGACATGGTGGCGGTTAAAGATAATCAAGCAAAAGATGATCCGTCTCGAAAGGCCTCTGGTTGCAGTCCAGCGATATGTGCCCCAGGTGGGTTTAGATCTGCAGCCTACAATAGCGGACATCATTGAGATGCAAGGTCAGGCGTCCACAGCTGAACAAATACGGTCAAGTCAAAGGGAGTGAGGGCAGTCGAAACCAAGAAAGTGTGTGGTGCACAGAGGAAATATTATGGGTTGCACATACCCCTTTTGTTGACCACTCTCATCTCAGAGGCACATGGGTTGGAGAACTGTGCTAGAGGGCAAGAACTGAGGAAGATGAAGAAGGATGGCTTCTGGCAATGTTACTTGTCGGCCTCAGTGGATTACACATTGTCACAATGCGATGCATGTGCTCACAACGATATCAGGAAAGGAATAGCGACCCATATGGGACACATACCAGTATATAAGGGACGACTTAAGAATTTGGTGATCGACAATGTGGAAATGGTATCGACGGTAAGAAGGAAGAGATCTATGTTTGTGTTAATCGTCAGGTTTAGTGGATGTGTAAAATCAACCCCGCTGGAAGATTCAGGGGCAGGCACAATTGTAAAGTTTCTTAACAATTGAAGTTATTTCGAGGTTTGGCATACCAGCAGACATAATTTCAGGTAATGTTTCTGCGTCTATCCAAAGTGTGATCAAGTTGATGCTGCAAACTTTGAGGATCAAGCAGAGCTTTGGACATATATATCATGCCCTGTATAGTGGAACTGGTTAATGGAACATTAAAAGATAATTTGAATCAAATTTGCGAAAGTGACAATCTTAAGTGGGTGGATGCGGTGCCTTTGCACTGATGATATACCATTGGCAAACTATAAGCATGGCAAATTGATGCCGCATGAAATGCTTTCTGGTAGTCCCATGTCAGTGTCCAAGTTGAGGGCTCCGTATGACAGGCCTAGCTTGCAAGATTTGAAACTGGAACATATGCAGTACATGCAACGGCTAATTTTGATGCATGAGTCTATCTGCATACAGGAAAACTGAGGGTGCTCATGTATGCCAAGTAAGCGGGACACATTAAATCTAGAGATAAGGTGTATGAACGAGCTTTCCGGTGGAAGTATAAGGAGCTGGGAATGGAGGGATCCTTCAGGGTAACCAAGGCTAAGCCCACTGCCAATCAAGTGAAGGGACGATCCAGTTGCTGTCATCTCAATCGTTGCACCAGAGCTTTCCGCAGACGCATATGGATTTTGGAGCTGAGGTATGTGAAGGCAGAGAAGGGACAGTAATGTCTGGAAGGGGCACGCAAGGACTCGATATTCCTTCTTGTGATTTTGAGCAGATAATGAGTGCGGTCTTCGGGGATATTGGTGCCTCCGGGCCTAACAGTGAGGGGTCAGTGAAAGGTGGAATATCTCCTGTTTTTGTGGCTTCGGACGGGTTGGGGGAAGTCAAGGATGCCCCGTTCCCCAATCCTGAGCCTTTCTACTCTTGTGAAGATTTCGGGAACATTAATTTGGCGAAACTGGCAGATCTCACTTATTAGTCTAATGCCCTATCACAAACAAATTGCACAGCTCTAAATGGGAAAATGTCCCTGATTCGACAATACACATTGTTGATCAAGGAAATCCAAAGGGCATCCCCAATGAGTTCAAGCCCAGGAATGATATTGCCGCGGGCGAGGAGGCACTTTTTCCTGCTACTGGTTTTTGCAAAAATGCTGAATGGAGTAATTATATCTATTACAATCTGCGGGGATTTATTAATTGCACTAATGCTGCCCTCTCAGTGTCAATTAAGCAGTTGGATGCAGCCAGTAGGATGCCATCGTAAAATAGACAGACCTTGGACTAGCTCTTGAATGAGAAAGGTGGTGTCTGTGTAATGTTTGGGGTACATTCCTATACATTTATACCAATTAAAGCTAGCCAAGCAGGATCATTTACTATGACAATGAATCAGCAGAGAAGTTATGGAAGGCGATTAAGGAGACTGTGCGGTTCGGCATTTGTTTTTGTTTTGTTGGTTGGATACCGCTTTTAGTAAATTGGAGGACTGGTTTGCCAAAGTTACGGTCGTTGCAGGGATCATGTTGATAATCGCTGCATTTGTGTTTTGATGTATTATACCTCTTCTTTTAGTGCATCTTGCTGCACGCCTGTTCGCTATCAATCTGGTGAAATCTGGACCAAGCCCCTCCTCCACAATGGTTGCAACTCTATAGCTATGATCTGACGTCTGCTGAAGCCTTGTGCGAACAAAGACGCGTGAATTGCGTCCGTTGCTTAGATTGTGCGATTTCTTTGGGTCATGTTTCCTGTTCTAGCGATTGCAGACGGGATTCTGGCTCAGTCACGTCAGGTACAAAGGGAGAATCCTGTGGAAATTGTTTTTTTTTTTACGGCTTTCGGGATTGTAGCTCCCGAGTTGGACTTTGTGCGTTCAGCCTCATTATAGTCTTGTTCAAGGTGAGATCAGTAGTTCTCAAAGTGGGGAATATATGCAAGTTAATTTGGAAGTTATGCAGTTAATATGGCATTGCAATGCATGCAACAGGGTCAGGTTACAGAGCTCCAGTAACAGGTAATGATTGGTCACTGTGATAGGCTAGTTAAATCAATGTTAGATGAGCTAATACCGAAGACGATGGTCGTCTAATGTGATAGATTAATAGTAATTTAGTGATCCAGTATGGCAGACGGTGATTAGTTCAGAGAGACAAAGCAAAGCAATATGATTAGTAATGGTAATGTTATCAGGTGCTGAAAGTTGGAATATATAAACTGCAAAAGACAAAGGAATGGTGGCCAAACAGGAAAAAACAATCTTCCGATTGCCAAAGCATTTTCTTTGCAAATAAAAAAAAATCGTGAAGGATTTTCTTCATCTGGTAATTTTCACAGAGTATTGGCCGAGATGGACCAATGGGTCTGTTTCCATGCTGTACTTCTCTCTGACTCGATGACTGTATAACGGTCAAAGAATTCCGTCTTACATATTTTTCCAATTTTTCCACTTAAACAATATTCTGTTATTTCGTTCTTGCTTCCCAAGTTAACAATGTCTCATTTTCCCACATTTCTCGTCACTGTCTGCAGTTTTGACTGGTTCGTTTGATGCTAGATTATGTCAGTTTTGGTCATTGGTCATTGGAGGAGGTGTTGGTGATAGTTTGTTAGACTGTTAATTCGTAGACAAGATTAGAGTGGTGCTAAAAAAGGACATAGGTCAGGCAGCATCCAAAGAGCACGAAAACCGACTTTTCCGTCCGAAGGCCTTCATAATGAATGAGGCTGCGAGACTACGGGCTGGAGAAATAAATGGGCAGGGATGGGGCTGCGGAGAAGGTTGTTAAGACTGGAATAGGTGAATGGAGGTGGGCATAAAAATGATAGGCCGGTGAGGCGGGTGGAGCGGCTAGGTGAGAAGGACGATTGGAAGGGAGGACAGGTCATGAGGATGGTGCTGAACTGGCAGGTTGGAACTGGAGTAAGGTGGGGAAGGGGTAATGAGGAAACTGGTGAAATGCACATTGATGCCCTGAGGTTGAAGTGTTCCGCAGAGCAAGATGAGGCTTTCTTCCTCCAGGACTCGGGCGGTGAGGGAGTAGCGATGGAGGAGGCACAGAACCTGCATGGTCTCGGCAGAGTTTGGAGGGAGTTGACATGTTTGGCCACAGAGCAGTGGGGCTGATTGGTGCGGGAGTTTCGGAGATGTAAAGCACACAGCGAGAAGGCGTTCGGTCTCACCCCAGTGTAAAGGAGACCGCATCAGGAGCAATGGATCCAATAAATGACATTTGTGGAAGTGCAGGTGAAACTTTGGTGAATGTGGAAGTCTCCTTACGGGCCTTGCATGGAGATGAGGGGGAGGTGTGGGCGCAGGTTTTGTAATTCCTGCGGTGGCACGGGAAGGTGCCAGGCGGGAGCGAGGGTGGTTGTGGGGAGGCATGGAGCTGACCAGGTAGTCTCGGAGGGAACGACATTTGCGGCAAGTATATAGGGGTGGGGAGGGTAAAAATATTCCTAGGGGTGGGGTCCGTTTGTAGGTGACAGAAATGTCAGCGGATGATGCGGTTTAAGCAGAGGTTGCTAGGGTGAAAGGTGAAGATGAGGGGCGTTCTTTTCTTGTTCCGTTGGAGGCGTGGGGTTGATGGTGGCGGGGCGGGACGTGGATAAGCTGCGTTGGAAGGCATATTCAACCACCTCGGATGGGAAATTTAGGTCTTTAAAGACAGAGGCCATCTGGTGTGATCTGTGGTGGAACTGATTCTCCTGGGAGCAGATATAGCGGAGGCGGAGGAATTGGAAATAGGAGAGCATTTTTGTACGAGGTAGGGTGGGAAGAAGTGTAATCCAGGTAGCTTTGGGAGTCAGTGTGTTTGTAAAAATGTCAGTGTTGAGTCGGTCATCGTTGATGGAGATGGAGACGTCCTGGAAGGGGAAGGAGGTGTCAGAGATGGTCCAGGTGAATTTAAAGTCGGGATGAAAGGTGTTGGTGAGCTCAACCGCCTCTTGGGAGCACGAGATTGCGCTGACGCAGTCACCAATGTAACAGAGGAAGAGGTGGTGAGTTGTGCCAGTGTAACTACGTCATATGGACAGTTCTACGTGGCCAACAAGGAGATAAGCATAGCTGGGGGCCAAGCAACGCTCTGGGGCCCCGAGTTCAAACGCTGCCCCAGCAGATAATGTAAACTGAATTCAATAAAATAAAAGTCTAATGATAACCATAAACCGATTGGCTACTTCAAGAAAACCCAACCTGGTTCATGAATGTGCTTCAGGAAATGAAAGTAACTTGGTCTTGCTTCCATGTTACTCCATTCCTACAGCAATATCGCTGGCTCTTAACTGACCTCTGGATAATTAGGTACAGACAAAAAATGCAATCGATGCTCTTATCCCATGATTGAATGAAAGAATTGTTTTACCACGTAATCAACAGTTATTCTCTCTTATTATTTCTCGTATTCTATTCTTCTTGCATGCTTGAATAAGAGCTAGGGATGAAGTCAGGATCTGAGTGGGCTATGAAATATCTATTATAGAGGCAAATTTACAATTTCGTAATATTGTATATTGAGGAAAGGCTGAGACACTTGGGGCTGTTTTCATTAGAGAAAAGAAGGTTTAGGGGTGACTTGATAGATGTGTACAAGATGATTAGGGGTTTAGATAGGGTTGACCATGAGAACGTTTTTCCACGTATGGAGTCAGCTATTACGAGGGGGCATAGCTTTAAATTAAGGGGTGATAGGTATCGGACAGATGTTCGGGGTGGATTCTTTACTCAGCGAGTCGTGAGTTCATGGAATGCCCTGCCAGTAACAGTGGTGGACTCTCCCTCTTTCTGGGCATTTAAATGGGCAGTGGATAGGCATATGGAGGATAGTGGGCTAGTGTAGGTTAGGTGGGCTTGGATCGGCGCAACATCGAGGGCCAAAGGGTCTGTACTGTGCTGTATTTTTCTATGTTCTATGTTCTATATATGTCCCTATCCATCATTTTACAGTTTTCTATTGTTATGTCAGAAAGAAGAGAATGACGAGAGTAAGATTAGGCTGAATCAAGTACAGGTGTGTGAAGTTGTGCGTGGTGTTCATGGAGGGAGCAAAGGCGTGAAATGCATATTTTTCGTCAGTATTCACTCTGGAAAAAGACAATGTTGTTGAGGAGGATATTGAAGTGCTGGCTGTCAGACTAGACGGAATTGGGGTTAAGAAGGAGGAGTTTAGGATTTCTGGCAAGTGTGAAAATAGGTATGTCCTCTTGGGCGGATGGAATTTATCCCTCGATTCTCTTGGAATCCGGGGCGTGGGCAGCTGGAGATTGCATAGATTTTGGGCTTTCATCTTTATGTCGTCACTGTCTACAGGAAGAGTGCCAGAAAACTGGGGGATGACAAATGTGTGCCCCCTTTTCAAACAGGGGAAGAGATACAACCTGATGATTATAGACCGGTGAGACTTATTCCAGTTGCGGGTAAAGGGTTAGAAAGAGAAATAAACTATAGAATTTATAATCATTTGGAAATGCATTGCTTGATTATGGATAGTCAACATAATTTTGCGAAAGGTAGTCCTGCCTCAGAAATCAAATAGAGCTTTTTTGAGAAGATGATCAGCAGATATGTGAGGGTTTACATAGAATCGTCAATTGCAAATCGAAGCTGCCCACGGATCGTTTGAAATTGACAAATACTGATTTGTTTCTCACGATATCGTGGGGAGGAGAAATTAACTGGACTGATGCACAATTGACACTTTGCGCAGTTAAATCAAGTATTCTCCCTGCGCAGTAGGTACAGCCAGTTTTATATGGTTACAGAAATGTAATGTTAATTACAAGACAATGCAGTTTCGATTGCAATTAATAGGAAATGATTGCTTGTTCGCCAGTATCCATCGGGAACAGTTGTAACATGAGGTTTAGCTAATCTGCAGAAATATGTGGCAATGGCTTGCATCCTGACTTCAATAACCACCGAGAGTAGTTTTCATTTTTGTCAAGTGTCTTGATGCCACCTAGTCTGCGTGAGCTTTATGTGGGTTGAGTCGCTGAGGAGAAAGGGAATGACCTTTTGGCTTCAAGAGCGGCCATACTAACCTGAGTAACAAATGCAGTTAGCACATCATCTGGGAAGCGCACTCCTTCAGTTGGGAAACTGCTTAGGTAAAATCTCGCTTGCCTGTTGGTCCCTGAGCTGAGTCTGGTCACGTTGAGGTACCCGTCACATTATGGGTCGCCTATCGCTGTCTAAAAAGAGACATTATTTCTGTGAACAAGTTGCGTGTAAGCAGAGTGTTCTTTTACTTTTCTTCCACAATTCCATCTTAGTTTTGTTTTTGTTTAGGAAGTGATAGAACAAGGGTTGTAGTGAAAGGGGAACACAACCAGAGTCAAAGTGCTTATGTGGTGTAGAAGGCTCAGATTCACTGGGGTCATATTTAGAGATTTTGCCGGGTCCGAATACTCTGCTTCAGAGGGAAATGTTATTATTGCAGTCAAAGTTCACGAGCTGGGTAGCGAGGCAGGCGGGTGTAACAGCATTGAGTACAACCGTATACAGAATGTTTGATGATCATGGCAATGACTGCGATAAGGACAATGATGGTCATGAAGACAATGAGTCCCTGCAGCAAAGCTGTGCCCCATAAACCGAGCTAAGAGCACATCTCACTGTGCTCTGGATGTGCAGCACAGTGGCAGCTTATTGGATATTTTGGTCTCAGTCAGTAATCACTGGATTTGACAACATACGTGCAGCAAATGGAGCCAAAGAGGGCGCATGTGCCCCGGTTCTCAGCCAGCAGATAGTGAAAAAGCCATCCTGTTCTGTAAGGCTATAGTACAAATGTCTCCGCATTTAGCTGCTCGAGCACTTTAGCTGTGGCATTGCCCACCTCTTCCAAGGTGGGAGCCAATGTGGGGTTTCTATTTCCAAGCGGACAGCTACATTGCGATGTGAAAACATAGAGAGAACCTGGTCAAGAGTGATAAGAGTTCGCCTTCTGCAAGTTCGTGGCTTCGTGAAGGGAGAGGACTGGGATTAATCGCGAAATGGGACTACGTACAAAACTTTGCAGCTCCCAGTCAAAGATTAATGTAGGCTTTGTGGCCACAAATGAAGTATGTGCCATTGTTGATCCGCAGAGTGTCAGTCTGGGTTCCTATACAGGCGGTTGTGAAAGCGTCATTCAAAGTGGTCCTGTTGAGGTCCTGCAAGTATAGTACACTGCCTTACGATGTGGACAGACTCGCCGATGGGTTAAGGAGCGGGGGTTAGCACACCTGCTGTTACCAGTATTCCATCCAGCGGATTTACGTTTTTCAGGCAGATGGATCGCTCGGGTGCAGCCTGCCCATGAGGAGTAGGGCTGGAGGTTTTTGGGAGAGATTTACAAGATTTAAATTTGTTCAGTCGGTATTCTGTTGATTTCTAACAGGCTTGACAGTTTCCCTCCTAATTTCCCACTTCAGTTGGTCGGTTGAAAGTTGAAAGGTTCCCGGTCCTCCGATTTCCCACAAATCTTTGCTTTGCTATACTTCTTTCCCATTTGTCTTTATATTATTTTAAACTACGCTCGTCAGCAACGGCCACCCCTGCCTCCCCTTAGGATCTTTCTTCCTTTTTGGAATGAACTGATCCTGCATCTTCTGCATTATACACAGAAATACCTACCATTGTTGTTCCACTGCCATCCCAGCTCGGGCATTGCACCATTGAACTTTGGCCAGCTCCCCCCTCATAGCTCCATAGTTCCCCTTATTTAACTGAAATATTGTCACTTCCGATTCTACCCTCTCCCTTTCAAACTGCAGATTAAAGCTTATTGCATTGTGGTCACTACCTCCCAATGGCTCCTTTACTTCGACGTCCCTGATCAAATCCGGTTCGTTGCACAACACCAGATCAAGAATTGCTTTCTCCCTGGTAGGCTCCAGCACAAGCTGTTCTAAGAGTCCATCTCGGAGGCACTCCACAAACTCCCTTTCTTGGGGTCCAGTACCATACTGATTCTCCCAGTCTATCTGCATGTTGAAATCCCCCATAACAACTGTTGTAATATCTTTGCGGTAGGCCAATTTCAGCTCCTTATTCAACTTACACACAATATCCATGTTACTGTTTGGGGGCTTGTAGGTAACTCCCATGAGGGTCTAGCCATACTGACTCTACATCCCCTGATTCTAGGTTCCCCTATGCAAGGGACTGAATATCATTCCTTACCAACATGGCCATCCCACCCCCTCTGTCAGTCAGTCTGTCTTTACGATAGCACATATCGCCTTGATTATGCATTTCTCAGGCCCTGTCCACTTAAAGCCACATCTCAGTTATCCCTAAAACATCGTAACTGCAAATTTACAAATGAGCCTCAAGCTCACTTTATTTCTAATGCTTTGTGCATTCATACAAAATATTTTTAATTTGTTACTCCCCACACCCTTCCTATCAATCAATAGTTCACTTCACCTTACGGCATTATTCTTTATGAGTTGTCTTTCTTGATTTCACTTGTTCTAACTTTCCCTTTAACTTCCTTTTTAAACTTCCAGTTTGTCCCCTCCACCACCCCCCACCTCTCGCTATTTAGTTTAAACACAGCTGTGTTGCAGTGACAAACCTAGCTGCCAGAATGCTGGTCCCCCTCCTATTCAGGTGCAAACCGTCCCTCTTGTATAATTTATCCTTACCGCTAAACATACCCCAGTGATACAAGAATTGAAATCCTTGCTTCGTGCACCAGTTCCCCAGCCACACATTCAAGTCCATTGTGTCCCTGTTCCTGTTGTCTCCGGACCGAGGAACTGGAATCAAACCGGAGATAACCACCCTGGATGTCCTGATTTTCAGCCTTCTTCAGAGTTCGCCGATGTTTCACTGTAGAATGTCCTTCTGCTTCATCCCGACGTCATTTGTGCCGACATGCACCACCATGTCTGGCTCTTCACCTTCGCCCTTGAGGTTTTCCTACACTCTGTTTGCGATCCCCTTTATCCTGGCACCAGGAAGGCAACACACCAAAGTCAAATACAGCCTGTCGCCGCAGAAACCCCTTTCAGTCCCTCTCGCTCCGGACTCCCCTAGTACCACGCTTCTGTGTGATGACTGACTCCTCGGCTCTGCTTCCACGCCAATTTCTGATTGGCTGACCTGACCGCCTCTCGGACTGGCAGTGACGTCAGTCTCGAGAGCACACCTACTTAAATAATACTCACCCACCTTCTCAACAAACTCAGCACTCCCGTCGCTCCCTGCTGTAGTCTTAGTACATCCCTGTCCCTTCCCGTTCCTTTGTCCTTGTCATCAGCCATATACCCAATGTTTTTCGGATCATTTTTGTCTTTGAATTCGGAAAGCTCCTTTCGCCTGAACTCGGTTTCTGCATCTTCTCTGAGAGTTTAAAGACCCTTTCATAAGCCTACTTACGTGATTGGCCAGGACAATTGTCCCAGCGGAGTTATGGTAATTTGACCCGTGTGATGTTGATGTTTCTCGGTGTTCAGTGCTATTTGCCCTAACTGACCTTGAACTGAGTGGTTTGCTAGACAATTTCAGAGATCCGTTGATACTCAAACATATTGCTCTGGATGTGGATGACATATATGTCAGACAGATGCCTATAATGAATTTCCTTCCCTGAAAGATAATAATCTATCAGATGGATATCCCTTGCTGATCAGTCTGGTGAATAGCACTCAGCCATCGTCTGACTTCTAATACCTAACACACCCCTGAGTACTGAGACAATTCCACGATGAATCTACCTCTTCTTCGTGACCATCGTTTGATCCTGATACCTTTCTGAACTATGGTGCTTTCACTCAATATCTATCCATGTGGTATCCCTCACCATGTGTGTCTAGTTGCTTCTGGCACCTTTTGCTGACACTCCAGACCCTGAATGAACAGAATCCTCCCCTCCATAGAATTGAGGCATCACAGGCTACGGTGGACTCAAGGGGTTCGTGATCTCTAAGGGACACAGTACCAATCTCCATATGTAACCCTCACTGATTCACTCTACTTTCCAATTATCTTTATTTCTCGGTCTCCAGTACGTAGACAGGAAATGCCCGACTCAATAGACTTCAACAAAACTGGCAGTCTCACCCATCACCTCTTTGAAAGCAATTCGTGAGGTAGAAGGAAAAGAGCTCTGGAGACTTGAATAATCCTGCAGCGAGGTAAGATCACTCACAGTGAACAGAGCAGACTGTATTTAAAGGGCCCAAAGCGTCAGCTGATAAGGCATGACGTATTTGCAGTTCAAGTTGTCAGTTTGCTCGTTGTGCTAGTAGATTTGTTATCAGACATTTCGTCACCATATTAGGTAATATCATCAGTGACCCTCAGTTGAAGCGCTGGTATTCTGTCTCACTTTCTGTTTATTAGTCTTGGTCCG
This sequence comes from Chiloscyllium plagiosum, assembly GCF_037043375.1. Taxonomy (NCBI): domain Eukaryota; kingdom Metazoa; phylum Chordata; class Chondrichthyes; order Orectolobiformes; family Hemiscylliidae; genus Chiloscyllium; species Chiloscyllium plagiosum. The sequence goes on along the minus strand of NW_028270178.1, from coordinate 65,713,352 downwards.
TTAAGAGCCGTGAAAAAATGTCTGTTCTTGTTTTGAGAGGTTGGTAAATTGGTGCCAAATCAATGTGCTCATACATGGAGTATCGGTTTGAATGCCAGGCCGCTCAGAATTCCAGTACGTTTTTTAGCTTGTCCTGGGATGAATGTATTGTCCCAGTCGAAGTGCCGTCCTTCTTCGTATGTCCGTAAAGATACTAGTGAGTTGCTCATGTCTTTAGGTGGCTATTTGGTGTTTGTGTATACTGGCCCCTAGTTTCCTGCCTGTGTGACCGATGCAGTATTAGTCAGAGGGCCGGGGACAAAAAGAACTTCCACGTACACGGCCGGGGACAAAAAGAACTTCGAGTAGCACTGGAATCCAATCCAAAAGAAAATAGACTTATGGAGCAAACCCAGCCGGCCATCAGACAGTCGATAACACCAACACTGAACAGGAGGTAAAAAGGGAACACACTCAACACACAGGAAAGGAAAGCCCAAGAAGGTCTCAGAAAATATAAGATGTACTGTAATCCAACCAACTAGAAAATGGCACATATCCGTCATCCGGAACAGAACACAGTGCATTAAAAGGCGAACTCACGACTCGCAGATATGGACACCTACCGACAGGAGGCAATGGACCTGATTCCACTGTAAGAAAACAGAATCACAACTCACTGAAGAAACTCTACAAAACAGACGAAATAAACACGGCTGACAGGCAAAGAATGAAACCTGGTGAATCCAACACATCCCTTTTCTAGGAATTACCGAAGCTATAAATACTTGGGGGTCACTTCAGACATTTAGTGTTACTCAATGGCACACCGACATACAGACTAGCAAAGGAACTTCAAAAAAAAACTGAAACACCTATTAGAAGCCTGACGCAACTCCATCCTCTCCACCCAACAATTCTTGAACATCATCTAAACACCAAGCTAGGAGAAGACGAAGTCATGGTAACCTTCAATGTAAAGGTCCTATTTAATTCAATTAACATCTGCCTGACCAAAGAAAAACTGACTGCGCTACGAGACGAACCAAGGATGCAAATTCCAGACAGCACCAACTCCATCAGCAAGGACAGCATCCTCAAGGCAGTAGACTGGTCCCTCACTACTCATTTCACATTCAACGACAGGACATACAAACAAAGCAACTGTACACGCATGTGATCACCAATACCAGTATTCTTAGCAGAAGTCGTTATCACCAGATTCCACGATCAGCCCTTCCCACGATGTAATACAATCTTTGCATCCACTATTTTGATGACACGTTTGTTATCCCGAAATGGAACAAATTCGAAGAAACCTGCAATCTCAGAAACAACCTTCACCAAAGAGGAAGAGAACAAAAACCGACTCTCCTTTCCAGATGAAGGGCTTTTGTCCGAAACGTCGATTTTCCTGATCCTCGGATGCTGCCTGACTTGCTGTGCTTTCCCAGTCCCACTCTAATCTCTCGCATCTGCAATACCCACTTTCCCCTACCTTGATGTCACAATGTAAACATTGCGAGTCGGAGTTGGGATGCCATGGTGTAGCTGTACAGCACATTGCTGAGGTCATCATGTTGATCAGTATGGTTGATCAACATTGTTAATCAAATCTCTTCTCAGAATCCTCTGTTCCTAACTTTCCTCATTACTGCATTTTCACTTTCACAGAATAACGACTTTCCTGTGTACTCTCTCCATTCCAATTACATCCTTTCATATGACAGGGTGACCAGAACTGCACACAGTCCGCAAGCTGCGATAGAACTCATTATTTACACAGTTCCAGCATAAGCTTCCTGCTCTTATATTTTGAAGTTTAGCTGATAGAGGAAATGTAACCATTCTCTCACTTACAGAAATGATTGAAGTGCCCGTTTACCTTCTGTGTTCTGCACACTCTGTCTATCCTCTCACTTACTGTGCATTCATCTCTGTTTTGATGTACCCAAATGCCTTTCCTTGCATTTCTCTTGGTTGTTTGCTTCATTCACCTGCGCCCATTAGTTTCTGTTTTTAAAGAGTATACCATGTATTCTCTTGCCAAATCCAAGTACATCACATCAAGTTTCAAGTTACTGTCTTAAACCGAAGAAATCAGATTAATTCTGCGTGAGCGTACTTGAACAAATCCAGGCCAACTGCCCGGGAGTCTTTTGGCAGAAATAGAGCAAAAATAAAGTTGCAGTAATACTCGAAATTCGAAGCCTTTTGAGATTAAAACAGAATATAATTAGGAAACAAATAGTTTTAGAGAAATAATTGGGGTGAAAACCAAGGCAGATTTATGGAATGGGTATCATATGCGAGAAACTGACTGGTAAATAAATTATGGAGAAACAATCAATTCAACGCATTTAGGTTATCAGAAAAAATATCAATAAAGACCCAAGCTGACTGGGCAAAATCAAACCTTATAGAATTGGGGCTAATATATTGGCATGTTTTAAGAATTGGAGAACTGACATAAAACAATATGTTTTTGGTTCAAAAGGCTCATGTGGTATCACATGGATCAGTGATTGGGCCCCAACATCGCGATACATATCAAACATACTTTTACCCAAACCTGCTGATGTCACTAAATGATGTCTGGTTATGAGTAGGTGAGGAGCAGTTTCTTTAAGAAAAAAACGCTCCAAGGTGACTAAGGCAAGTGGAGTGAATGCGGAAATACATGGCAGCCGAAGAGCAATTTGGATGTTGTGCACTTTGGCGACATATAGAGAATATTAGCCTACAGTTGAAGAAGGATTGTTTAAAAATTATTGATCGATAAAGCTATTTATGCTTCGCTTATTGTTTTGATCAGCGCAGACCTCTGAGGTCAATTCAGGACAGTGTGCCCTGAAACCAGCTATCAGTATGGGAATGACATTGGCACGCTAATCAATATACATAGACCGACTAGGGGGTAGCTTTAACATTGAAAAGGATCTGGATATCCTTGTCCACCAGTCACTGAAAGCAATATTGCAGGAGCAGAAAGCAGAAAGGATGATAAATGGTATGTTGAATTTTGTTTCAGGGGGATTCAAGTACATGAGTAAGGGTGTCTCACTGCAGCAATATAGGACGATACTGAGACCTCATCTCGAACATTGTGCAGTATCATGTCCAGTTTTGGTCTCCTTACCAAATAAAGGGCAAACCTGATATTGAGGGAGAGCAGGGAAGAATGACCAGACTAATCACTGCGACGACCGCCTTGTTGTGTTAGCATATTTTGGGTCGAAATTGCGTGTATTCCATGCGTTTCAGAATAAAATAACTAGAGATCTCAATGAAATATAAAAAAGCACTGACAGTACGAAATAGATTTGAAGGAGAGATGATAATTCCTCTGGCTGGGACGTCTAAAACAAAGGGCCACAGTGTTAGGTATAGACAGACCACTCTGCATTGAGATGAGGATAAATGTGTCCACTCAGAGACTGGTGAACCTGGATAACATTCTACCACATAAGAATGCCACCTCTTTGCCCACTCTCCTACCCTGTCCAAATCCTTCTGTAGACCTGCACGTCTCCTTCATGCTCCCTCTCCATCTCCCTAGCTTTGTATCGTCTGCAAACAAGGCCAGAAGTCCTTCAGTTCCTTCTTCCGGACAGTTAATGTATAAAGTACATAGTTGTGGTCCCAAAACTAAGCCTTGCACAAGACCATTTGTCAACGGCTGCCGTCCTGAAAACGACTGTTTTATCCCAGCTCTCTGCTTTCGAAACATTCAGAAATCTCTTTCTTCGTCGTGGATTCCAGGATATTTATCACAACCGAGGTTATGCTGCTCGATCTGCAATTTACCATCTTGTGCCCTATTCCCTTTTTAAACAGGGTTATCAAATTAGCGATTTTCGTCAGGGCCCCTACCTGATTCTCACGATTCGTTTGTTGAAATTGATCAAAAATCAACAATCTACTTTATTGCCTGTAATGAGATTTATGAAAGGTCCTGAAATACAATTAATTCACAGTTAACATGGTGCAGCTTGCAAACGTTCCGGTACTCAAGTAGAGAGTTAAGAGTCTGAAAAATATCATAACGGCCGGGGGTGGGGTTGGGCGGGATGGACCACATGCATGTCCATCACATAATGAGCATGTTTGAACTTTTGAAGATACCGTACCTGAGAGCCAATTACAGAGGGATTTCTCAGCACCTCTTCAAGAGTAATCAACAGGGGGGTTGGGAGGGTGTATGTGCTCAAAGCTGGAAGTGTATCAATTACGACATTCCGAAATGTTTTATATGTCTTTCTACCTTTTTGCTGTGTGTTCGAACTGAGCTGTAACTCGCTGATAACAGTCTCATAAATGTAACCCACAATGTGGACTCTCAGTTAAAATCTGAGATATAATGATCGCGCGGAATTCGGCAGGATGGCGGAAAGAATCCAGTCATTACTGTCGACCATGGCCACATCACGGCGTCCATAGCGGTAAGGACTGCACCTCCACTAAACATTTGGTCTCATGAGGAAAGGCTGGAGGTCTTAATTCTGTTTTCGTTAGAGGGAAGACGTTTTACAGATGTCTTATTTGAGACACATAACAAAATCAGAAGGGTAGATAGTGAGAGGTTTTTGTCTCGGATGGTGGTTGCTTGCGCGAGGGGATATAGCTATAAATTAGATTAGATTAGATTAGATTACTTTACAGTGTGGAAACAGGCCCTTCGGCCCAACAAGTCCACACCGACCCGCCGAAGCGTAACCCACCCATACCCCGACATTTACCCCTTACCTAACACTACGGGCAATTTAGCATGGCCAATTCACCTGACCTGCACATCTTTGGACTGTGGGAGGAAACCGGAGCACCCGGAGGAAACCCACGCAGACACGGGGAGAACGTGCAAACTCCACACAGTCAGTCGCCTGAGGCGGGAATTGAACCCGGGTCTCTGGCGCTGCGAGGCAGCAGTGCTAACCACTGTGCCACCGTGCCACCCACTGTCCCACCGTGCCACCCACAAATTGAAGGGTGATACATATAGGACAGATGGCAGAGGTAGTTTCATTACTCAAAGAGTAGTAGTATGGGCGTGGAACGCACGACCTGCGACAGTTGTAGACTCGCCAAGTTTAAGAGCGTTTAAATATCATTGGATAAACATATAAATGAAAATAGAATCGTGTAGGATAGATAGGGTTCAGATTGCTTCCACAGATCGGTGCAACGTCGAGCGCAAAAGGGCCTGTCCTGTGGTGCAATGTTCGATATTCTATGTTCTACTGAGGAAGTCAAGGCACTGAATTTAATAAGGGTACCTAGACATTAAACAACTGGATGGTCTGGCGATAGAGGATCGTCGATGACTATATTTAACGTGATCTATCCCATCGATGGCCCAAAAAACATCTCACAGTTCACTTCCTGCTTTTTTTCCCAACATTTGGGAAAAGTGCATTGAAGTGATCTTGTCCATGAACAAAGAGTTAGAGAGACCATATGGGTTCAATGGCCTGCTCGTGTCCTGACACCATCTGTGAGAAACCTCTGTAAATGATTTTACAAGTTCTCAGATGTCAGGAAGACAGCCTCTGCTGTGTCAAGAGGAGTGTGCATCCCGTTACATTTTCCAATACCGATACTGGTCCACCGTGTTCAGTCAAGTTTTATACCCGAAGACATTACAATTGAGGATCCTGTATGGTTGTTTCAGAGACCATTGACGGTTTTATCACGTTTTGTGCGTCTGCGGTTACTCTTCGGGCAGACCGGGGAAGCACTGGAGATTTGCTTCCTGAAAGTTCATTGGGGAAGCAACTTGTTGCATTCAATCGACATTGACTTCAAGGTCACTAACACAGACACCAGATTTCAGATTTCGATATTTTGTTAATTGCTTTTAATTTCCACCAGCTGCCAGATGATTAACCTGCTGTGGATCAGTAATCCAGCGACTTTTCCACGGAGGCACCATCTCCACACAGGGACCCCTCGGAATCCAAACTGAACATGATATTCCTGTGCTGCTTCACGGCTCTGTCAAAAAGAACTTCGGCTAATTTGACTATCGTGATGAGACTGGTGGTGTGGTAATTGGTTAGATTGTAATGATTCTCCTGGTAACGTGGTGGACACAGTTGAGTACTTTTCCACATTGTGAGGCAGATGTCAGCGTTACAGCTGGAATGTAACAGCTTCCCCAGAGATAAGGCTTGTTGCGTAGCACATGTCTTCAGTCCCATTGCAGGCATGCTGTCAGGGCCGATTGCCTTTGCCGCATCTCCTGTCATATCCAGTTTTGTTTCATCTCACGTGCGATTTGATTGAAGACGGGCATCTATGATACTGTAAGCATCATGACGAGTGTCAGGTGGATAACAGACACAACACATATGTCTGAATGTGGTACAGATACGACATTCGAGTTTTTACTTTGATGTCCAGACCTGTTCCGTTATTTTGAGTGGATATATTGTGGAGCCATCTCCTTCAGTGAGTTGTTTTATCGTCCCTCATCATTTATGACTCGGTCAATTAGGACAGCAGAGCGTTGATCTGTTCTGTTGGTCTTGCGATCATTTCACCCTCTCCAGTGGATTTGAGTTCTGCTGCTTGGAATGTAAGCAGTCAAGTGCGGTCCAGTTAGGGATTGTTTTCAGTTTTAGGTACACGTGGTTCTGACCCTGGCAGGTTCATCCATACGGGAGAAAGTGAGGAATGCAGATGCTGGAGACCAGAGTTGAAAAGTGTAGGCTGGAAAAACACAGCAGGCCAGGCAGCATCCGAGGAGCAGAAGAATCGACGTTTCGGGCATAAGCACTTCTTCAGGAATCCTGAAGAAGTGCTTTTGTCCGAAACGTCGATTCTCCTGCTCCTCGGATGTTGCCTGGCCTGCTGTGTTTTTCCAGAACCAGGTTCATCCATACTCATCACTTAACCATAGATTGGCTTGATGGTAATGAAGAATCAGAGAATAAGTCGGACAAAGGTTTACACATTTGTGGTTGAATATAAGCCTGCTCCTGCTACTGCTGAATTCGAGAGCACCACATAAATACCCAGTTTGAGCTGCACTGTATGCATTAGACTTTTTCTGCCTGCCCCCCCCAATTCATAAGAAGACCCATTGACTCATTACCCCGTATTCAGTGACCTACTCTAGTTTCTGTTGTTGTAAGATTTCCATTTTATTATTCTCACCATGCTGAGGGTCTTTTGTGGTGTCATGCCTCCAATTTGCCATATTTTGCAAAACGATTCGTTTTTGCCATTCCCGTATATCAACTTCTGTGATTAAACTGAATGTGTTTCCCTCTGTTTTTCTCTCTCTCTGTTGTTTATTAAGCGTTCCATAGTTCCACTAATGCCAATCCAATACAATTTTAGAAGCAATTAATTTATGCACCTTATGTTATCATTCACTTCCCCTTGTATGATACTACATGATGGAGAGGGCATTTCAAAAGCTTTTACACAAGTCTTTGGAACTTTTTCAAGAACAGAAATTGTTAGAGAAACGATGCAGGTCTGGTAGCATCGTGAAGTCAAAGCAGAGTTCATCTTTTGGCTCCATTGATGCTTCTTCACGCCTCCCAGTTTCTCCAACAATTTTCATTTATGTTAAAGATTTCCAGCATCCACAGTTCTTTGTTTTTTTTCAAACGAAATGTTTTGCCTCTGGTGATTTCTGGAAATACACAGCAGATCTAACAGCATCTGCAGAGACAAAGAAACAGAGTAACGTTTCATTTTCCGCTTGAGAATTCTTCAGAATGGAAAAGGATGCGTAAATGGACTCTTTAATCTCTTGACGGCGGTGGAGAACGGGTGACTGGAAACAAATGGTGTGGTTGTACCGCGAAAAAGGCAATCAAACATTTCATTTTGGTGAAAGAGAGAAAGTTGTAAAATTAGTGTAATTTGATGTGTCAAATGGGGAATGGGGTTTTCCATATTGAGTGCAAGATAAAGGAGGCATAACCACGTACGTTCATAGGGAGACCAGTAGGGATAGTGTATGAAAAAAGGAAAACAGTCATAATGGGGTCTGGGTGTGAAGTTCTGGAATTGAATATAAACTCGTAAAAGGCTGTAACGTTCCAAAGTTTAAAGTAAGATTTTCCTCGAGTTTGGGCTGTTCTTCATTGGAACATTACACAAGCCCTGGACCTAAATGTTAGCATGGCAGTAAAGTAGATTATTGAAATGGGAAGCAATGAGAAGATCATTGATATTCCTACAGACAGAGTGGAAGAACTTCTCAATGCAGTTTCTGGTCTCACCAATATGAAGGAGACTGCATTGTGAGCATTTAAAGAGTACAAGTGAAATGCTGCTTCAACTGGTAGGTTTGTTTGGGACCTTGGACAGAGAGAAAGGAAGAGTTGAATGGACAAGTATTGCATCTTCTGTAATTGCCATGGATAACTGGAGAATTGTACGGCGTGTTGCAGAGCGTCACAGAGGTAACGGTCCCTGCGAAATGCTGACAGTGGAAGGGAGGGGAAGACATATTTTGTAACGCTATCCTGCTGGCGAACATGGAATTGGTGGAAAATTTTAATTGACTTTGGATTGTAGCAAATTGCGATGTGAGGACAAATGTATCTGTATCATTGTTTTGGGAAAGAGGAGAAGGAATGAGGCATAACCGCGGGAGTGGGACAACCACAGCTGAAGGCACTATCTAGAAGAGTTGGGTGGAACTCCCATTTACAGAAAAGGAGGTCTTGTCGGAGGCTTCAACTGGAATATGGTATCATCGATTAGAAATGACAATGAGCTAGAAACTGGAAGAATTTTGTCACCCTCAGCTGATCATGTATTCAGCGCCATTCAAAAGATTGCAAATAATAAGATATCAACAGCACAGCTTCCTGTCATAATTATATTCTAAATCAGGATGCGAAAGCAGATCCAGTGGTAGGTCAGTGTGTGAGCGGGCCAGACCCTTAACCAGATATTTCATAACACCTGGCAATGACTGATTCTGTTTAAAAAAAATGATTCGATAAAAAAATGAACTGCACATTGTTCAGGTCGGCTGTCAAGTATACTACTCAATCACAAATTGAGGCCTGCATTAGTGCAGGCCAGATTTGAATGTTTTCTTTGTTTATATTGTTTCTTTGTTTACATTGTTCTTTGTCTTTGGTCGTTTCTGTCCAGAAGCAGTGTCATATTTTCCCTTCGGTTCGCTGAATAGCTTTTTCGTGATGTCGGTGGATGAGAATCAGGGGAAATTAAAATTATTGGGGGGGTGGATTTTATAGAAATATATAAAATTATGAAAGAGAAAAATATGAGTTCGAAGCAGGGAGTTTCTTTCCACTGTTTTGTGACGTTAGACCTTGGGGTCATGATCTGAAAATAAAGGAGAGTAGATTTATGACTGAGTTGAGGAGAAACCTCTTCACCCAAAGAGTTGCTAATTTGTGGAGTTCGCTGCCGAGTGAAGCAGTTGAGTTTAACTTGTTGAATGTTTTAACGTCAAAGAGAGATGAATTTTGCATGGGAAAGGAATCAAAGCTTATGATGAGTGGGCGGGTAAGTGGAGCTAAATCCATGAAATGGTCAGCCCTGATCTTCCTAAATCCAAATGCCCAAATGGCCTACTCCTGCTTCGTGTTCTTATATTCATATGTATTGTTCTTATTTTATGCAAAGTGCCAGTTTTGTTGAATTTGGAGAATGATTCTCACCGTGAGGCTGACTGGGTCTCAACAACTCCCCACTTTAATCGGTGTCCGAGCCCTCACGCTAAGAATGAGGTTGTGTTTCTCCCAATTCTTATTCCACATCATTCCCAGAGCAACTCCACACTCAGCTGAGATCCTGAAATTAACCAGCATCCCAGGAACTAGTACCATCTTTGAAAGCCCATAGTGCACTGGGACAAGCAAAGTCTGTTCAGAGATACCCTGAATAGCCACTGATATTGATTCTGCATGTGACAGGCAGGGGGACATTGCTGCCCTTCCCAATCACATAATGTGAACATGGGCATGGAGCTCATTCTGGGTGGGGATGGTAACAAGCAGGATTCCTATTCCAGCTGGATGAGGAGTGGAGGCCATGACACCAGACCATGCTTACCTGATTTGAAATTGCTCCCCCCCTCCCCGGTTACAGAAGTCTCAGCCACCGGGAGGAATTTATTGAGTGGAGATTATTGTCCTTCTCCACTATAGCAGGGTAAGGGGAGAACCAGGGTGAATCATAGCATCCCTTTTGAGAAAAATAAACAAGAAGCAGCGAAATTATCTTCACATCACGAACGGTCTCAGGAAACACCTCGCCGAATCTAGCATTTATGTAACCAGAGCACACGGCACACAGATTACACAAACACTCAAGTTTAGAAGCAGCAAGGAGAAGCATGTCTTATATCGAAGGCAGCACTGGAGGGACAATTTTGTGCATGTTATAAACAGGAAATTAGATCTTCCAGAAATTGGTGATCAAACTCAGCAGGAGTGGTAGCATCTGTGGGAAGAAATTTGAGGTGAAATTTCATCAGAACAGCTTTTGTTTCCGATCTCCAGTGCCTGAATTTCGTTTTTCTTTTAGAGCAGCAAGTATTGTTCATACAATATTAATGGACGACATGGTCGAGAAAAGAGAGAAAATGGTGAGGGCTTAAGTGCAGGAGACGTCAGACACAGCTGAATGTCCTGTTCATCAGAGTTTGGGGGTTATGTATGAATCCTCGAGGAACAGAAGAGGTCATCTCAGAGGTACCCCACTGAACAGATGTGACAGTCTCGGAGAAAGTGGGAACATAGAGTTACTCTCATCTGGTTATTGAGGTGCAACAGTGGCTCAGGGGTTATCGCTGTTCCTCGGACGGGGTTTGATTCCACCCGGGGCTGGCGGCCTACAATGAGTTATAACATTGCCCCGTGTCTGCGTGTATTTCTTCCAGGTGCTTGGTTTTCCATCCCACAGTCGAAAAACCCACTGGTCTGGTGGATTGGCCATCGTAAATTGTATTGCAGAATCCAATGGTGTGCTGGTTAGCTATGGGAATGTAGAGTTATTGGGATTGGTTACCCATGTGTCTGGTGGGATGCTCTTTGTAGAGCCAGTGTTGTCACGATGGACAATATGGCCTCTTTGTCCACATTACAGGGATTCTGTGAATTATATTTGCCTCTCTGTTTTTGACAACCTTTCTCAGTAACCTACAAATATGTGCTGGCCTGATTTGCCTTCACAAAATGTTAAATATTGCACTTGTCTAAATTAAACTTCATCTGTTACTCTTCGCCCCTCAACCAATCTGATTATTTTCCCGTTGCACTCCGAATTTCTCGTTTTCGCCATCCGCTACAGAACCAATTTTGGATGTTGTCTGCAAACTCACTCACCATTCCTACTATATTCAAACCAATGTCATTTTCGTAAATGACACAATCCATTGGATCCATGAGGCGGAATGCAGGCCATAGGCCTGCATCTCAAACAACAACACTCCACCACTAACTCTGTTTCTTACCTTCTAGCTAATTACATCCAGCTGTCACCGGATTCCATATGATCTAACTTTGCTAATAGACTACCCGGTTGAAAATTGTCGAAAACCCTACGGAGGGCCAAGTAGCCAACATGCACTGCTGTGCCTTCATCAATCTTCTTCATCATTTCTTTAAAACATTCAGTCAAGTAAGTGAGACACGATTTTCAAAGCACAAAGCCATATTGACTACCACTAATCAGTCATTGCATTTCCAAATACAAGTAATTCCTCTCACTCAGAATACTGTCCAAGAAGTTGCCCACCACTGATATCTGGTTCACCAGTGTGTCATTCCTTGGCATTTTCATACCAACTATCCAAAATAATGGTACTCACATTTGCATACCTTCAATCTTCTGGCACGTCATCTATGGCTATCCATGGTGCAGATACCTCACTACTAGACTCAAACAATCACTTATTTAGCTTTCTAAAGAGTTCTGGGTTACAACTAAACAGGTCCCGTTGCTATATCGGCCTTTATGCATTTTAGACTTCTATTCTTTCTTTTCTCTAGTATAGACACTTCTCAAGTTATCATTAATTATTACCACAAGTTCCCGAGATTCCATAAACATCTCCATAGCAAATATTGATATGAACTATTCAGATAATATTTCTACCAATATCTGTGGTTCCACGGATAGGCGGCCTTGTTATTCTTTAAGGGGACCAGTTCTCTCCCCAGTTAGTCTCTTGCCCTTGCTGCATTTGTAGAATGTCTTTGGATACTCCCTGACTCTATTTACTGAAGCTTTATCTTGTCCTCATTTTGCCCTCTTGATTTCTATTTTGAGTATGAATCTGCTGTCTTTGTACTCCTCGATGCCTTCATATGATCCCTGCTGTCCAAACCTATCATATGTTTCCTTCTTTTTCTTGACCAGATCCACAACTTCCAGCCGTCCAGCATACTTTTCACCTGCCAAACTTACCCTACTCATGTACAGGAATATACTACTGCTAGACTCTGTAATCTCATTTCTGAAGGGATCCTACTTTTCTGGGAATAGTCTCTCCTAAGCAGTTATTTTCAAAGTGCTTGCCTAAAACGATCATAATTGGCCCTACCCAATTTACAACTTTAATAGTTATGTCGGGGCAATTGTTCTCCTTGTTTCTTTTAGAACTAATTGTTACTGCATAACAAGCTCAAGACCTCTTGTAACATGTACGAGAGGTTGAACGGCCTCCTCCTGTAACTCTGTAACAGAAAAATGTTGCAGATTGCTGCACCCTGTTCTGTGCAAGCACACCCAGTGCTCTAAAAAAATCTCTAAATGTTACATCGCAGTTTGAAAGCAGGGCACTTAACAGTAGGTGCAGCATTAAATAAAGTCAATGGGCTACAAATATTGTTACCCTGACTTATGATCTCTACGAATTTCCCCACTGGTCACCTTTTCAGCAGGTCTTTTGTAAATTTGGTGGAATATATGCACCTCTGCAGTGGCATGGCACTGCTCCCACATACAAGAAAGGATTTAAACGTTTGAAAGATTTATGGTCCATCCTTCAAAAACCCTCATCCATTCCATTCATATTCCCCGAGTAAATGTTCCCATTTATTGTGGCATGAAAAGCGATGTAAGGAATAGGTTAAGTGAACCTGTTTGTACAGTGACTGTGATTAATAGCATTCTCCATGGATTCTATTATCCCAGTGGAGGATTTACATTTTTAATGAAAAATGTGCTCCATTCACTGTGTTTTACCAAAGGGTGAGTGGGAGCCACTAAAGCATTAGCAGCAATCATCCAGAGAGAGGGGGAGGACGCATCAGAATCTGACTGCTTTATACTGGAATTTTCGAACGATGGATCAGAATATGATAACATTATACGGGAATGTTCCAACAATGGTCAGGGATTTATCCTGGAATATTTGGGCTCTTTCTACATATTATAAATATTTGCCATTATCAGGGCGGATTACATATGTTCTTTATATAATTCAATATATTTATTATCCAATCCTGGCCATCGTTGGTGTCCCTGGTAAGTCTCACTTTTCGGTTTTTAATTACATACATAGTTTATGGATAAAATGCTGTTCTCTTCATTTACTCTACTCTCCTTGCTGCTGCTATTGTAACTGTTGAGAGTCTGAATCCAGATATTCCTTCCGCACACCACTACTAACTACATCAGTCCACTTCTTCATGCATTCGCTCCCTCTTTCCTTCGAGCCATGTCCCTTGTGCATCTCTATTTTGACATATTCAGTTTCCGTTGTGAACCACCACTCACTGTATCATGTCCTTGTTATTGGAATATTGGGAACATGGAGTGACTCTCTTTTGTTCTGGTTACAAACTCCATTTCCTTCCTCTCACTCTATCCCATTTTGGGCCAATATCTGAGGCTGAAACAGACAAAGTGCAGCTGTAGTGATCACTTTGGCCATGAACTGATTCCTGCCACCATATCTGACCATTCCTAATTGTCATTCATAACAACTCCATAATATATTTCACTAACTCAGCCCATTTGGTACTGGAAACTTGAGCTATGAAATACAGTCTTACTGATGTCAATAATCTGCTGCTGACAATCCCTGCATCAAACCTGTAGAAGCAAATCTGAGTTGACACTTCATGGCTCGTATTTGAAATCACGCCGAAATCTAATTCTTCCATAATTCCTGTGCGCGGTTTTCTGTATTGGTATCGGGATGAGTAATGCCATTACTTTAAAATTCACAAACGGGACATCATATCTGTCCATCAATATCTCTCTTGTCCATTACCCAAGCCCCTGCCAGTTGATCATTTAAAAAAAATATTTTCTCATGGGTGTTGTCTGTCCGAAAATGAATTTCACATCCAACACCGCCTCAGATTCAATCATGCATGCACACATAGAACACCTTGCCTTGAACTGGTACGTGCAGATGCGGACATAAATTTGTGGGAGCCCCAATTACTGTCATTCACAGTATGAGCTGCAAATCTTCACTTGTTCGGTAGATATGTAGTCCACGTATCGCAGCAATATATTGGCAAAGATTTGCAATACTCCCAATTTCGGGCAGATAGCTTGTTTTACTGAGCAATGCACTAGTACCGTCTGTACAGCTCTCTGTGCTCGTCTTTTACCTTGTCCTAGTTTATACTGCCAGGGCAGAGTCTGAGAGGTATCTTTAGAATTAGATGCATGGCGGCGCAGTGGTTAGCGCTGCTACTTCACAGCACCAGTGTGGTAGATTCGATTTCAGCCTCGGGTGACTGCCTGCGTCGAGTTAGCACATTCTCCCCGTATCTGCGTGGGTTTTCTCCGGTGTCCTCCCACAGTCACAAAGCTGTGCAGGCTAGGTGAATTGACCATGTTAAATTGCCCATAGTGTTAGGTGCAATAGTCAGAATGAAGTGGGTTGCTCTTCGGTGGGGCAGCTTGACTTGTTGGGCAGAAGGGACTATTCCACACTGTAGGTAATCTAATCTCAAGTTCCATATCAGTTGATCATGCAATGCCGTTTGTCAATGTCTTCATTCTTTGATTTGAAACTTCAAAAGCGTAATGCCTCTGTCTCTTATTTCCGCCATATTGCCACAACATGTTCTCAGTTAATGAATTGCCTGTTTCTACCTTTTCGTGAATCCCCCTGTCGCTCTGCATCTTTCCCTGGTCATGGTATTTGACTCACATCTTTGAAACTTGCTATTTACCTGTCCACTGAACACCTTTATTTGCCCCTCTCAGCTGATCGTGCAGTCAGTAACATGAGGAATGCGCCGAGAATTATTGTATAGAGCGAGGCATCTAACTTGAATCTTCGGGGCTTCAGACTGACTCTTGTCACTGAAAATGTAGTCGAGATGCTGGGGATGTTTTGCTGGTGGTTGTGCTATGGTCCACCTCAGATAATCAATGGGACCTGAGGATTTTGTAACTCGATTCTGGACGGAGCATGGGATATGTAGTTACAGCATCTGGGTCTGCAGCATGTACAACAAGTGAAACAGAGACACAGAGATGGGAAGCTCTGAAACAATAGAGTGGGAGCGTGTGGGGAGAGGGATCTGCTGTGTCTGTCTGTGTCTTCATGCAGACACACACACTCTGACTCTCCCTCTCACACACACTCACGCTCACACTCTCATACACGAACACAAATAGATACATTTTAATATTTTGTGTGAGTTTGCATTTGCAGATTTGTATTTGCGGATAGATTATATTTAGTTCAAATCCATACAATATGCAGACAGACAGATAGTTTATAAACTCTTACTTTGGAAATAAAGCCAGTCTGACTCCAGTTGAAGACACAGACAGACTCCAAACAAGACCTCACGCCTAAAGTACATGTTCTGATCGAAGGGGTCACCTCCTTTACATCGATAATACCTTACATCATCTCCAGACAGTGATTTGACATAAATTCTGAGAATTGCATATTATTGCATCAAGACCTACACCACCATTCTAACTGATAAAACTTTTAAGATCCATGTTACGTGTACGCAATTCATGCGCAAAAGTTGCAGGACCCTTTGATCTTTTCCTTATAAATTCTGAGTCTGTTCTTATTCCCTCACTAACACCTGAGGAAAGTGCGCGCTCCAAAATCTAGTGTTTTCTTAATATCCCGTTGGACTATAACTTGGTGTTGTGTGACATTTGTTTACCTCGTCCAAGCTAATCCAAGACTAGCACCTTCACATTAAGGCTTTTATTTG
Organism: Chiloscyllium plagiosum; assembly: GCF_037043375.1. Lineage (NCBI taxonomy): Eukaryota > Metazoa > Chordata > Chondrichthyes > Orectolobiformes > Hemiscylliidae > Chiloscyllium > Chiloscyllium plagiosum. The sequence continues at coordinate 65,697,219 of NW_028270178.1, read as the reverse complement.
TTATTTGCCTCTCCCCAAGCATTTTTATTTTCCTAAATCCGGGACGCTGGTATTGCATAGTCACGTTTTGTGAGGCACCTTATGAAATGTCTTCCAGAAGTCCAGTGAAAATGCATCTATAGGATGCCCTTTATCCAACTTGCTTGACACATTTACACATACACTCCAACAAATAATTCAAACTGAATTTATCCTTCTAAAACCATGTTGACTGCGTTGGTTTGTGGTTTAACATTGACAACCCCTGTTTTTCATGCCTTAGGAGGAGGTTTTAATCATAGCTTCAATTTCAATAGATTGCTCCCCACATTATATTCCCTAGTGAAGCTGGTTATTCTAAGTTCTTCCCTTTCTATAGCCTTTGTGTTCTCATTTCAACTCCTGTGTAACAGACACAAAACGTTCAAAGATCTGCTCCAATTGCTGTGTACTGGCACGACAGGCTGAATAGATTCATTCTTGTCCTGGTTTACACATTCTGTGGACTGAAAGTCCTCCGGGGGTACCGAAGTTATCGTCTCGATGTTCTGAATGCCCTGCTCCTGTTCCTGACCAAACTGCTCAAGATCTGAATGTTCTTCTCTTGTTGTGGTGGAGAGATTTGGGGACTTATGGAAGCTTCCTGATGCGGTGCAACATTTCAAGGGCTAAAGTGTCATCTCAGATACATCCATAACAGGCTCGACATCCTGAACAATCTCCTCCTACATCACTGAAATGAGTTTGAGAAAGTGGTTGTTTTTCTCCTATTCCCGTTCAACAGAACTGCGATTGAATTTCCTCCTTATGTTCATGTCAAACATCTCAACTGTCTTCAGGTCTTTCTCTGGTTCTTGTGCAACACACTCAATGAGTGACATAACCTTCTCCGGAGGGGAACAATTTCCAGTCACTTTGTGACCTCATCCAGTTCCTGTCTTGCATCATCGAGAAGACTGAATTGTCTCATCCTATTGTTGTGTAAGTGCCACATGGTCCATTATTGGCCCTTTGAAGTCGTGTAGAGTGGCTAATTGGCATCTAACTGAAAGTGGATATCATGATCCAGGATTTGAATGCCATCCTCCTCTTCTGCTGTAACAGGGCCAAAGACTCTTCTCTTGTTTTCCCTGTGTTCCAGGCTCGATATCAGAAAGGACTCCTCAATTTGCTGCTTAATTGCCTTCTGTTGGTGAGCTTTCAAACAAGGTCATCTGGTATTCTTGTAATCCTTAATAGGTATTGTATCAACCTGCCCATTCCTCTTTCCTCCATTCGCATGCTGTTCTGGCTCACTTGGTTAAAGTGCGGGGTTCAAATCGTAGCGGTGCCGACACATCACTTGAACTGCATCTTGCTTAAACTTCTCTCAAAGGCCATTTTGCTGTTCCGTCAGGTTCTTGATTCAACCCTGCTGATGTAGAAGGAGACAGCTATTGATTGAAATTGATTTCTGTGTTTAAAGGAACCAGTGCTCCAAGTCCTGTTACTTGGGTTTGCCCCAGATAGAGAATGTCGTGTTTAGTTAATACGATGGTTCAATGGTGTTACTGCTTCCTTGTGCAGCAAGAGATGCAACAATATCCACAGGAGCCGGGTTTGTATCCCATTGCTGCCACTTGTACTAATAAGCTGTCATATCGAATCTTTGTGCAGGTGCATTGTGTTCATGTTGAACGCAACAAAATGTAATCTGTTTCTACTGGCGATCTATGATGCGAGATGGCACAGAAGCGTCTGTTGTCAGCGGTCACACTGTGTTTACATGGTGTAGTGGTTATCACATTCATCTCAATTAAGAAAAGTTCCCTTTTCCAATACTAGGCAGAAGCCAGGCTTTGCTGATGCTTCATTGTGCAGGAAAGTTCCTTCGTCCACGCTGATGAGCTCAATGTTTAGCTCTACTGCCCTTGCAATACCAGAGATCCAGGTTCCATTCCAGTCAGGGGTAACTGTCTGTGTGGTGTTTGCACATTCTGACCGAGTCTGCATGGTTTTCCGTTTAGTGTTCCACTTTCCTCCCACAGTCCTAAGATGAGCAGTGCATGTCGATTGGCCAAGATAAATTATCTATAATGTCCAGGCCTGTGCAGGCTGGGTGCATTAATCATAAAAAAATCATGGTGATAGAGATATTTGTAGGGTGTGGACGTGCATGGAATGCTCATCGGAGGATCAGTGTGGAGTAGATGGGTCAAATGGCCTGCTTCCAAATTGTTGTGTTTCTATGATGAATAACGTTTTTTTTGCAGAAATCCGCTGAGGGAATAACCTCTGAGTTAATTCCAATGCCCTTTCCTCAGTGAGGAGACAAAGGCTGTACAAACTACTCCAAATGTGATTTCACTCCTTTCCTTTCCAGCAGCAGCCACACTTTGCCAACCTGCTGAAATGTTTCAGCCAAGTTTGAGCAATCTCAAATATCTGGGGAACGCAGAGCATTTTTGAAAGTTCATTGTCTTTCCCTACTTCATCAGAATAACATGATATCTGGTAAAAATGTCAGAATGACCTTTCAGAAGCAGAGATAAGATGCTACAGCATGATATCAATGTGGAGACCAGTCTTGCTAACACCTTGTCTGAATCTACTGTTAATCTCCCAGAGCGCACATCACTCAGATTCTACTGAATCTGGTAAGGTGCAGATTAGAAACAGCAAGAATAAGAAAACATTGAGGGGAGTTACGTAGTGAAGCAAAAACTGCAATGCGAATGTTGGGCATGCTATAACACTGGAAATTAGATGTACCAGTTTGTGGGTACAACAGAAATGATGAAGAAATTCAATTTGCGTTGAAACTGTATTAACTCAAAGGAATGCCAATACTGGGAGAAATAGATTTCATGAGCATATATGAAATGTTTTCCGTTAACAGTATGTTCAGCACCATGCTTCAAATCAGGCTGTTTTGGAATTAGTTACGTATGATCAAAAGAGTTAATTGAAAATCATGCTGTAAAGGAGACTCGGGGAATAGTGAATTTTGCATGATGTAAGAATACAAACCAGATTTTCTATTCAATAACATGAACCCGGAGAAACCTCGATTATCCAAATGAGCTGAGCCGGCGGTAATTAGTTCAGACAATTCATTATTTGGATAATCAATTAAATGACTTTCCTCTGGGTCACGGAGGCTTATAGGTCTGCTCCCCGTTCAGGAGATGAGATAGCAGCACACCGCATGTGAGAACTCGTCCCGCCGTCCAAACCCGCCTCAACTGCCCCATCCAACACCGCCCCACCTTCCTTATACAATGCCTCCCCCGCCCACCCCTGTCCAATATCGGCCCGCGCACGCACCATCCAAAACCGCCTCCTGCCCGCCACTGTGCAACACCGTTCCCTCGCCCGCACCATTCAAAAATGCTCCCCAACCACCCCCACCCCCAACCTGGTCCAACTCCACACCCCAGTCCGCCCTATCTAACACCAACTCCCGCCCGTCCCGTTCAACACTGCCACCCCTGCCCCCCCCCCGCCTTTTGGGGCTATTTATCCAATTAGCGCGCGCACACACATGCATACATACACGCACACAAATGTTTACTGCTACGTTTTGACAGTTTCCAACTTTGCCCTGTACAGGACAATATTGGAGAGATTATCGGGTGAAGGGGTTTTAAGTTGCACCCCTCTGTAGAACTCCAGGGAAGGTATGAGAAGAAACAGAGGGTGGGAAGTCAGTCATTTGGAGACAGCGTCTGTTTAATCACTATAAACAAAATATGCGATCAGTATTGTATATACTTCTTTGATGTAATTTTTCTATTAGGAGCTCGAGATCTCCTCCGGATAATCTGATATTCTGATCATTGGCAATTAAATAATCAAGTTCCCTCTGTATATACCTGAATCACGTAAGCCTTGAGGGCATGAAGAACGTAGTGGTTTCCATTCATTTGAACTGAACATGAAAAAGGTTTCATCGAAGACAGGCAATGGTTGTAGTTTTTGGAATCACCCTCGAGTGTAAAGTATACATGTATCCCTCCAGGGTGCAAACAGCAAAAGAGAAAGGTGACAGAATGATGTTTAAAAATAAAAAAATAGCTTAAAATTGTATTAGATCAAAGGTAGTGGTGCAGAGAAATGCCAGATATTATGGATTCAGTGAAAATTGGCACACAGCAAAGATAGACCAAGAAACTGATAAGAAAATCAAACAAGAAAATAAAGATGCAGAATATCAAGAAGTGTAAAAACTGACGAAAAGCTTCTACCGATACTTGGTAGGAAAATTAAAGCAAGGTGAAATGTGGAACAATGAATATGCGGACAGAATAACTTATTACAGAGAACAGAAAAATGCCAGAGAAACGAAACAGTTACTTTGTGTCTGTCTTCATGGAGGAAGATCTAGAAAATCTCCCAGCAATAACGTACAGCTCAGGGACCTGTGCAACTAAAACACAAAGTCATTTATATCAGCGACGCGGTTGTAGATGGAAGCATAGTTTTGTTGAGCATTGATCAGTCTGACGGGCCAGAATCATTCGATAACGGAATATCAGAACAAGAAGAAATCGACATATGATTGCCTGTGAGATCATGCATTTTTTTCATTTTAAAAGTGGAAAGCTATAATCGCAGTCCAATGATTTAAGAAGGGAATAAAAGGTTGAGTCGAGAACAACAGAACAGTTATCTCGTCATCGACACAAATGAATGTGTTGGAATCAATCATACAAAATGTAATATTGGACACTTAGAATGTACTAGTCGAACAATGTGGCGCTAGAAAGGCACAGAAGATCAGGCAGTATTCAAGTCGCAGGAAAGATGACACTTCGTTCACACGCATTTTATCAGGAGAGTAGGTGGGTGATGCCAAGGAGGCTGAGTGATAAATAGGGTTGGAGGTAGAACTGGGGAAGGTAGCTGAGAAGGTGGTAGGTCGATAAAGTTGGGAAGCGATAGTGACAGATCGGAGGGGATGGTAGTTCAGAGAGGAGGGAAAGAAGATAGACGTGGTGACTGGTAAAGAGGGCCTGTCAGCCTCGTTCCCCCTCTACCCCATATTCCTGATGATCGGCTTATGCCCGAAACGTCTCCTCGCCTTCTCCTCGGATGCTGCGTGACCAGCTGTGCTTTACTAGCGCCACACGTTTCGATTCTGACTCTCAGGCATCTGCAGTCCTCGCTTTCACTTCGAAAGTAACAACAAAACTCAAGAGAATTGTTGCCCGTTTATGAAAGGGAACTTATTGTTTGCATTATTTTTGCTTGACACCAACAATTAAGAACTAATGGATGTGGTGTCGATGGACGCTCAGGAGGAATTTTAGAAGAGCTCACACAGAAAGTTCATAGAAAAAAAAACTTAAAGCATGGGGTATTGGGAGGAACATATGCAAACAGAGAAAAGTTAAATTTAAGTTTGCCTATATTTAAAGGGAATCAGAATATAGATGATGAAGAGTCACCTTGACTCAACGTTGGCTTGCTCTCTCTCCATGTATTCTGTCTCGCATCCTGAGTTCTCATTTTTATCCTACCTGCAGAAAAAAAAGGATGCTTGACAGTCATTTTAAATCAAAGAGGCTACATTGACAAATCGAATGCACTATTTGCAGATACCAACACTTAGCAACAAGTGACGATAGACACGACCACACAACTCGCGAACCGAATCACAGCCCTTTTCAAAAAGACTTCTTAAATCTGGAGAAATAAATAAGACCTACATCCAAAAAATGAAATCAAATGGACCCAACACACTATGCATCTACGGATTACACAACATACACAAACCAGGAGACTTCTGAGACCCATAGTGTCGCTACCTGGAACACCAAATTACCGGTTGTTCATAGAACTACATCAAAGTTTAAAACATTTCGTAGAAGACTCACGCCATTCCATCCACTCCACTCAAGAATTCCTGAAGGCTATCAAAGGTATCAAAAGATAGATGAGGATGTAAACAAAGTGTGTCCTTTGAAGTAACAGCCCTGTTGTCATCCATCAACGCCAAACCGGGTAGGGAAACGCTGACTAAACAATTAGAAGAATCAAAAACACACGCACCAAACACCACCAACTTCATCAGCAAGCATAATATCGTCAAGCTAGTGGACTTAGGCATTACCACCCACTTCACCTTCAATTACAAAACCTAATGATACACCAAGGGAATACCCATCGAATCTCCAATATCAGAATTTTTAGCGGAGGATGTAATGCCAAGCTCGAACAGACAATTGTGCCTTCCATCCAACCCAAACTTTGGGTCCGCTATGTGGATGACACATTTATCGTCACGAAACAGAACAAATGAGAGGAAACCTTCATAACCATCAATGATACACGTATTGACATAATATTCTGGAAAGAGGAGGAAAAGAACAACAAACTCACATTCGGAGATGACGCAGTTGAGCGATGAGCAAGTGGGGAACTTGAAACTAGCGTCGAGAGGAATATAACGACACACAGACGAAATACTGAACGACAGAAGCAGCCATCCCTATTTCCACAAACGAAGCTGCATTGGAACTTTATTTCAACGAGTGACCACACACTGCAGCACAGATAAACTCCGAAGAACAGAGAATAAATCACTTATAGAGTATATTCCAAAAGAACGGGTACCCAATGATCACAGTCCGCTGATATCTCAGCAACAAGCCAAAGGAAGCAGTCCAAACACGTCCAGACAGCCGAGCTACTCTCCCCTACAGCAAAGGAATCCTGGAAATCACTGCCAGACTACTCAGACCACTTGGTATCATAAAAGCTCAAAAACCCAACAAAATACTAAAACAGCAGCTAATGAACATGAAAGACCCTACAAAGGCATCAAGCAAAACTTATATCATTTCCAAAATATGTTGCAACAACTGTAACAAACACTACATTGAATAAGCACGCAAAAACTTGGCTACCAGGATACATTAGCATCAACTAGCTATAAAAAGGCAGGACCCACTCTCATTGGTATCCTTACATACGGTTGAGGAAGGAAAACACTTCGACTGTGACAACACATCCATCTGAGGGGAAGCAAAACAGAGATACGCACGAGAATCCCTAGAAGCATGTAATTCTAACTGGAACTCTATCAACTACCCGTTGACTTTGATTCCATTTAGCACCCCAGAGAGAAAGAACAGGAGGTGACATCACCACAGGGTATGATTTCACCACAGGAAATGACATTAACAACGAAGGGTTCCCAAACACATCATCCAGAGGCTCACTGAAGACGTTTCATAGTATGATGATGACACGTCAGAAAACAAAATTTCCAGCTTAGCGAGGAAACCTTCATTTAGAACAGGGAGAGCTAGCCAATTGACTACAAAACTGGATCAAAGATCGGAGAGAGAGTGTGATGGTGGAGCACTGCTTTTCAGACTGGAGATCCCACAAAGTTCGATGCTGTGTCCACTATTTTTTTTTCGTAAATTATATAAATGATTTGTATGTGAACGTAGGAGGTATGGTTAGTAAGTTTACAGATGACAACAAAATTGGAGGTGCAGTGGGCAGCGAAGAAGGGTACTTCAGAGTACAACGGGATATTGATCAGATGAGCCAATGATATGAGGACTGGAAAATGGAGTTTAATTTAGAAGAATGTGATATGCTTCGTTTAGAAAAAAAACGTATCAGGCCAGTGTCTGTACACATAATTGTAAGGCCCCGATGCGATTGTTCCTGATCAAAGATACTTTGAAGTGCAGGTTCATAGTTCCTTTAAAGTGGAGTAGCAGAAAGATAGGGTCGTGAAGAAGGCGTTTGCTTTGCTTTCTTTTATCGGTCAGACTATTGATTATAGGAGTTGGGCGGTCATGCTGCGGCTGTGCAGACCATTGGTAAGCACAAGTTTGGAACATTGCATGTGATTCCAGTCTCCTTTCTATCGGACGGATGTTCTGAAACTTGAAATGGTTCTGAAAAGATTTAAAAGGAATTAGCTAGGGTTGGAGTATTAGAGCTACAGGGAGAGGCTGAATAGGATCGGGCTGTTTTCCCGAGAACGTTGGAGGCTGAGGAGTGACATTATAGAGATTTACAGATCATGAGGAGAATGGATAGAATAAATTGAAAATATCTTTCCCTGGTGTGGGAGAGTCTAGAACTAAAGGGCACTGCTTTTGGTTGGGACGGTAAATATATAAAAGGGACGTACAGGATAACATTTTCAAACAGATTGTGATCCGAGTATCGAATGAGCCACCAGAGGAAGTGCTGCAGGATATTTTAATTAGAGCATTTATAAGGCATTTGGATATGTATGAATAGAAAGGGTTTAGTGGGATATGGACGAAGTGCTGGCAAATAGAACTTGATTACGTTCGGGTATCTGGTCGCCTGGATGGGTGGGACTGAAGGGTCTGTTTCAGTGGTGCATCTCTGTAGCTCTAAAGAAAATCAGTGTTGACGTCAACACAGTTCGCCACGCCATCTATTCCGTTTTGTTCAATCAATGCACTGCGGTGCCATGCACAGTTTTGCTCTCTGCATAGTTTGCCGGGCTGTATTGTACAATAGACTACTGGTCTGCACAGTGCTGAAAACTGAACAGGTATATATTTCTGTTTTCTGTGTAGGTTAGATTTCCCACAGTGTGGAAATAGGCTCTTTGGTACAACCAGTCCACACCAAACCTCCGAAGAGCAACCCACCCAGACTATTTCACCTCTGATTAACGCACCTAACCTATAGGCGAAGTGGCATGGCCAATTCACCTGACCTGCATATCTTTGGACTGTGGGAGGAAACCGGAGCACCTGGAGAAAACCCACGTAGACACGAGGAGAATATGCAAACTCCAGACAGATAGTCGCCCGAGGAATCGAACTTGGGACTCAGATGCTGTGAGGCTGCAGTGCCAAACACTCCGCCACCGTGCCACCCTGTCTCGGCTTTTGTTTTTAAGTGAATTAAGTATGTGGTGTAATTATTCATTTCGCTGATAATGCAGCACATTTAATTTCTGTTCTCATTCTTGCGATTGGACACTGAAAGCTCTCACTCTAGCTATTCCCCGCCTCTGCCAAACCCCATGATTCTGCAGCTTGTGTTCCATTAAGTAATAATTCAATGATAATGCAAATATCAGATCCTCTGGGCCTAAACCTGCCCTTTAGTGCTTGTCTCCTTCGTCGATCAGGTTCCATCGTTACAAAACTCAGGAACATAGTAAAAAATGGTCACGTTCACTTCTTGGTGTGCACCATGTCGTGCTTCATGTTGGACATCAGATTTCAGCATCTTTGGCTCACGTCTTTGACACTTGACCTGTGCCTGTCCACTGAATAATTGTGTCTCTTCTTCTCAGCTGATCATGTGAACAATATTTGAGTATTGTTCAAAAGGACTTGCAGCTGAGCGGCGTCGGATTGACCATTGACTCTAAGTGGCCGCAGTATTAGATGCAGACAGGCAATTCTACATTGAGATGAGAATAAATGTTAATAGTCAAATACTGGTGAACCTGGAGAATTCTCGATCACATAAAGCTGAGGTAGCCAAGGCACTCAATATGAATAAGGATTTCTAGACTCTGAAGGTATGGGGAGAGATCACAAAAATGGTGTAGAAAGTTGAAAGTTGGAACAAAACTGATAGACCAAAGACACCACTGCTGTTAATATTATATATTTTATATTTATAATCACATCATGAAGTGTGCATGTTGTCTGTGAAAATTGCACTGAAGAGATATTCGGCTGATAACTAGAATAGGGGCGGCTCAATGGTATGAAAGCTTTACTATTTTCACGACATTTCTTTGCACCCAGTTAGAAAGCTCTCTAAGTGTTGCAACAAGCTCTGACATGTTGGGAAATCGGCTTATGCAGGGTCGACAATGTTTCCTGTTCCTTTTCCAGTACCAATGCTGGTGCTGAGTTTCTGTGAGTCTGGCGAAACTTCTAGGGCAGACCTGTAAAGCGCGAAAAATTTACCTTCTGAACGTATATCGGTTAAGCAAATCTGTGTTTACATTCGCTTCAAGGTCACTACTCCTGACAGCAGATTTTACATCCCAATATTTTATCAATTGTTTTAAACTTTCACCAGCTGCCAGAGCATTAACCTTGTATGCATTCATAATCCAGCCACATTTCCACATGGCTCCAACTCCACTTGAACACCTATCAGAAACTACAGCGAGCAAGGTATTTCTGTGCTTCTTGAAAGCTATGTCAAAAAGAACTCCCACCTATTTGATTATCATGTTGGGTCTGATGGGGATGGCAGTTGGGTAGATAGCAATTGTCCTCACTAATACGCACTTCGACTACGTATGCTGCTTTACCTTCATCTATCTGCTTTGTCACCTCCTTAAAAGGTTCAGTCAAGTTTATGAGAGACGTTTCTCTCATACACCAAGTTAAGCTGACTATCCGTATTTAGTCCTTGCCTTTCTGAACGCATGTAAATCATATCTCTGAGAATTTCCTTCACTTACACACCCCTGACATCAGCCTCACTGTTCTGTAGTTCTCTGGCTATTTCTTGATGCATTTTTGAAAATAATGTCACAACATTAGTTGTCTTCCAATCTTCTGACACCTCAACCGTGGCTGTCAGTGATACAAATAAAAAAAAACGAAAGAACTTCAAAAACTGTCAAGCAGAAACGAAAGCAGAAAACAGAAGTTGCTGGAAAAGTTCAGCAGGTCTGGCATAATTTGTGCAGAAAAATGAGAGTTAATGTTTTGCATCCAGTGATCTTTCCGCAAAACTCCCAGGAATGCTACAAATATCTCAGCTCTGCGGCACACAATGTCTCCCTGGCTTCCCACAATAACCTGGGATAAATTTGCACAATATCGGATACTTATTTCCGCTTAATCATTTTAAGACCTCCACAATTCCTCTTCCAATTCCTGTCCAATTTAATTTGAAGTATGTCCGATTTAGAATCATCTAGACTTGATTTTTGCCTCTGTGTAGTAATCAATCACAGAGGCATTTTCTTCCCTGTCAGAACACCTTTTAAGCATATTCACATAACACACTCTGTGAGATTCTTTTTGTCTGGAGTTCACTGAAAAAATTGGTTTTCGACTTGATAATTTCCAGTGAACCTTAATTTTAAGAGGAATTGTGGAGGTCTTAAAATGATTAAGTGGAAATAAGTATCAGATTTTGTGCAGATTTGGCCTCATTTCAAAAAATCGCATGTATTTATTTCCACGGGTTCCCGAGCTTCCATGCCATTCTTCGCAGTAAGAATTCGTGTGGGGTTTCACCATCGAGCAGGAACAGGCTGTATGACAGCGGACTGAGGGACGTCGAGTCCTTGTGAGCAGTGTGAAATCAACATGACCAGGCACTTATGAACTGTGTAACTGAACTGTGTTTCTTTATTTTTGCACTATTATGGGAAGGGCTACCGTATGTAGGTTTCACTATTGTTTTTTTTCTGCGTTGTAAAACGATGCTGTTCTGTGGAGAGGGCGGGGTTAGGGTGGTGAAACTTCATACCTCAGGTTGTATGATGTGTTGCGACTTGTAAACTTTCCGCTGTACTTAGCATGTGATAATAAACGTGACAAAACTAATCATTCTACAGTGTTTCCACACATAGATGACCGTTTGACTTTTACGGGGGCGAATTGAAATACTAGTTTCTCTTTTGCGATTAATATACTTGTGGACTCTCTTCCTATTCTCATTACAACAACCCTGAAGAAGAGGATATGCTCGAAAAACGTCGATTATGCTGTTCGCCGGATGTTGCATGATTGGCTGTGCTTTCCCAGCACCACACGTTTCGACTCTGATCTCCAGAATCTGCAGTCCTCACTTTCTCCATCAAGCATAATTCGATTAGTATTTTCCATGTTATTTCCACATAACTCCCCATGTGATCATAATAACACTTTCAGATCATTTCGATTTTCCTCTAAAAGTTAACTGAACAATTTATCCCCGTTTTGACAACTTCCGCATTGTCCGATTGAAGTATGTCCGATTTAGAATCGTCTAGACTTGATTTTTGCCTCTGTGTAGTAATCAATCACAGAGTCTCCTCTTGCTTTTCTTCCCGGTCAGAACACCTTTTAAGCATATTCACATAACACATTCTGTGAGATTCCTTTTGTCTGGAGTTCACTGAAATAATTTGGTTTTCGACTTGATAATTTCCACTGAACCTTAATTTTAAAGGTTCACCTAACGCTGGAAATACCACGATTATTTTATCCCCGGTAGCAAATTGCAGTTTTTGATTTCTTGTCTGCTTCCTGTTCCTTTGAGTGCTGTGATATATTCAAATGCCAACTACCCCACTCTGTTTAATTATTACTGAAAATGTGACGCATCATCCAAATACGTGGTCTGCAAATTCTGACTTACAATTATTCCTTAATCAATTTTATCGATCTTCTCACTTCATGCCTAAATAGTAATTAAAATGGACTTCATTTCGGAGATTCATTTGTTGCTTCGCTGATAAAAATAAAATGAATTCTTTTACTCCCATCATCTGGATAGTTTTGACGATTAGACCTCAAACATGGTCTTTAACTTCTGATGCCACATTTCTGTCGTTCTCTGCTCTTCTGCGAATTTTCCACTCTTCACTCGGCATTTTAGCCTCACTTCACATAATAAAGCGCTTTTTTGTCTCACCTTCAATTCTTATTAACGCAACTTTTCTGGCAATAGTGCTTCAGAAGTACATATCTCCTCATCTTTCTACATCGCAGATGGAGAGGATACTGTGTCTCTTAATATTGTAACCTCTTACATTGCTGCTCCTGGCTTATGCGAATAAACTTTACCTTCAGAGTATATGGTTTAGGAAGATCTGGTACATGCACCTTAAACAACTTTTGACCATATTGTACATTCTGCTGCAGCTTTCGTGCATTCACTGTGTTTTTTGTTGCCACTCGAACCAAATTCATTGGCTCATCCTTTTTAAAAAAAATCCTACATCTGTCTTGCCAGTGCTTTTCCTAAACCACCAACACTGTGATTTCATGTGGCCTATATTTGCTTTCCAGTGAAAACGCTGAGTTTTTTTTAACCTTTTCTTCCCACTTCAAGGGATTCCTTTTTACTCTGTGGTCGATTATCCTTTTGATCTTCACCAAGATTTACTTTTCCCTTTCCTTTTCCCCAATTCGTATCCCTCACGGAATGAAATTGATTTTGAATGCCAAACTTTGATTTATGGACCAAGTCTTAAACGTCTGCTATTCCAACTGCTCATCTTGCCGTTTTAACTCTCTGCACTTGATGTGAGTCCTCACTGCTTCAGAAGGTGAATTTTTGATCATCTTTCTTAGTGCCACTTTCTGAATTTCAAACTCCCACTTTCTTCTCTCTCTCTCTCTTTCTCTACACTTCTCGTTCTGTCTCTTCACTATCTCTATCTGTTTTTCTTTTCTCTCTACTTTTTATCGTAATTCCATGTCGTTTCCCTCAAACTCAAGGTGCCATATGTTCAACTGAATTTTAGCATTCTCTAAAGATTCTGACAGCGGTTCCAGCAAATTTAAATGCTGAGGTATCGCTGTAATTATCTCTCCTTTCCTCACGCGAAGAGGCAGCTTCAACTCCAGCTTGCCTGCTGACTCCAGCGCGTGGTCTTAATTACATTCTTTAATAATCCTAAGGTAACTTCTTCCACCTCCAGTAAAGTATTGGTGACTGAAAAGGCCAGTGCTGTACCAAGCATTGTTTAAAAGAACGAATTCACCACTCAGCACAAATACACTAACAGCTATATTGAACATAGTACATAGAACTTTACGGTGCAGTTCAATCTGAAGTCAATCTAATCTACACTATTCCATGCTCGTTAATATGCTGATCCATTGAGCTGCGACCCGGTGCCTTCGAGTCTAACAACATAATTGCAATTATCGAGCAAAACACGCAAAGAACATCCATCTTTCAAGGACAAGGTGAAACCCCCTCAAAATATTTCAAGAAAGTAGCCTGAACCATAACATTGCCAGTTGTTTTAAGCATGCTTATCGCGGATATTCCACTTAGCATTAAATAATACGCAATTTATAGACGGCATCAACAAATGAAATGCAAGCATTATAGAATAGGACAGAAAATAACATAAACTGTCCAAATATCCAATAGATTATACCAACTTAATGATACGATCACTGACTAGTGGTGTGCCTCAATGAGTGGTGTTGGGACAGCAATTATTCAGAATTTACATAGATCATATCGAATTGTAGCGTGTCAATGTGTAGAGTGTCAATGTTTACAGATGTCACTGTGATTGGCAGCACAGCAAGTATGCAGAGAACTTTGAGTCTTTGCAGAGGGACATAGAAACATTGAGTGAGTGGGCGGAATTCATAAAGATGGAATACAATGTCAATAAACGAGAAGTCATACATTTTGGTAGGAGAAACATTAAAAATGATTATTATTTGAATGGGGAATAATTGTAGCATGCGACCATGCAGTTACGTGGCTGGCCTTGACGCTGAGTTGACGCTAATTCAGTCAACGTTTTTGAAGCTAAGGTCTTTTTTTTTTGGAAAACATAGCAATTCGCGGGACAGCAAGAGCGCGAGTAACTGGACCTGAGTCCACGAAAATATCAACCATGATACTGTTGAATGACAGAGTAGGATCGAAGGGGTGGACAGCATAATCCTACTCCTCGTTCTCATGTTCCATTATGCTTTGATGTTCAAAATCACCATAAGCCAACCCCACCAGAGAAGCTGAGCTGGGAGAACTGACCATTCCCCTTTCAAAGTGCAAGTTTTTTTAAAAAAGAGTTTGAAAGCCTTCCATCTGATATCGTGTATGTTACCCACAATCAAACTGGCAATAAAACCCTTCCAAGCCCAGATTTTTCGGTGTTTGTGTGTTTTACGACCTTCTAAAAAAAAAACAAGGATCTTTTACCTTGATAAAAGAGCAGCATCGTCACACCCTTTTTTACTCTCTTGATTTCCCTCGGGTGTGTACTCCTATATCCTGCCTGCTCTTCAGGTGATTCACCTGATCTCACCTGCCGCGACCTGACATATAAGTCCTACATTTTCCTGGACCAGAACCTCAATATCCCCCGTCATGTTCTGTAAACTACTCCTGCGAGCATTGCCTCTCACACTATGTGGAACATGTTACCCTTTAACGCTCATTATCGCAGTTTTGAAAGACTGCTGCTTGCCAGCCATCTGTTTACTCGGAAAAAGCTTCCCCCAATCACCTTCTAAAGTTCCTACCTAATACTGCCAAAATAACCTGCGTCCGAATTTATAACGTTTGGTTATCGAAAAGGCGTATACATTACCAGAGCTGTTCTCAAACGAATAGAATTACGGTCACTGGTCCTCTAGTTCTCTCCCTCTAACGGCTCAGTCACCTGCCCTGTCGTGTAACCCAAGAGGAAACAACGCAGAGGTCTGGTTCAGATGATCTATGGTCATATTTAATGACACTGTTGGCTTGACGGTGTGAATGTTTGCTTGCGTCTAAATTATGGTTTGTGTATATGTGTTTGTTTCTATGTTTGCCAGTGCGTTTGTGTGTGTACTTTATTGTATTAATTTGCATCTGCATCTCTGAGCATTAGGGATTCTGTCGTTGTGGGAGTGAATTCATTGAAATGGGGATGAAAACGTCCCTTTTCGTTCTCTTTCCCTCTCCGTCAGTCTCACTTACTTCTATTTAAAGTAATGTAATAACAGCATCTGATGGCCGCTCCTTGCCTCAGCACAGGCAGAAGCTTTGTTTCGAAAAGGCAGCAAATGCAGTGAGTCTCTCTCATTTGAACTCAATTACTTCGGTTGCCAGTGCAATCTGATGAATGCAGTGAAATGTTTGTCATATCATCATTTGTTGCATAATGTTAGGTCCAAGGTTCAGAAAGCATGGTATATCAGTCCTTAGCACTGCAGTCTCACAGCGCCGAGGAACCGGTTTTGACGTCTGCGTGGATTTCATCCACGTGCTCCAGTATCTCCCACAATCCAAAGATCTCCAGAGTCGGTTAATTGGTCATGCTAAGTTGTTCACACTGTTCAGGAATGTGTAGGGATGCGCATTAAACCGGGTAATTGCTAATTAATAGGGTAGGGGAATGGGCCTGTGTGGGTTATTCTTTGCAGTGTCAGTGTGGAGTTTGTGGGCCATATGACCTGTTTTCACGCTACACCGACTCTATAACTTAGGTACAAAAACTTAAGCACCTGATACTAATATGAATGAAAGAAAAATTAAAGTCCAGTGCAAGAAAAAATAGTTTAAGCAAAAAACATTGGAATTACTATCCTTAAACCCAGTCTAGGCAACCACTGAGTTCCCATACTGCACCAGGCTCAGTCTCCATACCGGACTGTGCCCAGTCTCCAGACCGAGTTGAGCTTCAAAACTGGGTGCATATCCTCCCGCGTTAAACTCCAATTTGGGACTCCCCTCCAAGAATTGTCACCTTCATTACTCTCAGAGTTATTTCCGGAAGTTAAAAGTTTTGGGAAAAATGCTTCTGAAAGACAAAAAAATAAAAACAAGTAAAAAGAACGGGTGGAGCAGAGATACTCCGGCTGGAACATCACGAATCTGCTGCCATGCTTTGGATATTTCTTGGCGTTTTCTATCAGCAAAGAATGACTTTGGAGACTCAGAACAGTTTTATCCCACTCCTTGCACTGTTGTCCTTGCAATATTAACAGATAGAGATGAACATGTCCATTGTTCGCCAAGGGCTTTACGAATCATTCTCATTATAATTTGAAGAGTATCTCAAAACACATTAAAAGTTAGAGGAAAGTGTGACAAAATTCATCTCCATACTTTGGAGAGTGCTTCACTCAGAGTGGTATGGAAAAATATTCTAGTGCTGCAGTCTGCACAGCTCCCGTTCTGGACAGTTATCTCGTCCGGCTTTATAGATTAATGCACTGGTGTGGTCTATACAGGGTTCGACTCTGGGCAGTTTGCTTGATTGGAGAGAGCAGAGCATGGTCTACAGAGTGCTCCCTGCTGAATGGAGGTCTCCTTTGTGTTTATGGTGTTTGGGTTGTTTTTGTGAGGTGAGTTGAGAATGTGAAATAAAAAAACATTTTAGCTATTTCGGCAATGTCTTTATTTTGTGTTCTGATTCTTGTGATTGCAACTTCCAGCTCACACCATTGACGTTGCAGTGTGACCATGCACAGTACATCATGTTGTTGAATACCCACTGTCCTGGCAGTAGCCACAGCCTTTTCGTTCAGAAGCATTCAACCATTCCCATCGTCTTCGGGTCTCCACAACGAAAGCAAGAATGGCATCTCGGGTAAAAGTCTTGATAAACGGTCCAATATACACTGCCCCTCACACTTTCCCAACAAAAATCAACAACATAAAAGTGTCCCGTGTGTACTGAGAGCAATTGTGCCAGTGGGGATATCACGGAAGAGATCATCAAGCGGATTGGAAAACGCTTCGGACGTCTGAAGGGGACAAAATGAACCTTCCTGTCGACACTGTATTATGAATTCCCGTAATTTTTCCGTTGTTATTACATTGAAGCTTTTATTTGACCTGAAGAATTCACAGGTTCACGAAAACCTACGTTATATCCTATCTGCTAAATTGTTACCCATTGCTTATCGAATTACAGGCTCCCTACGTCCTGTCGACAACTCCATTTCCTGGATATCTTAGCGTCTCTGATGTATTTAATCAGAACTCATTTCTTCTATTTAACAAATTAATTGGGAAAATTTGCAAATAGTTGTGGTCCCAGCACTGATCACTGTGTCACTGTAGTTGCTAATGTCTGATAAACTCATCGAGACTAATTTATCCCTATTTTATCCAGTCTTCAGACTCTGTAACCAGTCGTCCTATATAGCAGCTTTGAAAGTCTAAATAGTTATTTCCATTTCCTATGTGATAGACATGAGTGATTAAAAGATCTGCTCCAATTGCAGATTATCAGACTCGTATATCTGAATGGTTGAATGGCCTCATTCTGATGCTGTTTAAAACTCTTGATGGCCTGACTGGTTTGCTTCTGTGTAGGTTCAGTTGTGAGTGGTTCTAAACATGTTGGAATCATCAGTTATCAGCCCAGCTCAGACCTTATGATGGAGGTTGCAGCAGCTGATAGCCCACAGTGCCCAATTTCCATTTGCTTGGCCCTCTAGAAGTATGGCCAACTACGCAGGACTTAGTGCCAAATAACGCAGTGGGTGGTGTCTTCAATATGAGGCTGAGACTTTCCCAACGCCAGGACTGTGTGCTGGCTGCTCCTAGAGATATTGTTGGAGGCAGATCCATCTGTGACAAGTAGTTTGTTGAGAATGTTTCCCTCTTGTTCATCTATCATTTCCCACAGTCTAGCTGCTGTGAGATTCAGTCCTCGTTCTGCTCAGTCAGTGGTGTGATTTTGGAGACACTATTGGTGATCAACATTGAAGTACCAGACCCATAATACGCTCTGTGTCATTGCCAATCTCAGCTCTTCCGCTGATTGATTTTTAGCATGGAAGGGGACTGATTGATTAACAAAGGGTGGTGTGGAGCGCAGTGAATATCCATCATCAAGACATTTCCTGGAACATACCTGAACTGTTAACATCAGGTTTCCCTAGTTCTGGAATCAATGTTCGGCAATTCCAGGGCAACTCAGTCCTGAATGCATTCCACTGTGCACTCAGTGGTGGGTCTGTCCTATCGGTGGGACAGGACTTACCCAGGCATGGTGATGTGGCTTCATGAAACGTTGTATATCAGTTCTGTTTTTGTAAGTATGAGAATATCAGCCTTTCTCCTGACTCGTCATTATGAGGAATAAAGGGAACAATGGGACAGGGAATATTGGGTTAAAAAGGTCTTCTATCAAAATGTGTGTAGCATTCGCAAAACAAATGTAAGTATTCACGGAATACGTTGAGGGGAATTTCAAATGATAATGGCATTAGAGAGACCTGACTGCAGTGGGGCTGATATTGGAAACTGAACGCCTAGAACATTTCATATTTTGGAGATCAAAAAGTAAATGGAGATCGGGGAGATCTCGGAAAAAGGGAAGACATCTGCATGATTGTAAAAGCAGATTTTTCATCAAATGGTCGAGATATTGTCTTCACCGTAATGCTTTTGTAGCTAAGTGCCAGACGGGTTTTGGGAGAGATTCCCACCGTGAGGCTGAGTGGGTCTCACCAATCGCAATCGGCAGAAAGGCCATTGTGATGTTGATCTTCAGGACACTATCACCTTCTGGACCTGACATTCCCTAGATATTCTACAACTGACATTCCCCTGAACATTCTGTAATAGACATTTTTTGTAAGATTCTATCACTGACATTGTCCATACCAAGCTATACCTGACATTCCCCGGAGCATTCTGCATCTGACATACACCAGAACATTATATTACCGACTTTCTCCAGAACATGCTACAACCGACATTTTCTGAAACAATCTATAAATGATTTTCCCGTAACATTCTATAACTGACATTTTCTGGAAACTTCTATCACCACCATTTTCAAAAACGTTTTTTGACTGACATTACCCAGAATATTCTTTCACTGATATTATTTATGAACGGCCGGACGTCAGTAATGTGAACAAAAGATAAGGTCCCGAGGTGAAATATCTCTTTGCAAGTAGAAGCAGGAACAATTCGAAGCCCCCATCGAGCATTTAAAGGGGTGAACACATTTTCCTTGCGTTTACATTTCTTCATGACAGAGGATCCATCACAAATTCTACCAAAAGACAGAAATTTCCAATCTCCAGTTGTCCTTAAGGAACTGGGTGAGAAACCTTCAGGCCGGCAAATGTTTTACCCTCCATATTTAAACACACAAGTGATCGAGAGTGTGGGAATGTTCGAGAAAGCATCTGTTATTGAGCATGTGTCTCCATGTACTTGGGGAGGGAGGGTTTCTGGCGTTTTATGACACAATTTGTCATTAAGTCAGAACTTCTAGTTTGTTAATTTTGTTCCAATCATTTTAATAAATCTCTGAACGCAGTGACACATGTGAAAATGTCACTGGGTCCAAACTAAATGTGCCTACAGGATGATGAATAATCTGTTTGTTTTCCATCCACACAGTTAACGTAGTGACAATCTACGTCCTTCTTTCTAAAGATTGTGGCTTGTCTCCCTGTGTCAGCCATTACCTGGGAGCCATGGCAGTGGCAGATCTACTGGTCATTATCCTCGACTTGATTTTGAGACACATTCACATTGTTTATTATGAACAGTTTTATTTCATGCAGTTCATCCCCGTGTGTAATATCCACGCTGTCCTACTTTATGCAGCCGTTGACTGTTCTGTCTGGTTCACCGTCACTTTCACTTTTGATCGGTTTATGGCCATTTGTTGCCAGAAGCTGAAAACTAAATATTGTAGTGAGAAAACGGCGGCTGTGGTCCTCGGAACAGTGACTGTGCTGAGCTGTTTAAAAAACATTTTCTGGTATTTTATGTTCAGAGATCGGTATTGGCTGCAGAATGCCCCCTGGTTTTGTGATGTAAAAAAGGAAATTCGTTACTCCCGAGTCTGGAGCGCAATCGAGTTCCTCCACCAAATTCTAACCCCGGCTCTCCCATTTCTCCTGATTTTCCTGCTTAATGTTTTCACCGTCAGGCACATCTTGGTGACCAGCAGAGCACGCAGGAGACTCCGGGCTCACAATAATGCGAACGCTGAGTGTGACACAGAAATGAGAAAAAATCTATCATTTTACTGTTTGCGATCTCGGCCAATTTCATCCTATTGTAGTCAACGTTAATGTTGATTTCTATATGGTACCGGATGTATCATATTGGATTAACGTCTATGTTTCTAAGTTCCTTTGTGAAGGAATTGGGCTTCATACTGCAGCTCTTCAGTTGCTGCACAAACACCATGATTTATGCCGTAACCCAGAAAAGATTCAGAAACCAGCTGAAGAACGTGTTGAAATATCCCTTTGCCCAAAATCAAAAATCAATTACAATCATTCAATAATCAACGCATAAAGTGCTTTCTCGATTCAGTTCATTGGTTCAATAAAGAAACAGCCTGTCACTGAGGTAACAGTCTGAGGGTCGTGTCGTTTTGTCGAACTGTATCCCACAGGAAGTTATAGGGACATTTCAAAGCTTCTCACAACTCAGGTGACAGTGAGAAAGTAACATCTCACTAACTGTATCGATCACTTCAAGTTGTAAACAATAAACGTGTTTAGTAAAATGTTCCAAGCAGCAGAGTGAAAGATATTGTGGATGTGCTTGTAGCGAAGAGGCTTAGCTGGAGACAGACCCACTCTGCACCAAGTCCTGGTCCTCAGGGAAGATAGGTGTACCGGGGCTGATCTCAGGTGATGGGTGTAAGTCACTCCATCCTTGCTTTCACCTCGGATCACCCAGTTCGACCAGGCTTCGGCAGAATCCAGTGCTCCCGCTTTGTGGGTCTCTATCCATATACCCTTCCAACTCTCTCGCTGTCCCTATGTCCTCTCTCCTATTTCGGTTCACACACTCAGTTTCACTGTCCCTTTCGCCATTCTCGTTCACTCTCTCGCTCGGTATTGCACTCTCTACCTCCCAACATCCGTCTTTCCAAACCTATGTTCTTCGAATCCTCTCTCGTCTTCCGTTGCAAGGAAACAGAGACAGGGTTTGGTGGTGCTGTGGACCATTGTATGTTGATTGTGTAACAGACGGGGTGCTGTGGAGCATCGGTCCGTTGGATGGGTTGAAGTCTGGTCATTTGGCCAAATGCCATTCACAGGGGACACAGTGGGAGTGAGAACACTGAACGTTACTCGGGGGTAAATATATGGAATGCACCATTGGCTGTGGCCAGGGTGAAAGATTGAAGTTGGGACAACAGGGGATTGTGTGTGGATGGGTTCGAAGGCCATTTCTAGAGGATTCTCTGGGTAGGATTGAACAGGTTCGTTCTCAGGTATTGAGTGTCGTAGGATTGAGCTTGACGGAGGGTCAGTGAGAATGATGTTGCGCATGACGGTGAAGTACTAGGTATGGAAGTCAAAGTGATTTTGGGGGAGTATGAGGGCGAGTGCGTAAGGCGGTAGGGGAGTGCTCAGGGAAGTTAGCATGAAGTGGCAGAGTTTGAGGGGAAATGAATCTGATGGTGGAGGAGAGTGCAGGGAGTGAGCCTTGAGGTTCAGTAGTGTGTGGGAGAGTCAACATGACGGTGGGGTAGTGAGCAAGACATTGGCCGAGAGTGCCGGGTTTCAGAGTCACGGTGAGAGATTATGCGAAAGAGTGAGTGTGATGGTGGGCAAGTGAGCGAGGAGTATGAGTGATCTTTGAGCAATGAGCGGGGGAATTAGAATGATAATGGGGGATTGAGTGAGTGTATTTGCTTGATGGTGGGGACATGAGGTGTGAACGAGTGTGACCGTGCAGAGGTAAGTGCGGGAGTGTGATGAAGGTGCGTGAGTGTGCCGTGGAGTGATCATAATTGTGGGAAAGTGAGCGGTGGTGTGTGTTGGTCAAGGGTAGTGAGTGAAGTAGTGAGGGTGACGGTGTGAGAGTGTGCAGAGCAGTGAGCGTGATGGTGGAGGATTGGCTGGGGAAGTATATTTGAGTGTGGGGGAGTGAGGGGAGTGAGTATGACAGTGGGGGTGTATAGGTATAGGGCAGTTTGCATGATGGTGAGGGAGTGTGCATTGGACTGATGCGACGGAGTCTAGTCTGTGGCTGAGGGTGTGTGACGGTGGGGTAGTGTGCAGGGAGTGTTGTTGTGCGGATTGGTGAGTATGCAGGCGTGTGGGCATGACAGTGGGATTCTGTTCAGGTTAGTTAGTGTGACAGAGGTGGTGTGGGCTCGTGACATTGAGCGAGTGTGCTGGGAAGTGAGCATGAAAGTGGGTGACTGTGCGGGGAAGTGAGTATAATGGTCTCGGAGTGTACACAGGAGCGAACCAGACTATGCTGACAGCAGGATGGTAAACTTGTGTGCGGGTGAGTGAGCGAGAAGGTGGAGGACTGCGCAGGGCAGTGAGTGCTAGGATGAGGGAATGTGATAAGATGTAAGCATGACGGTGGAGGAGCATGTATGTAAGTGAGTGTGGTGGTGGGTGGGTGTGCGAGGGAGAGTACGTGACGCTGAAGAAGAGTGAGCATGACGGTGGGGGATTGTACAGAGGAGTGCGTTTGATGGTATGGGAGTGTGTGAGGGAGTAAGCATGTGGTTGAGGTGTGCTCAGTGATGGTGACGGCGATGGCTTCTGCTGGGGAGTGTGCGCGGCAGTGGGGATTGTTTGAGGAAGTGAGTGATATGGTAAATTAGTGTGCGGAGAGTCTGTTAGTTGGTTAGCTTGCGGGGAGAGTGAGTATGATGGTGGTGGAGAGTGCAGATAGTGAGATTGACACTGCGGGAATGAGCAGCGAGTGGGAATGATGGTGTGGAAGTGTTCAGGGGAATGAGCTGGATGGATGGTTGTATGTATGGAGAGTGAGCGTGACGATGGCGAAGAGTGCAGCAGCATGAACTGACAGTGGGGCGAGTGGAGTGCAATGAGTTTGATGGTGGGGGGCAGAGCAGGTATGTGAGTGTGCGGTTGGGGTAGCATCCTGGGGAGTGATCGTGACGTTGGAGGGTGTGAGGGATAGTGAGCATGAAGGAGGGGTAGGGTGAGGACAAATGAGCGTGTCGGTGGGGGAATGTGTGGGTGAGTGAGACTGAAGATAGTGGCGTCTGTGGGGGTTGTGCCTGACGGTGTGAGAACGTGCAGATGAGTGAACCTGATGGTGCAGAAGTGTGTTTGGGAGCCAGAATGAAGATAGGACAGTGTGCCAGAAAGTGAGTGTGATGGATGGCAGAGTGCAGAGGAGTATGCGTGATAGTCAGGGAGTGAATTTGACAGTTTGGAGTGTGTAAGGGTATTTTAATTGATGGTGTGGATGTGAATGGGAGAATGAGTGAACTGGGGAGAGTGAGCACAGTAGCGTGCAGAAAGGTGGATGAGGACACCGCGGAGTGATAATGATTGTGATGAAGTCAATGGGGAAATATGAGAGATCACGGGGAGTGAGCGGGGCAGTGACCATGACTGGGGGAAAGGGAGCAGGGGAGTGTCTGTGATGGTGGTGGAGTAACCGGAGGAGTCCACATGTTGATGGGGTAGTGAGCGAGGGAGTGAGCATGATAGTGGAAACGTTTGCTGACCAATAAGCATGGAAGTAGGTGAGTCAGTGACGGATGAATGTGATGGTAGGCAGTGTGGAGAGACAGTGAATGTGAGGTTCAACACATATGCGGGGGAGTGAGCGTGATGGAGGGACAGTGTTTGCAGAAGAGAACGAAACGGTGGGGTTGTGTGCAGGGGGGTGTGACAGTGGTTGAATATTCAGTAAAATGAGCAAGACAGTGGGAGAGTGTATGCGGGAGTGAACATAATGGTGAGTGAATGCGTGGTGGAGTAAGAATGATGTTGTGGTAATGTTAGGGGTGTTTGCAGGTGAGTGAGTTTGTTTGTTTGCGATTGTGTGGCGGAGTTAGTGTGATGGTGCTGGAATGTGTAGATTAGTTAGTATGAAGGTGGGCGTTCGTGCTGTGGAGTGAGTGTGACAGTGCTGTCGTACACATGGCAATAGTGTTTCTGTGGCTTAGTGGGCAGGGAGAGTGAGCTTACAATGGGGGAGTGTGCGTTGGAATGATTGTGAGGGTGGTGCAGTGTACATCAAGGTGCATGACTGTGTAAGTGTGCATGGGAGTGACTCTGACGGCAGTAGGTTGTGCAGCGGAGGAGGCACGGAATTCGGGTGAGTGCAGGTGAGTGAGTGTGATGGTGGGGGACGTGCATGGAGAGTGCGCGTGATGGTTGGGAATTGTGCCCGATAGTGTGCGGAACAGAGATGCAGCATGTGGGGTAGTGAGCATTCGGGGCCGGTTTTATCTGGGTGAGTTAGCGTGACATTGGGGCAGTATTCAGTAGAGCGAAAGTGGCAGTGAGGCAGTGTGCGGGGGCATGAGCTTTACAGTGGCTGAGAGGGCATTGAAGTGAGTGTGCTGGTGGAGACGTGTGTGGAGGAGAGCGTGATAGTGGTGTAGTGTGCAGGGGACACCGTGTGAAAGTGGGGCAGTGTGCAGAGTGAACGTGACGGTGACGGAGTGTGTGTGGGAGTGACAGTGAAAGTGGTGGAGTGGATGGCGACTTGGCATGATGGTGTCGAATTGTGCAGGACAGTGAGCCTGATGGGTTAGGAATGTTCAGCGAGTCAATGTGAGAACAGTGACGTGTGCAGGGAATGAGTGTGGGAGAGAATGTGACAGTAGGAATGTGCGCAGGCGAGTGAGCAAAACGGTGTGAGAGCGTGCAATTGAATGAACGTGACGCTGGTGAGAGTGCAGGGAAGTGAATGTGATGATGTTGTTGTATGCGGGCGAATGAGTGTGACAGTGGGAGAGTATGTGGGAGATTGGGACCTTAGGTATGGGATTGTAGAGAGGATTGAGTTCGATAAGATGGAGTGCATGGCTGAGTGAATGTGGTAGGCCATAGAACAATACAGGACAGGACAGATTATTTAGCTCTCGATGTTGCACCAAAATGCGAAACTAACCTGAAGCCTATCTAAACGACACTATTCCACGTTCATCCATATATTTGTCCAATCACCTTTTAAGTGCCCTTAAATTTGGTGTCTCTTCTACAGTTGCAGCAGGCTGTTTCTCGCGCCTACTACTCTCTGAATAAAGGATGTACCTCTGATATCTATGCTCCAACAATCATCCCCCAGTTTAACGCTTTGTACCCTCGTGCTAGCTATCACCATCCGAGGAAAAATGTTCTCACTGCCCACCCTATCTTATATGTCTCAGTTAAGCTACTACTCAACTTCCGTCACTCGAACGAAAACAAGTCCTTCAGACCATCCTTGTATGACATTCCCTCCATACCAGACAACATCCTGGTAAATCTGCTCTGAACCCTTCTCAAAGCTTCCGCATCCTTCCCATAATGCGGTGACCAGATCTTCCACAATGCTACAACTGCAACTGCACCTGAGTTTTATTCATCTGCAGCATGATCTCATGACTCTGAAACGCAATCGCTCTACCAATAAAAGCGAACACACATTATGGCTTCTGAACAAAGTTATCAACCTGGGTTGAACCTTGCAGCAATCTATGATTTGACACCTGTGCACATCTATACAACCAAGAATCTGACCATTAGACCTGTGTTCTGCATTCTTGTAACTCCTTACAAAGTAAATCACCTCACACTTTTCGGAATTAAACTCAATTTATCACCTCTCAGCTCACCTCAGCAGTTTATCTGTGTCCTTCTGTGACTTATAACATCCTTGAGCACTACGCACAGCTCCGCCGACCTCAGTGATATCCGCAATTTTACTTCACTCATCCTTCTCTAACCACATCCAGATCATGTTTAAAAGGACAAACAGCAGTGGACACAAAACCGATCCTTCCGTTACATCACTCGTATCGAAACGTCAGGATGAACATTTTCCATCATAATCTGTTAGCTAACCAATTTCTGAGTTAACTGCTGAGACATTCTCAATCCGATAACTCCGAATTTTATGCAACAGCCTCCGTGGAAACCTGATCAAACGCCTTCCTGAAATCCAGATGCATCGCATTAATCATTTTACTCTCATCCACCTGTTTGTTCACCTTCTCAAAGATCTGAATAAGGTTTGTGAGGCACGAACTACCCTTGATAAAACAGTCTTGACGATCACTAATCATTCTTATTCCTTCCTAGATGTTTTAAATCATATATCTTGTTACATTTTCCAACCCATTACACAGAATCGAAGTAAGGTCCACTGGTCAATAATTTCCAGGATTGTCTCTAGTCCCCGTCTTGTACAAGGGATCAACATTTGCTATCCTCCAGTCTTCTGGCACTATTCCTGTAGATAATGACGACATTAGGAACAAAGCCAACCACTCAACAATTCTCTCCCTCTGTTCCCAGAGAATCCGAGGTAAATCCCATTCTGCCCAGCGGATTTATAGACTTTCACGAATTCCTAAGGTCTCCTCCTTGTGAACCTCAATCTCATTTGGTCTAATATTCGGTATCCCAGAACTTGATATGGCATGACCGTCTTTTTCCAGTGTGAACACTGACAAAAAATATTGTTTGATTCTATGTGTGTGTGGGAAGGAGTGTGTCTGATTGTTCGGGAGCGACTTTGACAATGGGATAATGTGCAACGGTGTGTGCCTGGTAGAGGGGGAATATGCAGTGGAGTTGTGTGATAGTGTGTGAGTGTGTGGGGGAGGGGGTGTGATGGTGAGGAAATTTGCAGTGGAGTGAGCGTGTCGCTGTGGGAGTGTCTGGGAGAGTCGGCTTGACGATGGGTGATTGTGCGCGGTTGTGTGCAGAGTAAAGAGCACGATGATGGGTGATTATGAGGGGCAATGAAAATAAACCTGTGGGAGTGCATTGACGAATGTGCGTAACTGTGGTGGAGTGGGCGAGGCATTGAGCTTGCTGGTAGGTGGATATGGGGGAGCGTGAGCAAGATGGTGAGGGAGTGCGTGGCAAAGACAGCATGATGTTGGAAGAATGTGTGGGACAGTGAACGGCGTAGAGGTCAGAGGTGGACTGAGAGGGAATGTATGGATGTGTAGGTGAAGTCAGTGCGCTCGTGAGGATCTCGTGAGTTAGGAGTGTACACTATCATGTATAAGCCAGGAGGGAAGTGAACCTGGCGTCTAGGACTCTTTGAGGAGTATGCGTAATGGTGGGGTTGTAGGCAGGGGAGTGTATGGGACTGCGGATGAGTGACCAGCGCAGTTTGCATGGGTGACAGAGAGAGTAGGGAAGTGAGTGTGATTGTAGGGGAGTGTCTCGGTAAGTGAGCGTGACGATGGGGTGTGCGCGGATTAGTGACCATGATGGTGTGTGAGTGTACAGGGAGGTGAACTTGGTGGTGGGGGAATATGTGGGGGAGTAATTTTGATGGTGGAATAATGTGGTGGGGAGTGAACCTGATAGTGTGGGTGCGTGCGGGGCATTGAGCGAGACAGTATGTGTGCAGTATGCATGTGATGATAACAATGGTCTGGACTTGTACAAGTAGCATTACTGTGATAATGGGAGAATGTGCAGAAGTGTTTCCGTGACGTTGGAAGTGTGTGCCTCGATTGATAATTAAAACTTCTGAATCTACAAGAAAGTGAGCGTCATGTGGGGTTGTGTGTGTACGATTGAGAGTGTTGATGCGAGAGTATGTGGGCGGGAGAACATGATAGTTGGGGAGTGTGTAAGGGAGTGCACCGGAGAGTTTGTGTGGGAGTGAGGGAGACGGATGAAATGTGCATATGAGCCTTTGAGGGAAGCAAAGTGATGCTGCTGGAATGTGTGGTAGAGTCTGCAGAATGGTGGTGAGTTGTGAGGACGTCGGAGCATGGCAATGGAGTGAGTGTCCAGGATGGTAAATGTGATGGTGATGGAGTGAGTGTGCATGGTGGTCGGGGAGAGCGCAAGCGAATGATCAGGATGGTGTTTGATTGGGCGTGGGCGTGAGCACGGTGCTACATTGTGTATGAGAGAGTGTGTTTGAAAACTGGTGAGTTGGCAGGAAAGGGAGTGTGATTGCAGTGGAGATTGTGGTGCAGTGAGCATGATTGTGGGAGAGTGAGCAGGGTTGTACGCGTGAGACAGGGTGAAGTTGTTGTGTTGTGATTGGAGGTTGAGAGTGATGTTGAGGGAATTGTGCGGGATAGAGAGCGTGATCCGGGAACAGAATGTGTGGGAATGAGAATAACGGTGGTCAAGTGCATGGGAGAGTGTGTGTAGCAGTGTGCAAGCATGTGGGAGCGTGAGTGTGATGGTGCAGGAGTGTGCGAGGGAGTTATCATGACGGTGGGAGAGTGAGAGTGATGGTGAGTGAGTGTTTTCGCAGAGGGAGTATACTGGTGGGCGAAAGTGTTGCTAAGTGAGAGTGAAGGTGCGGGTATGTGCAGGATGTGAACGTGTTGGTGGGGGCATGTGCAGCGGAGGAAGAATACGGTGCTGGAGTGTGCAATCAGTGAGGGATTTTGCGAAGGAGAGTGCATTTTAGTGAGATTAGCGGTTGGGAAGTATGCTGGGAGTGTGCAGGGTAGTGGGGGAGTGTACGGGACAGTGTGGGGATTGTCAGAGACAGTGAGCCTGACGATGGGGGAACGTGCAGAGCGGTGTGTAAGCGAGTGAAGTGGACAGGGGAGTGCACAACATACTAACTGTGACAGTGGTGGAGTGTGAGGGAGAGTGAGCGCAGCCATGTGGGATGTGTTTGGGGGAGTGCATGTCACGTTGCGAGAGTGAGCATGCGAGGAAGCGGGATGGTGGGGAAGTGCATGTGATTATGTGGAGGTGAGTGAGAACGATGATGTGGGGAGTGTACTGGCATTGCGTGTAATTTTGTGGGAGACTGCGGGGAGTGAGTGTAACACTGGGTAATGCATTAGTCCCTTGGGCATGATGGTATGGAGTGTGCAGGGAGTGAGAATGACCATGAAGGATTGTGCGGCACTCTGAGCGTGCCGGTTTGGGAGGGGGGTGCAGGTTTGTGTGCAGAATTCTGAGGAAGAGTGCACGGGTTTGAGAGGGATAGTTGTATTCACTGCGGTGGAGTGAACAGAACGGGGTAGGTGTGTGTGGGAGATGTGTATAATTTCGGGGAGTAAGCAGGCGAGTGTGAGTTTGGTGAAGAGTGAATGGGAGTGTTGATGCGATCGTGGGGGAGTGAACGGGGCAGTACGCTTTACAGTAGTGAAGTGTGCAGGGAGTCAGCATGATTGTTGGGGTGTGCACGGGGCATTGTGAATGTTGGTGGCAAGTGAACAGGGAGGGTACAGGATGGTTGTGGAGTGAGCAGGCGATTGAGCTTTAAAGTGTGGGCGTATGCCAATGATGGTGTGCGAGTGGGCAGAGGAGTGAACGTTGGCGAAGTGTATCCGGAGAGAGAATGAAGGTGGGGATGTGTGTGTGATGGTGGATGTGGGGTGTGTGTAACGTGTGTGTGTGTGAGACAGTGACGATGACAGTGTTGGAGTTTCAGGGGCGTGTATGACGAAATGAGAGTGACAGCGGTGGAGTGTGCACCCGAGTACATGGTATGTTATTGACGTGTGAGGGACTATGAGTGTGATGCTGGGATGAGTGTCTGGGGGAGTGTGTGGGTAGAATTTGAGGGAATGATGGTGAAAATGGGAAGCGTACGGAAAAGTGTGTGTGATGGTGTGGAGCGTGACAGTCGGGTGAGTTTGTGGGGCAGAGAATGTGCCGCTGGGAGAGTAGGCGGTCGATTGAGTGCAATGGTGGGAAAGTGCGTGGGGGAGTGACAGGGACGGGTTGTGATTGCACATGGAAGTTAGCATGATGCTTTGGGAGTATGCAAGAGAGTGAGCATGACATTGGGCGAGTGTGCGGGAGAGTAAGAGTATTGGTTTCGAGTGAGCAGGTTGATGCGCCACAGTGTGTGGTTGCGTGAGAATATTGCTGCGGGACTGTGCAAGGGCGATAATGTGGCAAAGGGGGACAAGTAGTCTGCATGACAGTGGAAGAGTGTGTGACGGGGTGAGTGTGATCGTGAGCGGATATGTGTGGCCGAGGGAGTATGATGGTGTTGGAGTGTGCATGGGAATGGGTGTTGAGAGGATAGAGGATACACTGGAGTAAAGTTGATGGTGTGGCCGAGTGCGGAGGAATGTGCGTGACCGTATGAGTGTGCACAGGAAGTGGGCGTTACGGTGAGGATTGGGTGGGGGAGTGAACATAGCTGTGGAGAGATATGTGGGGGCATGAGTGTGATGGTGCAGGTGCACGCTAAGCAGTGAGAGTGGCGATGCAGGAGAGGGCTAGATAGTAAATGTAATGATGGGACATTGTGTGGAAAAGTGCACATGACGATCTGGGAGCGTGCAGAAGGTGAACATAATGGTGAGACGTGTGTAATGCACCGACGGCGTCGATATTGGAGTCTATCTGGGAGTGAGGGTTGCGGTGAGGTGAAGTGCTTTGGAGTGAGGATGAGGGAGGGGTAGTGTGCAGGTGAGTATGCATGACGGTGGAGGTGAGTGTGAAGAGTTAGTGTGAGGGTGGGGAATGTGCAGCAGACTGAACGTGATAATGTGTGACACAGTAGAGTGTGAGCATGTAAATGGAGCAAAATGCGAGGCATTGTGCAACAGGGTATTGGAGTTAATAGGGGATGGATCGTACTGGTGAGACAGTGTACGAGGAGTGTGTAGAGAATCTGTGTGATGGTGGGGAAGTGTACAAGGGAGCGGAAATGATCATGGGAGAGTGTGCGAGGAGTGTGCGTGGTGGTTTTGCTAGTGCGTGGTAGAGTGAGGCTGACGGGGTGGGAGTGTGAGTGAAGCGAGATAGATGGTGGGGGAGTGTCCGGGGGAGTATGCCTGACTGTATGTGAATGAGTGGGCAAGTGACTGTGTTGGTGTGGGTGTGTCTGGGGGAGAGAACATGACCGTGGATTAGTGTGCAGCAACTGACAGTAATGTTTGGGGAGAGCGTAGTGGAGTTAGTGTGAAGGTCGGGGGAATGTGGGCTGTTAGTTGTGTTGGTGTGACAGCATATGGGGAGAGGGCATGACGGTGGTAGAGTGTACTGTGGACTGCACGGGGTTTGTGTGAGGGAATAAGAGTGGCATTCATGCATTGTGCATCAGAGTGAAGGGGACTGTGTTGGAATGTGCAGGTTATTGAGCATGATGGTGGAGTGAGTGTAGGGGTGAGTAAGTGTGGATTTGTACGAGGGCGTGAAGGTGCAAGTGGGGAGTGTGTGGCAGAGTGAGCAGGATAGTGGTGAAGTGTGGGGTGAAGTTAGAGTGGGAATACTGTGACTGTGCGGGGTAGTGATGTGATGCTGGAGTATTGTTAGAGCGAGTAAGCATAATGGTTGGTCAGTGTGCGGGAGGAAGCGCGGGATGGTATGGGAGTGTGTGTTGGAGAGCACGTGATGCAAGGGTAGTGTGTGAGGGAGTGATCATGACGTTAGGTGTGTGTCTGAGAGTGTGAGATAGATTGTGGGGGAGTGTATCTGGACTGATTATTATGGTGGGCTAGTGATTGGCGTTGAGTGCAAGAGAAGATGGTGATGCTTGGCGAGTGTGAGGATTGTGTGCCAGCGAGTGGGAGGGATGTTTGGCAAGAGTGGCACATGGAGTTTGATTCTGGGAACAAGTGTGCGGGTGTGAGCACAACGTGGGGAACATGAGTGAGGGAGTGAACGTGACTGTGGATAAGAATGAGGGGGCGTGATTTTGATGGTCCATGAGTGTGCAAGGGAATGAGATTGATAGTGGGGAAGAGGGCAGGGTCGAGAGTATGCCATTGGGGAAGCGTGCGGGGAGTGACAGTGACGGTGAGGGAAAGTGTGGGGGAACAAGTGTGACGGTGTGGTATTGTCTGGAGGAGTGATCTTGATCGTTGGTGAGTGTAAGCCTCATGTTGTGGGAGGACACGGTGAATGGGCGAGATGTTGGGACTGTGAAGGTGAGTGCACATGATCGTGGGGACTATGCGCAGGATTAATTAGAATGGCATAGTTTTGTCTGGGGGACTGAGCATGATGATGCGTGATTGCAAAGGAGAGTCAATGTGATGGCGTGGGAGTTTGTGGGCGTATTAGTGTGATATTGGGGCTGTATGCATGGTAGTGAGCATAAATGTGCAATAGTGTGCATTTTGCTGAGCTTGACAGTGGGTGAGTTTGAGGCAGAGTGACTGTTATTCTGGGAGAGTGTGCGGAAGAGTGAGGGAGTTGGTGTGGGAATTGACAGTGTAGTGAACCTGATGGTGGGCGAGTGCACGTGTGCGTGAGTATGATGGTATGAATGACATGGTGATGTGATAGAGGTGTTGGGCTTGTGTGCATGAAGTAATGGTATGAATGACTGAGAGTGTGAGAGAGTGAGGGTGACAGGAGAATGAGTAGGACAGTGTGCATGTTGGTGGGGAGCAAGGGTGATGGTAGTAGAGTGGGCTAGACAGTGTACATGACGGTGAGGGAATGAACAGGAAGGAAGCATAACGTTAAAGCAGTGTGTGGCGGACCATGCATAGCAAAGGACTTGAGTATCATGGTTAGGGAGTGTGCTGGGAAGTGTCTGCCATCGTGGGATGTTTGTGGGTGTGTGAGCGTGATGTTCGAGAGTGTGTGCGGGAGCAAGAATGCCATTGGAGGACTGTGTGGGGGACTCAGCATGATAGTGTGGGACTGCGCAGATGGGTGAGCAGAACGGTTTGCGGAAGCATGCAAGGGAGTGAAGGATCTAGGGTGGTATTAGGAAAGTGTGCTGGAGAGTGAGAGTAATGATGAGGATATGTGCGGGGCAGTGACCATAATGGTGAAGGAATATTTGGGTCAGTGAGGGTGACAGTGCGCAATTGCATGGGAGTAAACGTGATGCTGGGTGAGTGTGCACAGAAGTAAGCAAGTCTTTGAGGATGTGTGTGGGGTTGAGAGCGTGATGGCGGATGACTGTGCCAGGGATCCACTTAATGGTGGGGGGGAGGGGTTGGCGGGTGTCTGAACAAACTGGTGGACAAGTGTTCAGGAGAGTGATTGGGATGGTGTAGGTGTGTGGGTGGGAGTAAACATGACCCTGGCAGTGTGTTCAAGGCGGTGAGCATGACGTTAGGGATGTGTGCAAGATAGTGAGAGTGACAGTGATGGATTGAGTGAGTTCGTGTGCAAGCAGTCAGTATTGTTTTCCGTGACTTCTCTAACGTGTTCTTCCTCCTCCACTGTGAAAGGTGACACGAAATATTTATCTACTATCTCACCCATCCCATGAGGTTTAACACAACGATTACCTCTTTTTGCTTCTGCGGCTGTACAGGGCCCTGGTGAGACCGCACCTGGAGTACTGCGTGCAGTTCTGGTCTCCAAATTTGAGGAAAGACATTCTGGCTATTGTGCGAGTGCAGTGTAGATTCATGAGGTCAATTCCTGGAATGGCGGGATTACCTTATTCTGCAAGACAGGAGCGACTGGGCTTGTATACCCTTGAGCTTAGAAGACTGAGAGGGGATCTGATTGAGACATATAAGATTATTAAAGGATTGGACAGTCTGCAGGCAGGAAACATGTTTCCGCTGATGGGTGAGTGCCGAACCAGAGGACACGGCTTAAAAATACGGGATAGACCATTGAGGACAGAGATGAGGAGAAACTTCTTCACCCAGAGAGTGGTGGCTGTGTGGAATGCTCTGCCCCAGAGGGCAGTGTAGGCCCAGTCTCTGGATTCATTTAAGAAAGAGTGGGATAGAGCTTTCAATTATTGTGGAATCAAGGGTTATGGAGATAAGGCAGGAACAGGATACTGATTAAGCATGATCAGCCATGATCATATTTAATGGTGGTGCAGGCTCGAAGGGCAGAATGGCCTACTCCTGCACCTATTGTCTATCGTCTATTGTCTCAGAGAGTGTCAGAGAGAGTCATATGGTATCATAGTGTGTCTCAGAGAGTGTCACAGTGTGTCATACTGCGCCTCAGAGAGTGTCAGAGTGTTACAGAGTATCGCAGAGAATGTCAGAGTGCATCACTATGTGACTCAGAGAGTGTCACAGAGAATCAGAGAGTGCCAGTGTGTGACCCAGTGTGTCACAGTGTGTCAGAGAGTGTCACAGTGTGTTTCAGAGAGAGTCACAAAGTGTCACAGTGTGTCAGAGACTGGCACAGCATGTCTCAGAGAGTGTCACAGTGTATCAGAGAGTGTCGCAGTGTCAGAGAGAGTCAGAGAGTGGCACAGTATATCTCAGAGTGTGACACAGTGGGTGTCAGAGAGTGTCAGAGAGTGTCAGACGGTATCACAGTGTGTGTCAGAGAGTGTCACAGTGTGTCATACTGCGTCTCAGAGAGAGTCACAGGGTGTGACTGTGTGTCACAATCTGTCAGAGAGTGTCACAGTGCGTCTCAGAGAGTGTAGAGAGTGTCAATGTGTTTAACGGAATTTCTCAGAGAGTGTCACATTGTGTCACAGAGAGAGACATAGAGTGTCACAGTGTGTCTCAGAGAGAGAGAGACAGAAAGTGTCACAGTGCGTCTTACAGATTGTCAGAGAGTGTTACAGCGAGCCAGAGAGTGTCAGAGAGTTTCAGAGAGTGTCACAGTGTGTCTCAGAGAGTGTCAAAGTCTGTCACAGTGTGTCAGAGAGTGCCACCATATGTCTCAGCGAGCGACAGAGACAGTCAGAGATTGTCACATTGTGTTTCAGAGAGAGTCAGAGACTTTCATAATGTGTCAGAGAGTTGCAGCACAATATGTCACAGCGTGTTTCAATGAGTCAGAGAGTGTGTCACAGTGCGTCTCAGAAATACAGTGAGTGTCACATTGTCTCAGAGAGTGTCAAAAAGCATCAAAGCGTGTCACAGTGTTGCACGGAATTTTTCAGAGGGTAGCACAGTGTGTCTCTGAGAGACAATAGCGTGTCACAGTGTGTCTCAGATAGAGACAGACAGCGTCACAGTGTGTCTCAGAGAGTGTTAGAAAGGGTCACAGTGTCTCAGAGAGTAAAATCAGTGTCAGACAGAGTCAGAGAATGTCATATTGTGTTTCAGAGAGTGTCAGAGAGTTTCAGAGTGTGTCACAGTGTGTCTCAGAGAGTATCAGAGAGAGTCAGAGAGTGTCACAGTGTGCCTCAGAGTGTCAGAGGGTGTTACAATGTGTCTCATAGAGTTTCACAGAGAATCAGAGAGAGTCACAGAGTGCTCAGAGAGTGTCAGAGTGTTTCATTTTGTGTCTCAGTGTCAAAGAGCGTCAGAGAGTGTCACAGTGTGTCACAGTCTGTCAGAGATTGTCACATGTGTCTCTTAGTTTCAGAAGTTGTCACAGTGTGTTCCAGATAGAGACTGACAGTGTCACAGTGTGTCTTAAAGAGTGTCAGAGACAGTCAGATAGTATTACCTTGTACCTCAGAGGGTGTTGGAGAGTGTCATTGTGTGTTTGAGATTGTCAGAGAGTCACAGAGTGTCACAGTGTGTCATACTGTGTCTCTTAGAGTGTCAGAGTGTTTCAGAGAGTGTCACAGTATGTCTCAGAGAGATTCAGAGAGGGTCACAGTGTGTATCACTGTGTCAGAAAGTGTGTCACAGATTGTCTCAGAGAGAGTCAAAGAGTGTCACACTGTCTCAGAGTGTGTCGGAGGATGTCACAGTATGTATCAGAGTATGTCTCAGAGAGTGTCATCGTATAGTTCAATGAGTGTCACAGCGTGTCACGGAGAGTCCCAGTGGGTCTCAGAGAGTGTCAGAGAGTTTCAGAGAGTGTCACATTGTGTTTCAGAGAGAGTCACAGTGTGTCTCACTGTGTCAGAGAATGTGTCACAGTTTGTGTCAGAGAGAGACAGAGAGTGTCACTCTGACTCAGAGAGTGTCGAAGGGGGTCACAGTATGTCTCAGAGCATGTCTCAGAGAATGTCATTGTGTATTACAGCGAGTGTCACAGTGTGTCACAGAGTGTCACAGTGTGTCTCAGGGAGTGTCAGAGAGAGTGGAGAGTGTCACAGTGTTTCACTGAGTTTTTCAGAGAGTGTCACAGAGTGTCTCAGAGAGAGAGAGACAGAGAGCGTCACAGTGTGTCTCAGAGAGTGTCAGAAAGGTTCACAGTGTCTCAGAGAGGAAAGTCAGTGTCAGAGAGAGTCAGAGAGTGTCACAGTGTGTCAGAGAGTGACAGTGTGTCCGGGAGTAGCACAATATGTCTCAGCGAGAGTCCGAAAGTGTCACAGTATGTCTCAGAGAGTGTCAGAGAGTTGCACAGTGTGTCACAGTCTGTTAGAGAGTGACATAATGTGAATCAGAGAGTGTCAGGGAGAGGCAGGGAGTGTCACAGAGTGTCTCATAGAGTTTCAGAGAGAGTCAGATAGTATCAGAGTGTGTCTCAGAGAGAGTCAGAGAGTGTCACAGTGTGTCATACTGCGTCTCAGACGGTATCAGAAAATGACAGAGAGTATCACAGTGTGTCTCACAGTTTCAGGGAGTGTCACAGGGTGTCTCAGATAGAGACAGAGAATGTCACCGTGTGTCTCAGAGAGTGTCAGACAGAGTCAGCGTTTGTCACAGTGTGTCGCAGTCTGTTGGAGAGTCACAGAGTGTTGCAATGTGTCAGAGAATGTCACAGTGTGTCAGAGAGTGTCACAGTGTGTTTCAGAGAGAGTCAGAGAGTGTCATAGTGTCTCAGAGAGTGTCACAATGTATCGGAGAGTGTCTATCAGTGCCAGAGAGAGTCAGGGAGTGGCAGTGTATATCTCAGAGTGTGACCAGTGGGACTCAGAGAGTGTCAGAGAGGGACAGTGTGTCTCAGAGTGTGTCAGACAGAGTCAGACGGTATCACAGTGTTGTCAGAGAGTGTCACAGTGTGTCTTACTGCATCTCAGAGAGTATCAAAGAGTGTCACAGTTTGTCTCACAGTTTCAGGGCGTGTCGCAGTGTGTCTCAGATCGCGACAAAGAGTGTCACAATGTGTCTCAGAGAATGTCAGAGTGTGTCACAATGTGTATCAGAGAGTGTCACAGAGAATCAGAGAGTGTCACTGTGTGACGCAGTGTGTCACAGTATGTCAGAGAGTGTCACAGTGTGTTTCAGAGAGAGTTGGAGACTGGCACAGTGTGTCAGAGAGACGCAGCGCAGCATGTCTCAGAGAGTGTCACAGTGTGTCTCACTGTGTCAGAGAGTGTCACAGTGTGTCTCACTGCGTCGGAGAGTGTCACAGTATGTCTGTAAGAATGTCATAATGTTTAGATTAGATTACATTACAATGTGGAAACAGGCCCTTCGGCCCAACATGTCCACACCGACCCGCCGAAGCGCAACCCACCCATACCCCTACATTTACCCCTTACCTAACACTACGGGCAATTTAGCGTGGCCAATTCACCTGATCTGCACATCTTTGGACTGTGGGAGGAAACCGGAGCACCTGGAGGAAACCCACGCAGACACGGGGAGAATGTGCAAACTCCACACAGTCAGTCGCCTGAGGCAGGAATTGAACCCGGGTCTCAGGCGCTGTGAGGCAACAGTGCTAACCACTGTGCCACCGTGCCGCCCACTAATGTGTCTCAGAGAGTGTCGAAATGTGTCACAGTTTGTCTCAGAGTGTGTCACAGTGTGTCTCAGAGAGTGCCAGAAAGGCTCACAGTGTCTCAGAGAGTAACGTCAGTGTCAGAGAGAGTCAGACAGTGACAATGCGTGTCAGAGAGTGTCACAGTGTGTTTCAGCGAGAGTCAGAGACTGTCAGAGTATGTCAGAGAGTGGCACAGTATGTCTCAGAGAGTGTGACAATGTATCAGAGAGTGTCAGTCAGTGTCAGAGACAGTCAGAGAGTGGCACAGGATATCTCAGAGTGTGACACAGTGGTACTCAGAGAGTGTCAGATAGTGACAGAGTGTGCCACAGTCTGTGTCAGAGAGTGTCAGAGAGTGTTAGACGGTATCATACTGTGTGGCACAGAGTAAGTCAGAGAGTGTCGTCGTGTGTCATACTGCGTCTCAGAAAGTGTCAGAGAGTGTCACAGCTTGTCTCACAGTTTCAGGGGGTGTCACATTGTGTCTCAGATCGCGACAGAGAGTGTCACAGTGTGTCTCAGAGAGTGTCTGACAGTGTCACAGTGTGTCTCATAGTGTCTGAGAGAGTCAAGGAGTGTCACAGTGTGTCTCAGAGAGTGGCACAGCATGTCTGTGAGAGTGTCACAGTGTGTCTCAGAGAATGTTAGAGTGTGTCACAATGTGTCGCAGAGAGTGTCACAGAGAATCAGAGAGTGTCAGTGTGTGACACAGTGTGTCACAGTGTGTCGGAGAGTGTCACTGTGTGTTTCAGAGATGGTCAGAGACGGTCACAGTATGTCAGAGAATGGCACAGTATAAATCAGAGTGTGACACAGTGTGACTGAGAGTGTCAGACAGAGACAGAGAGTGTCACAGTGTATCTCAGAGAGTGCCAGAGAGAGTCAGCCGGTATCACAGTGTGTCTGAGAGAGTCAGAGAGTGTCACAGTGTGTCATACTGCTTCTCAGAGAGTGTCACAGTGTGTATCACAGTTTCAGAGGGTGTCACACTGTGTCTCAGATCGTGAAAGAGAGTTACACAGTATGTCTCAGAGAGTGCCAGACAGTATCACAGTATGTCTCAAAGAGAGACAGAAAGTGTCACAAGGCCTGAGAGAGTCGCACAGTATGTCTGTGAGAGTGTTGCAGTGTGTCTCAAAGAATGTCAGAATGTGTCACAATGTGTCTCAGAGTGTGTCACAGAGAATCAGAGAGTGTCACAGTATGTCTCAGGGTGTGTCAGAAAGTGTCATAGTGTGTCTCAGTGTCAGAGAGCATCAAAGAGTGTCACAGTGTTACACGGAGTTTGTTAGAGAGTGTGATAGTGTCTCTCAGAGAGAGGCATAGAGAGTCACAGTGTGTCTCAGAGAATATCTGAAAGTGTCATAGTGTCTCAGAGAGTAAAATCAGAGTCAGAGAGAGTCAGACAGTGTAACATTGTGATTCAGAGAGTGTCAGAGAGCGTCACAGTGTGTCTCACTGTGTCAGAGAGTTTCACAGTGTGTCTCAGAGAGAGAAAGAGACTGTGACAGTATGTCTGTAAGAAAGTCGCAGTTGTCTCAGAGAGTGTCGAAGTGTGTCATAGTATGTCTCAGAGTGTGTATCAGCGTGTCTCAGAGAGTTTCAGAAAGGTTCAGTGTCTCAGAGAGTAAAGTCAGTGTCAGAGTGAGTCAGACAGTGACAAAGTGTGTTAGAGAGTGTCACATCGTGCGTCAGCGAGAGTCAGAGACTGTCACAGTATGTCAGAGAGTAGCACAGTATGTCTCAGAGAGTGTCACAGCGTATCGCAGAGTGTCAGTCAGTGTCAGAGACAGTCAGATAGTGGCACATTATATCTCAAAGTGTGACACAGTGGGACTCAGAGAATGTCAGATAGAGACAGAGAGTGTCACAGTGTGTCTCAGTGAGTGTCAGAGAGTGTGAGACGGTATCACAGTGTGTATCAGAGAGTAAGTCAGAAAGTGTCACAGTGCGTCATACTGCGTCTCAGAGAGTGTCACAGATTGTCTCACATTTTCAGGGGGTGTCACAGTGTGTCACAGATCGCGACAGAGAGTGTCACTGCGTGTCTCAAAGAGTGTCAGACCGTGTCACAGTGTGTCTCATAATGTCAGAGAGAGTCAGGGATTGTCACAATGTGTCTCAGAGAGTAACAGAGAGTGTCACAGTGTCTCAGAGGGTGGCACAGCATTTCTGTGAGAGTGTCACAGTGTATCACAATGTGTCTCAGAGAGTGTCATAGAGAATCAGAGAGTGTAAGTGTGTGACACAGTGTGTCACAGTGTGTCAGAGAGTGGCACAGTATATCTCAGAGTGTGACACAGTGGGACTCAGAGAGTGTCAGATAGAGTCAGACAGTATCACAGAGTGACTCAGAGAGTGTTAGTGAGAGTTAGAGAGTGTCACAGTGTGTCTCAGAGAGAGTCAGAGAATGTCTCAGTGTTGAAAATTGTGTTGCTGGAAAAGTGAAGCAGGTCAGACAGCATCCAAGGAGCAGGAGAGTCGACGTTTCGGGCATAAGCCTTCTTCAGGAAGGAGGAAGTTGTGCCAAGCATGCTAAGATAAAAAAAGGTAGGGAGGAGGGACTTGGGGGAGGGGCGTTGGGAATGCGATAGTTGGAAGGAGGTTAAGGTGAGGGTGATAGGCCGGAGAGGGGGTGGGGCGGAGAGGTCAGGAAGAAGATTGCAGATCACGGAGGCGGTGCTAAGTCAGAGGTTTGGGACTGATATAAGGTGGGGGGCTGGGAAATGAGGAAACTGGAGAAATCTGCATTCATCCCTTGTGGGTGGAGGGTTCCTAGGCGGAAGATGAGGAGCTCTTCCTCCAGGCGTCGTGATGCTATGGTCTGGCGATGGAGGAAGCCAAGGACCTGCATGTCCTTGGTGGAGTGGGAGGGGGAGTTAAGTGTTCAGCCACGGGGCAGTTGGGTTTGTTGGTGCGGTGTCCCAGAGGTGTTCTCTGAAACGTTCCGCAAATAGTCCGCCTGTCTCCCCCATGTAGAGGAGGCCACATCGTGTGCAGCGGATGCAGTAAATGATGTGTGTAGATGTGCAAGTGAATTTGTGAAGGACATGCATGGATCGCTTGGAGCCTTGGAGGGAAGTAAGGGGGGAGGTGAGGGCACAAGTTTTGCATTTCTTGCGATTGCAGGGGAAGGTGCCGGGAATGGAGATTGGGTTTGTTGGGGGTGGGGACCTGACGAGGGAGTCGCAGACGGAGTGGTCTTTCTGGAACGCTGATAGCGGAGGGGAGGGGAATATATCCTTGGAGGTGGTGGAAATGACGATGTATCTGCAGGTTGGTGTGGAGGTAGGTGAGGACCAGTGGGGTTCTGTCCTGGTAGCGATTGGAGGGGCGGGGTTCAAGGGCGGAGGAGCGGGAAGTGGAGGAGATGGGGTGGAGAGCATCGTCGACCACGGCTGAGAGGAAATTGCAGTCTTTGAAGTAGAAGGTCGTCTGGGGTGTTCGGTGTTGGAATTTGTCCTCCTGGAAGCAGATGTGGCGGGGGCGAAGGAATTGGGAATATGGGATGGTGTTTTTTACGGGGGCAGGGTGGGAGGAGGTGTAATTTAAGTAGCTGTGGGAGTTGCTCGGTTTATAGTAAATGTCCGTGTTGAGTCGGTCGACCGAGATAGTAATGGAGAGGTCGAGGAAGGGGAGGGAGGAGTCTGAGACGGTCCAGGTAATTTTGAGGTCGGGTGGAAAGTGTTAGTAAAGTGGACGAACTGTTCAACCTTCTCGCGGAAGCACGAGGTAGCGCCGATACAGTCATCGATGTCGTGGCGGAAAAGGTGGGGGGGCGGTGCTAGTGTAGCTGTGGAAGACGGACTGTTCCACATATCGAGGCAGGCATAGCTGGAGACCATGCGGGTGCCCATGGCTACTCCTTTGGTTTGGAGGAAGTGGGAGGATTGGAAAGGGAAGTTGTTCAAGGTGAGGACCAGTTCAGTCAGTCGAAGGAGAGTGTCAGTGGAAGGGTACTAGTTGGGTCAGCGGAAATGGAAGAAGCGGAGGGGTTTGAGGCCTTCGTGATGGGGATGGAGGTGTATAGGAACTGGATGTCCCTGGTGAAGATAAGACATTGGGGGTCGGGGAAGCGAAAATCATTGAGGAGGTGGAGGACGTGGGTGGTGTCCCGAATGTAGGTGGGGAGTTCTTGGACTAAGGGGGACAGGACCGTGCTGAGGTAGGCAGAGATGAGTTCGGCGGGGCAGGAGCAGGCTGAGACAATGGGTCGGCTGGGGCAGTCAGATTTGTGGATTTTGAGCAGGAGGTAAAAACGGGCGGTGCGGGGTTATGGGACTATGAGGTTGTAGGCATTGGATGGGAGATTCCCTGAGGTGATGAGGTTATGGATGGTCTGGGAGATGACGGTTTGGTGGTGGGAGGTGGTGTCATGGTCAAGGGGGTAGTAGGAGGAGGTGTCTGCGAGCTGGCGTTTAGACTCAGCAATGTGTGCCAAACTGCCACCGCGCCTCCCTTGTCTGCTGGTTTGATGCTGAGTTTAGGGTTGGAGGGCTGCACGTTGCGAGGGTGAGAGATTGGAATGGGTAAGAGGGGTGGACAGGTTGAGGCGTTTAATGTCGCGGCGGCATGGCTATGAAGAGATCGAGGGCGGGTAAGTGGCCAGCACGGGGTGTCCAGGAGGATGGGTGTGCTGGAGTCGTGGGAAGGGGTCGTCAGAGGGTCGGCGGTAATCCTGCTTGAAGAAGTAGGCGCGGAGACGAAGGCGGCGGATGTCTCAGTGTGTCTCAGACAGTTTCACAGTTTGTCTCAGAGAGTGTCAGACAGAGACAAAGTTTGTCACAGTGATTGTCTGCCTGGATGTCTGTGGTGAGTGGTGTTCCACAGGACTTTGTCCTTGGGCCTCTACTGTTTGTAATTTTTATTAATGACTTGGATGAGGGGATTGAAGGATGGGTTAGCCAGTTTGCAGACGACACAAAGGTGTCGTTGACAGTATAGAGGGCTGTTGTAGGCTGCAGCGGGACATTGACAGGATGCAGAGATGGGCTGAGAGGTGGCAGATGGAGTTCAACCTGGATAACTGCAAGGTGATGCATTTTGGAAAGTCGAATTTGAAAGCTGAGTACAGGATTAAGGATAGGATTCTTGGCAGTGTGGAGGAACAGAGGGATCTTGGTTTGCAGGTACATAGATCCCTGAAAATGGCCACCCAAGTGGACAGGGTTGTTAAGAAAGCAGATGGTGCTTTGACTTTCATTAACAGGGGGATTCAATTTAAGAGTCGTGAGATCTTGTTGCAGCTCTATAAAACTTTGGTTAGACCGCCCTTGCAATACTGCGTCCAGTTCTGGTCGCCCTATTATAGGAAAGATGTGGATGGTTTGGAGAGGGTTCAGAGGAGGTTTACCCGGATATTGCCTGGACTGGAGGGCTTATCTTATGAAGGGAGGATGACTGAGATCGGACATTTTACATGGGAGAAAAGGAGGAGGAGAGGGGACCTAATTGAGGTTTACAAGATAATGAGAGGCATAGATAGAGTCGATATCCAGAGACTATTTCCCAGGGCATAAATGACGAACACGAGGAGTCATAGTTTAAAGCTGGTTGGGGTGAAGTATAGAGCGATGTCAGAGGCGGGTTCTTTACACAGAGAGTTGTGAGAGCATGGAATGCGTTGCCAAAAGCAGTTATGGAAGCAAGGTCATTGGGGACATTTAAGAGACTACTGGACATGCATATGGTCACAGACATTTGAGGGTGCATACATGAGGATCAGTGGTCGGCACAACATCGTGGGCTGAAGGGCCTGTTCTGTGCTGTACTGTTCTTTGTTTTCTATTTTCTATGACTCAGTGAGCGTCAGAGACTGTCGCAGTGTGTCAGAAAGTGTCATCATATGTCTCAGAGAGTGATGGAGGGAGTCAGAGAATGTCATAGTGTGTTTCAGAGAGAGTCAGAGACTGCACGGTGTGTCCGAGAGTGGCACAGTATTACTAACA
The DNA here is from genome assembly GCF_037043375.1 of Chiloscyllium plagiosum. Classification (NCBI taxonomy): domain Eukaryota; kingdom Metazoa; phylum Chordata; class Chondrichthyes; order Orectolobiformes; family Hemiscylliidae; genus Chiloscyllium; species Chiloscyllium plagiosum. The sequence goes on along the minus strand of NW_028270178.1, from coordinate 65,653,307 downwards.
GAGTGTCACAGTGTGTCTTAGAGAGTGACAGAGAGTGTCATAGTCTAATTCAGAGAGGGATACAGTGTGTCAGGGAGAGTCACAATATCGCTCTGATAGTGTCACAGTGTGTCTCATAGAGTGTCACAGTGTGCCATAGTGTGTCACAGTGTGTCTCAGAGAGAGTCAGGAAGTGTCACAGTGTCTCAGGAAGAGTCAGATCGTGTCAGAGAGTCAGGGAGTGGCAGAGTAAATCTCAGAGTATGACTCAGCTTGTCTCATAGAGTGTCACAGTGCCCCACGGAGAGTCGGTCAGAGTCAGAGAGAGTCAGAGAGTGTCACAATGTGTCAGAGAGTGTGACAGTATGTCTCAAAGTTTGACAGAGAATGTCATAGTTTGTCTCAAAGTGTGTCACAGTGTCTCAGAAAGTCTCAGTCAGAATCAGAGAGAGTCAAAGAGTGTCACAGTGGGATTCAGAGAGTGACAGATTGAGACACAGTATGTCTCGGAGAGTGTCAGAGTGTCACAGTGTGTCTCAGAGATTGTCAGAATGTGCCACAGAGTGTCTCAGAGAGTGTCAAAGTGTGCCAGAGAGGGTCACAGATCGTCTTAGAGAGTGTCAGACAGAGTCAGAGAGTGTCACAGTGTGTGTCAGAGAGTGTCAGAGAGAGTCACAGTGCTTCTCAGAGAATGTCACAGTGCCTCCGGGAAAGTCAGTCAGAGTCAGAGAGTGTCAAAAAATGTCAGAGAGTCTCGCACCGTGTTAGTGTCTCTCAGTATGTCAGAGAGTGTTACAGTGTGCCAGTGAGTGACGCAGTGTGGCAGAGAGTGTCAACGTCTGTCACCGTGTTTCAGAGAGTGTCACCATATGTCTCGGAGAGTGACAGAGAGAGTCAGAGAATGTCGCAGTGTGTTGCAGAGAGAGTCAGAGACTGTCACGTGTATCAGAGAGAGGCACAATTTGTCTCAGAGATTGTCAGAGTGTGTCTCAGAGAGTGCCAGAGAGAGTCACAGTGCATTTCTGAGAGTGTCACAGTGTGTCAGGGTGAGTCACAGTTTTCTCAGGGAGTGTCAAAGTGTGCCAGAGAGCGTCACAATGTGCCTCAGAAAGTGTCAGAGTGAGTCAAAGAGTGTCACAGTGTGTCTCAGAGAGTGACGGAGAGTGTCAGAGAGAGTCAGAGAGTATCAGAGAGTGTCACAGTGTGTCTCAGAGAGTGTCACTGAGAATCGGAGAGTGTCACAGTGTGCCTCAGAGAGTGTCAGATTGTGTCACATTGTGTCAAGTCTGTCAGAGAGTGTCACAGTGTGTCTCAGAGAGAGTCAGAGAGTGTCACTGTGTGTCAGAGAGCGTCGCAGTGAGTCAGAGAGTGTTAGAGAGTTTCAACGGGTGTCACAGTCTGCTGGAGAGTGTCACAGTGTGTCTCAGAGAGTGCCAGAGAGGTTCACAGTCTATATCGGAGAGTATCACAGTGTGTCTCAGAGAGTGTCACACTGTGCCAAAGAGCGTCACAGTGTGTCTCAGAGAGTGTCAGAGAGAGTCGGAGAGTGTCACAGTGTGTTTCAGAGACGGACAGATAGAGTCACAGTGTTTCTCAGTGTGTGTCATAGTGTCACGGTCTGTTTCAGAGAGTGTCAGGAAGTGTCACAGAGTCTCAGAGAAAGTCAGTGTCAGAGAGAGTCATGGAGCGGCACAGTATATCGTAGAGTATGACTCAGCGTGTCGCACAGAGTGCCACATTGTGGCAGAGTGTGTCTCAGAAAGTGTCACAGTGCCTCAGGGAGAGTCGATCAGAGTCAGGGAGAGTCAGAGTCTCACTCTATGTCAGAGAGTGTTACAGTGCGTCAGAGAGTGCCACAGTATGTCTCAGAGTGCGAGAGAGAGGGTCATAGTTTGTCTCAGAGGGTGTCACAGTGTCTCAGAGAGTCTCAGTGTCAGAGAGAGTCTGAGAGTGTCACAGTGTGATTCAGAGAGTGTCAGATTGTGTCTCAGAGAGTGTCACAGTGTGCCAGAGAGCGTCACCGAGTGTCACAGTGTGTCTCAGAGAGTGTCAGACTGTCAATGCGTCTCTGAGATTGTCAGAGAGAGTCACAGTGTGTCTCAGAGAATGTCACAGTGCCTCAGGAAAAGTCAGTCAGTGATTCCTGAGGAAGGGCTAATGCCCGAAACGTCGATTCTCCTGTTCCCTAGATGCTGCCTGACCTGCTGCGCTTTTCCAGCAACACATTTCCATCTCTGATCTCCAGCATCTGCAGACCTCACTTTCTCCTCAAAAGTCAGTCAGATTCAGAGTCAGAGTGTGTCAAAATATGTCAGAGTGTATCACACTGTGTTAGAGACTCTCAGTATGTCAGAGAGTATTAGAGTGGGTCAGAGAGTGTCACAGAGTGTCAGAGAGTGTCAGAGTCTGTCACATTATTTCTGAGAGTGTCACCATATGTCTCTGAGAGTGACAGAGAGAGTCAGAGAATGTCACAGTGTGTGTCAGCGAGTGTGAGAGAGTTTCAAAGGGTGTCACAGTCTGCTAAAGAATGTCACCACATGTCTCAGAGAGTGACACAGAGATTAGAGAGTGTCACCGTGTGTTTCAGAGAATGTCAGAGATTGCTATTGGGTGTCTGAGAATGGCACAGTATGTCTCAGAGAGTGTCACAATTTGTCTCAGAGAGTGTCAGGGAGTGTCACAGTCTATTTCAGAGAGAGTCACAGTGTATCAGGGAGAGTCACAGTGTCTCTCAGAGAGTATCACAGTGTGTCTCAGAGAGTGTGACAGTGTGCCAGAGAGCGTCACAGTGCATCTCAGAAAGTGTCAGAGAGTGTCACAGTGTGCCTCAGAGAGAGTCCAACAGTATCACAGTGTATCAGAGCGCGTCACAGTGTCTCTCAGTGAGTGACAGAGAGATTAGAGAATGTCACAATGTGTTTCAGAGAGAGTCAGAGACTGTCAAGGTCTGTCAGAGAGTGTCACCATATGTCTCAGAGAGTGACAGAGAGAGTCAGAGAATGTCACAGTGTGTGTCAGAGGGTTTCAAAGGGTGTCGCAGTCTGCTAGAGAATGTCACCGTGTGTTTCAGAGAGAGTCAGAGACTGCCACGGGGTGTTTGAGAGTGGCACAGTATGTCTCAGAGAGTGTCACAGTTTGACTCAGAGAGTGCCAGGGAGTGTCACAGTCTATTTCAGAGAGTGTCACAGCGTGTAAGGGAGATTCACCGACTCTTTGAGAGAGTATCACAGTGTGTCTCAGAGAGTGTCAAACCGTGCCAGAGAGCGTCACAGTGTGCCTCAGAAAGTATCAGAGAGAATAAGGGAGTGTCAGAGAGTGACAGAGAGAGTCACAGCGTGTCTCAGAGAGTGTCAGAATGTCACAGTGTGTCTCAGAGAGAGTCCAACAGTGTCAGAGAAAGTCAAGGAGTGGCACAGTATATTTCAGAATGTGACTCAGCGTGTCTCATAGAGTGTCGTATTGTGGCACAGTGTGTCTCAGACAGTGTCACAGTGCCTCAGGGAGAGTTGGTCAGAGTCAGAGAGAGTCAGTGAATGACATACTTTGTCAGTTAGTGTCACACCGTGTCAGAGTCGCACTCTATGTCAGAGAGTGTTTCAGTGCGTCAAGGAGTGTGACAGGATGTCTCAGAGTGTGACAGACAGTTTCACAATTTGTCTCAGAGAGTGTCACAAAGATTCTCACTCAGTGTCAGAGGGAGTCAGACAGTGTCACAGTGTGATTCAGACGGTGACAGAGGGAGTCACAGTGTGCATCGGAGAGTGTCAGAGTATCATAGTGTGTCTCAGAAACTGTCAGAAACTGCCACAGTGTGAAACATGGAGTTTCACAGTCTGACAGAGAGCGTCAGAAAGTCAGAAAGTTGCACAATGTGTTTCAGAGGGTAACGGAGAGAGTCACAGTGTGTCTCAGAGAGTGTCAGGAAGTGTCACAGTGTCTCACAGAGAGTCAGACAGTGTCAGAGAGCGCCGGGGGTAGCACAGTATATCGTAAAGTGTGACTCAGCGTGTCTCATACAGTGTCACATTGTGGTATAGTGTGTCTCAGAGAGTATCACAGTGCCTCAGGGAGAGTCGGTCAGAGTCAGAGAGAGTCAGAGAGTGTCACAATGTGTCAGAGAGTGTCACGGTATGTCTCAGAGTGTGACAGAGAGTGTCATAGCTTGTCTCAGAGTGTGTCACAGTGTCTCAGAAAGTCTCAGTCAGAATCAGACAGAGTCACTCTGAGTCACAGTGGGATTCAGAGAGTGACAGATTGAGTCACAGTACGTCTCAGAGAGTGTCAGATTGTCACGGTGTGTCTCAGAGAGTGTCAGGAAGTGCCACAGAGTATCTCAGAGAGTGTCAAAGTGTGCCAGAGAGCGTCACAGATCGTCTCAGACAGAGTCAGAGAGAGTCAGAGAGAGTCAGAGAGTGTCACAGTGTGTTTCAGAGTCAGAGAGAGTCACAGTGCTTCTCAGAGAATGTCACAGTGCCTCGGGGAAAGTCAGTCAGAGTCAGAGAGTGTCAAAAAATGTCAGAGAGTCTCACACCGTGTTAGTGTTTCTCAGTATGACAGAGAGTGTTACAGTGTGTCAGTGAGTAACGCAGTGTGTCAGAGAGTGTCAACGTCTGTCACCGTGTGTCAGAGAGTGTCACCATATGTCTCGGAGAGTGACAGAGAGAGTCAGAGAATGTCACAGTGTGTTGCAGAGAGAGTCAGAGACTGTCACTGTGTGTCAGAGAGAGGCACAATATGTCTCAGAGATTGTCAGAGTGTGTCTCAGAGAGTGCCAGAGAGTGTCACAGTGCATTTCCGAGAGTGTCGCATTGTGTCAGGGTGAATCACAGTTTTGTCAGGGAGTGTCACAGTGTGCCAGAGAGCGTCACAATGTGCCTCAGAAAGTATCAGAGTGAATCAAAGAGTGTTACAGTGTGTCTCAGAGTGTGACAGAGAGTGTCAGAGAGAGTCAGAGAGTATCAGAAGGAGTCACAATGTGTCTCAGAGAGTGTCACTGAGAATCGGAGAGTGTCAAACTGTGACTCAGAGAGTGTCAGATTGTTTCACACTGCGCCTCAGTGTTAGAGAGCGTCAGAGAGTGTCACAGTATGTCAAGTCTGTCAGAGAGTGTCACTGTGTGTCTCAGAGAGTGACGAAGAAAGTCAGAGAGTGTCACAGTGTGTCAGAGAGCGTCACAGTTTGTCAGAGATTGTGATAGAGTCTCAACGGGTGTCGCAGTCTGCTAGAGAGTGTCACAGTGTGTCTCAGAGAGTGCCAGAGAGCTTCACAGTTTATTTCAGAGTGTGTAACAGTGTGTCAGGGTGAGTCACAGTGTCTCTCAGAGTGTGTCACAGTGTATCTCAGAGAGTTTCACAATGAGCCAAAGAGCGTCACAGTGTGTCTCAGAGAGTGTCAGGGTGAGCGGAGAGTGTCACAGTGTGTTTCAGAGACTGATAGAGAGAGTCACAGTGTTTCTCAGTGAGTGCCAGAGTGTCACAATATGTCTCAGAGAGTGGCAGGAAGTGTCACAGAGTCTCAGAGAGAGTCAGTTTCAGAGAGAGAATCAGAGAGTGGCACAGTATATCGTAGAGTATGACTCAGCGTGCCGCACAGAGTGTCACATTGTGGCACAGTGTGTCTCAGGGAGTGTCACAGTGCTTCAGGGAGAGTCGATCAGAGTCAGGGAGAGTCAGAGAATATCTCACCGTGACTCTATGTCAGAGAGTGTTACAGCGCGTCAGAGATTGCCATAGTATGTCTCAGAGTGCGAGAGGGAGGGTCATAGTTTGTCTCAGAGGGTGTCAGAGTGCCTCAGAGAGTCTCAGTGTCAGAGAGAGTCTGAGAGTGTCACAGTGTGATTCAGAGAGTGACAGAGAGAGTCCCAGTATGTCTTAGAGAGTGTCAGATTGTGTCTCAGAGAATATCAGGAAGTGTGCAGTGTGTCTCAGAGAGTGTCACAGTGTGCCAGAGAGCGTCACCGAGTGTCACAGTGTGTCTCAGATAGTGTCAGACTGTCAATGTGTCTCTGAGATTGTCAGAGAGAGTCACAGTGTGTCTCAGAGAATGTCACAGTGCCTCGGGAAAAGTCAGTCAGAGTCAGAGTGTGTCAAAATATGTCAGAGTGTATCACACTGTGTTAGAGACTCTCAGTATGTCAGAGAGTATTAGAGTGGATCAGAGAGTGTCACAGAGTGTCTGAGAGTGTCAGAGTCTGTCACATTATTTCTGAGAGTATCACCATATGTCTCTGAGAGTGACAGAGAGAGTCAGAGAATGTCACAGTGTGTGTCAGCGAGTGTGAGAGAGTTTCAAAGGGTGTCATAGTCTGCTAAAGAATGTCACCACATGTCTCAGAGAGTGACACAAAGATTAGAGAGTGTCACCATGTGTTTCAGAGACTGTCAGAGATTGCTATTGAGTGTCTGAGAGTGGCACAGTATGTCTCAGAGAGTGTCACAGTTTGTCTCAGAGAGTGTCACAGTGTGCCTCAGAGAGAGTCAGTTAGTGTCACAGTTTATCAGAGCGCGCCACAGTGTGTCTCAGAGAGTGACAGAGAGATTAGAGAGTGTTACCGCGTGTTTCAGAGTGAGTCACAGACTGCACGGGGTGTTTGAGAGTGTCACAGTTTGACTCAGAGAGTGCCAGGGAGTGTCACAGTCTATTTCAGAGAGTGTCACAGCCTGTAAGGGAGATTCACTTTCTCTTTCAGAGAGTATCACAATGTGTCTCAGAGAGTGTCACAGCGTGCCAGAGAGCGTCACAGTGTGTCTCAGAAACTGTCAGGGAGAATCAGGGAGTGTCAGAGAGTGTCAGAATGTCACAGTGTGTCTCAGAGAGAGTCCAACAGTGACAGAGAGAGTCAAGGAGTGGCACAGGAAATCGCAGAATGTGACTCAGCGTGTCTCATAGAGTGTCGTATTGTGGCACAGTGTGTCTCAGACAGTGTCAGAGTGCCTCAGGGAGAGTTGGTCAGAGTCAGAGAGAGTCAGTGAATGACATACTTTGTCAGTTAGTGTCACACCGTGTCAGAGTCTCACTCTATGTCAGAGAGTGTTTCAGTGCGTCAGGGAGTGTGACAGTATGTCTCAGAGTGAGACAGACAGGGTCCCAGTTTGTCTCAGAGAGTGTCACAGAGAGCCTCACTCAGTGTCAGAGAGCGTCAGACAGTGTCACAGTGTGATTCAGACGGTGACAGAGGGAGTCACAGTGTGCGTCGGAGAGTGTCAGAGTGTCAAAGTGTGTCTCAGAAACTGTCAGAAACTGTCACAGTGTGAAACAGGGAGTTTCACAGTCTGACAGAGAGCGTCACAATCCGTCTCAAAGAGCGTCAGAAAGTCAGAAAGTTGCACAACGTGTTTCAGAGGGTGACAGAGAGAGTCACAGTGTGTCTCAGAGAGTGTCAGCAAGTGTCAAAGTGTCTCACAGAGAGTCAGACAGTGTCAGAGAGCGTCACTGGGCAGCACAGTATATCGTAAAGTGTGACTCAGCGTGTCTCATACAGTGTCACATTGTGGCACAGTGTGTCTCATAGTGTCTGAGAGAGTCAAGGAGTGTCACAGTGTGTCTCAGAGAATGTCAGAGTGTGTCACAATGTGTCGCAGAGGGTGTCACAGAGAATCAGAGAGTGTCAGTGTGTGACACAGTGTGTCACAGTGTGTCGGAGAGTGTCACTGTGTGTTTCAGAGATGGTCAGAGACGGTCACAGTATGTCAGAGAATGGCACAGTATAAATCAGAGTGTGACACAGTGTGACTGAGAGTGTCAGACAGAGACAGAGAGTGTCACAGTGTATCTCAGAGAGTGTCAGAGAGAGTCAGCCGGTATCACAGTGTGTCTGAGAGAGTCAGAGAGTGTCACAGTGTGTCATACTGCGTCTCAGAGAGTGTCACAGTGTGTATCACAGTTTCAGAGGGTGTCACACTGTGTCTCAGATCGTGAAAGAGAGTTACACAGTATGTCTCAGAGAGTGTCAGACAGTATCACAGTATGTCTCAAAGAAAGACAGAAAGTGTCACAAGGCCTGAGAGAGTCGCACAGTATGTCTGTGAGAGTGTTGCAGTGTGTCTCAAAGAATGTCAGAATGTGTCACAATGTGTCTCAGAGTGTGTCACAGAGAATCAGAGAGTGTCACAGTATGTCTCAGGGTGTGTCAGAAAGTGTCATAGTGTGTCTCAGTGTCAGAGAGCATCAAAGAGTGTCATAGTGAGACACGGAGTTTGTTAGAGAGTGTGATAGTGTCTCTCAGAGAGAGGCATAGAGAGTCACAGTGTGTCTCAGAGAATATCTGAAAGTGTCATAGTGTCTCGGAGAGTAAAATCAGAGTCAGAGAGAGTCAGACAGTGTAACATTGTGATTCAGAGAGTGTCAGAGAGTGTCACAGCGTGTCTCACTGTGTCAGAGAGCGTCACAGTGTGTCTCACTGTGTCAGAGAGTTTCACAGTGTGTCTCAGAGAGAGAAAGAGACTGTGACAGTATGTCTGTAAGAAGGTCGCAGTTGTCTCAGAGAGTGTCGAAGTGTGTCATAGTATGTCTCAGAGTGTGTATCAGCGTGTCTCAGAGAGTTTCAGAAAGGTTCAGTGTCTCAGAGAGTAAAGTCAGTGTCAGAGTCAGTCAGACAGTGACGAAGTGTGTTAGAGAGTGTCACACCGTGCGTCAGCGAGAGTCAGAGACTGTCACAGTATGTCAGAGAGTAGCACAGTATGTCTCAGAGAGTGTCACAGCGTATCACAGAGTGTCAGTCAGTGTCAGAGACAGTCAGATAGTGGCACATTATATCTCAAAGTGTGACACAGTGGGACTCAGAGAATGTCAGATAGAGACAGAGAGTGTCACAGTGTGTCTCAGTGAGTGTCAGAGAGTGTGAGACTGTATCACAGTGTGTATCAGAGAGTAAGTCAGAAAGTGTCACAGTGCGTCATACTGCGTCTCAGAGAGTGTCACAGATTGTCTCACATTTTCAGGGGGTGTCACAGTGTGTCACAGATCGCGACAGAGAGTGTCACTGCGTGTCTCAAAGAGTGTCAGACCGTGTCACAGTGTGTCTCATAATGTCAGAGAGAGTCAGGGATTGTCACAATGTGTCTCAGAGAGTAACAGAGAGTGTCACAGTGTCTCAGAGGGTGGCACAGCATTTCTGTGAGAGTGTCACAGTGTATCACAATGTGTCTCAGAGAGTGTCATAGAGAATCAGAGAGTGTAAGTGTGTGACACAGTGTGTCACAGTGTGTCAGAGAGTGGCACAGTATATCTCAGAGTGTGACACAGTGGGACTCAGAGAGTGTCAGATAGAGTCAGACAGTATCACAGAGTGACTCAGAGAGTGTTAGTGAGAGTTAGAGAGTGTCACAGTGTGTCTCAGAGAGAGTCAGAGAATGTCTCAGTGTTGAAAATTGTGTTGCTGGAAAAGTGCAGCAGGTCAGACAGCATCCAAGGAGCAGGAGAGTCGACGTTTCGGGCATAAGCCTTCTTCAGGAAGGAGGAAGTTGTGCCAAGCATGCTAAGATAAAAAAGGTAGGCAGGAGGGACTTGGGGGAGGGGCGTTGGGAATGCGATAGTTGGAAGGAGGTTAAGGTGAGGGTGATAGGCCGGAGAGGGGGTGGGGCGGAGAGGTCAGGAAGAAGATTGCAGATCACGGAGGCGGTGCTAAGTCAGAGGTTTGGGACTGATATAAGGTGGGGGGCTGGGAAATGAGGAAACTGGAGAAATCTGCATTCATCCCTTGTGGGTGGAGGGTTCCTAGGCGGAAGATGAGGAGCTCTTCCTCCAGGCGTCGTGATGCTATGGTCTGGCGATGGAGGAAGCCAAGGACCTGCATGTCCTTGGTGGAGTGGGAGGGGGAGTTAAGTGTTCAGCCACGGGGCAGTTGGGTTTGTTGGTGCGGTGTCCCAGAGGTGTTCTCTGAAACGTTCCGCAAATAGTCCGCCTGTCTCCCCCATGTAGAGGAGGCCACATCGTGTGCAGCGGATGCAGTAAATGATGTGTGTAGATGTGCAAGTGAATTTGTGAAGGACATGCATGGATCGCTTGGAGCCTTGGAGGGAAGTAAGGGGGGAGGTGAGGGCGCAAGTTTTGCATTTCTTGCGATTGCAGGGGAAGGTGCCGGGAGTGGAGATTGGGTTTGTTGGGGGTGGGGACCTGACGAGGGAGTCGCAGACGGAGTGGTCTTTCTGGAACGCTGATAGCGGTGGGGAGGAAAATATACCCTTGGAGGTGGTGGAAATGACGATGTATCTGCAGGTTGGTGTGGAGGTAGGTGAGGACCAGTGGGTTTCTGTCCTGGTAGCGATTGGAGGGGCGGGGTTCAAGGGCGGAGGAGCGGGAAGTGGAGGAAATGGGGTGGAGAGAATCGTCGACCACGGCTGAGAGGAAATTGCAGTCTTTGAAGAAGAAGGTCGTCTGGGGTGTTCGGTGTTGGAATTTGTCCTCCTGGGAGCAGATGTGGCGGAGGCGAAGGAATTGGGAATATGGGATGGTGTTTTTTACGGGGGCAGGGTGGGAGGAGGTGTAATTTAGGTAGCTGTGGGAGTTGCTCGGTTTATAGTAAATGTCCGTGTTGAGTCGGTCGACCGAGATAGTAATGGAGAGGTCGAGGAAGGGGAGGGAGGAGTCTGAGACGGTCCAGGTAATTTTGAGGTCGGGTGGAAAGTGTTAGTAAAGTGGACGAACTGTTCAACCTTCTCGCGGAAGCACGAGGTAGCGCCGATACAGTCATCGATGTCGTGGTGGAAAAGGTGGGGGCGCGGTGCTAGTGTAGCTGTGGAAGACGGACTGTTCCACATATCGAGGCAGGCATAGCTGGAGACCATGCGGGTGCCCATGGCTACTCCTTTGGTTTGGAGGAAGTGGGAGGATTGGAAAGGGAAGTTGTTCAAGGTGAGGACCAGTTCAGTCAGTCGAAGGAGAGTGTCAGTGGAAGGGTACTAGTTGGGTCAGCGGAAATGGAAGAAGCGGAGGGGTTTGAGGCCTTCGTGATGGGGATGGAGGTGTATAGGAACTGGATGTCTCTGGTGAAGATAAGACATTGGGGGTCGGGGAAGCGAAAATCATTGAGGAGGTGGAGGACGTGGGTGGTGTCCCGAATGTAGGTGGGGAGTTCTTGGACTAAGGGGGACAGGACCGTGCTGAGGTAGGCAGAGATGAGTTCGGCGGGGCAGGAGCAGGCTGAGACAATGGGTCGGCCGGGGCAGTCAGATTTGTGGATTTTGAGCAGGAGGTAAAAACGGGCGGTGCGGGGTTATGGGACTATGAGGTTGTAGGCATTGGATGGGAGATTCCCTGAGGTGATGAGGTTATGGATGATCTGGGAGATGACGGTTTGGTGGTGGGAGGTGGTGTCATGGTCAAGGGGGTAGTAGGAGGAGGTGTCCGCGAGCTGGGGTTTAGACTCAGCAATGTGTGCCAAACTGCCACCGCGCCTCCCTTGTCTGCCGGTTTGATGCTGAGTTTAGGGTTGGAGGGCTGCACGTTGCGAGGGTGAGAGATTGGAATGGGTAAGAGGGGTGGACAGGTTGAGGCGTTTAATGTCGCGGCGGCATGGCTATGAAGAGATCGAGGGCGGGTAAGTGGCCAGCACGGGGTGTCCAGGAGGATGGGTGTGCTGGAGTCGTGGGAAGGGGTCGTCAGAGGGTCGGCGGTAATCCTGGTTGAAGAAGTAGGCGCGGAGACGAAGGCGGCGGATGTCTCAGTGTGTCTCAGACAGTTTCACAGTTTGTCTCAGAGAGTGTCAGACAGAGACAAAGTTTGTCACAGTGATTGTCTGCCTGGATGTCTGTGGTGAGTGGTGTTCCACAGGACTTTGTCCTTGGGCCTCTACTGTTTGTAATTTTTATTAATGACTTGGATGAGGGGATTGAAGGATGGGTTAGCCAGTTTGCAGACGACACAAAGGTGTCGTTGACAGTATAGAGGGCTGTTGTAGGCTGCAGCGGGACATTGACAGGATGCAGAGATGGGCTGAGAGGTGGCAGATGGAGTTCAACCTGGATAACTGCAAGGTGATGCATTTTGGAAAGTCGAATTTGAAAGCTGAGTACAGGATTAAGGATAGGATTCTTGGCAGTGTGGAGGAACAGAGGGATCTTGGTTTGCAGGTACATAGATCCCTGAAAATGGCCACCCAAGTGGACAGGGTTGTTAAGAAAGCAGATGGTGTTTTGACTTTCATTAACAGGGGGATTCAATTTAAGAGTCGTGAGATCTTGTTGCAGCTCTATAAAACTTTGGTTAGACCGCCCTTGCAATACTGCGTCCAGTTCTGGTCGCCCTATTATAGGAAAGATGTGGATGGTTTGGAGAGGGTTCAGAGGAGGTTTACCCGGATATTGCCTGGACTGGAGGGCTTATCTTATGAAGGGAGGATGACTGAGATCGGACATTTTACATGGGAGAAAAGGAGGAGGAGAGGGGACCTAATTGAGGTTTACAAGATAATGAGAGGCATAGATAGAGTCGATATCCAGAGACTATTTCCCAGGGCATAAATGACGAACACGAGGAGTCATAGTTTAAAGCTGGTTGGGGTGAAGTATAGAGCGATGTCAGAGGCGGGTTCTTTACACAGAGAGTTGTGAGAGCATAGAATGCGTTGCCAAAAGCAGTTATGGAAGCAAGGTCATTGGGGACATTTAAGAGACTACTGGACATGCATATGGTCACAGACATTTGAGGGTGCATACTTGAGGATCAGTGGTCGGCACAACATCGTGGGCTGAAGGGCCTGTTCTGTGCTGTACTGTTCTTTGTTTTCTGTTTTCTATGACTCAGTGAGCGTCAGAGACTGTCGCAGTGTGTCAGAAAGTGTCATCATATGTCTCAGAAAGTGATGGAGGGAGTCAGAGAATGTCATAGTGTGTTTCAGAGAGAGTCAGAGACTGCACGGTGTGTCCGAGAGTGGCACAGTATTACTAACAGAGTGTCACAGTGTGTCTTAGAGAGTGACAGAGAGTGTCATAGTCTAATTCAGAGAGGGATACAGTGTGTCAGGGAGAGTCACAATATCGCTCTGATAGTGTCACAGTGTGTCTCATAGAGTGTCACAGTGTGCCATAGTGTGTCACAGTGTGTCTCAGAGAGAGTCAGGAAATGTCACAGTGTCTCAGGAAGAGTCAGATCGTGTCAGAGAGTCAGGGAGTGGCAGAGTAAATCTCAGAGTATGACTCAGCTTGTCTCATAGAGTGTCACAGTGCCCCACGGAGAGTCGGTCAGAGTCAGAGAGAGTCAGAGAGTGTCACAATGTGTCAGAGAGTGTGACAGTATGTCTCAAAGTTTGACAGAGAATGTCATAGTTTGTCTCAAAGTGTGTCACAGTGTCTCAGAAAGTCTCAGTCAGAATCAGAGAGAGTCAAAGAGTGTCACAGTGGGATTCAGAGAGTGACAGATTGAGACACAGTATGTCTCGGAGAGTGTCAGAGTGTCACAGTGTGTCTCAGAGATTGTCAGAATGTGCCACAGAGTGTCTCAGAGAGTGTCAAAGTGTGCCAGAGAGGGTCACAGATCGTCTTAGAGAGTGTCAGACAGAGTCAGAGAGTGTCACAGTGTGTGTCAGAGAGTGTCAGAGAGAGTCACAGTGCTTCTCAGAGAATGTCACAGTGCCTCCGGGAAAGTCAGTCAGAGTCAGAGAGTGTCAAAAAATGTCAGAGAGTCTCGCACCGTGTTAGTGTCTCTCAGTATGTCAGAGAGTGTTACAGTGTGCCAGTGAGTGACGCAGTGTGGCAGAGAGTGTCAACGTCTGTCACCGTGTTTCAGAGAGTGTCACCATATGTCTCGGAGAGTGACAGAGAGAGTCAGAGAATGTCGCAGTGTGTTGCAGAGAGAGTCAGAGACTGTCACGTGTATCAGAGAGAGGCACAATTTGTCTCAGAGATTGTCAGAGTGTGTCTCAGACAGTGCCAGAGAGAGTCACAGTGCATTTCTGAGAGTGTCACAGTGTGTCAGGGTGAGTAACAGTTTTCTCAGGGAGTGTCAAAGTGTGCCAGAGAGCGTCACAATGTGCCTCAGAAAGTGTGAGAGTGAGTCAAAGAGTGTCACAGTGTGTCTCAGAGAGTGACGGAGAGTGTCAGAGAGAGTCAGAGAGTATCAGAGAGTGTCACAGTGTGTCTCAGAGAGTGTCACTGAGAATCGGAGAGTGTCACAGTGTGCCTCAGAGAGTGTCAGATTGTGTCACATTGTGTCAAGTCTGTCAGAGAGTGTCACAGTGTGTCTCAGAGAGAGTCAGAGAGTGTCACTGTGTGTCAGAGAGCGTCGCAGTGAGTCAGAGAGTGTTAGAGAGTTTCAACGGGTGTCACAGTCTGCTGGAGAGTGTCACAGTGTGTCTCAGAGAGTGCCAGAGAGGTTCACAGTCTATATCGGAGAGTATCACAGTGTGTCTCAGAGAGTGTCACACTGTGCCAAAGAGCGTCACAGTGTGTCTCAGAGAGTGTCAGAGAGAGTCGGAGAGTGTCACAGTGTGTTTCAGAGACGGACAGATAGAGTCACAGTGTTTCTCAGTGTGTGTCATAGTGTCACGGTCTGTTTCAGAGAGTGTCAGGAAGTGTCACAGAGTCTCAGAGAAAGTCAGTGTCAGAGAGAGTCATGGAGCGGCACAGTATATCGTAGAGTATGACTCAGCGTGTCGCACAGAGTGCCACATTGTGGCAGAGTGTGTCTCAGAAAGTGTCACAGTGCCTCAGGGAGAGTCGATCAGAGTCAGGGAGAGTAAGAGTCTCACTCTATGTCAGAGAGTGTTACAGTGCGTCAGAGAGTGCCACAGTATGTCTCAGAGTGCGAGAGAGAGGGTCATAGTTTGTCTCAGAGGGTGTCACAGTGTCTCAGAGAGTCTCAGTGTCAGAGAGAGTCTGAGAGTGTCACAGTGTGATTCAGAGAGTGTCAGATTGTGTCTCAGAGAGTGTCACAGTGTGCCAGAGAGCGTCACCGAGTGTCACAGTGTGTCTCAGAGAGTGTCAGACTGTCAATGTGTCTCTGAGATTGTCAGAGAGAGTCACAGTGTGTCTCAGAGAATGTCACAGTGCCTCAGGAAAAGTCAGTCAGTGATTCCTGAAGAAGGGCTAATGCCCGAAACGTCGATTCTCCTGTTCCCTAGATGCTGCCTGACCTGCTGCGCTTTTCCAGCAACACATTTCCATCTCTGATCTCCAGCATCTGCAGACCTCAGTTTCTCCTCAAAAGTCAGTCAGAGTCAGAGTCAGAGTGTGTCAAAATATGTCAGAGTGTATCACACTGTGTTAGAGACTCTCAGTATGTCAGAGAGTATTAGAGTGGGTCAGAGAGTGTCACAGAGTGTCAGAGAGTGTCAGAGTCTGTCACATTATTTCTGAGAGTGTCACCATATGTCTCTGAGAGTGACAGAGAGTCAGAGAATGTCACAGTGTGTGTCAGCGAGTGTGAGAGAATTTCAAAGGGTGTCACAGTCTGCTAAAGAATGTCACCACATGTCTCAGAGAGTGACACAGAGATTAGAGAGTGTCACCGTGTGTTTCAGAGAATGTCAGAGATTGCTATTGGGTGTCTGAGAATGGCACAGTATGTCTCAGAGAGTGTCACAATCTGTCTCAGAGAGTGTCAGGGAGTGTCACAGTCTATTTCAGAGAGAGTCACAGTGTATCAGGGAGAGTCACAGTGTCTCTCAGAGAGTATCACAGTGTGTCTCAGAGAGTGTCCAACAGTATCACAGTGTATCAGAGCGCGTCACAGTGCATCTCAGAAAGTGTCAGAGAGTGTCACAGTGTGCCTCAGAGAGAGTCCAACAGTATCACAGTGTATCAGAGCGCGTCACAGTGTCTCTCAGTGAGTGACAGAGAGATTAGAGAATGTCACAATGTGTTTCAGAGAGAGTCAGAGACTGTCAAGGTCTGTCAGAGAGTGTCACCATATGTCTCAGAGAGTGACAGAGAGAGTCAGAGAATGTCACAGTGTGTGTCAGAGGGTTTCAAAGGGTGTCGCAGTCTGCTAGAGAATGTCACCGTGTGTTTCAGAGAGAGTCAGAGACTGCCACGGGGTGTTTGAGAGTGGCACAGTATGTCTCAGAGAGTGTCACAGTTTGACTCAGAGAGTGCCAGGGAGTGTCACAGTCTATTTCAGAGAGTGTCACAGCGTGTAAGGGAGATTCACCGACTCTTTGAGAGAGTATCACAGTGTGTCTCAGAGAGTGTCAAACCGTGCCAGAGAGCGTCACAGTGTGCCTCAGAAAGTATCAGAGAGAATAAGGGAGTGTCAGAGAGTGACAGAGAGAGTCACAGCGTGTCTCAGAGAGTGTCAGAATGTCACAGTGTGTCTCAGAGAGAGTCCAACAGTGTCAGAGAAAGTCAAGGAGTGGCACAGTATATTTCAGAATGTGACTCAGCGTGTCTCATAGAGTGTCGTATTGTGGCACAGTGTGTCTCAGACAGTGTCACAGTGCCTCAGGGAGAGTTGGTCAGAGTCAGAGAGAGTCAGTGAATGACATACTTTGTCAGTTAGTGTCACACCGTGTCAGAGTCGCACTCTATGTCAGAGAGTGTTTCAGTGCGTCAAGGAGTGTGACAGGATGTCTCAGAGTGTGACAGACAGTTTCACAATTTGTCTCAGAGAGTGTCACAAAGATTCTCACTCAGTGTCAGAGGGAGTCAGACAGTGTCACAGTGTGATTCAGACGGTGACAGAGGGAGTCACAGTGTGCATCGGAGAGTGTCAGAGTATCATAGTGTGTCTCAGAAACTGTCAGAAACTGCCACAGTGTGAAACATGGAGTTTCACAGTCTGACAGAGAGCGTCAGAAAGTCAGAAAGTTGCACAATGTGTTTCAGAGGGTAACGGAGAGAGTCACAGTGTGTCTCAGAGAGTATCAGGAAGTGTCACAGTGTCTCACAGAGAGTCAGACAGTGTCAGAGAGCGCCAGGGGGTAGCACAGTATATCGTAAAGTGTGACTCAGCGTGTCTCATACAGTGTCACATTGTGGTATAGTGTGTCTCAGAGAGTATCACAGTGCCTCAGGGAGAGTCGGTCAGAGTCAGAGAGAGTCAGAGAGTGTCACAATGTGTCAGAGAGTGTCACGGTATGTCTCAGAGTGTGACAGAGAGTGTCATAGCTTGTCTCAGAGTGTGTCACAGTGTCTCAGAAAGTCTCAGTCAGAATCAGACAGAGTCACTCTGAGTCACAGTGGGATTCAGAGAGTGACAGATTGAGTCACAGTACGTCTCAGAGAGTGTCAGATTGTCACGGTGTGTCTCAGAGAGTGTCAGGAAGTGCCACAGAGTATCTCAGAGAGTGTCAAAGTGTGCCAGAGAGCGTCACAGATCGTCTCAGACAGAGTCAGAGAGAGTCAGAGAGAGTCAGAGAGTGTCACAGTGTGTTTCAGAGTCAGAGAGAGTCACAGTGCTTCTCAGAGAATGTCACAGTGCCTCGGGGAAAGTCAGTCAGAGTCAGAGAGTGTCAAAAAATGTCAGAGAGTCTCACACCGTGTTAGTGTTTCTCAGTATGACAGAGAGTGTTACAGTGTGTCAGTGAGTGACGCAGTGAGTCAGAGAGTGTCAACGTCTGTCACCGTGTGTCAGAGAGTGTCACCATATGTCTCGGAGAGTGACAGAGAGAGTCAGAGAATGTCACAGTGTGTTGCAGAGAGAGTCAGAGACTGTCACTGTGTGTCAGAGAGAGGCACAATATGTCTCAGAGATTGTCAGAGTGTGTCTCAGAGAGTGCCAGAGAGTGTCACAGTGCATTTCCGAGAGTGTCGCATTGTGTCAGGGTGAATCACAGTTTTGTCAGGGAGTGTCACAGTGTGCCAGAGAGCGTCACAATATGCCTCAGAAAGTATCAGAGTGAATCAAAGTGTTACAGTGTGTCTCAGAGTGTGACAGAGAGTGTCAGAGAGAGTCAGAGAGTATCAGAAGGAGTCACAATGTGTCTCAGAGAGTGTCACTGAGAATCGGAGAGTGTCAAAGTGTGCCTCAGAGAGTGTCAGATTGTTTCACACTGCGCCTCAGTGTTAGAGAGCGTCAGAGAGTGTCACAGTATGTCAAGTCTGTCAGAGAGTGTCACTGTGTGTCTCAGAGAGTGACGAAGAAAGTCAGAGAGTGTCACAGTGTCAGAGAGCGTCACAGTGTGTCAGAGATTGTGATAGAGTCTCAACGGGTGTCGCAGTCTGCTAGAGAGTGTCACAGTGTGTCTCAGAGAGTGCCAGAGAGCTTCACAGTTTATTTCAGAGTGTGTAACAGTGTGTCAGGGTGAGTCACAGTGTCTCTCAGAATGTGTCACAGTGTATCTCAGAGAGTTTCACAATGAGCCAAAGAGCGTCACATTGTGTCTCAGAGAGTGTCAGGGTGAGCGGAGAGTGTCACAGTGTGTTTCAGATACTGATAGAGAGAGTCACAGTGTTTCTCAGTGAGTGGCAGGAAGTGTCACAGAGTCTCAGAGAGAGTCAGTTTCAGACAGAGAATCAGAGAGTGGCACAGTATATCGTAGAGTATGACTCAGCGTGCCGCACAGAGTGTCACATTGTGGCACAGTGTGTCTCAGGGAGTGTCACAGTGCCTCAGGGAGAGTCGATCAGAGTCAGGGAGAGTCAGAGAATATCTCACCGTGACTCTATGTCAGAGAGTGTTACAGCGCGTCAGAGATTGCCATAGTATGTCTCAGAGTGCGAGAGGGAGGGTCATAGTTTGTCTCAGAGGGTGTCAGAGTGCCTCAGAGAGTCTCGGTGTCAGAGAGAGTCTGAGAGTGTCACAGTGTGATTCAGAGAGTGACAGAGAGAGTCCCAGTATGTCTTAGAGAGTGTCAGATTGTGTCTCAGAGAATATCAGGAAGTGTGCAGTGTGTCTCAGAGAGTGTCACAGTGTGCCAGAGAGCGTCACCGAGTGTCACAGTGTGTCTCAGATAGTGTCAGACTGTCAATGTGTCTCTGAGATTGTCAGAGAGAGTCACAGTGTGTCTCAGAGAATGTCACAGTGCCTCGGGAAAAGTCAGTCAGAGTCAGAGTGTGTCAAAATATGTCAGAGTGTATCACACTGTGTTAGAGACTCTCAGTATGTCAGAGAGTATTAGAGTGGATCAGAGAATGTCACAGAGTGTCTGAGAGTGTCAGAGTCTGTCACATTATTTCTGAGAGTATCACCATATGTCTCTGAGAGTGACAGAGAGAGTCAGAGAATGTCACAGTGTGTGTCAGCGAGTGTGAGAGAGTTTCAAAGGGTGTCATAGTCTGCTAAAGAATGTCACCACATGTCTCAGAGAGTGACACAAAGATTAGAGAGTGTCACCATGTGTTTCAGAGACTGTCAGAGATTGCTATTGAGTGTCTGAGAGTGGCACAGTATGTCTCAGAGAGTGTCACAGTTTGTCTCAGAGAGTGTCACAGTGTGCCTCAGAGAGAGTCAGTTAGTGTCACAGTTTATCAGAGCGCGCCACAGTGTGTCTCAGAGAGTGACAGAGAGATTAGAGAGTGTTACCGCGTGTTTCAGAGAGAGTCACAGACTGCACGGGGTGTTTGAGAGTGGCACAGTATGTCTCAGAGAATGTCACAGTTTGACTCAGAGAGTGCCAGGGAGTGTCACAGTCTATTTCAGAGAGTGTCACAGCCTGTAAGGGAGATTCACTTTCTCTTTCAGAGAGTATCACAGTGTGTCTCAGAGAGTGTCACAGCGTGCCAGAGAGCGTCACAGTGTGTCTCAGAAACTGTCAGAGAGAATCAGGGAGTGTCAGAGAGTGTCAGAATGTCACAGTGTGTCTCAGAGAGAGTCCAACAGTGACAGAGAGAGTCAAGGAGTGGCACAGGAAATCGCAGAATGTGACTCAGCGTGTCTCATAGAGTGTCGTATTGTGGCACAGTGTGTCTCAGACAGTGTCAGAGTGCCTCAGGGAGAGTTGGTCAGAGTCAGAGAGAGTCAGTGAATGACATACTTTGTCAGTTAGTGTCACACCGTGTCAGAGTCTCACTCTATGTCAGAGAGTGTTTCAGTGCGTCAGGGAGTGTGACAGTATGTCTCAGAGTGAGACAGACAGGGTCCCAGTTTGTCTCAGAGAGTGTCACAGAGAGCCTCACTCAGTGTCAGAGAGCGTCAGACAGTGTCACAGTGTGATTCAGACGGTGACAGAGGGAGTCACAGTGTGCGTCGGAGAGTGTCAGAGTGTCAAAGTGTGTCTCAGAAACTGTCAGAAACTGTCACAGTGTGAAACAGAGAGTTTCACAGAGAGCGTCACAATCCGTCTCAAAGAGCGTCAGAAAGTCAGAAAGTTGCACAACGTGTTTCAGAGGGTGACAGAGAGAGTCACAGTGTGTCTCAGAGAGTGTCAGCAAGTGTCAAAGTGTCTCACAGAGAGTCAGACAGTGTCAGAGAGCGTCACTGGGCAGCACAGTATATCGTAAAGTGTGACTCAGCGTGTCTCATACAGTGTCACATTGTGGCACAGTGTGTCTCAGAGAGTGTCACAGTGCCTCAGGGAGAGTCGGTCAGAGTCAGAGAGAGTCAAAGAGTGTCACAGTGGGATTCAGAGATTGACAGATTGAGTCACAGCATGTCTCAGAGAGTGTCAGAGTGTAACGGTGTGTCTCAGAGAGTGTCAGGAAGTGCCACAGAGTGTCTCAGAGAGTGTCAAAGAGTGCCAGAGAGCGTCACAGATCGTTTCAGAGAGTGTCAGAGGGAGTCAGAGAGTGTCACAGTGTGTTTCAGAGAGTGTCAGAGAGAGTCACAGTGCTTCTCAGAGAGTGTCACAGTGCCTCGGGGAAAGTCATTCAGAGTCAGAGAGTGTCAAAATGTGTCAGGGAGTCTCACACCGTGTTAGTGTCTCTCAGTATGACAGAGAGTTTTACAGTGTGTTAATGAGTGACGCAGTGTGTCCGAGAGTGTCAGCGTCTGTCACAGTGTGTCAGAGAGTGTCACCATATGTCTCGGAGAGTGACAGAGAAAGTCAGAGAATGTCACAGTGTGTTTCAGAGAGAGTCAGAGACTGTCACAGTGTATCAGAGAGTGGTACACTATGTCTCAGAGATTGTCAGAGTGTGTCTCAGAGAGTGCCAGAGAGTGTGACAGTGCATTTACGAGATTGTCGCAGTGTGTGAGGGTCAGACAGAATCAGAGAGCGTCAGTGGGTAGCACAGTATATCGTAAAGTGTGACTGAGCGTGTCTCATAGAGTGTCACATTGTGGCACAGTGTGTCTCAGAGTGTGTCACCGTGCCTCAGGGAGAGTCTGTCAGAGTCAGAGAGAGTCACACTGTGTCAGTGTCACGCCCTGTCAGAGTCCCACTCTATGTCAGAGTGTATTACAGTGCGTCAGAGAGCGTCACAGTATGTATCAGAGTGTGTAATGGAGAGCCAGAGAGTGGCATAATATATCTCAGAGTTTGACACAGTGTGTCTCCGAGAGTGTCGCAGAGAGTCAGAGAGTGTCAGAGTGTGCCTCATAGTGCCAGAGAACGTCACAGTGTCTCAGAGATTCTCAGTCAGTGTCAGAGTGTCGGAGAGTGGCATAGCACATCTCAGAGTATGACCCAGTGTGTCTCCGAGTGCGTCACAGAGAGTCAGAGAGTATCATAGTGTGCCTCATAGTGCCAGAATGTGTCACAGTGTGTCTCAGATAGCGACAGAGAATGTCTCATTGTGTCTCAGAGAGTGTCAGAGAGAGTCAGACAGTATGACAGTGTGTCTCAGAGAATGTTAGTGAGAGTCAGTGAGTGTCACAGTGCGTCTCAAAGAGAGTCAGAAAATGCCTCAGTGTGTCTCAGGCAGTTTCACAGTTTGTCTCAGGGAGTGTCAGAGAGAGACAGAGATTGTCAGAGTGTCTCAGAGAGTGTCAGAATCTGTCACAGCGTGTCAGAGAGTGGCACAGTTTATCTGAGAGAGTGTCACAGTGTGTCTCAGAGTGTCAGAGAGAGTCAGGGAGTAGCACAGTATATCGCAGAATGTGCTTCAGTGTGTCTCAGAGAGTGTCAGAGATTTTCACTTTGTGTCACAGAGTGTCAGAGAGAGTCAGGGAGTATTACAGCATGTTTCAGAGAGTGACAGAGAGAGTCAGAGTTTCACAGTGTGTCAGACAGTGTCAGAGAGAGTCAGGGAGTGGCACAGTATATCGCAGAGCAGTATAACTGCGTGTCTTATAGAGTGTCATATTTTGGCACAGTGTGTCTCAGAGAGTATCACAGTGCCTCAGGAAGAGTCGGTCAGAGTTAGACAGAGTCAGAGGGTGTCACACTGTGTCAGAGAGTGTCACATCGTGTCAGAGTCTCACTCTATGTCAGAGAGTGTTCGAGTGCGTCAGAGAGGGTCACAGTATGTCTCACAGTGTGGCTGAGAATGTCATAGTTTATCTCAGAGAGTGTCACAGTGTCTCAGAGAATCTCAGTGTCAGAGAGAGACAGAGAGTGGCGGAGCATATCTCAGAGTGTGACAGTGTGTCTCAGAGAGAGTCAGACAGTATGACATTGTGTCTCAGAGAGTGTTAGTGAGAGTCAGTGAGTGTCACAGTGTGTCTCAGAGATAGTCAGAGAATGTCTCAGTGTGTCGCAGACTGTATCACAGTTTGTCTCAGGGAGTGTCAGAGAGAGACAGAGATTGTCACAGTGTCTCAGAGAGTGTCAGAATCTGCCACAACGTGTTAGAGAGTGGCATAGATTATCTCAGGGAGTGTCACAGTGTGTCACAGAGAGTGTCACAGTGCCTCAGAGAGGGTCTGAAAGATTCAGGGAGTGGCACAGTATATCGCAGAGTTTGCCTCATTGTGTCTCAGAGAGTGTCAGCGAGAGACAGACACTATCACAGTGTGTCATACGGCGTCTCAGAGAGTGTCACAGTGTGTCTCATACTGTCAGAGGGTGTCACAGTATGTCTCAGAGAGTCTCAGAAATTTTCACTTTGTGTCGCAGAGTGTCAGAGAGAGTCAGGGAGTATTACAGAGTGTTTCAGAGAGTGACAGAGAGAGTCAGAGTTTCACAGTGTGTCTCAGAGGGTGACTGAGAGCGTCAGAGAGTTTCAGAGGGTGTCACAATGTGTCTGAGAGTGTGTCATCGAGAATCAGAGAGTGTCGCAGTGTGCCCTTTCAGAGTGTCAGATAGTGTCACAGTGTGTCTCAGAGTGTGTCAGAGAGTGTCACAGTGTGTCTCAGTCAGAGACAGTGTGTATCACAGTGTCTCAAATAGTGTCAGAAAATGTCACAGTGAGCCTAGGGAGTGATAGAGCGTGCCACAGTGACTCAGTGAGGGTCACAGTGTGTTTTCGAGAGAGTCAGAGAGTCTCTGAGAGTGTCAACGAGTGTCTCAGAGAGGCCAGAGAGAGTCGAGAGTGCCACAGAGTGTCTCCGAGAGTGTCAGAGAGAGTGAGAAAATGTCATGGTGTGTCTCAGTCTGAACCCTGTGCCCTACAAAGTTCTCTCAGAGCCTTTTAAGACAAGGAAGGAACAGTGTACACAGCCTCCAAGTATGCATTTGGCGTGGTACAGAACTTCGGAAAAATTTGGTAAGAAAGCGGACTAATAAAACACAGAGGAAAAGAACTAGCGCATGAGGAATTGATAAAAACAAGTGATGGAGTCGCAGTTACTCCCGAGACAAATAGCGACAGTTCATATAAACGGACGTCAGAAGGGGAATGAACTGGAAGTAAGAGCAAATAAACTGGCCGATATTATAACTAAAGAAGCAGCCCTGAATCGACAAGGAGCAGTGATATATTCCCTAACACCTACAATTCCACATCTTCAGGTTGTCCTGTTGTTTGCTGCAAAGGAGGGAAAGGAACTAAAATATTTAGGGGCTGCAAAACAGCGGATAGGTGCTGGATGTTACCCGATGGGAGGGAAATGTTGAATAAAATGATGATGCAAGAAATTATGTCTGTCCTATATTAGGGGAGTCACTGGGGAGTGCAAGCAATGTGTGATTTAGTCCTAAGGAAATATGGATGCACAGCAAAACGGTTATGTGAGGGATGTATAACATGCAAAAGCGTAAACAAGAAGGTATTAAGGAAACAAATCCCAGGAGGGAGAGACTTTGGGCTAAGACCATTTCAGTGCATCCAGGTATATTCTACCGAATTACCCCGAGTGGAATTACTGAGGTATATGCTGGTCATTATTGAACACCTATCTGGATGGGTGGAGGCGTATCCTTTGGTCACTGGCACCGCAAGTGGGGTAACCAAGATAATGCTGGAACACATATTCCCCAGATACGGGATAGTGCAGTGTATAGATTCGGATCAGGGAAATCATTTTACTTCCAAGGTACTCCAGGGAATGATAAACGGGTTTGGAATCTCCTGGGAGTTCCACACCCCTTGGCACCCACCGTCATGGGGAATGGTTGAGAGAATGAACCAGACAATCAAGAGGCAGTTATGTAAATTGGTAATAGAAACCAGAATCCCTTGGACTAAGTGTTTACCTGTAGCCCTCTTGCGAGTGCGAACGGTCCCAAGAAATGATACGGGGCTGTCCACTTATGAAGCATTGTTTGGCCTGCTCTATTTGGGAACGAAAGGGCAACTGCCAATCCTGGAGACTAAAGGTCTGTGCTAAAACGAGTATATACTGGGTTTGTCCTCCTCTTTGTCTTTCCTCAGGAAACAGAGTTTATCGGCACAGACTCCACCAATTGAATTCGCCACCCATTAGATCCGACCGGGGAGATTGGGTCCTAGTCAAATCATGGACTGAGACCAAATTGGAACCGAACTGGGAGGAGCCGTACCAGGCTCGTTTGACTACTGAAATGCGATAAGAACGGCAGAGAAAGTCTGGACTCACTACACACGGATTTAGTGGCCAGTGGACTCCTCGGTTGAGAGAGAAATCTAGACAACCGAATCAACAAAAGAACCGCTTAAAATCAGACTGAAACGACTTTAAATAACTGATTAAACAGTGGCAGAATGAGCGCTGGATAGTTTCTATAGTATTGTATGCTAAGTCTCTCGGTGCTTCAGTGTCATTGTGGAATGGGGGTAATGTTTAGCTACACGATATTAGCTCCTCTAGTCCTTGGGTTCTGTCAGGCCCTGTTGTGCTCGTCTTACTTAGTGATAACAGTTCCAAAAAGTACAAATCCACAAGTCATAGAAACGGATGCCTGCAGCCTCGTGGATTGCGGAGATGTAAGAAGTCAGAGGCAATACAGTAACTCAGAGATACATCTTAAGTTCTACGAAAATGTCGCCAAAGGCGGGGCATGGTATAGGGTTGACGGGAAGAATGTGTCTCGGAGAGAGAAGTGTAAGCGACATCTTTGGAATGAAGGACATAAAGGATGGCGGAGGCATGAAGACCATGAAGGAGATCTCTTGATTAATCCACTCGTCACAGTACACTGGGGGCCATTCTGGTTCGCTCTTGACTGTCCCGATAAAAAGCATAAACATATATATTTAACAATAAAGAAATCTTCATGGAATGAAGCAGTTTTGGCAGGATGGAACCTGTCAGGTCCAATTTAACAAAACATTTGGGATAGAGATGAAAGCAGACGGGAAGGATTTCTTGGGCTGCTGTTTTAACATACAGGTGAAAGACGGAACCCAAGTAGAAGAACTGAATAGCAAAGCCCCTTACTCTGACACTAAGATGATAAAAATTGTGGAGGTAAAAGACTGAAAACAGACCATTGAAGTAGAAGAAGGATATGGGGATAGAAAGGTCTGGGTTGAAAGTGTAAAGTACACTGTGAAAAGTCTGAATAAAAGCAATTGTTATGTCTGCGCCTCCAGGAGACCAATGGCCCAAGTAGTTCCCTTTCCGCTCGGGTGGAAGTGAGACAGGAGGGGCATGACATGCATGATAGCCCTGTATCAGGAGGAGACCGCATGGAGTAATAAGAATTGAATGTCCCTTCTATTAATGTTCCCTCCCTTCAAGAAGGAAGATTTAAAAACGCCCCCCGCCCCACATTTTCTGCCGTGGTCGTGTGTCAACAGAGGAGGAACAAATCGGTCCAGATACTTGGGGGAGCTGAAATCATGTACCACAATTGAGTACTTGACAGAAACTGACAAGCAAGGGAACGACTCAGCATTAAGGATTGCCCGAACGGATCTGTGGTGATACTACAGAGGGAAAATATTGAGACCCACACAACCTCAAGATTGGAGGCATATGTGTGCAATTGGCAATCCCGTTCACCCTGCAATTTAAAAGGGGAAAAAACAGCAAAGAAAGGGGGACGGAGTTAGAGATCATTATTGGATACCTCGTTTGATGATCAGATTTCTCTGGACTCTATAGGAGTTCCAAGAGGGGTACCCGATGAGTTCAAGGCTCATAACCAGATCACAGCAGATTTTGAATCGGCCCTCCTCTGGTGAGTAACGGTCAACAAGAATGTGGAGTGGATAAATTATATTTTCTATTATCAACAAAGGTTCACTAATTACAGTCGTGACGCAATTAAAGGCATAGCTGAACAACTTGATTCAACGAGTAGAATGGCCCGGGAGAATGGCCCGAGACATGATCCTAGCGGAAAAAGGGTTTGTGTGTGCGATGTGAGGATAGAGCTGTTGTAGATTTTATTCCAAATAACACAGCCCCAGATAGGTCTATTACTCGGGCCCTTCAAGGCCTAACAACACTGGCGGAAGAACAAGCCGAAAACTCAGGAGTCATCACATCACTCATCAGGTGACTAGAGTGGTGGTTTGGAAAGTGGAAGGGTTTGGTGGTCTCCTTCCTTACCTCTTTGATCGTGATGGCGCGTACTGATCGCAATAGTATGCTATATCACACCTTGCGCACGAGGGCTAACGCAAAGGCTGAATGAAACAGCTTTGGCCTCACAAATGCCCCTAAAGAGAAATCGGGGTGAAGGTTTCTACCTGTTGAACAACGAGGGAATAAGTGACCTCGGGGAGGTTTCCAAAATAAATTAAATCTCGAGGATGATGCTCGCCAACTTGGAGGCGACATATAACGAAAATGCAAAAGACAACAAATGTTAATTTAAAAAGGGGAGAATGGTGGGATATAGGTAAAGCAGCTGGAGAACAAATTACATAATTGCTTCTGCCAAGCGCTGAACTAACTTACTCAATTGTATGATTGTTTCAGCAAAGAGCTGAGCTAGCTAACCTTGCATGTAAAGATGAAACCATATGAAGGCAGTCAGTTAAGATTAGGAAGAGCAACAATGGTACATGTTACGGACAAGTAGATAAGGAGGATAGTAGGAATAAAAGGTCACTGAGCCATGCCAGTTCAGCAGATTACCTTCACGTAGGCATCAGAACGAGCCAAGGTAGTTCCAAATAATGAATAAAACAAATAAGAGTAAGGGGCGCTAGGCTGAGAGTAGTGGGAGAAGTAAACAAGGGCGGAGCATAGCTAAGCAGGGGCGGAATACAAGAGGGAATAATGATAGGTTTGACGCGTAATTTACTAGGCCAATGAAGTAAACGGGGAAGTACTGGGAGAGACTCAGTTAAACCGCATAAATTGTGACGTAAGTTTTGGAGCGGTGTGCCCACTTGTTAGCCACGTCTTGCAAGAACGTTTCAATAAAGTTCACTGCTTCAGAATTTGACTCGGACTAAAATTTATTAATACGTGAGCTTCGTTCCTCACAATGTGCATGTCTAGCAGTCGCTTAATTATCCATAATGACTCGGCTTCCACCACCACCGCTGGCAACGCATTCCAACCATTCGTTACTCTCTGTGTAAAGAACCTACCACTGACGTCCCCTCAATACCTTTCCCCTCATATCTTAAAACAGTGACCCCTCTGACCAGTCAATCTTGCCCTGGGGAAGATCCTTTGGCGATGGTCTCTACCCATGCCACTCATTACCTGGTAAACTTCGATCAGGTGACCTGTCTTCCTCCTTCTCTCCAGAGAGAAAAGTCCGAGCTTAGTCAACCTCTGTTTATAAGACAAGCCGTCCAGTCCAAGCAACATCCTGGCAAATCTTCTTTTCACCCCCTCCAAAATCTCTGCATTTTTCCATTAATGGGCCGACAGGAACTGAACACAATATTCCAAATGTGGTCTCATCAGGGACTTGTACAGCTGTAGCAAAACCACGCGGCTCTTAAACTCGATCCTCTTGTTAATGAAAGACAAAACACCATATGCTTTCTTCACAACCCCATCCACTTGGGTGTCAACTTTGAGGGATCGATGTAATTGAACACCAGGATTCCTCTGTTCCTCCACACTGCCATGAATCCTGCCTTTAATCCTATATTCTGCATTCGAGTTTGACCTTCCATCATACAACATTTCGCGTTTATCCGGATTGAAATCCAACTGCACTTTCTCAGCCCAATTCTGCATCCTGTCTATGTCACGCTGCAACCTACGATAGCCCTCGACATTATCAATGGCACCTCCAACTTTTGTGCCCTCTGCAAATTTACTAACCCATTCGTCAAGCTCCTCATCCAAGTCATTAATTAAAACTAGAAAGAGCAGAGGCCGAAGAACGGAGCCCTGCGGGACACCATTGCATGCT
The DNA here is from genome assembly GCF_037043375.1 of Chiloscyllium plagiosum. Classification (NCBI taxonomy): domain Eukaryota; kingdom Metazoa; phylum Chordata; class Chondrichthyes; order Orectolobiformes; family Hemiscylliidae; genus Chiloscyllium; species Chiloscyllium plagiosum. Next base: position 65,624,944 of record NW_028270178.1, on the reverse strand, counting down.
GACCTCCAGGCAGAATACTTTCCAACTGCAACCACACTCTGTCTTCTGTCAGCCAATAAATTCTAAATCCAGACAGGCAAATCGCCCTATAACCCATACTTTCTGACTTTATGAATGAGCCTACCATGGGGAACTTTATCAAATGCTTGCTGAAGTCCATAAACACAACATCCACTGCTCGACTTTCGTCGACCTGTCTTGTCACCTCCTCAAAAAACTCAATAAAATGTGTGAGGCATGACCTGTCCCTCACAAAGCCATGCTGACTGTCTTTAATCAAGCTATGATTTTCCGAATAGTCATAAATCCTATCTCTGAGATTTCTTTCCAAAACCTTTGCTGACCGCAGACGTGAACGCCACAAAGAATGTGAGTGTCTGTGGAGAAATGTAAAAGGAGATTTATCAGAACAGTCAATGGATTGTGGAATATTAGATGTAATGTCAGGATGGAGAAATTGAAGTTATGCTGTACAGAGCAAAGAAGATTGAGATTTTTTTTTGTTGAAGGTGTGGGGGATTTTAATAGAATTAAGAAGTTAGATAAATAGTAGCTGATCCCATTACCTGACAGTAAAAGTATGGGAAACCAATTTAAAATATTTGGCAAGAGTTACTGCGAGACAGAAAGAAGAACTTTTATGTTCCGTTTGTCTTACCGAATAAAGTGGTACGCTCAAACCTTGATATGTTATTTTGTTTCAGTTTGAAAACTGCAACTCTTCTTCTAACATATTATAAAATAGTATCCCAAAAGCATGTCAGTCAGTCCGGTACAGATGTTCAGAAAAGACCAAATATTTCTGTTATTTGGAGTTTGCTGTCTTTAAATCCTCCCCGCTTCACTACCTGTATAAACAGTTGATATACTTCATTCCTGTCAGTCCACATAAGACTTTCACAAGAACTAACCAATATAATCACCCACAGTGCTTGACTTTAATAGTCACCACTTTGTAAAACGGCAAGTTTCATTTGCAAAGAAAGCACATTTGTCCTAATGAAGCTTCCATTCAACCTCTGTCTGCCCAGCCATTCAATTTGTTCACTATTGATCTTATAAATTACACCTCCACTTCCCTGTTTTGCTCCATAATTCCACGGAAACTCGAACCTCATCACAACATCATATATTCCTTTTAATTTTAGGATGTTTAGATTACTTTAATGATATGAAGATGCTTGCAGCAATCTGAATAATACGAAGTAAGCTAAAAAGCCCTTCCAGAAAGTTAACCCACTGCAGAGTCAAACATTTTCGAAAGTTCAGAGAAAAGACACGTGTGTGCTGCTGAAAACTATCTAAGTTCCATTTAAAATAGTTCAGTATTCTTTTCCACAGCCTGATGGCGTAATTCTCACTGCTCTATGTTAATTGAAGGTGAATTTAGACTTCCCAGCCTGACGTCCCAATGCTCCCCACTCCATGAACAATAAGTTACATCAGGTGAGATTGGAGATCCCAACTTTGGCGTTTCCCGCGCCTCTATCCCTTCATGGTACGACCGTGCACTCACGGATTGCGTCACTGGACGACAGAGGAGATCCACGCACTCATTCCACTCCTCATTTCCAGTTGGATCTTCGCGGCTGCGCCGCTCAGTTTCTCTGATTCCAGACGTGGGAACTGGGATATTATGATAGTGTGCAGGAGTGAATACTTCCTTATCTTGGGGATCTGGAGAAATAACGATGTGAAACTTCGTTGGTGTTGAAAATTGCATTTCAACGATATTGTGCAATTTCCCCTGTACATTTCATCTTTTGTAGGAACATTTGGATCTCAGTCTTCAACATTCTCAATGATGCAATCTCCACAGCCTCTGGGGATATTGAAGTTACAGATTCACTCCAATCTCTTTTTCCACATCTCAGTCCAATGATTGGCAATATTCCTGTTGAGCATGTGGTGCTGTTCCTCGAATAACCTCTGCCGTTGCATTTATCGATTTAGGTATTGTACTTTTTCATGTTTTGCCGTGATTGTATCGATGTTACTATTCTGCGTTGCGGCCACAGCAACCTCACTTCAAATGTGAGTAACAGTAATACGCATTTGATCCATTTTACTCCACAAAAACTGTGTGAAACAATCGCAGGAACTAATCAAATTCTTAACGTGGGAATATTCTTCAAAGTGACCGTTTTTTTTCCTTCAAACTGCCACTCTTTGACATCTTTGCAAGTCATATATCTGGTTTCCAATCCACCCAATCTCGGAGATTTCTCCCAGTTACACAATCACTATCCTCCCTTTTCGTCCCTCCTCCCATTTCACTGAGGCATTGCGCAGACTTTCACATTGACACCGTTAAGCCTGCGCTGCTGATGACACTGTTGCCAGGTGAACGGGGCCCAACGTCACCATTAGGACCTTCAAACCACTTAACGGAATTAGATAATACGGTTGCGTGATCAATCCTTTTGTATAGTGTTTTTCTGAATGGAGCTGAGATTAACGGAGCATCAGGTTAATGCAAAGGGCACAGAACTGTATCGAGGGAAAGAGACTTTATTGGGAAGGCGAATTTCTGCTCTTTGTGAACATTTATTTCATGTCTTCATTCGGCTCTCGCGAGAGTACGGTGTGCGATCGTGAAATTCACATTTTGAAGCCATATGACTGCTATGGAAACCGTGCAGAAATGATTTAACAAGATACGTTCTGGATTGAAGAGATTCAGTGATTAAGAGCTTAGACAGACTGGAGTTGTTTATCTGAGTGAATGGGAGATTGACAGGAGGCAAAATTGAGATGCAGAAAATAAGGAGGGATTTTAATTTTTAGACTGAACGAAAAGTTTCTTTTGCATGACGAGATTGATCACCAGGGAACAATAAATTAATTAAAAGCAAAAAGTTTTTAATAGATGTCCAGAAAAACTTTATCAGGATTTCACTGCCTGTACGTGTTGGAGGGGCGGAAACCCGCGTAACTTTCAGAGATATTAAGATGCGTATCTCTGATGCTGAAGGCATATAAGGCCAAGTGATAGAAAATGTGTTGACGATAGTCAAGCACACGGAGCTTGATGGCTCAGCCAGCTCTGACCTTCTCCATCGTATGGTATTTACGATCCTCCCCTGTTACGTGGAAGGCCGGGGTCATTTTCCCGCCGGTGCAGCCCTGACTATTTTGGCGCTTCAAGGTTTTTGTAAGGATTTGTAGCTCTGGTGAAGAGTGCAGTGATTGTGGGGATGTTTGGTGGATTTGGGAAGTTTGCTTGCAGACGTTTCCTCCCCTTTCTCGGTGACATACTCAGGTCTGCTGAGATTCCTGTAAAGTGCTGCTGGCCTGTGGCGTTTGGAGTTGACTTATTTTAGCTCCTACTGCTTCCGGTTGCCAGTTCTGGTTGTTAGTTGCAGGTCCCGGTATGTTGGATCCAGGTCAACTTACTTGTTGATGGAGTCCATGCATTGGTGTCAACCTTCTAGAAATTTTCTGGCTGACCTCTGTTTATCTTCTTCCATTGTTGCTGTGTTGTCCCAGTCGAATATGTTGTCCTCGTCGTCTGTGTGTTTTGCTACCACGGAGAGGTGTTTGTGGTGTTTGCTGGCTTCTCTTTGCCAAAAATAGATATTCCTGCAGAATCCTCACAAACAACTTTAGGAGGACCTGCGATGACCCGTCACACTAAGCACTGTAAATAATACTTTAAAAAGATCTCGTAACTGGCAGCCAGACTCGTCTGGCCATTCGGTTTCTGTTAGGACATAAAACCAACAGCCATGTTCAGACAGTATTTCACCAGAAGAAAAGACCCATTATCAATCAGGTGCAGGACAAATGTGGACAAACAATGTTCCGACGCAGGGACGACATGAAACATTGCAAATGACAGACAACTCACGACTAGCATTTATGAAAATCAACTTGCCCCGAAATCAACTGCAAGGAGTCCGCAGAAGGTCTCCTAAGGACATTGAGTGTCTCTGACTCCGTGGCTGGGAACTCGAATTATATGACAGTCTGCAGCAGTGCAGAGTGTGTTGCTGGAAAAGTATATAGGATTAGGCGACATCCGAGGAGCCAGACAATCGATGTTTCGAGCATAAACATTTCATCAGGCTTATGCCTAAAACGTCAATTCTTCTGCTCCTCAAATGCTGCCTGATAAGCTGTGCTTTCCAGTAACACACTCTCGGCTCTGGTCTCCATCCTCTGCAGGCCTTTCTTCTCCGTCTGCAACACTGGCTGCTTTCTTCTGTGTAGGAACTGCTGATATAACAAAAGTAAAATTCGATTGCTGATTGAAAAACACATTCGGGTCTGTAGCCCAAAAGATTATTGCTGTTGCCTTTCAGGTTCGGTTCCTGGCGCTGCACATATTTTGAGTTTACTGGCGTTTCGAAGTGTGTTTCTGGAAACTTCCAGTTGTCTGTGCACAGGAGTGTGGCTGCAGTCATCTGCATTCATAACCTAATGTCTATTGCTGCTGTTGTGTTTTACTCTTGATTTGTACAATAAAAATAGAGTGACGTGTAGTTATAGTGATCAGGAAAACTGAGGGAAAGAAGTCACCAGTGGCTGTTATTTCCGAGCTCACTTGCAGGAACCACAGTACGAAAGCAAACGTACAAAAGAAAATTGAGGAAAATGTATAAAGGATCGTAGTAATCATATGTGACCTGACTTCCACTCCCCAGCTCTCCCAATTCCCATGCCTGGCACCACTGTAAACATTTTTTGAGAACCATAAACATCAACACTGACAGTTTTTGGGAACCAATCACCACTGATCACCAGTACTGCCATCTTTCGCTGCTATTCACCATTACTCCCATTTGACGCTATGCGGGCCCCATCCACACCCTTGCTCAATTGCTGCGTCAGCCTTATAGCAGTAGAATCCATCTCTGGCACGGCTTCGGACATTAATGACTCCCTGATGCCCCTGACCATGACCAGCCGCTTCATGGCCAACTGTCTCCCCGCTACGGTGATCTCCTCCTTCATGACCATGAACCAACGAGCAAACAACTAACAGAAAGAAATAAACAAGAGAAGACAAAACAAAAACACAGAAAGACAAGCAGTCACAATGACGAGATGTGTTGAGGAACCTACCCTTCGGCCATTTTGGATGAAGAATTGCACCCTGTACTGAGGGAAGGGCTGCTTGGGTTTGGGTAGGGCTGCTTGTTGTCTATTCTCTTTACAACACTTCTAATGGGAAGCACTTCCAGATCATTGATACCACTCAGATAACTCAGCAAGATCTTCCAGAATCACTTCACTCCCCAGCACCTTACTGCCATCAGCCTTTCACCATACAAGGTAACACGTTTTTATATTTTGTTTACAGGAAACGATTTCGAGATCAGTGTCTTTGGAAAAAAAAAACTGCAAGAAGAATAAATTTGTGTGGAACCGCCCAGAAATATGAGCGTGTGTACCACAGTCGAGGAAGGAGCGCCTGGACCTTTCTGTTAGCGTAATACAGATTTACCCACTGATTCCTGAATTCGAGAGTTATATTATGAGCAGCGCTGGCAGAAAACAGTCTTCGCTTCGTTATGGAAGTTAATTCGATGATGTCATTAATACCAACTGTCTGCAATAATTCTGTCCTCCCTCAACAAAGTTGTGCAAATTTAGTTACGTTAAATCTCATAATTTTTAAAACTTGTTTATTCTCTTTATTTCCACACTGGGGATGAAAATACCCACATTATCCAGGGATGCTTTGGTTAGCTTTTTATCGATGGTAAAAATCAAATGTTGGCATGGGGGGTGATGAGGGAGCGTATGTGACTGGCATGTTCTTCAGAGAGTCGGCGCTTGGTTATGGACTACAGGGATTCTTTGAGTTTTCCCTTGCCCATATTGAAGATGGTTGTGCCTAATGCGCGTCCTAGCCTTTTACAACTGACATAACTCACTTAGGTGAAGGCTGAAGATTGAGAAAGTTGGACAGAAAATTCTCTATATTGAAAAGATGTGGTTGCAGATACACAGATAGAATCACGTTTTCATAAGGCATGGAAACAGATCCTCAGCTCCAACCAGTCCTTGCCAACAGTAATCACACACTGAGATTATCCCGCCTGAATGAACTTGGCCCATATCCCTCCAAATATTTCTTAGTCCAAATGCCTATTAAACATTGTAACTGTATTCACATTCAACACTTCCTTTGGTACTTCATTCGAAACAACATCCACTCTCTGTTCAAATAATTTGCCCCTCGTGTCTTTTCATAATTCCTCTCCTCTGACCTTAAAAATTCACCTCAAATTACTTCCCTCCTATCCAGAGAAATGCACCTGTCAATTACCTTTTCGAGACCTCTAAATATTATTTGAACATTGGAAAGGTTAATCTTCAACTTCCTATGCTTCAGTGAAAATAAGTTTCAGAATATTCAGCTTCTCCTTACATTTGAAACTCTCCATTCCTGGCAACATCCCGGTAAATTCTTTCGGAACTCAGCTTACTAATGCCCATCCAATAACAGGATAGAACATAGAACATAGAACATAGAAGAATACAGCGCAGTACAGGCCCTTGGGCCCTCGATGTTGCGCCGATCCAAGCCCACCTAAACTACACTAACCCACTATCCTCCATATACCTATCCAATGCCCTCTTAAATGCCCATAAAGAGGGAGAGTCCACCACTGTTACTGGCAGGGCATTCCATGAACTAACGACTCGCTGAGTGAAGAACCTACCCCTAACATCAGTCCTATATCTACCCCCCCTTAATTTAAAGCTATGCCCCCTTGTAATACCCGACTCAATACGCGGGAAAAGGTTCATACTGTCGACCCTATCTAACCCCCTAATCATCTTGTACACCTCAATCAAGTCACCCCTAAACCTTCTTTTCTCTAGTGAAAACAGCCCCAAGTGCCTCAGTCTTTCCTCATACGATTTTCCTTCCATACCAGGCAACATCCTGGTAAACCTCCTCTGCACCCGTTCCAATGCCTCCACATCCTTCCTATAGTATGGCGACCAAAACTGCACACAATATTCCAGATGCGGCCGTACCAGAGTCTTATACAACTGCATCATGACCTCAGGACTCCGGAACTCAATTCCTCTACCAATAAAAGCCAGTACGCCATATGCCTTCCTCACCGCACTATTTACCTGGGTGGCAACTTTCAGAGATCTGTGTACATGGACACCAAGATCCCTCTGCTCATCCACACTACCAAGTATCCGACCATTAGCCCAGTACCCCATCTTTTTGTTATTCTTCCCAAAGTGAATCACCTCGCACTTAGCTACATTGAATTCCATCTGCCACCTTTCTGCCCAGCTCTGCAGCTTCTCTATATCCTGCTGTAACCTGCCACATGCTTCCTCACTGTCAACAACTCCTCCGACTTTCGTGTCATCCGCAAACTTGCTCACCCAACCTTCTAACCCCTCTTCCAGGTCATTTATAAAAATGACAAACAGAAATGACAAACAGGATGACCAGAATTAGACACAGAACTCCAGAAGATGCCTCACCAACTTTCATATCAACTCATCATGACATCCCAACTGCTGCACTCAAAGGACTGAGCGGTGAAAGCAATCGTGCAAAACGCCTCTTTAACAACCCAATCCACATGTGACAGAAGCTGCGAAGACCCGAGGTCTCTCTGAACTGGCATGCTGTCCAAGAGTCTACTGTAAACTTTACATCTCCTACCTTTTTTTGCAAAATGCATTACCTCGGATTTATCGGAATTATACATCATCTGCCACACCTCAGCCCATTGAGGAGTTGAGGAGTATATCTTTGTAATCTTTGATAACCTTCAGTGTTCACTGTTCCACCAATATTGGTGCATTCTGCAAGCTTACAGATCTGCCTTACTATCATCTCATGTGAATCATTATAAAAATGACAAGCACAAGTAGATTAAAGCATTCCCAGTGGAATACCGCTGTCAATAGGCTTCCAGTTTTTTTTTAAACAGTTATCCTGCACCATAACCTGTCTCCTGTGATTAAGGGAGTTTGTATCCAACTGGCAAGTTCATCCTAAATCCCACTTAGTCAAACTTAATTAATTAGCTTTCTATTTGGAAACTAATCAAAGGCTTTAATAAAGCCCAAGTAAGCAATGTGTACTGCTCTGTCATCGTCAACCTTCTTGTTTACTTCCTCAAACAACTCAACTAAGCTTACCAGTCACGATTTCTCTTGCACAAAACCAAGCTGTATATATCTAATCCTTCGTTGCTTCTCCAAATATACTAAAATCGTAACTTTCGCAATCATTTTCAAAATTTATCTAACAACAAATTCAGAGTCACACATCCATCGCTCCAGGGTTTCGCCTTACATTCCTTTCTTAGACAAATACCACACTCTAATCATCTACACTTCTAGCGGAATTATGGATACTACAAATAGTTCTGCAAGAGGCCTTGCAATTTCCCACCGAGCTTTCCACAAATTACTGGGATCAGATCCAGCAGAATTATTCAACCTTATATTTTCGAAGAACTTCAGCACTTCGTCTTCTAATGTGTCAACTGTCTTCAAAACTGTTTTCCGTGACTACTCTAACGTGTACTTCCTCCTCCACTGTGAAAGCTGACACGAAATATTTATCTACTATCTCACCCATCCCATGAGGATTAACACAACGATGACCTCTTTTTGCTTTAAAGGACATAACTCAATAATTGCTCTGATCCTCCTAATGTACAATCATATTTTCCAAGACCCCTCGTTTACTGCCTCATCTCCCTGTTATGAATGTCACTACTACTCGACATTTTCAAAAAAATCGTTTGTACCAATTATTTCTATCTCATATGTAAGTGTTTCTTTGTTTATTATTAGGCAAGCCCTCGATTCCTGCAATCAACCTTCTAAAACTACATTGGACACGCCTAAAAGCAACACACTGGCGTGGTGGCTCACTTGTTAGCTCTCCTGCTTTACAGTACTAACAGATTCAGATTCAATTCCAGCCTCGGGCAACTGTCTGCGTGGACCTGGCACATTCTACCCGTGTCTGCTTGGGCTGACTACAGTTTCCTCCCACAGTCGCAAAGATGTGCTGGTTAGGTGAATTGCTCAAGGTAAATCGCCATTAGTCAGAGGAAAAAGGGTCTGGTTGAGTTAACTTTCGGAGGGTTGGTGTGGACCTGTTGGGCCAAAGGACCTGTTTTATCTTATCTAAATCCTTCCTGGCGGTTATGGTACTTAACTCAGGAAAATGCATTGTGGCGCTGTGGTGCGCATTGCTACCTCACAGCACCAGTGACCCAGGTTCGATTCCAACTTCGGGTGACTGTCTGTGTGGAGTTTGCACATTATTCCCATGTCTGCGTGGGTTTCCACCCGGTGCTCCGGTTTCTTCCCACAATCAAAAGATATGCAGTTCATGTGAATTGGCTGTACTAAATTGCCGATACTGTTCAGGGATGCTTTGATTTGGTGCATTAGTCAGGGGTAAATATAAAATAATAGAATGGGGAAACGAGTATGCGTGGATTGCTCTTCGGAGGGGAGTCGGTGTGGACTTGGTGGGCCGAAGGGGCTTTTTCCATACGATAGAGAATCTAATCTAATTTCACGAAATTTAAATCTTTTAATAGATCCGGAGCCCTAAAGTAATCCTATTATTCCACATATGTGTGCGATTTAGTGGAAGACCACAGAACAAGAAAAAAGGTTGTTTGGACTTAATACGATCATGGATAACATAACGGGACTTGATTAGATCAGGGGTGAATTCTTACCAGATGATCACAGGTCAAGAAATAGCGGTTTGCATTTGTAAAACAAAATGTGACTTGATTTGGTCATGATGATTTCTTAGCGGGTAATGTTAGGACAGGCACCCTGGTTCTTCTATTGCCATAGAAAATGCCTTTGCTACAGAAAATGACGCTTCTTTAGAAATTGACATTGCTATGTACAGAACATATGGAGTTACATCTACAAGCACAAAACAAAACACAAGGGTAGTAGAATACGAGCCGTGATTGCACAGGAAGCAGGTACCCAACGATGCTTATGCATCCACTTTTAACATGGAGGCATTTGTCCTAGAACATTTTTGCAACTGCTTTATAGCACGTCTGAAGCTGTCACCTTTTTTAACCGTCCATGTAGCTTCTACACTACTGGAATAAAGGCTGAAAAAAAAAACTTTTGTGGAGTTTCCTGTTTATTCCTAAGAATGGAAAAGAAAACGAGTAACAACAATTCTGGCGTTCGTGGCAGGATCGCAACAGGATAAAAGTGCATAAAACTAATGTAATCGGTGTTTAGATGTAAGGACTCCTCTTTTCTTAAAAGTTCTCGATTATAACTGATAGTCCGAAAATTTCCATATGACGTGATCTGAAACTGTTAGGACAGCAAAGGGGGTCTTTGTCTATGACACTTAGAGGGTTCATTTCATCTCAAATCTCGATGGAAATTCAGGCATAATGTCCACAGTGGAACTACCTACCATAGTCAAATATGGGGAAACACCACATACCATATTCGAAGATGCAGTCTTGTTGATATTCAGAGAATATATTGAGCAGTATTTCGATCTGTTTATCTCCATAACCAAACTCCGTGGAAAGTCTGAAATCTCCACGGGACTGTGGTCAATGGGTGATATAAAACGAATTTGGAGAAGGAGTACTCGTCTGAAGGATAAAGAATGTATCCGATTTTCACTGCGTACACTACAACAGCTTAGATTGGGACAAGAAAGAAAAATAATAAAAATCGAATCATGATGGAGAAGTGAACAACCTAAATGTGCAATTTGAAACAGTTTGTCCAGGACTGCAAGCTACTAACAAGGAATTGAATACAGCCACGAAGGAAGTAGAACATATCAAAAATACGTCACCTGTGATTGCCACCATGGGGGACTGAGTGTGACTGCGGGAGAGGGAGTGCAAATGTGCGGGAGGGAATGTGATTGTGAGAGAGACCATGGGATTTCCACTATGTGAGTTCGATTGCGTGGGAGGAAATGTGAATGCAGTGGCAAAGGAGAAAGTCAAAAAGCCGCTGTGACAGTTATGCGTGAGAGAGACCGCGAGATAGTCAGCGTGATTATGAGGTGAGACACAGTGTGACAGTGAGAGAGCGAGTGTGGCTACGAAGGAGTCAGCATGACTGTGACAAATCAATTGCGAGTGTGAGGGAGTGCGTGTGCATATAAGTATTTGAGTGTGACTGCGGTGGAGCCCGTGTGACTGCAGGGAAAAGCGTGCAACTGTGAGGGAGGGAGTGTGACTACATATGAATGAGTGTGACTCTGAGGGTGTGACTGTGACTGTGAAAGAGTGGGTGTGACAGTGAAGATGTGAGCGTGACTGTAGGATGACAGTGACCATGAGAGAGCGTGAGTGACAGTTATGAACGAGCGTGACTTTGGGAAAGCCAGTGTGACTGCTCCAGATGGACAATTCTCCACATTATATTCCCTCTGCCAATTATTTGCCCACTCAGCGAATCTGTCCATGTATGGTGACAGCCTTTTTGCTCCTCCCACAACTTTTTCTCCCACCCAGCCGGAGACATTATATAGAAACAGAGAAGAGAGAAGCTGTGTAATCCATTCAGCTCATTGAGGCTGCTCTGACATTCAATATGATCAAGACTGATCATTGAGCCTAATTCCTGAATCAAACCCTCTCCAACACCGAATCTCTCACCACTCCCAATATTTCTTGTTTTTTTTTTCAACACAATAACGAAACCTTGAGAGAAATACTGAGATTGGACATGAGAGAGATCCACTTCCTGCTGACTATGAGAGATTCCTGTACCATACGGGATTGGAATCACTTGCTCTCTTCAAGAACAGGACAAGGCAGATGCGTTTTGGGCCACCGTTGAAGTAGATGATGAGAAACAAGAAGCTAACAGGTAATCCGAACAGTTCAGAGAGAATCGGGAAAAAAAGAACTTGAATTCTTGGAATATTTCAGTTCTTCTTGAGAATGCTGAGGCAGTAATATATGGATTTTGTTGTCTCACAGTTGAAAGTTGAACATTATGTCGTTGTATGTCTATGTCTATGTCTGTACGTAGTGCTGAGAGATGGAGAGAGGTTAGTTCAACTTAGATGTTCCATCTCTGCTTGGATTGTGCTTCTCCATCAAATATTCGACTGTGAACTCATCGAGAGAGTTCCCAGTGGTCTCCCTGTCCTCGGACTGTCCAACGTAGAAACTGAAAAAAACATTGACTCAGTGAAATGGACTCCGAAGTCCTTCTCTTTTCTGCATTCCCGGATTCATGAAATCAATGCCATTCCGGTGCTAACATGAAGGAGCTGCTCTGAAAAAAAAAAACACATAAAATACCCGATTGTCTAAGTTCTGCTGAATCTTTAACCATTGATACATTCCTGAATTGCAAATTCTGTTGTTGCAGGATATGGAGAAATTTGTTATAAACGTTCTTCAAGATTCAATTGAATAAGATGGAAATTCTAGAATCTGTTTTATGTCACTGCCCTCGGATAATTAAGTATTTACAGCAGTGTCTGTCTAAACTTCAAAACTTCATTCAGGCACCATGATAGAAATGAACTGAAGGTGACATCTCAGGACACAGACTGACTTGTAGCTGTGAGGACTTGGTCAGAATTTGTCTCAGAGTTTCAACATGGCCTTAATATAAAGTGGAATTTATTAAATGCTACATTAAACTAGTGCGACACAAGTTTTGTGTTTTCATACAATATATAATTAGCTTAGATTACTTACAGTGTGGAAACAAGCCCTTCGGCCCAACAAGTCCACACCGACCCGCCGGAGCGCAACCCACCCATGCCCCTACATTTACCCCTTTAACCTAACACTACGGGCAATTTAGCATGGCCAATTCACCTGACCCGCACATCTTCGGACTGTGGGAGGAAACCGGAGCACCCGGAGGAAACCCACGCAGACACGGGGAGAATGTGTAAACTCCACACAGTCAGTCGCCTGAGTCGGGAATTGAACCCGGGTCTCTGGCGCTGTGAGGCAGCAGTGCCGCCCATTATAATGTATGTGCAATTAAACAAAAGGCTTGGAAGCAATTATTATCTTCATATTTGTACGTTTGTTTGTGTGTGTGTGCGAGAGAGTGCATGAGTATGCACGAGGGAGTATGCGTGCGAGAGTGTTTGTGTCAAGACATGGGGTAAACACTCCAGCTCAATTTAAAGCAGCAACACAGAAAAGACTTATCCCGTGCAGTAATCTCTTATCCCGTAAGTATTATGTAAATTAAAAAAGGCAACTTTCTTTCCTAAAATGTAACAGAGAACAATTGAATAACAACTATTAACAACTGCTTACTCTAATCTATCGTTTACTTTCCCCTTCCACAATACTAGACGGAAAAACTTGCAAATAAGAATTATAAAATAAAACTTCTTATCTCAAAACCAGGCAGCATTGTATTGTCTCTGAATTCCAGTCTATACTTTTTCCTTCGTCGGGTGCTGCTTCACAGGTAAAGCAGGTCGATAAAGATACCTTGAAGAGAGCTATTTTTCAGGCAGCATTTACATGCTGGTAGATCGGCAGTTCTCCTCTCGACTGTTCGGTTTTCCTCAGCATTTTAACACAGACCCTTGGATTGTGTCAAAGCCTTTTAAGTTTGTCAAGATATTAAATTTAAACTGAGTTGCTGTTCAGTATTTTTAGGGATTTATTTTAAAATGATTGGGCTAATTGAGTCTTTTTTGTGTTTTCCAGCCAATCAAGACAATCTCGCCTTCGACTCGGTGTTGCATTGTTACCTTATTGGCAACAATTTTTGAGTGGGAGCAGCAGTGGAGGTAAGGCGAACCGGGAAGGCTACAGCTAAGGTAAGGGAGATTTTTAAAATTACTTACCGGTAGTGGACAGCGGTGTTTTTCCCTCCACAGTAGGAGTGGGAGCGGGGGGAGGTGGGCGGCGGAGGGGGAGGGGGTGGCGAACTGACACAGAACAGAAGGGCTTCCGGGAAGGAATGTAACCATATATATTAGCAAGGCGGCAAAATCTACTGTAGTGTCTCCCACCCGCCCTCCTCCTCTAACCAAGTTAATAAGGTACGGTTCATTTCTAAACTTCCTTTACTGAATATAAGTTTATTGCTTGAATTTATAGCAATTTAATAAAGCTTTCTTATTTGGTATTGTGTGGGCGTTCATATAAGTGGGGTATGGATGCTAGGGCAGTTGCTTGCTCCTCCTGCAGAATGTGGCAGGTGAGAGACATGCCACATGTATCCGAAGGCTACATCTGCGGGAAGTACACCCAACTCCAGTGCCTTGAAAACCGTGTTAGGGAATTGGAGCTGGAACTGGAGCTGGATGACCTCTGGATCATTTGGGAAGCTGAGGGGTAATTGAGAGAAATTACCGGCAGTTGGTCACTCCTGAGTCTCAGAATAAGGATAGATGGGTTACAATCAGGGGGAGAAAAGGGGACAAACAGACAGTGCAGAAATCCCCTGTGGACATTCCCCTCAGCAATAAGTATTACGTTTTGGATACTGCTCGGGGGAATGACCGACCAGAGGAAAGTCATAGTGGTCATTTCTCTAGCACTGAGCCTGACACTGTGACCCAGAAGGGAAGAGGGCAGGATAGAAAAGCGCGACTGGTAGGAGACTCGATTGTTAGGAGAATTCACAGGAGAGGTTATGGTAAGGATCTGGATTCCCGGAAGGTATGTTGCCTCCCTGATGCCAGGGTCTAGGACGTCTCCGATCGGGTGTATAAGATTCTGAAAGGGGAGTGCAAACAGCCAGAAATCGTGTTACATATTGGCACCAATAATACAGCCAGGAAAAGGATTGAGGATATAAAAAGTGATTTCAGAGAGTTAGGGTGGAAGCTGCAGAGCAGGACGAACAGATTAGTGTTCTTTTGTTTACCACCGGTGCCACGAGATAGCGAGGCGAGGAACAGGAAGCGGGCGCAGCTTAACAAGTGGCTGCACAGCTGGTGTTGGAGAGAGGGCTTCAGATATGTAGATAATTGCGATGCCTTCTGGGGAAGGTGGGACCTGTATATGAAGGACGGGCTGTACCTGAACTGGAATGGACCAATGTCCGGGGTGGAAGGTTTACTTGAGTGGTTCAGAAGGGTTTAAAATTGTATGGCAGGGGGGTGGGAACCTGAGCTACATACCGGAGGTGAGAATTGATGGAGATGAGGCAATAGCAAGAGGTAGCATAGTCAGTGGGTCCAAATTTCCTGCGAAAGAACCAAGGGATCGATTAAAGTGTGTTTGCTTTAATGCAAGGAGAATCAGGAATAAAAGTGATGAGCTTAGAGCATGGATTAGTACCTGGTGCTATGATGTTGTTGCCATACAGAGACGTGCGTTTCTCAGGGGCAGGAATGGTTGCTGGATGTTCCAGAGTTTAGAAAATTTAAAAAGAATAGGGAGGGGGGAAAAGAGGAGGGGATGTAGCACTGCTAATCAGAGAGGTTATCACAGCTATAGAAGTTACTATTGTCGAGGAGGGTCTGCCGACTGAGTAAGTATGGGTGGAAATTAGGAACAACAAGGGAGCAGTCACCTCATTAGGGATTTACTACAGGCTCCCCAATAGCAGCAGGGAGATTGAAGAAAGCATAGGACGGCAGATTTTGGAAAAGTGTGAATGTACTAGGGTTGTTGTAATGGGTTACTTTGACTTTCCCAATATTGATTGGAACCTCCTTTGAGCAGATGGTTTGGAAGGAGCTGTTGTTGGAAGGTGTGTTCAGGAGGGTTTTCTAACTCAGTACGTTGACAGGCCGACGAGGGGAGAGGGCATGTTGGATTTGGTGCTCGGCAATGAGCCGGGACACGCATCAGATCTTGCGGTGGGAGAGCATTTTGGTGATAGTGACCACAACTATCCCACATTCTACATAGTTATGGACAAGGAGAGAAGCAGGCACAATGGGAGGATCTTTAACTGGGGAAAAGAAAACTATGATGCTATCAGACTTCAGTTGGGAAGCATGGACGGGGAGCAATTGCTCCATGGAAAGGGCACTATAGACATGTGGATACTGTTTAAGGAACAACTGTGGCGATAGATGCATAAGAGTGTTCCTCTGAGACAGGCAAGAAGGGGTAAGATAGAGGAACCTTGGATGACGACAACGCAGGATCTTCTCGTCAATAGAAAGAAGGCAGCTTATGTAAGGTGAAGGAAGCAAGACTCTTGCTCAGCTCTAGAGGATTACAGGCAGGCGAGGAAGGATCTCATAAATGGTCTGAAGAGAGCCAAGATGGGGCACGAAAAACGCTTGGCAAGAAGGATTAGGGGCAATACAAAAGCAGTTTACACGTATGTGAGGAATAAGAGAATGGTCAAAGAAACAGTAGGGCCGATCAGGGATAGCATAGAGAACTTCTGCATCGAGTCTGAGGAGGTAGAGGAAGCCCTAAATGAGTTTTTGCTTCTGTATTTAGGAATGAAAAGGACCTTGTAGTGAATGAAACCATTGAGGAGCAGATACGCATGCTGGAACAGATAGAAATTGAGGAAGCAGATGCGCTGAAACTTTTGACAAACATTAAGATTGACAAGTCGCTAGGGCCAGACCAGATTTGTATTCGGCTGCTTTGGGAAGCGAGAATTGCGATTGCTTCGACGCTTGCGAAGATCTTTGCATCCTCGCTCTCCACCGGAGTCGTACCTGAGGGCTGGAGGGAGGCAAATGCAATTCCTCTCTTCAAGGAAGGAAATAGGGAAATCAGCGGCAACTACAGACCAGTCAGTCTCAGCCTGTCGTCTACAAGGTGTTAGAAAGGATCCTGAGGGATAGGATTTATGAACATCTGGAAGAGCATGGCTTGCTTTCGTGCAGTCAGCACGGCTTTGTGAGGGGCAGGTCATGCCTCACAAAGCTTTTTGAGTTCTTTGCGGATGCTACGGGACATGTTGATGAGCGTCGAGCGGTGGATGTGGTGTATATGGACTTCAGCAAGGCATTTGATAACGTTCCCATGGTAAGCTCGTTCAGAAGGTCAGGAGGAATGTGTTACAGGGAAATGTAGCTGTCTGGATACAGAATTGGCTGGTCGACAGAAGACAGCGAGTAGCAGTGGAAGGAAAGTGTTCTGCCTTTAAGTCAGTGGTGAGTGGTGTTCCACAGGGCTCTGTTCTTGGGCCTCTACGCTTTGTAATTTTTATTAATGACTTGGATGAGGAGATTGAAGAATGATTTAGCAAGTTTTCAGACGACACAAAGGTTTGAGGTGTCGTTGACAGTATCGAGGACTGTTGTAGGCTGCAGCGTGACATTGACAGGATGTTGAGATGGGCCGAGAGGTGGCAGATGGAGTTCAACCTGGATAAATGCGAAGTGACGCATTTTGGAAGATCGAACTTGAAAGTTGATTCCAAGATTAAAGACAGGATTCTTGGCAGTGTGAAGGAAGAGCGGGATCTTGGTGTGCAGGTACGTAGAGCCCTTAACATTGCCACCCAAGTGAACAGGGTTGTTAAGAACGCATGTGGTCTTTTGGCTTTCATTAACAGGGGGATTGAGTTTAAGAGTCGTGAGATCTTGTTGCACCTCTATAAAATTTTGATTAGACCACACTTGGAATCCTGTGTCCAGTTCTGGTCGCCCTATTATAGGAAAGATGTGGATGCTTTGGAAACGGGTTCAGGGGAGGTTTACCAGGATGCTGCCCGGAATGGAGGGCTTATTGTACGAAGAGAGTTTGACTGATCTCGGACTTTCTTCATTGGAAGAAAGAAGGAAGAGAGGGGACTTAATTGAGGTGTACAAGATAATGAGAGGCAGAGATAGAGTTGATAACCAGAAACTTTTACTCAGGGCAGAAATTGTTAACACGAGGGGTCATAACTTTAAGCTGTTTGGTGGAAAGTATAGAGGCGATGTCAGAGGCGGGTTCTTTAAGAAGAGAGTTGTGAGAGCATGGAATGCGTTGCCAGCAGCAATTGTGGAAGCGGGGTCATTGGGGAAATTTACGAGACTGCTGAACATGCATATGGTCACAGAAATGTGAGGTTTTGTACATTAGGTTTACCCTACATGAGGATCAATGGTCGGCACAACATCGTGGGCTGAAGAGCCTGCCCTGTGCTGTACTGTTCTACGTTCTATTTCCTGTGGTCACGTATTTCTTCCAGCGTTTAACTCCCTTAAAGATACAGTGCACACATACCTCCTGAAGAGAGTGTGTGTGAAAGAGTGAGTATTTGAGGATGAATGAGTGGGATGAACAGAGAGGGTATATGAGAGAGTGTGCGTGAGAGACTGAGGAAGTGAAAGTCAGTGTGTGTCTGTGTGGTTGCGTGAGAGTGTAAGTGTAAGAAAGTCTGTTGGAGTATATGAGTTTCTGAGAGAGACTGTGAGTGAGTGTGTAACTTTGTGCATTCCGTTCATTGTACTAACCCATGACAGAAGATATTTGCTACACTATACCATTGGAATATAAAGAGGGTATCGTCACAAAGCTTGTCCTTTTTATTTTAAAAAAAAAGGTCATTTCTCAAGGATACTGTGTCCATGATTGTTTTCAGAGGTGTCATGAAATAACGCAGACTCCGAATCGATTGATGTAGCACAAAGATGAAAGGGTTTACTGAGAGGCTCTGTTTATACGTAAACAAATGAGTCTTCACGCCAAAGATTTTATGGTTTAGAAGTAACCTGTACAAGGAAAGGGGAGTGGTCAGTCCTGGAAACTGAATTCTTGCTGTAGTCAATTCTGCAGTTTTGTGTGTGAAGAAGGGCTGCAGGGGTAAATCAGTCATACTGGAACTTCTGTCTCTCTTTCACCCTTCTAATTTGGACTGGAAAGCCTCTTTTTTTCACTCCATGTTAAACGGTTTGTTTATTGCAACTTTTGCACGCATTTTCATTGAGTCCAGTTTGGATTGACTGAGGTTTGTGGGTATTCTGCGTTCTGTTCTTTGTGTTTCATTCCGTATCTTTGTGATTTTTTTTTCTGTTTCAAAACCTGGTCGTCAAACTAGCTGCCTTACTCGAAGTAATTTTCACTGTACACTCACCGAAACAAACAGCAAAGTTACGGTCTGGGCGGCCTGCTTAAAAATGTCGTGAGTGGTCTGGTCTAGTCCATACTGACTGAAGGCTCCTTCTGGGTTTTAAATAACTAGAAATAGGTGCTCGTGTCTTTACTTCGTGTATTGGTTTCGTTGGGTTGACAAAGCTTGGGATAGCAGTGGCTGTTTCCGTCATCAAGTGTTTTATCGAGGTAGATGAGGTGATTTTACAGGTTTTACAGAAAGTTATTAAGACCAAGCTGCAGGAATTATGAAAGAAACTGGAGTCGAAGCTACCTTCTGACGCAAGGAAAAATGAGATAATTGCAGCAGTAGCTCAGCATTTAAGTTTGTTGGGGATACCATCAGAATCTGTAGAGATGGCAATAGTTCAATTGCAATCGACCCAGTTTGAGTAAGAGGTGAGCGATAAGGAAATTACAGCAGAAATGAAACAGCCTGAGTTACGGTTAAAACAGAACAGATAAAAAAAAGAATGAATATGTTCAGCAGAAGAGAAAGAAAGAAAAGTACGAAAGGCTTCAGCAGAAGACAAAGAAAAAGAGATAGAATTTGAAGTACAAAAACTGACTCTTAGTAAGGGAAGTCAGCTTAAAAGTCTGGAGATAAAGGCTGTGTTAAGCTTAGTAGGGAAGTGCAGAGACGTTGGAAGGTTAGTGGCTGATAATTATGAGCTGGTCCATAAAACATGGCTTGGCTTGCAGAATCAATTTCAGTCTATGAGGGATAGAAATTGGGGCAAAGAAAGATCCTCAGGTGGAAAGGGTAAGATAGATATCAGTGAATAAGGAGTACTTACCAAAATGCAATAATGAAAATACTTGAAGGGGACAAAGAAGGTTCAAAATCTCAGCCGTTTTCATTGTAACGAAGTGGACCACATGAAATCACATTGTTAATAGTCTCGTAGAAAGCCAGACGTAGGAAAACAGGACAAGTCTGGGAGCTTTGTTGAATGCGTAACAAATATCACAAGGGAAGTTGTACAAGTGCCTCAGAGTGGAAAAGATGATTGGAGGATGGTTAAGGTGGACCTGCCTGAGTCGCTTCAAATATATACATGCAAGCATCATATTGTATTCACATAGTCCAGGAGAAGCAGATAAATTGATTACAATATTAAGGGAGACAGGAACCTCTTAGCCTCTGATGCTGAACGATAATGAGACATGTACTCCTGAAGGAAAATGTACTGTTAACGGGAATTCACAGTGAGACAAAAAGCGCTCAATTATGTAAAGTCAGGCTAGCGTTTCCAGAAAGGTTTTGGGAATTTGTCATAGGAGTACTGTAAAAATTCTTCACTCCAGGAATACAATTTGTCCTTGCAAATAATATCGCTGATTCACCCTTAGGCGTGTTAGCTACTCTAGTCAAAATGCCAATAGAGACGCAGGCAAGTGAAACAGTGCAGGATATTTAACAAGGCATCATTCCAGACTAAACGAGATCGCAGAGCGATAAGCTGAAGCATGGGAGATCAAAAGGCACAGATGTGAAAGCTGAAGTAGCATTACCAGACACACTTTTATCGGATAATCGCGACAGTGCAAAAGCCAACTGTCAAACATGCAATCGTCTTTAGATGTGCGAAACTTATTGAGTTACAATTGAAAGATGAGAACTTAAAGCAATTATATAAAAAGATATATACAGGGAGGATAATAAAGGCATCCCTGTGTGCTACGGTTTTACAAATGATGTCTGAATGAGGAAATGGAGACCTCCATAAATTGAAGGGGATGAGCAATGAACAGAAGTTCATCAGATTGTTTTGCATCAGGGTAGAGAAAGGATGCGCAGCAAGTGGCGCATGAGCTACCACTTAGAGGTCATGAGGTAAAATGCACAAACAGTTATACGACACAAAGATGTAGTTGAATTTTGCTAGAGTTGTCATACATGTCACCTAATCGGAAAATCACAGGCAGTAATAAAAACTGCTCCTTAAATACATATTCTAGCATTTGGGGAACCTTTCACAAATTTCTTGATTGATTTCGTAAGTTCCCGATGCCAAACAATAAGTGGGAATCAGTATTTGCTACAGTAATGGATGTATCGACTAGATTACGTGAGTCAGACACATTATGCAATATTACAGCTAAATGGGTGATAGAAAATACTTTTTTTAACTAGATACGGATTACAAATAGCGATGCAGTCAAATCAAGTGTCCAAATTCACATTCAAACTATTAAAGGAGGTTATGGATAGAGTGGGAATAAAACAATTCAAATTTAAAGGATGCCATCCAGCTTTGCACGGAGGGCTGGTAAGGTGGCATTATGCATTACCTACCACGTTGAGGGCTTATGATCAGCACTATCCAGATATTTTGGAGATGCTTGGAAGAAAGGAGTTCCGTTTGTGCTTTTTGCAATCAGAGATGCATCGAATGCCTCATACAAATTTAGTCCGGTTGAAGTAGTTTTGGGCATTAAGTAAGAAAAAAAAGGAATTCATTAAGGATAAATTAATAAGCCAATATTCAGAGGCTGCCCATTTGGACCATGTGTCAAATTTCCGAGAACGACTAAATAGAGCTGGGGAGTTTGGATAAAAAGCATTTGAAAGTATTGCAGTCTGCAAGTAAACAGGAACTGAACAAGAATTTAATGATTCACAATTTTGTCATTGGGGATAAGGAATTGGTGTTACTTCCAGTAATAGGTGCACATATAAAAGCAAGATTTGGTGGACCTTATGAAACTTAGAGGAAATTGAGTGAGGGAATGACCTGGTAAGGACTCCAGACAGGTAGACATCTCAGAGACCTTGTCATGTGAATATGCACAAAAGGTATTTTGATGGAGAAAGAAAGCAAGAGGAGTAGGTGTCAATGATTATCAAGTGGAAGGAAGAAACCAATTCAGACGAATCTGACTTGGACTTTCCTCAAATGAAGTTGGTCCATGAATAAGTTATCAAAAATTGGGAAACATTATAGAGTTACCTTCTGCAAGAAAATCGAAATGACCTCTAAGATTTTTTGCTATCATATAGGATGGTATGCGGAATTAAACTGGGGAGTACTAACCTAATTGTGCACGATGCTGCTCCGATTAAGCAAAATCCCTACAGGAATAGCCTTCCAAAGTTGGGAAAGATCAGAAGGAGATAGCGCGAATTTTCTAAAATGACGTAATTGAAGTGAATTTGTCAAAGCTCAAGTGACAGCTTCGGGGGCATGTTATTGGACACTGACAAATGGCTCCATGGAATGCGAACACGATAGTAATTGAGGAATTTTCCAACACTGCAGGTGCGGTGCTCCTGAACGAGGAGTTGTTCCAGAAAGTTGGACGTTAATCATCATAAATATTTAACAGTAGAGAAAGAAACTTTGAGGTTGATGTTGGTGTTACAAATTTTATCGATTATTTTTCCAGCGATGCATCTAAGACATTCCTAAACACTGATCATAACCCATTGACATTTGTGGAGAAACGTAAGCACAAAAACCCCAGACTGTTTAGATGGAGTTTGTTGTTGCAGTCACTCAATTTCGCAATTATGATTGTTGCAGTTCACGAAAACGTGATCGCAAATGCATCTCAATAATCGACTGGGATGTGAAGGTGCTAATAGCGGTTGTGCTACGGCCTGAAATTGAATGTCGTTGGGAATATTTGCATGTGTATAAACAATGTAGTGTATACGCATATTTTAGAGTACTAACCCGTTTTTCTTAATGTATTTTAAACATGAAGCTATCTTTGCATATGATGGTTCTTTATCTTAAGGTCGAGGTATCTCAAAATTGGTCCTTTCTTTTCTGAAAGCTGTTCCTATTATGAACGACACTCTGTCTGCCATTTTTTAAAGAGAGAACGAAAACACTCTGGGCACCGAAATGTCTCGGTTGACTCTGAGATGAAAGTGTAAACAGATTAGACTTTTGGCCAAAACTTATGTTTTATACGTGACCTTTACAATGAATGGGGAGTGGTGAGCCCTGGAAGCTGAAATCCTGGTTGAGTCAAGTCAGCAGTGGGCTGTGTGGAACCAGGTTGCTAGACTCTTTTCTGCCATTCTACATACGACTGGAAGACTTTGTTGCACTTTGTTTAAGGGTGTTCGTTGGTGGGGACTGTTGTGCACATTCAGAACAGCTTACTGAAGTCTCGGTTGGGATAGTCTGAGTTCTGTGGATATTTCATATTCGATTCTTTGAGTTTCATTTCCTAATGTTGTGAATAAATTTTTGCCTGTCAAAAAACCTGGCAGTCAACTCAGCTAACTTCCTCCGGGTAATTTTGACTGTCCACTCACTGAAGCAAATTGCAAAATTGTGGTCTGGACTTTCCATTTAGAATGTTTTGATTGGTCTTGCCTAGTCCATAACACACATCTGAGGACGGGTCTCACTGATCTCTGCAGTCAGTATTTGTCAACCTAAAGATAACCAATTCACTTATAGTGCAAAAGCTCTTGATCGCTGTGATATTAAACTGAGAATCCAGGAACGTTTGCTGAAATAACCAAGCTCTTTCTGTTTCTTAAGAACCAATGGAAGCAGTCAGAGAAAGAGAACTGAATCACAGTGCTGACCAAGAGAAAAAAAACTGAGAGTATCATTTCAATAACAGAACCTAGAGTAAAGAAGAATGAACTGTGTTTCCAGTTGTCCCACTCTACCAATAAATTATAAGTCCTGTTTGACTGTCTTTGGTTAAACGGTGCTTAATGGAGATTATGATGGGAAGACGCCAGTGTTGGGCAGGGAAGTACAAAGTTGAAAATCACACCAGTTTATAGTTCAACCGGTTTATTTGAAAGCTATTGAAATTTCTTACATTAATCTTTAAACATTTACATGAAAACATTCAACAGCAATTTCAGCTGTTCCTTTAACTCGGCTCTGAATTTATTCTGTGTTCCAACGTAAATAAATGGGTTGATACATGAGTTCAATAACTGAAGCATTAACTCTGATTCTTGTAGAACAAATGTGACATTACTGGGATCGGAACCGGAAGGATAAGTAACTTTTGCAGTTCGAACATAAGCAATTGTTGCAAAACGTAACAAATTTAACAGGATGAAGCTGCCCGAGATAGGGAAGAGTAAAATAATAGTCTTTTTCCAATTGTCTATTTCTGGATCATTACGATACTCTCCTTTTCCGCATGTTTTGAGTCTCCTGCGGACTTTACTGGCAATAAAAAAGTTTCTTATAGGCAGAGCATTAAGTGCCAAAATCAAAATGAGTGGGAGACATGGAGAGAAAATAGATCGAATCTCGTCACAGAACCAGGACATTCCTTTCATTGTTTTTACGGGTTCATATGTAAAATACATGAAGCTATTCTTGATACAGATAAGCATGGAAACGATTCCTATAATCCAGGCTGTAGTCCAATGGGTGCAATATTTTGTTTTCAGTTTCCGACAACAAATGGCAACAAATCGATCATAAGTGAAAGCAACTGTCAACCAGGCAGAACTGTCGAGTGCTGCATAACTTAAGGCATGACGAAAGCTGCAGATTGTTGTAATGGACAAGAAACTGATTTGTAAATACATTCTATCAACATGGTTTAATAACACGATGGTGAACATAACGAAAACTTCCGCCACCGCCATGGACAGTAAATAATATATCACACGTCTAGAAAGACCGAATCTACTTCGGCCTAGTATCACAACCACTCCTACGTTAGCTGCAATAGAAAGAGACACAATGGAAGAAGGTGTAAAATGTATGTGCGAGACAGAGCGAGGACACCAAACTGAATTATCCGTTGTAGAGTATTCCACGTTAAATGCACACACTTGACTCAATGGTTATCCATTACCATGGGGTAAAATTTCTAAGGTTTTAGGTATTGATCTTTCAGATAAGGACCTCAGAAGGTTAGGATCGCTAAATAAACTAATCTGAAATAATGAAGCGCTAGATGATACTCAACCAATAATGAAACTGAAAATAATGGAACAAAATTCATTCTGTTTGGGGTAACGGTCATTTTTAGCATCAATCAATGCCCAAGTATATATACTTATATTAAGATTTGACGTATTTTTAAAAACCGAATCAAGGACATGACGCTGTCATATTCAGCGCAACTATCTCTCAATGTGTTACTTCCTCTCGAATGTTATGTCCCTTCAGAAGCAATACTTATGTGATTAATGCAATTTAATGTCAGGCAAAAACAGTGTGAATTAGATGAGAAAGACAGGCAACATTTTTGAAGATTTACTAAGTATGAGGTTAGTCATGAATGGAGGAAGTTTGTTGAACATTTCAGGTAGATCATCAACAGAATACAACCCATATTTTACAATTATCATTCCGTAAGCAGGAGTAGTGAACATGAAGGTGGAGAACCATACGGATTGGTGCCTATTAATAGAACCATACTCTGGGAGCAGTGGCAATTGCTAATCCATTAAAGGAACAATTTCACTTTGGTTCGAAACTGAAAACTTTTATGTGCTTTAGCCAATATCTTCAATAAATGTTTAATATGTTACTTCAGGAATCATTCAATGAATCATTTGTGGCAGTTATGTTGATTCTGTCAAAGTCAAAAGTTCAACGGACATGCATACCGAACTTTCTTAAATGGTGTTGAATAAGCGAGAAAATCAGCAGTTTTTTTAAAGAAAAATACACACACAACAGAATATTATTCACATTGTGAAAACTGAGAATTCACCGACAGGGTACTTTATACTGCACTAACACTATGTCGACATTACAACAATTGTTAGTTAATTAACTATCAAAGTTCTCTCAGTGCAACACGTTTTCATTGTCTGATTTTCACAGTGCAAAGACATAGTATGCAATCAAACTGATCAAATAGCACCAGACACAGGAAAGTAGCATGGTTACGTTAAGGAGACACAATTTAGACATAATGTGAAAAGCTGAATTTTTGAAACAACGAAGTAAATACAGTATGATCCAAATTTTTGGGAGATGTTGACATCATGCCACAAAACATGTGTCTGCTCATTGAAGAAATTAATGATGAAATTAATACTAGCAATGCAAAAAAAGTCACGAAAGAGAAATTTTGCTCATAAAATTGTTAAATTCTTGGCAAATTAACAGAGCAAACAGTTACAAAGGAACTACCATACCTGGAAGCCCGCTAGCTGCAATGATGAGAAAATAAATGGCGAAAACCAGACCTGTTAGCAATGCATGAATTTCTCCCCGGACGTTTTAAATGAGCAAATCGCAGTAAAATTATGACATTTAGCGCAGATGTTGGACACCAGGGAGAGAGTTTTTTTTGTTCAATCTACCTTTACTGGAACAAACAAATTGATGCAGCTTCAGTTCACTGTTTATCCTTTGATGGAATGAATCACGGCAGTGCGAAATAAAGCACTGAATGACGACAGGATAATTGGACAAAATGTTGCTTATACTTAAATAAAATCTACTTGAATTATAGCCAAATGAATGTTCTTTACTGGCCGCTATTAGAAATGATTTTCTTTCAAAAAGAACATTGCCAAGCTTTCATTCCTGAGTATGCATCAGGACCAATGCAGAGTGTACAATCTCTTTCATACGTTGTGTAATCGATGTTCTGTATTTCTAACACAGTTACTGGAGGGAAAACAAAATTACTCAGAAGTCAACATCTGGCCTTTACCTCGGCATGAAAACGGCGAAGGAATGTATTGATGTGAGACGTATTCAGTTCTCTTATGTAAATGATTGGAATCTCCTCAATCGAGAGGGTGCCCTGCCTTTAGGATAAATGGAACAGCGGTAAAGTTGTTCACAATAATCAGTTAAAAGGGCCAAGTGGATGGTCTATTGTGGTCTCCTCCAGTAATCCTCAACAGATCTCAATCGTGAGCCAGTCTGTTTCAATCCAAGTGAAATCAAGAAATCTTTGTGGAAAATGAATACTGTAAAGGCTATACATCTTGATATTTCAGCAACAGTCCTGATAATGTATGCTCCAGAAACTGCTGCATCCTTTGACAAGTTGTTCCAGTTCAGCTTCAACACTTGCATTTACTCGAAAATGTGAAAAAGTAGCACAGGTTTGTTTTTTGCACAAGAACCAGAACAGATCCAATGCGGTGAATAAATGAAAAAATAGTCTGCACATGATCATCTGTATTGTGATAGAATGCGAAAATACAGCGCTATGACCTATCACTACTTCGATGAAAACTTTGATAAATTCTCGACTCCACCAGGACCACGCAGCTTCAGAAATGATTACAGCATTGGTTCAAGCATTTTTGAAAGAGCAGAATTTCAGAAGTGACATCGAGGCTGCAATTGACAGAGTGTGACATCACGCATACCCGGCAAAACTGGACTCAAAATAAATCTAGCAGAAAACTCTCTGCTGGTTGTAATCCGAACCAGCAGGTTAAAACGTGCTTGTGGTTGCTCGTGTTCAGTCATCTGAGGTCCTGGATTTCGTGTCGGTCAAGCCAAATATTCTTCAGCTGCTTCATTAATAAACTTGCATTCTTCATATGGTCACATGTGGAATACTCGCTGGCGATTGCACAGTGTTCATTACCATTGGCCTAACATCTCAGAGAACAAAATGCTCCTTGTCCAAGTCCTACAAGAGCTTGGCAATAACGAGGCTTGGAAGGAACTTGGAAAATCACATTCGTGGAAAACAAATGCTCAACGGTGAAGATATCCAACAACAGGCACGGCCCCTTGAATGAAAATGGTATAACATATGTATGGAAAATTGAAAGATAACAGTGAGTTACAGAACATAATCTAATCGAAGCGATTGGGTGATTTCCATTTAGAATTAAGATACCCAGCAGTGAAATTTAATGTTCATTGAAGCGGTCAGAAATGTTATGTGCAGAGTCACAGATACGTGGAGTGAGTTCCATCTAATAATCCAATAGCGGGATTTGGAGTCGGTTTAAATTACCAGATATACTGAAGATAATTCGAGGCTAGCATCTTATGGAAGGTTTCATGGGGTTTGACAAATTGGAGGCAAATTTGAGAGACAAATATTGAGACAGCATTCAACATGGATGTAAATGGGAAACGGGCAAAATATGTCAGGGATTATTTTACGGGCAGGTTTAACAAAATAGCTGAGGCAATAATGACAAATCCGAGGTAGGAAGCAGCATTTCAGGACGTGCGAAATTTGGGTCATGAAAATAAGGAGAACTTAATTCTTGTCCAATGTTTGGAGGGGGTGGATTCAAATTACGGCGTCAAAAATTGAAAAATTGCTGAAAAATTGGCGAACCTGCTAAAGTGGAAGAAGTGCATAAATTGGGATGGCAAGTAATTCGGGTGAGAGTGTTCTGGAACGGCTGCATAAGTAAGTAAAGCAACTGTCGGGCGCGCAATATAGTGGTGGTGAATGTTTAGGGGGCAAAGGGAATATTATATAATCGGAGCAGCTGAAGACATTGTGGGGGGAATTAGGATGTGTATTTTTGGGGAGCAGGCAAAATTGTGCTGTCGGCAAGAGAGAACAATATTGGAAATGTAGAGTTGAGAAGGTGAACACATGATTTCTGACATAAAATTGAGGGTAAATTGTTTGTGGAACAAATCAAATTTGGTGCACAAATTTGGTTGATCAAAAAGTCTGAGGGAGGCAGAATAATGTAATTGAAAACATGGGGGTGAGCATCAATTTCCGAGTGTCAATATTTGGGTTGACTTACAATCTTGTGATTAAAAAGTGCTGAGGCCATTTTTGGATGGGATGCAGAACACGGAGGTGACGACACAACAAGACTTAGGAGTCTGAAAATTGGAGCAAGCGCACAAACCTTGGTGGGTTGGGGTGACAATCCAATGTAAGGGGACGTGCAAAACATTGTGAGGGAGAAAACATATGAGACGATACAATATTATGTGGATTCCAATCTTGATGTTAGACAGAATTGTACTGGAGGTTAATCGTTTGTGGAGGAGATGTAAACATTTATAAACGGCATGCAGTGAGGCAGGGCTACTCAAACAAACTAAATGTAAGGTCGTAGCAGATGTCAAGGCAAAAGGAGCCGATCAGACTCAGAATTACAAAAGTGAGGAAAAGAAAATAGGGACAGGCAGAGTTGGAGGTGAGAGAGAAAATTTCAGGTGTATGTTGATTTTAACGAATATAGAGGATCTTTTAAAGAAATAGTTTTAGGCTAGGAAATAACATTGAGTATTGTAAATTGACCACAAAAGAAGCAGCAAGGGCATTTCGCAATAAGCTCATAGTTTGTAGGTCCGCTTTTTGGACTATCAAAATAGTAAAGGATGATCTCAGAAGTCAGAAGGTTAGAAAAGAAAAGAGGAACTGGATAAAATAACAGGACGGCTGTAACGAACAAGGACAGCCAAATGAGACAGATTTAAAACGAAAACAAGTGAGGTAATTAATAGGTATGATCAGCTTAGGCTTGGGTGCAGGGAATTACCAAATGAGGGAATAACGGGTGCAAGGAATAACCAAACAAGGGGATAGAATGAAACATACACTTATTATATGTTTATTGCTTAGTGTAGGGGTGTCGAGAGACCCCTCAGAAAAGTATTTTAAAAACTCTGTATTTTACTGTCGGGTGTGACTCTCCTCATAGAGCCACCCATCTTTAAAGATGTTCGAACTCTTTGGCTCGAACAGAAAATTATTGGTTAAGTGGATTCGTTTCTCACAGAGGGAAATGGTGGAGAAGCGATCGAAACCAAGACAAGTAGAATGACTCAAACAGATAAAGACATCCGGTTTAAAGTTCATTTATTCCAACGGATGAGTCCTGACGGGTAAGGCAGACAAGCTCAGAGCATGGATTTGCTCTGGGGTCTGGGGTATTATAGCCATAACAGAAATATGGCTGAGAGAAGGGCAGGACGACCAGATCAATGTTCCAGGATGCAGAAGCTACAAGAGTAACAGAAGAACACGTAAGTCAGGAGGGGGAGTTGTCCTTTTGATAAGGGTTGACATTGCAAGAGTGCTCAGAGAACTACCTGAGGAAGGAGTAGTGCTCCAAAAGCTAGTGTCATTTCAATTAAACCTGTTGGACTATAACTTGGTGTTGTGTGATTTTTAACTTTGTGGTCAGAGGAGACGCACTTAAGGGGTCATCAAATGAGGCCACATGGTTAGAACGTAGAAACAAGAAGGGGGTGGTCACTCTGTTGCGACGGCATTATAGACCCTCAAATAGCCAGCCAGTACTAGAGGAGCAGATGTAGAGATAGATTAGAGATAACAGTCGGAATAATAGAGTAGTATTTGTTGGAGATTTTAATTTTCCCAGTATTGACTGGTCAACCCAGAGAGTAAAAGACCTGTACGGATGCACTTTGTCAAATGTGCCCAAGAAAGTTTCCTAAATCAAGATGTAACTCTTACAATGCCTAACTCTACTCAGGCGGGTACAACGCTGGACCTCTTCTCAGAAAACGATGTCAGGCAAGTGACTGAAGTGTCAGTCGGAAAGCACTTTGTGTCCAGTGACCACAACTATCTTAGTTTTAACATAGTTATGGAAAAAGATCAGACAGGTCAACAGATTAAGGTGAGAAACTGAAGCAGGGCCAGGTTTGGGGTCATTCGGCAGGATCTTGCAGAGGTCAATTGGGTGAATTAAAAAATAAACAACACCAGGTTATAGTCCAACAGGTTTACTTCAAAGCACTAGCCTTCAAAGCGCAGGTGATCATTCTAAAAGATGAAAGGCATAAACTAAATTTGTTTGATATTACATTCCATGGCTCTGCAATCCTGTTGCTATAAACTCTGTGCCTTATGATTCTGCTCCACAACCACCTGATGAAGAATCAGTGCTCCGAAACCTAATGCCTCCAAATAGACTAGTTGGACTGTAAGCTGGTGTTGTGTGATTTTTAAAATTGTCCATCCCAGTCCAACACCGGCTCCTCCACGTCATGCTACCATCAACTGGGTGAGTCTGTTTGAAGGAAATGGAATGACTGGCAAATGGTCGGCGTTTAAAAGTGTAATATTAAGAATCCAGGGCCAATATGTCCCTGTTAGGGTGAAGGCAAAAGCTGCCAGGTTAAGGGATCCCTGGCTCATGTGGGATATTGAGGTTCTGATCTGAAAAATGAAGATTGGATTTAAGGTTTCCATATCTGCTTCACCTACCTCACCAGACTGATAGACACAATCAATCTGTGGAGACCCTACAATCCTCTCAGGTCCCTGCAGCATTCCGATCTGTAGAACCCGCTCCAATGCCTGTGACTGTCCCAATCCGGTCCCTAAAAGACTATTTATGTGACACCCACCCGTCGCCAGCACACACCCTGTCAATGTAAGCTCCTCAAGTCTCTCCATCCATCCACCCATATCCATAAACTTGTCCAGCTCTTACGCTCCTATCTGTGCAAACTGCACCCTCCCCTACAACCCTCTCCTCTTAGACCAAACTGGAGGAGGTCACTAATGCTGCCTTATCTGCGAAATTGTCTCCAACCAAAATTGCTATTCTTATCTCCTGGAAATTCTGTCTGATTCTACGTCCTCCATGTCTAAATAACCTGCAGAACCTAGGCCTTCCTGTATCTATAAACATCTACAGTCATGACTACCCTCCATATGTCTGTTTGTTCGTCCAGTCTGTACAACTGTCTTTATCTCTGTCATCTGCTCCATTCCCTAAACAATCCCTATCTGTGTAAACCTTCCCAACCTAGCAATATCCTAATCCCTGCAAAGTGCTCCATCTTCCCAACCTCCGTACCTCCATGAAATCCCAATGGGCCTTCCAGTTCTCCGCATTTCTGTAACCTCCTGTAGCTTTATGGCCTTCCCTTCCTTTCAAACCCCCTCCAGTCCCCTCAATCCTCCCCGGAATGGGTCTTCTTCTCCAGATCAGACCATTGCAGTCTCTGTAAACACTGACACGCCTAGCAACCATTCCTATTTGTGTCCTTTCATTCAGATCTCATCCTCTCCAGTTTTCCGAAACCTCTGCCTGCCATTGTAACCCTCCTATTTAGAACCTGGAACAGTACAGCCCAGTACAGGTCCTTTAGCCCTCGATGTTGTGCTGACCTTTTATCATACTCTAACCTGCGACGGTTTTCTGCAAATACTCCAGTCGTGAAACTTCCCTCTTTGGTAAATTCCACCAGTCCCTACAACACTCAGACTGTGAACCTTCTGCAAGACCCTACAATCCTCCTTAGCTCTGTGACCTCCTTTGTGACCATCAACCCTCAAAATTACCGAAGCCTCATTTGGTCACTGCAATGCTCTTTATTTCTGCAAAACACTCCAGTCCTGATATCTCTCTCTTTCTCTGTAACATTCCCTTTTTTGCAGTGCCTTTCAGGGGAACACTGTCGAGGATGGAAGAGTTGTAGAGTCCGGTCCATGTTACAGAAGTCGGAAGGGCTGCCGAACCTGGAGGATGGTACTAATGTAGGAGGTTAGAAGTAGCGGGATTCATAGAACCTGTAGGACGGGGCTGAGAATACGTTGTGGAACGTGAATGATGTTACAATTTGAACTACAGATCTTTTGTCTGCACTATTGAACTGATTATGATGTCCTAATTCTGGAGATCTTTACCAGAATCGATGTGCACAGATTCAGATTGCCAGTCTGGGAGATGTGAGTTCAGATGTGAATCTATTTGCCCATTCTGTCTGTGTGCCTGACACTGACCTGGTGCTGCTCTGGTAGAAAGCACTCTCCGTGTGCCTGGTAACCTCCAGATCAGCAGGACTGACCAGAGCTCACCACATCGAAGCCTTCATTTGGAATGTTCTTTATTTTAATATTTTTAAGTGGCAGTTATGCGAAATGCGGGTATTGAGGAGTTCCATTTTGAAAGAATTAAACATTTACCTTTGAATCTGACCCATGCAATGGAGTTCCATGGATTCCGTTGTTGTCTGCAGACTGTCACTCAGGGGAGTGTGCAACCCTGGAATCCGAGTGCAGATGGTCTTTGCTTGGGAGAGTGTCAATTTCCCAGTTTACGTTGGCGAGGACACAGTGTTCCTGGAGAATGTAAAACTGTAAATACCTCACCGACTGTTTAATGGTTGAGTGCACTGGCCCTTGAGCACCAGGTGCTGGGTAACCTCTTGCTGATTGTATGTGGGGCTTGGCACCAGACTGGGTGAGAGCAGATCCCTGACTAAATAACAGTTATCGAGCTTGGGATCCTCCTGCTGTGTTTGACCTTGGGCCCTATCGTTATCTCTCTCTCATGTGTGAGCGTGTCATGTTCTCCAGTCCTGACAATGTCCACTCCCTGTAAAACCTTCCAGCTGTTGAACATCTCCGTTCTCTTTCACTCTCTCCTGCCCTTCCGAACTGGCCTTCATCTCGTATCTCCTGCAGCCCCAAATGACCTTGTTTTTTGGTATCATATTGCATTCCTTTGAGCTGTGTGGAAACACACCTGGACTACTGAAAGAAAATTAGAACGCCTCTCTTCTCCATTTTTGTCAAACAGAGTCTCCTTGTTTGTCTCTCTCCCATAAGGATAAGGAACCATCCTGCCCGTTCCCCTGAGGATCTGTACATTTTAATGAGGACAACTGTCATCCTGACGACCCTCAGTGGCACAGTAACAATGTTTTCAATTTTCTGCAACCACTTCCTTTTCCTCTATCCCTCCCTCATTCTGAAACCTGCCCCAGTCTGGACAGTGCTCCAAACCAATAATTACTCAGAATTCTCCAACTTCCTTTCCTCTGTAAACTCTTCACATTCCTACAATCCTCCATGTCTGTGTGAACATCTCCAGCTTCTCCAGTCCATCCAAATTATTGCATCTCCTACAGCCCTCACCATCACTGTATCCTCCAGTCACTACATTTCTCCAAGCCTCCGCAAATCACTCCAGCGCTTTAAGATCTGCCTATTTATGCAAGGTCCTGCAATTCCACAAAATATGCCCCATGCGGAACTTTCACCAGAGACCACTACCCACCATATCTCTGTAATCCCGTACTGTTCTCTGTATCTCAGTTCCCGGCTTCAGTCCCGACAACCCTACTTCCATGTACAACCTCATCAAGTCCCTGCAATCCTCCCGATCTGTGGAACCACCAGCATATTTTGTAACTCTCATGACCTCTGACTGCCTACAGCGATTTTAAACTTCCGCAATTCGATAACTTCTCCAGTCTCCATGCCCCTGCCGATCATGTTGAGCTGCTCCAGTCCTCTCAATCTTTCCTGCCGATGTCCATCAATAAGTTGATACAACTCTCCTCATGTCTATAGTGTCCTGCAGACCATACAATCCTCTCAGTTGTTGTGAATTCTGCCTATCACTAGTACTGTCCCTATCTGTGTGAATACCTCCAGTTACTACAACTCCTTTACTGTTTGGCGTCCACCAGACCCGAAAGCCATCATTATCTGTGTAACCTCCTTCAGGTCTATATCCTCCAACTTGCTGAAACCTGATCTCATCATTCCAACCGCCATTATTTCTTAACATTGTTTAGTCTCTAAAACTATCCCTATCAGTGTGAACTCTTCCACTGTGTACAACACTCCCGTCTGTGCAATGGGAGATGCGTGATTTAATAAAAGGGGAATATTTTTTAAATTTGTTGGATTCTATATTTTGGTGTGACCATAAATGGCAGAATAGTAGTAGTCGTGGGATATTTAAAATTTCAGAACCATTTGACAAGTTTCAATAAGGGCTAAAGATTAGCGAGGGAGAGAATAGGGCCCCTGAAAGGTCAATAAGTCTGTCTATGTGGAATCACTGATAATGGGCGAGATCCAATACAAATAGTTACGTTAGGATTTACTGTGGAGAAATAAATGGATGCTCGGAAACTTGTGAAAATACATGTTTTTAATGTCTTGAACAGTATTCATGTTAGAGAACAGGAGATACTGGATGTCTAAAAATGCAAAAAGTTAGGTAAAACCTTGGGACGTGATAAGATGTATGCCAGCACCTTGTGAGAAGCTAGCGAGGAAATTATAGGGCCCTCGCAGAGATATTTGTATCAGCGACAGGTATTATTGGCCAGTGAGACTGATGGCAGCGGTGGGTAAGTTGTTCGAGGAGATTCTGAGAGAAACGATCATCATGCATTTGGAAAGGCAAGGATGGATTAGTGATAGTCAACATTTCTTTGTGCGTGAAAAATCATGATTCACAAACTGGCTTGAGTGTTTGTGGAGGTAGAAAAGTGATAGGTCAAGGCAGAGCAGTAGACGACGTCCACATGAACTTTAGCAAGGCCTTTGACAAGAGTCTGCATGGCAAACTGGTTATTAAGTGTAGATCACACATAACCAGGGAGCACTCACTAACTGGATACAAAATAGAATTGACGGTGATAGATAGAGTGTTACAAGGGGACAGAAACTTAAGGTGAAGGGTGGAAGGTTGGGGGGATGTCAAGGGTAGGTTCTTTACCCAGAGAGTGGTGGGGACATGGAATGCGCTGCCTGCAGGAGTGGCAGAATCAGATTCATTGGTGACCTTTAAGCCGCAATTGGATAGGTACATGGATGAGTGCTTAAGCTAGGATAAATGTTCGGCACAACATCGTGGGCCGAAGGGCCCGTTCTGTGCTGTATTGTTCTATGTTCTATGTTCTATGTTCTATAGAGCGTGTTCATACAGGGTTGCTGCTCAAACTGTAGGCCTGTGGCCAACGGTGTGGCATGGGGTTCGGTGCTGGCTCATTGTTGTGCATCATTTATAAACAGGCTTGGATGAGAATAGAGGAGTCATGGTTAGCAAGTTTGTGAGTGAGACTGAAATTGGTAATAAAGTGGACAGTGACGAGGGTCACCTAAGAGTTCAACGGAATCAACAGTATTGCTGGGCCAGTGAGTTTAGGAATGGCAGGTAGACATTGCATTTTGTGAAGGCAAACCAGGGCTGGACTTGTACAGTTAATGTTCGGGCCCTGGGTAGTGTTGTTAATCAGAAACCTAGGGATGCAGTTGCACAGTTCTTTGAATGTGGCGTCACAGGTAAACAGGCTGCGAAGCCGGCATTTGGGATGGTTACCTTCAGTGGTCAAGCATTGAGAGTAGGATTTGGGATGCGATGTTGTGTCTGTACAGGACATTAGTGAGGCCACCATAAAACCATTGTTGGTTATGTGAAAAACTCAACTGGTTCACTTATGTCCTTGAGGGAAGGACATCAGACATTCTTTTGTGCTTTGGCTCACATGTGACTCCAAACTCACAGCAATATGGCTGACTCTGAGCTGCCTCTGAGCAATGAGCAGTGGGGTAATTTATGCTGATCCAACTGGTGACACCCACATCCCATGAATGAATAAATAAAAATACATACTTCCGTTGCTACCCCTGCAAACACCTACAGCTGCAGCAATTCGTATTGGCTTTGTAACACCGTTCAGGCCCTTGCCCCTCTCTGTAACAATCTCACCACCTCCAGCACCTTCAGCTCTCCCTGTTCGTATCATCTGATTAAACCCTGACAATGTTTCCTCTTCCTAGTGCACTCCTCCTGCTAGTGGACGCCTAGTGATCCCTTTGACAAATACCTCCACATTTCTAAAGCATTGTTAGGCTTTCTTTTGTCTTCTCAGCATCGATTAATCAAATCTGGTAAATCCTGGGAATTACTGGGTCAAGACCGTCCAAAGTGGGGAGGAGCATTGGGAAGGGGTCAAGCACCTCAAGACTTACTGTGGGGCGAAATCGAATCCAGGAGAAAACAGCACAAGGAGCGCGCTGACACACCAACGCCACCCCCACCCCCTTCCCACGGTCACCTTCTGCCCCAAGTGTAACAGAGTCTGAGGAAAGTCACATCGGTCTGCACAGCCACCGACAGACTCCCCCTGAGAGTGGGGGAGAGTCAGCCTCATCTGTGACCCACAGCCATTGATATGGTGAGATAGGAACATTGAATCCCCTGTCAATTATCACAGTTCTCTTGTTATATATTCCAATAATTCCCTGTTAATGTACTGTGTAAAAATGTGCTGCTGTAAAGGGGCCTTTACACTCCCCTTCCACTTCTGCGTTCTGACTCTTATTACCGAGAATTTAGATTCATACTCCCTCATATTCTCAGACCACGTATTTTCTTGGTAATCCCAAAGTTATCCTGAACGATGAGAGATCCCCATCCTGCTTCCCGTTCTGCCTGCATTTCCACAATGTTTTGTATCCGTGAACATTGATGTCCCACCTTTCTGTTCACCCTGTGACCACGCCTCCCTGATGACGATCAGAAAGAACTCACAGCCACACGAGCATATTCCTTACTGCAGATCGATTGTGCATTCAAATTAAGAGACAGTAAGTTACTTTTTTACCAAAGTTTCCTGTCACAAACATAATTGCTGATGTACAATTTTAGTTAAATTCAGTCCCTTCCTGTTGCTTTCAGTTTATCCTCAGCAATGTCCCCAAGTTTCAATATTTCAACCTTTCTCTATGGACTTGGGAATTTCCCTCCTCTTGTGTCAAGTTAAAGCACTCTGCATAAAGTTGGACATATGATTGACCAAACCACTGGTCCCAGCACTGTACCATCCCATTATAATAGCTGACTCCTCCCTGAGAACTGGTCATAGAGCTCACAGATTCAGAACCACTTCTTCTGACACCATGGTTTGATCCTGACACTTTCCTGCACTCTGGTGTTGTCACTCAGTATCTCTCCTTGCGGTATCCCTCACTGTGTGGACCTAATTGCTGCCTCTGTCAGTGCCTCTCGTTCTTGCAGCTACTCCAGATCCTGAGCTAACAGAATTCTCCAGTCAGAGGGACATAACATCACAGGCCAGGGGTGGACACTGGGATTTTAGAGATCTCGACTGGATACAGTGCTACTCTACATGAGTTATCCTCACGGTATCAGTCTAAATTCCCATTCTTTCTATTTATGTCTCATGCAGGTAATCAGGATGTTCCTAACTCCTGTCTCGTTCATCACCACATCGAAGACGCTTGGTCAGCCAGGGAAATATGGAGAGGGAGATCTGGAGTCTTTAATAAATCCTCCAGCCAGTAAGATCACTCACACTGAACAGCATAGCGAGGGGTTAGTGGCCTTACATATTCGGAATACATGACAAAGATACACTGCTGGGCAAGGAACATCTACATTCT
This sequence comes from Chiloscyllium plagiosum, assembly GCF_037043375.1. Classification (NCBI taxonomy): domain Eukaryota; kingdom Metazoa; phylum Chordata; class Chondrichthyes; order Orectolobiformes; family Hemiscylliidae; genus Chiloscyllium; species Chiloscyllium plagiosum. The sequence continues at coordinate 65,586,923 of NW_028270178.1, read as the reverse complement.
AGGCTTCATTCCCACCATCTCGTGAGGGTTCTGCTTCCACCTCCGCAGTACTGGTCCTCACTGAGACATCTCTCTCTCTCTCTCTCTCTCTCACTCACTCTCTCTGACCCCTTCACTCGCACTCTATTTCTCACTCTCATCCCCTTACTCACATTGTCTCTCTGTCACTCCCACCTTCTCTGTCTCGCTCTCGCATCACATCACTCACTCTCTCACAGCCCCTCACTCTCACTCTCTCTCTCACACACCCTCACTCACTCTCTACCTCATCCCTCTCTCTCACCCCACTCTCTAACTCTCCCTTGTGTCCTTCTTTCTCTGATCCCTCTGTCTCTGTCTCGTCCTCTATCAATCCCACTCTCGCTCTCCCCCTCTCTCGCTCTCCCCCTCTCTATATTTCTCTCTGTCTCTCTCTGTCGACCACTTCTCGCACGCTCTCTCGCTCTCTCAGAATCTCCCTCTCATTTCGGTCCCCTCTCTCCCTCTCACTTGCAGCTCTATCTCTCCCTGTCTCTCTCTCCCCTCTCTCTCTCCCCCCTCTCCCCCTCTCTAGATCTCTCTCCCGCTCTCTCTCCCCACTTTCACCCCGACTCTCTCACCCCCTTTATCTCTCTCCGTCTCTATTTCTCTCCGCCTCTATCTCTCTCTCCCCCTCTATCTTTCTCCCCATCTATCTCTCTCTCCCCTCTATTTCTCTTTCCTCACTCTCGCTCCCCGCTTTCTCTCACCCACTCCCTATCCCCAATCTCTCTCCCCACTCTCTCCACACTATTCTCTCTCCCCAATTTCTCTCTGCCAGTCTCTCTCCACCACTCTCTCTCCACCACTCTCTTTTCCCCACTCTCTCTCTCCCTCTCCCTCTCCCCCACTCCGTCTCCCCACTCCATCTCGACTGCTCCGTCTCCCCCTCTCGCGCTGTCCTGTCTCACGCTGTCACCCTTCCTGCGCTCTCACCCCTCCCGCACTCTCATCCCTCCTGCGCTCTCACCCCTCCCGTGCGCTCTCCCCTCCCACACTCTATCCCCCTCGTGCTCTCTTCTCTCTCACACTCTCACCGCTCCAGCACACTCACTACTCCCGCGCTCTCACCACTGCCACACTCTGTCCCCTTTCTCTCTCCCCCTCCCCCTCTCTCCCCTCACACTCTCTCCCCTTTTCACAACTCCCTACCCTTCTACCCCTTCTCCCCCTTCTCAACCACTGTCCCCCTCTCCCACACTCTCCCCTCCCCACCCCGCTCTCCCTCTCTCTCCCCCACTCTCTCGCACTTTGTCAACACACTCTCTCACACCCTCTCACATCCCTCTGTCTGACCCCCTCTCACACCCCGCTCTCTCACCCCCTGTCTCACCAGCCTCACTCACCCCCTTCTCTCTCCCTCACTCAACCCCTCACTCACCCCCTTTCTCTCACCCCGCTCTCTTACACGCCTCTGTCACCCCTTTCTCTCACACCCGTCTCTCACACCCTATAACGTCCCCCTCTTCACCCTCTCTATCTCCTGCTCTCACACCCTCGCTCTCTCTCCATCTCTCTCTGCTCCCTCTCTCAACCTTCTGTCATCCGCCCCTCCCACCCCATCTCTCACCCTCTACCTTCCCCCCTCCTCACCAGCTCTATCTACCGTTTTCTCACTCCTTCGCTCTCTCTCCCTCTCTCCTCTCTTTCTATCCCTCTCTCCCCGCCTCTCCCCCGTCTCTCACACTCTCTCTCCCCCTCAACTCCCTCTCTCCCCCTCTCTCTCAACCCTTCTCCCCTAGCCTCCTCACACTCTCTATTTCCCCCTCTCCCCGTCTCACCACTTTTATCACCCCCTCTCCCGTCCCCATCCTCAGCCTACATCTCTCCCTCGCTCTCTCTCCATCTGTCACTCCCCCTCGTTCTTACCCCTCTCTCTACCCACCTCACTTTACTCTCTCTCTCCACCCACTCTCTCCCACCCCCACACTCTCTCTCTCCATCCCACTCGCTCCCCACCCCCCTCTCTCCCCACCCCTCTCTCTCCCCACCCCTCTCTCTCCCCACCCCTCTCTCCCATCCCGCGCTCTCCCCTCTCTCCCATCCCGCGCTCTCCCCACCGCTCTCTTAACATTACCACTCTCTCTCCCCACACCCCTCTCTCACCCCACCCCCTCTCTCTCCCATCCCATTCGCTCCCCCACCCCACTCTCTCCCACCGCTGTCTCCACAAAGCCCCCCACCCCTCTCTCTCCCCCACCACTCTCTCCCCCACACCTCTTTCTGTCCCCTACGACTCTCTCTCTCCCACCTCTCTCTCTCCACCCACCCCTCTCACTCTATAACCACTATCTCCCACACATCTCAGCCACTTCTCGTCACCTCTCTGGTTCCCCCCTCTCTCTCCCCCTCTCTTGCCCCCTCTCTCGCACCACCTCCCGCCCCCTCTCTCGGACCCTCCCTCGCCCCCTCTCTCGAACACTCCCTCGACACCCTCTCTCTCCCCACCTCTCTCCTGCCTCTCCCCCTCACAATATGACTCTCTCTCACCTGTCACTCCACTCTATCTAGCACCTAAAGCTCCCTCCTCTGTCTCCCCACACTCCAAATTCTCTCTCCATCCTCTCCACACCTCTGAGGATGTTAGCAGGCTTTCAGGCAGCTAGGTTGGAAGCTCAGAGTTAGAATAAGCAGAGTTGTTGACTCTGGTTTGTTTCCGGTGCCACGTGATAGAGAGTCGAGGAATAGGGAGAGGGAACAGTTAAATGCGTGGCTACAGGGATAGTGCAGGAGGGAGGGATTCCAGTATCTGGATAACTGGGGTTCTTTCTGGGGAAGGTGGGACCTGTATAAACAGGATGGTCTAGACCTGAACCTGAGGGGCACCAGTATCCATGGGGGGACGTTTGCTAGTGCTCTTGTGTGGGGGGGGGGGGGGGGGGGTTTAAACTAACTCTGCAGGGGCATGGGAACCTAGACTGTAGCTTTACGGTGCAGGATCTGGAGTGGAGGGAGGTTAGGAACATGGCATCAATCTCAAAGGAGGGTGCCTGTAAACAGGAAAGTGGCTTGAAGTGTGTATACTTCAATGCAAGAAGTATACGAAATAAGGTAGATGAACTTGCAGCGTGGGTTGTTACCTGGGATTTCGATGTTGTGGTTATTACGGAGACATGGGTAGAACAGGGACAGGATTGGCTGTCGCAGGTTCCAGGGTTTAAATGTTTTAGTAGGGTCAGAGGTGGGGGTAAAGCAGGGGGAGGTGTGGTATTGCTTGTCAAAGATAGTATTACAGCGGTGGAAAGGACGATGGATGAAGACTCGCCATCTGAGGTAATTTGGGCTGAGGTTAGGAATAGGAAAGGTGAGGTCACCCTGTTAGGAGTTTTCCACAGGCCTCCTAATAGTCCTAGAGATGTAGAAGAAAGGATTGCGAGGATGATTCAGGAGAAGAGTGAAAGTAATAGGGTGGTTGTTATGGGGGACTTTAACTTTCCAGACATTGACTGGGAAAGCGATAGCTCGAGTTCGTTCGATGGGTCGGTGTTTGACCAATGTGTGCAGGAGGGTTTCCTGACACAATATGTAGACAGGCTAACAAGAGATGATGCCATACTGGATTTGATTCTGGGTAACGAACCAGGCCAGGTGTTAGAATTGGAGGGAGGTGAGCACTTTGGGGACAGTGACCACAATTCAGTGACTTTTACTCTAGTGATGGAGAGGGATAAGTGTGCACTGCAGGGCAAGAGTTATAGCTGGGGGAAGGGAAATTATGATGCGGTGAGACACGACCTAGGATGCGTGGCTTGGAAAAGTAGGCTTCAAGGCATGGGCGCAATTGATATGTGGAGCTTGTTCAAGGAGCAACTGTTGAGTGTCCTTGATAAGTGTGTACCTGTCAGGCAGGGAGGAAACGGTCGTGTGCGGGAGCCGTGGTTTAATAAGGAATTGGAATCCCTTGTTAAATGGAAGAGGGCGGCCTATGTAAAGATGAGGCGTGAAGGTTCATTTGGGGCGATTGAGAGTTATAAGGTAGCCAGGAGGGATCTGAAGAGAGAGCTAAGAGCAGCAAGGAGGGGACATGAAAAGTCCTTAGTTGGTAGGATTAGGCAAAACCCTGAGGCTTTCTATAGGTATGTCAGGAATAAAAGAATGACTAGGGTAGGAATTGGTCCAGTCAAGGATATTAGTGGGAATTTGCGTGTAGAGGCTGAAGAGATTGGGGAGACACTGAATGAATACTTTTCGTCAGTATTCACTCAGGAACAGGACACTGTTGCCGATGTTAATATTGAGTCACAATTAATTAGAATGTATGGCTTTGAGGTATGTAGGGAAGAGGTGTTGGAAATTCTGGAAAGGGTGAAAATAGATAAGTCCCCTGGGTCTGATGGCATTTATCCTAGGATTCTCTGGGAAGCAAGGCACGAGATTGCAGAGCCATTGGCCTTGATTTTTATGTCCTCGTTGTCTACAGGAATAGTGCCAGTAGACTGGAGGATAGTAAATGTGGTTCCCTTGTTCAAGAAGGGGAGTAGGGATAACCCTAGTAACTATAGGCCGGTGAGTCTCACTTCTGTTGTGGGCAAACTCTTAGAGAGAATTGTAAGGGATAGGATTTATGAACATCTGGATAGGAATAATGTGATCAAGGATAGTCAGCATGGTTTTGTGAAGGGCAGGTCGTGACTCACAAACCTTATTGAATTCTTTGAGAAGGTGACTAAGGAGGTGGACGAGGGTAAAGCGGTAGATGTGGTGTATATGGATTTTAGTAAGGCGTTTGATAAGTTTCACCATGGTAGGCTACTGCAAAAAATGCGGAGGTATGGCATTGAGGATGAGTTGGAGGTTTGGATTAGGAATTGGCTGGCTGGAAAAAGACAGAGGGTAGTAGTTGATGGTAAAGGTTCATCTTGGAGTGCAGTTACTAGCGGTGTCCCGCAAGGATCTGTTTTGGGACCATTGCTATTTGTCATTTTTATAAATGACCTGGAGGAGGGGCTAGAAGGTTGGGTGAGCAAGTTTGCGGTTGATACGAAAGTCGGTGGAGTTGTTGACAATGAGGAAGGATGTGTCATGTTACAGTGGGATATAGATAAGCTGCAGAGCTGGGCAGGAAAGTGGCAAATGGAGCTCAATGTGGGTAAGTGTGAGGTGATTCACTTTGTTAAGAGTAACAAAAAGATGGGGTACTGGGCTAATGGTCGGATACTTGGTAGTGTGGATGAGCAGAGGGACCTTGTGCCCATGTACACAGTTCTCTGAAAGTTGCCACCCAGGTAAATAGTGCGGTGAAGAAGGCATATGGCGTACTGGCTTTTATTGGTAGAGGAATTGAGTTCTGGAGCTCTGAGGTCATGTTGCAGTTGTGTCAGATTCTGGTGCGGCCGCATCTGGAGTATTGTGTGCAGTTTTGAACGCCATACTATAGGAAGGATGTGGAGGCACTTGACCGGGTGCAGAGGAGGTTTCCCAGGATGCTGCCTGGTATGGTAGGAAGATCGTATGAGGAAAGGCTGCGGCACTTGGGGTTGTTTTCAGTGGAGAAAATAAGGTTTAGGGGTGACTTGATAGAGGTGTACAAGATGATTAGGGGTTTAGATCGGGTTGACCATGAGAACCTTTTTCCACGTATGGAGTCAGCTATTACGAGGGGGCATAGCTTTAAATTAAGGGGTGGTAGGTATAGGACAGATGTAAGGAGTAGATTCTTTACTCAGCGTGTCGTGAGTTCATGGAATGCCCTGCCAGGAGCAGTGGTGGACTCTCCCTCCTTATGGGCATTTATACGGGCATTGGTAAGGCATATGGAGGATCGTGGGCTAGTGTAGGTTAGGTGGGCTTGGATCGGCACAACATCGAGGGCCAAAGGGCCTGTACTGCGCTGTATTTTTCTATGGTTTTTGTTCTATGTTCTATGTTCCACAATTCCCCGTCTCTCTCGTACTCTGTCTCACCACTCTTCACCCCTCTCCATCCCCCCACATTTCTCACCTCCCTTCTCTCCTCCACTCTCAGTTTTCCACGACCCACTCTCTGTACTCCCACTCACTCTCTCATTCTCTCGCACACCCCTCCCACTCTTCCCCTCTCGCTCTGCCCCCCCTCGCTAGGCCCCCTCTTCCCCGAACTCTCTCCCCTCGCTCTTCCCCACTCTCTGTTCCCTAATCTCTCTTCCCCTTCGCTCTTTCCTCTCTCATTTCTCTCTCTTCCCTTCTCTCTCACCACCGCACTCACCCCCTCTCCCGTCCCCATCCGCAGCCTCTCTCTCCCTCGTTCTCTCTCCATCTCTCACTCCCACTCGTTCTTCCCTTCTCTCTACCCCCTCTCACTTCACTCTCTCTCTACCACACCCCGCTAACTCCCCCACCCTCTCTCTCCCTCCACCCGTCTCTCGCTCCCATCCCCTCTCTCCCCCTCTCTTCACATCCGTCTCGCTCCCCCACCCTCTTGCCCCAACCCCTCCCTCACCACACCCCTCTCTTTCCCCACACCACTCTCGCTCTCCTACCACTCTGTCTCCCACCACTCTCTCTGCACCAACGCCTCTCTCTTCCCACCTCTCTCTCTCCCTACCACTCTCTCACCCCCACCCCTCTCTTTCCCCCACCCCTCTCTCTCCACCCACCCCATCACTCTATACCCACTCTCTCCCACAAATCTCGGCCACCACTTGCCACCCATCTAGTACGCCCTCTCTCCCCTTCTCTCGCGCCCTCTCTCGCCCCTCTCTCGCCCCCTCCCTCGCCCCCTCCCTCGACCCCCTCTCTCGCCCCTCCCTCGCCCACTTTCTCTCCCATCTCGCTCTCCCCCTCTCAGTAACTGTCTCTCTCTTCCCTTCTATCACAGCCATTCTATCTCCCCCTCTCTCCCGCTCTCTCTCTCAACCGCTCTCACTCCATTCTCTCTCTCCCTCTCTCTCTTCCCCACTCTCTCTCGCTCGCTCTCTCTCCCCCTCTCTATCTTCCCATGTCTCTCGCCCTCTCTCTCTGCCGCTCTCTCCCAGTCTCTCTCCACTCTCTTCCCATCTCTACCTCAGCTCTCTACCTCACCCTTCTCTCTCACCATATCTCTCTCACCCTCCCTCTCTTCCCCCCCTCTCTCTCCCCTCTCTCCCGCCCAGTCTCTCTCCCCCGGTCTCTCTCCCCGATCTCTCTGTCCCGCTGTCTCTCCCCTGCTGTCACTAGCCGCTCTCCCACCCCGCTTTCTCTACCCTGCTCTCTCCCCCGCTCTCTCCCCCCGCTCTTTTTCCCACTCTCTCTCCCGACTCTCTCTGCCACGCTCTCCCTGCTCTCTCTCCCCGCTCTCCCTCCCCCACTCTCTCTTGCACTCCCCTCCAGCCCTCTCTATCGCTCTTTCTCCCGCTCTCCCTCCCCGCTCTCTCCCTCTCGCACTATCCCCCGCTCTCTCCCCGTTCTCTCTCACCTTTGCTCTCCCCGATCTCTCCCCCGCTCTCCCTCCCCGCTCTCTGTCACCCGCTTTGTCTCCCCACATCTCTCTCCCCTCTCTAGCTCCCCTCTTTCTCGCTCCCCTCTCTCTCCATTCTCTGTCTCTGCATTCTCTCTCTCCCCCTCTCTCCCCTCTCTTCCCTCCCATTTCTCTCTCTCTCCCCCTATCTCCCCTTCTCTCTCTTCCCCCATTTCTCTCTCTCCCCCTCTCTCCCCTTCTCACTCTTCCCCTCGCGCTCTACTCTCTCTCTCCCCTCCTCTATCTCCCCGCCCTCTCTCTCACTTTCTCCACTCTCTCTCTCTCACACACTCTCTCACCCGCTTTCCCTCACTCACTCCCCTCTCACACACCCCTCTCACTCCCCACTTAAACTCCTCTCTCTCTTCCCCGTCCCCTCTCGCTCACCCCCTCTGTCTCTCCCATCTCTCTCCCCCTCTCTCTGTCACTGTCTCTCTCTTCCCTTCTATCACACCCCCTCTCCCTCCCTGCCTCTCCCCTCTCTCTCCCCTCTCTCTCACACTCTCTCTCCCCCTCTCTCCCCCTCTCCCCTTCTCGCTCCCCCTTACTCTTCCCTCTCACTCTCCCCTCTCTGTCTCCCCTCTTTCCCTCAGCCGTCTCTCCCTCTCCCGTCTCTCTCCCTCTACCCACTCTTTCTCACCTCTTTCCCTCTCACACCCCCGCTTTCTCGATCTCCACTCTCTTTCTCTTTCCCCTCTCTCTCCCCATCTCCGCTCTCGCTCTCCCTCTCTCTCTCCCCCTGTCACTCCCCTGTCTCTCCCACTTCCTCTCCCCTCACTCTCTCCCCGTCTCTCCCCTGTGTCTCCCTCATTCTCTTCCCTACTCTCTCCCCCACTCTCCTCCCCCACTCACTCTCCCTCCTCAATTCCCCTCACCTATCCCCTTACTCTCCCCCTCACTCACCGCCCTCCCTCTCTCCACGTCTCTCTCCCCTTTCCCTCTCCCCTTCTCACTGCCCCCTCTCTCTACCCTCACGCTATGCCCCTTCTCTCCCCTCTTTCTTTCCCACTCTCTCCCTCTCCACAAATCTCACTCCTCCCCTCTCTCCCTCTCCCCACATCTCTCTCCTCCCCTCTCTCTCTCACTATCTCTCTCCCCCCTCGCCCCTCTCTTTCCTCCTCGCTCTCCCCTCTCTAATTCCCGTTCTCTCTCACTTTACCCACGTCTCTCTTCTCCACTCTCTCTCTCTCCGTCTATCTCTCTCACCTTCCTCTCTCAATCCCCTCTCTCTCTCCCTCCCTCCCCCCTCTCTCTCACCCACTCTCCCCGGCTCTCTCCCCCGCTCTCTCTCCCAGCTCTCTGTCCCCCACTTTCTCTCCTCTTTCTCTCCCCTCTTTCTCGCTCGCCTCTTTCTCGCTCCCCTCTTTCTCGCTCCCGTCTTTCTCGCTCCCGTCTCTCTCGCTCCCATCTCTCTCGCTCCCTTCTCTCTTGCTCCTCCTCTCTCTCACACCTCTCTCTCCCAGCCTCTCTCCCTCTCCCCTCTCTCAGTCCCCCCCTCTCTCCTCTGTCCCCTCTCTCTCCGCTCTCTCTCACCCACTATTAAACACACTCTCTCCTCCGCTCTTTCCCCTCTCACTTTCACAATCTCTCTCCCCCACTCTTCCCCCCTCTATCCCTTTTCTCCACGCCTCTCTCCACCCGTCTCCCTTCCTCTCTCCCCTCTCTCTCCCCCTCTCCGCCCCTCTCTGCACCCCGCTCTCCACCATTCTCTCCCTATCCCTCCCCCTCTCCCCCTCTCCCTCTCCTCTCTAGCCCCCTCTCTCCCCCCCCTCATCCCGTCTCCCGACGTTCTCTCACCTTCGCTCTCTCCCTGCACTCACGATCCACCGCTTTCTCCCCAACTCTCTCTCCCCTTTCTCCCCTCTCTCCCCTCTCTCTCCTTGTCTGTCTCCCCTCTCTCTCCACTGTCTCTCCCCGTCTCTCCCCCTCACTCTCTACCCCCACTCTCTCTCTCCCTCACAACCTCTCCGTCGCTCCCCATTCTTCTCTCCGCCTCGTCTCTCTCCCTCTCTTTCCCCCTCTCTGTCCTCCTCACTCACCCTCTCCCCCCTCCCTCTCTTGCCCCTCACTCTCCCCATTCCGCCCCCCACCCCCTCCCTCCCTCGCGCTCTCTCCCCCGCGCTCTTTCCCCCTATATTTCCCCACCTCTCTCTCGCCACTCACTGTCTCTCCATTCTCTCCCCCTCTCTTGCCCCCTTTCCTCCAACTTTCTCCCCCTCTCTCCCCCCTCCCCCCTTTCTTCCTGCCTGTACTCAACTCTCTCCTCCCTCTCTCGCCCATCTCTTTCCCCATCTCTCACCCCCAATCCCTGCCTCTCTCTCCCCTCTCTCTCGTCTCTCCCCATCGTGATCCCACCCTCTTCCCCCTCTCTGCCCGTCACCAAACCTCTCCTGCCCTCTGTCCCGCTCTCTCTCCCCATCCCCCTCTCCCTCTCACCCACCCTCTCTTCCCTCTCTGCCTCGTCTCTCACCACTTCTCCCGCCTCTCTCTTCTCCATCTCTCAGTCTGCACTCTCTCTTTCCCCCTCTCTTCACACCACTCTCTTCTCCCTCTCTCTACCCCCTCTCTCCCCTCTCTCTCCCCACTCACTCTCTCTCGCCCCCACTCTCACTCTCTCTCACTCGCCCCCTCTATCTCCACCCCTCTATCTCTCGCTCCTCTCTCACCCCTTCCACCTATCTCTTCCCCCTCAGTCTACCCCTCTCCCTCTCCACTCTCCCTCCTTAGTCTTTCTCTGCCCTCTCTCTCCCACCAACCCTCTCCCCCCCCCACTCCCCCTCTCCATCCCCTCTCTCACGCTTTCCCTCCCTTTGTCTCGCCACTCTCCCCCTTTCTTCTGCCCCCTCTCTCCCACACTCTCCCTATTTCTCTCCCCCTCTCATTCCCCTCTCTCTCCACTCTCTCTCCTCCCTCTCTCTCCCCTCTCTCTTTCCCCGCACTCCATCTCTTCGCACCCTCTCTCCCCCACACTCTCCGCTCTCTCTCCCCTCTGTCCCTCTCTACCCCTCTCTACCCCCTCTCCCACTCACATACTCCGTCTCCCCACATTCTATTTCCCCCACTCTCTCTCCCCACACTCTCTCCCCACTCTGCCTCTCCATACCTTCTATATCCACTCTCTCTCCCCCGCCGCTAGATCTCCCGCCTCTCTCTCGCCCCTACCTCCCTCTCCACTCCCTCTCTCTCTCTCTCCCCATCTCTCTCCCTCCTCTCCTCTCACTGCCTACTCTGTCTCTGCCCCCTCTCCATCTTCTCCCTATCTCTCCCCTTCTGTTCTCCCTGTCTCTCTTCCCCTCTCTTTCCCCCTCTCTCTCCCCTCTCTCTCCTTCTCTCTCTCCTCCCTCTCTCTCCCCCTCTCTCCTCCCTGTCTCCCCTCTCTCTCCCCATCTCTGACTGTCCCCTATCTCTCTCTTCCTCTCTCTCGCCTGTCTCTATCTCTCTCTCTCCCCTTCTCTCTCCTGCCTCTCTCTCCCCTCTTTCTCCCCTCTCTCTCTGCCCTCTTTCTCCTCCCTCTCTCTCCCCTCTCTCTTGCCCCGCACTCAATCTCTTCCCCCCTCTCTCCCCCACTCTCTCCGATCTCTCCCTCTCTACCCCTCTCTACCCCCCTCTCCCACTCACATACTCCCTCTCCCCACATTCTATTTCCCCCACTCTCTGCCATCCACTCTGTCTCTCCTTACCCTCTCTGTCCTCTCTCTCTCTCCTGCCGCTAGCACTCCCGCCTCTCTCTCTCCCCTATCTCCCTCTCCCGTCTCTCTCCCTCTCTCCCCATCTCTCTCCCTCCTCCCCCTCTCACTGCCTACTCTGTCTCTGCCCCCTCTCCATCTTCTCCCTCTCTCTCCCCTTCTGTTCTCCCTTTGTCTCTCCCCCTCTCTCCCTCTGTCTCCCCACTCTCGCTCCCCGTCTCTCGCTCCCCGTCTCTCTTCCCCTCTCTCTGCTCTCTCTCCCCTCTCTGTCCCCTCTCTACCCTCTCTCTCCTCTCTATCGCCCGCTCTCTCTTTCCCCATCTCTCTCCCCTCTCTCCTCCCATCCCTCTCCTGCCACTCTCTCTCTCCCGTCTCTCACAATCCCCTCTCTTTCCCTCTGCCCCCTGTCTCCCATTCATCCTTCTCCCCTTTCTCTGCCCCCTCTCTCCCACCTCTCTCTCCCCTCTCTCTCTCCCACTCTCTCTCACACCTTTCCTCTCTCTGCCCTCTCTCTCTCCTCTCTCTCATATATCTCTCTCCCCTCATTCTCTCCCCTCACTCTCTCCCCTTTCTCTCTCTCACTTACCCCTCTGTCTCTCCCCTCTCACCTCTCTCTCCCCTCTCTCTCCCCTCTCTCCCTCTCCCCCTCTCCCCCTCTCCAATCTTTCTCTCACCTCTCTGTCTCCCCCTCTTTCTCTCCCCCTCTTTCTCTCCTCTCTCCCCTCCCTCTCTCCCACTTCTCTCTCCCCTCTGTCTCACTACCCCTGTCTCCCTCACCCTCTCTCTCAACTACTCACTCTCTGTCTCGTTCTCACTCTCTCTCTCCCCCTCTCACTCTCCCATCTCTCTCTCTACCCTCGCTCTCTCCACTCGTGCTTTCTCTCTGTCCTCGCTCTCTCCCTCAACTCTCTCGCTACCCACTCTCTCTCCCAATCTCTCTCTCTCCCCTCTCTTTTCCCTCTCTTTCTCCCCTTGCTCTCTCCACAGAGCTTCTCCAACACAAAGACACACAACAATATCGTTCACTCTGCTGCTCAGCACGCTTTAATCAACATTTTTATTTTTTACAAATGGAAGTGATGGATATAGTGGGATGGTGCCTTTTCTCACTGACGCCTGAGTTGTGAGAAACATTTAAACGTGTCACTGTAAACCCCCTGTGGGATAAGGATGGACAAACCAGCGCTATCCTCGGTCTGTTACCATAGCGACAGGCTGCTCCATCGCTGAAACACTGAACTGAAATGAGAAAATACCGAATGGATTGATTAATGAGGAAATTGGATTGATTGATTGATTTGGGTGAAGGAATATTTCAGCACATGCTTCAGCTGCTGCCTGAACTTAGTCTGGGTCACGGCATAAATCGCGGTGTTTGTGCAACAACTGAGGAGCTGCAGCATGAAGCCCAATTCCTGCACAAAATAATGAAGATACACAGACCGAAACCCAATCCACCACATCCGGAACCATATAGAAAACACCATTAACGTTGACCATAACAGAATGAAATTGGCCGAGATCACAAACAGTAAAATGATGGATTTTTTTCGGTTTCTCATTTCTGTGTCAGACTGAGCGTCCCCATTGGTGTGAGCGCGGAGTCTCCTGCGGGCTCTGCTGGTCACTAAAATGTGTCTGACGGTGAGAACATTGAGCAGCAGAATCAGGAGAAATGGGACACCCGGTGTAAGAATGTGGTGGAGGAACTCGATTGTGGCCCAGAGAGGGGAGGATGCAACAGCGTCTGTTGCATAACAAAACCAGGGCTGGTTCATCAGCGGATACCAAGGTAAGAGCATAAAATACCAGGAAATGTCCTTTAAACAGCTCAGCACAGTTACTGCTCCCAGAACCACAGCCGCCATTTTCTCCCTGCAATATTTACTTTTCAGCTTCTGGCAACAAATGGCCACAAACCGATCAAAGGTGAAAGTGACGGTGAACCAGACAGAACAGTCAGTGGTTGCATAAAGCAGGACAGCATGAATATTACACACGGGGACGGAGTGCATCAGGAAAAAAAAACTGTTCCTGATAAACAATGGGAATGTGTCTCAGTATCAGATCGAAGATAATGACCAGGAGATCCGCCGCTGCCATGGCCCCCAGGTAACGTCTGACACATGGAGACAATCCACAATCTTTGTAAAGCAGGACGTAGATGGTCACTACGTTAACTGTGAGGAAGGAAAACAAACCCATTATCCATCAGCCTGGAGGCAAAGGAACCCGTTTGATTGGGGAGCCACTGAGATTTTCGAATGTGTCCCTGTATTCAGGGATTTATTAAAATAATTGGAGCTGGAATAACAAATGGGAAGGTCGGAATTACTGACAAAAATGTGTCACAAACCACAATAACCCCTCCTTTCCCAAACACACAGAGCCACATATATAAGGACAAATGATTTCTGGTACATTCCTACATACTCGATCACTCGAGAGCGGGCACAGGTCATTTCTTCCTAGTTCCTAATACTGAGGGTGGAAATGTTGCTGTCCTGAAGGATTCTCTCCCTGTTTCCTGAAGACAAACGGAGTTTGGAATTTTCTGCATTTTTGTCTAAATTGTGGTCGATTATGTGTCGGGAAAAAATGTAAACGCAGGGAAAACATATTTACCCTTTAACTGCCTGAGGGCCTTCGGAGCATTGTCTCCTTCTCCCTGCAACGAGATCGCTTCCGTCGGGATTTTATTGTTTGTTTAATTCACTGACGTCTGGCCGTTCACAAACAATATCAGAGACAGAACGTTCCGGGGAATGGCAGTTATGGAATGTTGGGGACAGAACGTTCTGTGGAATTCCTTGACCTGTCACCTTTCCCCCATCCACTCCACCAATATGATGTACTGTGCAGACCAGGCCAGTGCACTGCTCAGGACAACCCAGCCATCTGTCCAGAGTGAAGCACTGTGCTGATTCATCCATTGCACTGGTCAATACAATCCGGGACTCAGTCCAGAGTGAAACACTGCACAGATCATGTCAGGGCACTTACCTTCAGACACAGTCAAGACATCTGCACACTATGGAAAGCTGCGATAAAGACAGAAATGCTGCAGATGCTGGAATCAAAAGAAGACAGGGAGGAAGCTGGGAGAACACAGCAAGTCAGGAAGCATCAGGAGGTGGATTAGTCGAAGTTTTGGGTGTAACCCTTTTTCAAGAATCCTGAAGAAGCGTTTCACTCGAAACATCAAATTCCACAACTCGTGATGCTACCTAGATTGCTGTGTTCCTCCAGCAAGTATTCGGCATAGGCAACAGAGCAGAGCACACTCGTGCATTGATCTTTAAACCCGGACTAGATATCTGTCCAGCACGGGGAGCTATGCAGACCAAAGCAGTGCATTGATCTATAAACCAGGATTAGTTATCTGTCCAGCACAGGGAGCTGTGCAGAACACAGCAGTGCATGGATTATAAATAAAGACTAGATATCTGTCCAGCGAGGAGGGCTGTGCAGACCTCAGCAGTGCATTGATCTATAAACCCGGATTAGATATCTGTCCAGCACGGGGAGCTGCACAGAGAACATCATTGCATTATCTATAAACCTGAACCAGCGCATCAAACTGTGCAGTGATGACCCGTGAATTAAACTGTAAAGTAGGATCAGTTACCCTCCCAACATATAGAGCTCCCCAGTGCATTGATCTGTAAACCAGGAGCAGGTACCCTCCCAGCATTTAGGACTGTGTACATCACCCCATTGCATTGATCTGTATACCCGGAGCAGTTACCCTCCCAGCATGTAAACTGTGTACACCACCCCAGTGCATTGATCTGTAAACCAAGAGCAGTTACCGTCCAACATGTAGGACCGTGTACACCAACACTGGGCATTGATCTGTAAACCCGGAGCAGTTAACCTCCCAGCATGTAGGACTGTGTACACCGCCCCAGTGCATTGATCTGTAAACCAGGAGCAGTTACCGTCCCAACGTGCAGGACTCTGTACCCCACCCCAGTGCATTGATCTGTAAACCAGGAGCAGTTACCCTCCCAACATATACAGCTGTGTACACCACCCCAGTGCATTTCTCCGTAACACTGTGTTAGATCCCTGCCCAATGTAGGGAAACATGCAGCCCATGCTGGAAGTGAAAGGATGTGCAGCTCCCATCCATTTACAGCTCCATATCTCCATTGTGCCATGACAAGGGGGTGATGTGGGTGTAAACATCACTGCCAGAGAGAGAAGGAGGGCGAATCAGTTTAAACAATAACAAATGGGAGCAGTTTGGGGTATATACAAAGCGGGGGAGATTGAGAGACAGTGTCATGGAAGGATCTGTTCTCAGGTTTCAGAAAGCTGAAATGTAGACACTTTGCTGGCATCCTGTAACATGAGCCAGTCTTCCCTGGAAAGATGGGAGAAAGGGATATTGATGTGAGGTCGGATGAGCATTTGTTTTGAAAATTTGTAACTGAAATTGGTTTCAACAGAGTCTATAACTCATTGGGCAGATTCTAACAATAATTTTACTCAGTGATATTTTCATTGAGTGTGACAGAGGGATTGTCTGCACGAGGCCGAGCTAGTTTCCTGGTGCTATCTTAACGAACTCACCTCATTAACTACCCACCCCACCCCATGGTGTCCCTCTCATTCAATGCCAGCCCAATTCTCCCACTCATCATGGCTGGAGGTACTCACCATCGCCCAGATGCCCTGAATATTCCGTGATCCCTGGCACTGATGCCAATCTTTAAAAGGCCAATGGGCACACGGTTGAGCTTTCTCAATTTCGATCTGCCCTGCACAGTTTACCCCGAGCATGGCAGAGAAGGGGCAATTATACCACGGTTTGTCGACAGGGTCACGGAGGTCCTGGTGGATGGGCTAGTAGAGATGGGGGACCATTCTCTTCACAGAGGGTGCCACAATACCACACCCACCAAGTCTGAGCTCACCACCCAGCTCAGTGCAGTATCTGCGGTCTGAAGAAATGACCAGCGATACAGGACAAACATCAATAACCTTCCCCACTCTATCAGGATAAGGCTCACCGTATTATCTCTGCTTCCTCACACTCACTTTATATCTGTTATAACACCGACCCCGAGCAAGGTTCGTGCTCCACCACTCTCACTGCTACATGCAGCACCTTCCCCCCTTCCGTTCAATTTAAACTGCCCTCCAAATTAATAATACAGCATTGATACAACACTGTGGACGGACTCCTTCGGGACACCTCACCATGTCCCCCCACTCCCATTTACACTAACAGCATGGCCACTAACTCCCTCCCTCAATCCCTCCCTCCCTTTCTCCCATTCCAGGAGAAACAGCTTATAATCGGAAAAAGTGGGCCATGCCGGGTGGTGGAGTGCTCAATATCCGTTCCCCCACACACCCCTCCCCCGCCATGTGGGGAGGACCCTGGTATGAGCCGGAGAGGATCGGGATGCCTCGTGCGGAGATTCTGATTCATCCACGTCCCTCCAACCGAGTAAGGAGCAATGTTCAGTGAAGAGAAATTTTCACTTTAAACACTGGCAGCTCCATTTCCTCCGGCGAAACTGAGAAGCCATGGCCCTGATGCTATCTCCCTTTTTCGTCGATCTGGTACAAATGGAATCCCCACGGTCTCGGTGGGCAGGAGGATGGTCTCACAGCACATCGTCCCCACCACCTCACAGGAAGGGAGCACGGAAAGGAACACCTCCTCCTGTAAACAGCTCAGATACTGAAACTAATCTGTGATATTTACTGCTCTCCCCACTTATTCCTGACATCTTCAATAATCTGTGTTCATATACACCCAGGGCCTTCTGCTCCTGCACCCCCTTATAATGATATAGCCTGTTTTATATTGTCTTTCAATGTCCTTCCTACCAAAGTGCATCGCCTCACATTACACCAACGTGTGATTGTCCTGTTAGAGTTCCACACTGTCCTCTATAGTCCTTATAATTCTTCCAGGTTTGATGTCATCTACAAATATTAAGATTGTCATAGCGTCACAGTCCCCATGAAACAACTGAAATCCTGTCACACTCACGATTGTGAGCAAGTGAAATACTGCTATATTCCCACGGATGGAATCAAATAATGACACGCTGTAAGCAGAGCAAGAAAAATCCTGATACACTCCAGACGGAGCGAATGAAATGTTGACAAACCACAGAGCAAGAGAATTCCGGAAAGGCTCCACCTATCTTTATTAACATCAGTGTATTAATGTTATGAAGTTCAAAGTGTGTACTGTACCTTTAAGAGAGGGTTAATGCTGTTTTCTGAACCGAAAGCTTCCAATCACTTGTGATATGAGAGGATGGCACACCCAGAGTGTCAAGGACAACTGAAAATATGTAACTTGGCTGTGAAATAAATCCATGAGTTGATTGCTGTTTGGACAACAATTCGAATTTTACCAATCAGTTTAAATTATACCCCAGGATTCTAAAACCAAATCAAGTTTGAATTTAGTGTTTTTCTAAAATTGAGCCAATGAGATGTTCCGATGTTGTGGATGTTAAGAATGCCGGCATTTTGAAAATTGCAGACAGAGCAAATGCCATCAACACATATGCAAGAGATTAGGGCACACTCTCTATCAAAGGCACCTTCTCATATGAAACATACCCGCAGTAAACAGAAAGAAGATGACCCAGGGAGATCTACAGCCGGAAGAGTACACCAAAAACAACAGCTCCTGTGTGGTTTTCAAATTAATTTATGTAATTTTAATAAGTGTCTTATTGAAAGAGTATATTATTATAGAGTTGGAGTTGGGTAATCAGCTGTTAAGAGAAAGGAGGTCTCAGAGTTGTGAATAGTTGATGTAAAATTTGCACTTTCAGAATTAAGAATTAAAATGATGTTTTTATTTAAACAGTGGAATTTGGGAGTTCTCTGTCACTCATATTTTAACAGTTTGCGAGGTAAATTGAGCATGTCTTTACGTTTGGTTTAAATTACAGGATGGGATTCACGCCGTGTCCTAACAATGGTTGTGTGTGTGTATCTGTGTGTCTCTGTGAGGGGCAGGAGAAAGTGAGGTCTGCAGATGCTGGAGATCAAAGTTGAAACTTTATTGCTGGAACAGCACAGCAGGTCAGGCAGCATCCAGGGAACAGGAGATTCGACGTTTCGGGCACAGGCCCTTCTTCAGGAATGAAGAAGGGCCTGTGCCCGAAACGTCGAATCTCCTGTTCCCTGGATGCTGCCTGACCTGCTGTGCTGTTCCAGCAATAAAGTTTCATCTGTGAGGGGCAGGTCTGGCTGTCTCTGAGGTGTTTAAAGTGATGCATGCCACCCTCTGCTGGCCTCCCCACGCCACTGCACAGGTAATGGCAGAGGGTGAAAACCAACAGGGACCAATTCAGAGAGGGGGAGGGAGAGGGCAACTGCTCACAGCACCATCCAAACTGATGTCTCATCCATGTACTGATCTAAATGTCCTTTAAACGTTGTAACTGTCCCTGCTTTCGCCACTTCCTTTAGAAGTTCATTCCACACCCAAGCCAGCTTCTGTCTAAAATAATTACATCTCATGAATTTTGTAAATCTTTTTTCCTCACTAGGTACTCTATGTAAAGGACGTCAGCCTTTCAGCTTATCTGCACCTCACATGATTTTATAAACCTCGATAAAGTTACCCCTCAATCTCATACTCTCCTAAAAGGTCCCAAACTGTCCAACCTCTCCTTATAGCTCAGTCCCTCCATTTCCAACAACATCGAGGTTAATCTCTTCTGAACCTTCTCCAGAGTAATAATATCAAGATCAATAATATCAAAGTGAATGGTTGAGGTGTGTTCTAAGGCAACGGGGTGACCAAAACTAGAGGACATAGTGTTAAGGCGAGAGGGGAAAATTTAAAAGTGACCTCAGGAGCAGCTTTTTCACACAGAGGGTGGTTTGCCAATGGAATGAGGGGCAGGATGACCAGACTGGACACAGTATTCCAGACGAGGTCTCACCAATGTCCTGTACAAACTCAACATGACGTCACAATTCCGATACTGGAAGGTATGACCAAAGAAGACAAGTGTGTTAAACACATTCTTAACAACACGATCTACATGAGGTGCACATTTTAAAGAATTATACCTGACGGCCTCGACCTCTTTTCTGCAACACCGCCAAAGGCCATACTTTTAATTGTATAGATCCTCCTCTTGTTTGGTTAACCAAATCCAATACCTCACATTATCCAAACTAAACTCCATCTGCCACTCCTCAGCCCAAGTGAGTGATATTACCACCTCTTCAACTTATCCATTTAATTTTACCATTCCTTCCCCCTTTCGAGGAGTCCTGCACACTCAGGCCTTGAATTTCACAAAGACTCTAGGCTTGGTTTGCCTTGTGCAGTTGGGGGGAGGAGGGACAGATTACAGACACAGTCAGTGGGGAGAAGAGTCTGGGCAGTAATCAGCAGCCTGTACTCTTTCATGGTTTTAGGAAGAGGGCAGTCACACGTTAGAGGTGGGTAATATTGATCGGTGTTTTGGGACCAGAAATTATGGTCTTTCTTTATCTCTGGTGTTCAGTAATAAATATCTAGACCTTTCATTGTGGAGAGTGTGCCTGCAGGATTTATGTCCTTAATATTGCAGACTACAGATAATGTTTAACAATGCAAAATATTTTATGTAATACAGCAATGTTAAACAGATTTTAATAAATCCACACGGACTGAAAGCTGGCAGTTAAAATGTGACCCAAATTCTGGGCATGGTTTAGATCTTGCATAGTGGGGAATGCCCCTGCCTCTGAGCCAGATTTCTGGATTTGATTCCAATTGCAGAACATGTGTGATATTCTCCTTAACTCTAGACCAGACGGTCTGGATTCCAGTCCTACCTGTTGTGGAGGTGTGTCACAGCAAGTCCGAACAGGCTGATGAACAAACACACAGGAGAATAATATTGCAGCTTTGGGTCTATTGCTAAGTGGTGATGATGCCCCTATCTCTGGGCACAAACTTCTCTTTTTAAATCCCACAGAGGTGTTTCATGATATGTTTAATCAAACTGATGGAGAAGCAAGAGGTGTCAATATTGAATTTCAGGATTTCGGCCCAGGTTGACGGAAAGTACAGCGATTAGTGTTGATTGGGGTCACAATTCGCAGCAGTGGAGGTTTATAGAATAATAACGGTTATGCATAGGGTGGGCAGTCAGGGTTTTTTTTCCCCGAGTTAGGGAGGTCCAAAACTAGAAGTAATTGGTAAAAGGTGAGAGGGCAAAGATTTTGAAGAGGCCTCAGCGGCACCTTTTAATGCAGAGTGTACAGCGTTATGGAATGAGCTGCGAGAGGAAGTGATGGAGGCTGGTATAACTACAACATTTAAAAGACATCTGGATGCTGTCAGATCTGCTGAACTCTTTCTGTTTCGTTAATAATAAGGTACTTTCATTTTAGCTCTGGTATTCTGAATACATTAAACATTTTATTTTTAAATCACGCAGTGACATATTAACACATCTCCAAATCAACTCGGCCCATTTTCTGCTAAGGGTATGGCTCTGTGTGTGACAGTCGCAATGCTGCACCAACATGGAACAGAGAATGTGATGGAGTCATATTTCGGTCAATTTGCAAGGAGACCCACATTGTACAGTTTGGGAAATGATGAGATTACTGTGTAATTCAACGCAGAGAGGAAGAAAATGTAATCTTCCTAAGAAAGAACGGCCTGCTGCACTCTCTCTCACTCGTTGATGCCCATCACAGCAATGTTAGAAAAAAAATTCCTCAGTCATCTTTGAAACATTATTTTTTATAAAGTCCCCGCAGTATGAAAACAAGGCTTGGTCTTCCCCAGACCCATTTCCCCAGCCTATATATAGGCCCCTGACGAATGCAACTAACCAAGAAATCCCTGAACAGTATGGGTAATTTACCATGACCAATCCACATAGCCGACATATCTTTGGACTGCCAGAGGAACCTGGAGCACCCGTTACAAACCCACGCAGACACGGCGAGAATGTGCAAAGTGCAATTCACACAGTCACCCGAGGCTGGAACAGATCCCAAGTCCCTGGCATGGTGAGACAGCGGTGCTAAAGAGATTTTGTGTATCGGTTGTGTGTGTGTGTGTGTGTTAGTGTTTTTAGAAACAGAAATATCAATTATATATTTGCAATATCCAAACAGTTTGCCATTCATTATTTCATCACATTTTGACTGACATTGCGTTGGATCATAAACGTCTTGCTTTAGCAGGTTGAAAGGAACCAGCCCGGCCTGTTCCTAAAACATATCCTGACCCAGTCTGAGACCTATTTCGTCGGCCATATTACCAACCTCGTTACATTTAACAATTATTGTGAGCCATCGAGAAGTAGGACGAGAAAAGGAAACAGTGACCCAAAAAGCTGGGGAACAATTTACAGATGAGCCTGACTTCTATCATGGGTAAGTTGTTGGAAGTGATTCTGAGGGATAGGATTTAAGTACATTTGGGAAGGCAAGGGCTTATCAGAGGTAGTCGCCATGGCTTTCTACATGGGCAATCATGGATAATTAATTTGATTGAGTTTTATGAAGAGGTGACAAAGAAGGTTGATGAAGGCAGTTTGACAAACATTGTCTACATGGACTTCAGGAAGGTGTTCATAACATTCCGATTGGTAGGCAGATTAGGAAGGTTAGGTCACGTGGGATACAGAGGAAGCTGGGCAATTGGATTCAAATTTGGCTTGAAGTGCGAGGGTTGTTTTTCCACCTGGAAGCTTGTGAACAGCAGGATGCTGCGGGAATCAGTATTGAGTTCATTGCATTGCGTCACTTATATAAAGTATTTGGATATGAACATGGGAGGCATTGTTAATAGGTTTACAGATGATGATGGTTTAGTGAATTATCTCAGAATACAACGAGACCACAATAATTACTTGTGCCAAAGGGGCAAGGATTAAATTACATACAGTGTGGAAACAGGCCCTTCGACCCAACAAGTGCACACCGACCCGCCGAAGTGCAACCCACCCATACCACGACATTTGCCCCTTACCTAACAGTACGGGCAATTTAACATGGCCATTTCACCTGACCTGCACATCTTTGGACTGTGGGAGGAAACCGCTGCACCCGGAGGAAACCCACGCATACACGGGGAGAACGTGAAACTCCACATAGCCAGTCGCCTGAGGCGGGAATTGAACCCGGGTCTCTGGCGCTGTGAGGCAGATGAAGTGACAGATGAAGTTTACTTTAGGTAAATATGAGGTTTTGCATTTTGGGAAAGCAAATCAGGGCAGGGATTGTACACTTAATGGTAAGGTCCTAGGGTGCGTCCCGGAACAAAGGGACCGAGGGCTATGGGGGCATTGTTCCTTGAAAGTGGGGTCGCAGGTAGAGACTGTGGTGCAGGACACATTTGGCATACTTGCCTTAATCAGTCAGAGCATTGAGTATAGGAGTTGGGTGCCATGTTGCGTCTGTACAGGATGTTGGCGTGGCCACTTTAAGAATACTGCTTGAGATGGCTGCAGCAAAGATTGACAGGGGTGTTCCAGGACTGGAGGAATTCAGTTTTATGGAAAGGCTGAAGAAATTGAGGTATTTCCACCCTGGTGTGTCACTGGCTGGCGTTTTATTATGGAGGTTTATGAAATCATAAGGGGCATGGATATTCTGAATATCCACGGTTTGTTTCCCAGATTAGGGGAGTCCAAACCAAAAAGGCATAGGTTGAAGGCGAGGGGGAATAATTTAGTGGAGACCTGAGGGGCCACTTTTCACACAGAGAGTGGTGTGTGTATGGAAAGTGCTGTCAGAGGAAGTGGTGAAGGCCGTTAGAATCGCACATTTAAAAAATGTCTGAAGGACGAGGGATATTGGCCAAATGCTGGCAAATGGGACTAGATCAGATTTGGTTCTCTGGTCCGAGTGGACAGATTGGACTAATGGGTCTGTTTCCATGCTGCATGACTCTGATTGCATAAGAGGGATGAGGAGAGATTCTGAAACGACCTTTGCAGAAGGAATTCTCTTCACAGGAGGTTTAGTGTGCCTCTATCTTTGCAACGATTGAAAGCTGAGTTAGTTAAATATTTGATAGAAAAGTGAGTCACGGATACAGGGACACAGACAGGAAAGTGCGTCTGAGAGCACAACCTGATCAGTCACAATCGTAGTGCCTGTTGGGGTAGGCTCAAAGTATCTAATGACCCACTCCTGTCCCTCATTCACATGTTTCTGTGTTCCATTCATCCCCTCAAACCTGCTAGACAGGAACAGTTGGAGGCTACTCACTGGTATAACCTGGTGCACAGGAACAGAGGAGACCATTCAGCCCCTCAAGTCTGTCACACACGGTTTGGGGTAGTTTGGAAAAGCTAATTAGAAAAACACAGGCTGAGTGTGAAAGATGCCCCTCATTTTCCTTTGCAGAGCTCCACCTTTCTGCAACTTGTGCTCCATTTTTTATTCATGCTATAGACCCAGATTCTCTGTGAATACAGCCCCCATACCTCACCCAGAGGTGGCTGATAAAATCCTCTGGTCTCCCTGACTGCAACATGCAATCACAGACCTTCCAGGAAAATAACATCCAATAACTTTCCAATAACAGAATTGGAGAACATCAGAAACAAAAGCATGTCGTTAACCCGCTAAGCCAGCCTTGCCCTTTACTAAGATCATGACTGATCTTCTCTACGTCTCAAATCCTCTTTCACACCCAATTTTTCACAGACCTCAACTCTCTGATTGGTCGAAAGCCAATTTCTTCCGCTTTAAGTATTTAGCTCCCTTACCACTATGGAAAAGAGAATTGCTGACATTCAGAACTCTCTGTTCTACCTGTTGCTACGAATAAAAGAGATGAACACAAGATCTCAGAAAAGAGTGGCTGGCCCTAATATCGAAGCAGTGTTTGACTGAGGAGGTTGTCAAGAAGCGAAACAAATCTGGATTTATCTGGGAATCAGTGTAACTCCCCTACTGGTTGGAGTCAATCATAGGAAAACGGAAGATGTTTGTGGTCCGTGGATATCCAACATCTCAGTTCCAGAACGTTCCTGCAGGAGATCCTCAGGGTAGCTTCCTCAGCACAAATATTTTCAGCTGCTTCATTAATGTTTTTCCTAAAAATAAGATCATAAGTGGGGATATTTGTTGAAATTACACAATGTTCAGAACGACGTGTCACCCATCAGCTGCTGAAGCAGTCTGTGTCCATGTGCACCAAGACCTGGACAACATTCAGGCTTGTGCTGTTAAAGTGTTTGTAGCAATCATGTAACATTACTGAAAGATGAAACTTAATTTCACAGGGGAAGGAGGAACTCATTCAGCACCTCAATCTTAACAGAATAATAAATACAATACCTGTTGCTAACTACTGTCCTGATATAGAAAGATCCCGTAAAGACAACCACTTGGCAAAAAGACAATTACAAGCACAAATTACAGAAAGCTTTCTATAATTACAGAAAGCTGGCTTTACGTATGTACTTCAATAATCTTACAATGAAGGAGAACACATCATTTTCTGCCCTCGTAACTTAGTTAGGGTTTGATTAAGACGAGATAGTGTGTTGCTGGGAAAGCACAGCAGGTCAGGCAGCATCCGAGGAGCAGAAGAATCGATGTTTCGGGCAGAAGCCCTTCATCAAAGATGATTAGGACTGGTCAGCATGGCATTGTGAGTGGCAGATCATGCCTTGCAAATTTGTTAGCATTCTTTGATAACGTGTCCAGGAAGGTTGACGAGGGCAGGGTGGTAGACGTAGTTGATCCAGATTTTAGTGAGGCCTGTGATAAGGTTCAACATGGTCGACTGCTCTGGAACATTACATCTCATGGAATCCAGGACGAGCTGGCAAATTAGTTACTCAATCGGCTTGATGATAGCAAGCAGAGTGTAATAGTGGAAAGATGTTTATCGGACTGGTGGCCTGTGACTAGTAGAGTGCCTCAGAGGTCAGTGCTTGTCTCATTGCTGTTTGTTATCTATATCAATGATGGATGAGAATGTATAATGTACGATTAGTAAGTTTGTAAATGACACAAAAATAGGTGGTATCGTCGACAGTGAGGAAGGTTATTATAAATTGTAGCAGGAACTTGATCAGCTGGGGTAGTGGGCTGAGAAATGGCAAATGGAGTTTAATATAGATATGTGTGAGGACTTGAATTTTGGAACATCAAATCATGGCGAATGGTAGGGCCTCAAGGACTGTAGTGGAACAGAAGTACCTTGGATATCAGATGCATGGTTCTCTAAAAGTGGAGTCACAGGTAGACAGTAGACAGAAGGCTTTTGGCACACTGGCCTTCATCAGTCAGGGCGTTGCGTATAGAAGTTGAGAAGTTATGTTATGGTTGTACAAGTCTTTGGCAAGTTATGGTCATCTTGTTATCAGAAAGATGTTGTTAATCTGGAAAGACTGCAGAAGGAATTTGTAAGGACGTGGCCAGGACACAATGGTCTGAGTTATAGGGAGAGGTTGAACGAGTTAGGACATTTTCTTACGAGCAGAGTAGACTGAGCAGGGTCTTAGAGAAGTGTGTAAGATCATGAGAGGCATGGATATGGTGGATGCAGTCATTCTTTTTTCAAGGTTTGGAGAATCGAGGACTAGAGGGGAAGGAATAAAAGAGAACCTTAGGGGAAAGTTTTATTTAATTTACTCAGAGGGTGATACGCATAGGGAATGAGCTAACAGCGGAGGTTTTTGAGATGTGTACATTATCAACATTTAAAGAGAATTTACATGAATATTTGGACAGGAAAGGATGAGAAGGACACGAGACAAGTGCAGGGAAATGGGTTGAGTGTGGATGAACATTTACAACGCGGAGTCGAACTTCTCTGTTAGTTAAACAAACACCCAGGAGAGCTCGCCGCGCCTCATAATCTGTCAAAATATGAGTGACAGAGGTTCCGAAATTCCATTATTTAAAGAAAATTAACAATTTATTTTCTTAAATCTAACTTTGAATATGAAACAATAACTGTTCATAAAACTCAAGCCCACTTTTTAACGACTTACTATCTGATTCCACTTCCGTAAAAAAAGATTCAGTTCCACTGATAAAACATTATATTAACATAATCTCAAGACCACAGAGTCTCGGCCCTCTCCGCTATCTTCAATCGTCCATCTGCTGATCTCCTCTTACTGTTTTCACCGCGAGCAGCCTTTACATGAAAAGGTACCTTTGATAGAGAGTATTTTCTAATGTGTTTGAGACCAAGGTATTGATGGGTCGTCAGCTCTTGGACTCTACAGCAGTTGTTCTGCTGTTCAATGGCAGTTTCCCTCCCTCTAATTTTGAAAATACCGGGTTAATTTACCCCATGCCCCATTGAGTTCTTAAATACTTCATTAGTTTCCAAGTGACGAAATAATAACATTAAAATTCCATTGACTTTTGATATTCTGGCCAAAAACTAGGAGAAAGTGAGGGCTGCAGATGCTGGATATCAGAGCTGAAAATGTGTTGCTGCAAAAGTGCACCAGGTCAGGCAGCATCCAAGGAGCAGGAGAATCGACGTATGAGGCATGAGCCCTTCTTCGGGACTGTATAACTCTTTCAGTGGCTCCATTGCCACCACACTGAATTCTCTGGGATGGGACTCATCTTATGCAGTAAATTACCAACATTCACTTTAACTAGTTTTTTGAGTAATCACAGTTTATTAAATCTAATCTCCCAAAGTCTCTAATTTTTCAAATGCAAATTGATCCACAGTATTTCTGTAAGGTTGTCTGAATCTTCCTTTGTGCAGCAGAGATAGCCTGTCTCACTAAGTGAGTCCATTGGAGCAGTGCACTTGGGAGATGATGTACATAGACCCCTCTCCTGCTCGGAATGTTCTGGAATGAAAACAGTTCAGTGATCACTGTCAATACAGTCCTCCCCAGTGTGAGGTCACAGGTTATGCTGAAAGAAGTGACACAAAATTGTGACCGCCTGCTTTTTGAATGAAACTGGCTGCACATATTGCAACGTGCACAGGTCCAGGGATGTACAAGAATAAGTTTGTGATTTTTGGTGGTGATGAAGTGCTTAGAAAGGCTGGTCATGGCATTAATCAACTCCAGCCTCCCCACTATCTTGACCCACTCCAACTTGCCTATCAGACCAACAGATCCACGTCAGATGCCCTATCACTTTCCCTTCGATCCTCCTGAGAACATCTTAACACCAAGAACAACTACGTAAGAATCCTACTCATTAACTACAGTTCAGCCTTCAAAACTATTATCCCCTCGAGACTGATTATTAAACTTAGTGATCTCGGACTAAGTTCCACTCTCTGCAACTGGATCCTCAGTTTCCTGGCCCACAGGCCACGTTCAGTGAAGATTGGGGACAATATTTCATCCTCACTAACATTCAACACTCGAGCCCCACAGGGTTGCGTAAACAGCCCCCTACTGTACTCACTGTTTAACCATGACTGTGTCGCCAAATATCAGGCCAATGCCATTTACAAGTTCCCTGATGACAACACCATAGTCGGTTTAATCTCAGATGGCGACGAAACAGACTAGATACGGGAGGTGGAAAACCTGGAAAAATGGTGCACTCAGAACAACCTAGCTCTCAATGTCAGCAAAACCAAATAACTTAATAGTAACTTTAGGCGGGATATTACTCATGTCCCCCAACAAATTAACAGCAGAGAGGTGGAATGAGGGCAGAGTGTCAAGCTCATGGGAGTGGTCATTCACAAGAAGATTTCTTGAAATCTTCATGTGGATGCATTGGTTACAAAGGTACAACGACATCTCTTCTTCCTGAGGCAGCTGAGGAAATGTGGCATGAGGGCCAATACCCTTGCCAACTTTTATAGGTGCGCCACCGAGAGCATTCTGTCTGGATGTATCATTACCTTTTATGTCAGCTGTCCCATTCAAGATTGGAAATGGTCACAGAGAGTAGTGAACTCGGCCTGGACAATCACAAAAGTCAACCTCCCAGTTTTCAGAATCCGTCTACCACGCCCGTTGTCAAGGCAAGGACCCCAGCATTCTCAAAGATCTATCCTACCCTGGCAATGTTTTTTCTACAACTCTACCATCGAGGAGAAGGTACAGAAGGCTGAACACACACACCAGCCGATTTCATAACTGTTTCTACCTTACTGTTGTTAGAATACAGAATGGACTCACAAACTCTGACCACTCGCCTGTACCTGTGTTTTTCTTTTTGCCGCTGTTTACCCATCATTTACTTATCTATGTTACTTCAGTGTGTGTGATCTGCCTGTATTGCTCGCAAGACAAACGTTTTCATTGTGCCTCGGTACACGTGACAATAAACTCAACTCAATTCAATTCAGTTCAAATATTTGTAAGTGGACGGGTGACCAGAAGAGAAATGCAACTAGAAAGGTGTATATGATGGTTTAGTCAGAAACAGCACTGAGACCAAAGTGAAGACTGGGGATATTGTGGAGGTGGTAGTGCTCAGTTTTAGTGATAAACGGAATATTGATATTTCAATAAGCTTTGGTATAAATGGGGCAATCGTGGTTAGGACCACGTTTGTTCTTCTTCAGTTATTTGGAACTAAAGTGTAAGAAGTTCCTAGAACAGGAATGGAGTTTGTGATTGAAAGTGAAAACAAAAGTGGACATCTTTACCAAATATAATCAACGGAAATAGTGATGGTATTCACAATGGGTTACATATTAAATCAAGGGACAGAGATAGACTTACCAGGAACACCAGCAATAACGAGGATGGGATAGTATCCTGCTTGTATAATCATCAGTACAGCTTTCATCCGCAATGTTAACGATGACCATTTCAGAGAAAGCCAGTGAAGACCATCGGATAAACTCCTGTCCATTCTTGTTACATTCCAATCTAATGTTCTCAGATTCTGATCCATTCTTGGAACATTCCAGTCTAATGTTCTCATATTCTGATCCATTGTTGGTACATGCCAGTCCAATATTATGAGATTCTGATTAATTTTTGGAACATTCCAGTCTAACGTTCTCAGATTCTGATCTGTTGTTTTAACAATCCAGTCTAATGTTATCAGGTTCTGATCTCTTGCCTCTCTCTGAAGCTGCTGATTCCAATGATGTTGAGGATGCTGCTGCCTCTGATACAATGGGATAACACATTGAAAGTAGCCACTTATTAATAGAAGAGGGAAACCCTCCAGTGACACAATTAGAATCCATGGAGACTGACATCAATCTCAGTCACTGTGTTCACCCGCTTTCATTACGACTCTTTTAATGCAACAACAATACCTCGTCTGGATGGGATGTTGACATCGCCTGCTATTGGTGTTATTGTCCATCGCCAATCACTCCAACAATATGCGAGGTAAAGGTGAAAGATGTTGCTTTCTCTTCACTGTTTTGATGACTCTGCTGTGTAAATCACAAGTCATGCTCAATGAAATGATATTCCTAAGAGCCAATTGAGTGGTTGTTACTGCACTGAAGTCTCCTCCCCCTCAACAAGTATCATTCTGGAAACTGCCTCTGGGGACAACTGCCCTGAACACAAGAAATACAGGTTTCTCTGGTCCTTCCTCTCACTTTTGTAGTAAGGCAACAGTTCATCTTTAACCAATGCACTTCAATAATATGTTTCTAAAGGCGCGTACATCTTATTGCACAATTTATACGCCTCTTCTTTTTCAGATTTTTGTCCTTAGTCCACAAGTAAATGTTATGTTTACAATTACCTTTTTATTGGGATTAAAGCTTCAGCGACAATTTATATGTGCCCTTGGTTAAGAAACAGAAAGGAATAGGAGACGGTGACTGTAGAACCTGGAGAGGAGTAAAGTGATATCCCTCCCAAGTCACCAATATCTTCTTGACAGACGGAATAAAGTAAAACATAGAGAAAGAAACATAATACAGTGTAAACACAACAGGATAATTTGAAATCGAGGAAAATTATTTTATAATCACTCTTTAATCAGTGTGGGTGCAGACAGGTAAGATTGTTCATATTTGCAAAACACATTCACAATCATAAACAAATAAAATGTTAAAAAATATGATGCATATGATGTCCAAAATTTAAAGAACATTGAAACATTATTTGATCCACTTTTGAGATGTCATGATCCTCTTCTATCAACGTCCCCTCCCTTTCTGGGATTCCCTGCTCCAGTCTCTCAAACTTAACAGGATGTGTGTTCTAAATTCCTGCTTTTGATGTGCCAACTTCTTTCTGTTAATACAATTTCTACCAGGAAATAAATATATGGTCCTGCTGGGTTCTGTCAATAGCTGGTATCTTTAATATTGTTGGAGATAAATGCTCTCAAATCAGACCCAGCATTTGAACATATTACTGTTACACATACACAGTACAGAGGACCACAGCACACAGGAGGTACCAAAACAAATAGGGAAGGACATCGACTTCTATCAGTAATGTCGTTTTCTCTATTTTTACATCTCATCATCTATATTCTCCCTCCTTTCTCTCTTTGTATCCCATTAATAAATCCTCCAATTATTCTCCATGTCCCATCTCTCAATTCCCTTTCGTTTACTTTACATCTATTGCTCTTTTCTTGCTGTGGTGTGATTATAATTGAGTAACGTAACTACAAAGACATGAAGGAGGAGCTGGCCGGAGTTAATTGGAACGGGAGCCGAGCAAAAAAGACCATGGAGCATCAATGGCAACAGTTACTCGGGATAATTCGGAATCACATCAGAAAATCATCCGAAAGAAGAAGAAACGTACTCAGGAATGGACAAGGCAGCCGTGAGTGATAGGAGAAGTCAGAGACAGCATCAAACCAAAAGAGAAAGCATCCAATGTGGTGAAGATTATTGAGAATCCAAAGGATAGAGAGACCTATAATTACCAGCAGAGGATAACTAATGTAAGCAATAAGGAGTGGAAGAAGAAATAGGATGGTCAGATTGGAAATGATGTAACAGAAGATTGCAAGAGGCTTTAAGATAGGCAACAGGGAAGGGAGGGCGGGAAGAGTAAACATTAGACTGCTAAAAATTAGTCTGTGATAGTTTGTGGGAAAGAAATAAATAACAGGAGTTGAATAGATACTTTTCATCAGTTCACAAAATGGAAGCATCCAGTAGCCTACCAGAACTTCAAGAGAGTCAGTGGGCAGAGGTAATGATAGTGACCACCACTAAGGAGAAGTTGCTGGGGAAGCTGAAAGGTCTGAAGATGGATAAATCACCCAGGCCAGATGGACGGCACCCCATTCTTCTAAGAAGATTGCTGAGGTTGTTGCAGAGGTCCTGTTGGTGATATTTCAGGAATTTTTCAGGAATCACTGGAGTCAGGTAGGGTCCCAGAGGACTGGCAAATATAATCACTGTTTTAGGAGAGAGGGATGCAGAAGACAGGAAATTACAGGTGGCCAGCCAAGTTGCAATTATTGGAAAGAAGGCTTAGTGGATGCTTGGGTTTATGGATAGTGGCATAGAGTATATAAAAAACAAGGAAGTCACAGAGTTCTGCGTTTAATCTATAGCATGACAAGGCTTGGAATTTACAAACGCTCTTGCAAAGAGCAGACTTGCAAGTACGTTTGAAACAAAGCAAATCAGTTCGAAACAGACAGAAGCATATGTAACAAACAGACTGTTACCTAGAACCTGTTGGTAAGATGTGGGGAGCAGCTTGTGAATAAACAGACGGAAAATAATCTGTCAAAAGAGCACGACTAAAGCTGTTGCTGCGGAAGTCCCAATGATGTAGTCTATTTCACCAGATATTTGGAAAGATCCCTGACACATTCCCCATTGCTTAGAAACGCAACATAAACCTTCCAGATGAAGCAGCATTTTACTTGTACTCTTTCAATCCAGTCTCCTGTCATTACTGCTCACAAAGCAGTGTCCCTTACGTTGGGGAGACCAAACAGAGATTGCATTGAGGAACACTCCCACTCTGTCTGTAGGAATAACCCTGACCTTCTCATTGCATCCGATTAAAAAATGAAACAACCTTATTCTCATGTTAACGTCCCGTTCGAATGAAGCACAACCCAAGCTCGAGTAACACTTACTGAGTTTCTCTAGAAACGAATAGTCAATTCAAATTTTCAATAAAAGAACTGCAGATAATGCAAATCTGACAAAATCAAATGTTGGTGAAGAAACTGGAAGCTTTGAAGGGTCATTGAACGTAACAAAAAAATAACTCTGCGTTGAGATGCTGCCAGGTCTGCTCAGTTTCTTCAGCAATTTCTGTTTGTAAACAGGTTCCACAGACGTGTACCAAAGCTGCTCAAACGCCCTGTCCAACACGGAGCTCCACACAACTAGGAAATTAATGATAACGCAGGCTGCACAAATTTATTGGCTCTGAAACTACATAAGGCTGGCATTACTGACATTACAGTGCTCTTAATCATGTTAATGGAGATAAACAGAGGGAAACACATTCACTTCAATCACAGTGGATGGCACAACTGGAAAGAAAAAGGATTCAGATGAATTGGTTAAAGGGTTTTTGAGGGATGTAACAAATTAGAGCGATGACACCGTGGAGAGACCCACAGCAGAATGAGAACATTAAAATAGAAGTGTTACCTCATCTGAAACCCGAGGAGATCACTGAGTACAGGGCTGATGAGTGTATAGGTCTCAGTGTGAATTCAGAGCAGGCAACAGAATCGCTTTACAGATTTTGAAGCTAAAAACAGAACATTCATGTGGTGGTGCAGAGCAGCAGCAGAAGCTGAATTATATTCAACCACAATCTGTAATTAATGCCCTAGATAATCCCTCAGACTGCCATTACCATGAAGCCAATCTATGTTTCAGTGACAGTGTGGGTGAATATGACAGTCGGAACCATGTGTACCTGAACCTGATGATAACCCATTAAAACAACCACAATTGACTGGTTACATACAAATGAGCAGGACTAACATCTGATCAAAAGGGTCAAATGACCCTCACACCAATAGATCACATCGAAGCTCTGTAGCCCTGCCACATCCAGTCATAAATAGTGATGGATAATTAAGAAATTCACTGGAAGAAGGGTTCAACAAATATCTGAATCCTAAATAACAGAACAGCGTTGTACATCATTGTAAAAGACAAATTTGGACTATCTCCGCCATCCTCAACCAGAAGCGTTGAGTCTATGACCCACCACACCCTTCCTGTGATGCCAAGAGTATCACCGATGCCAGACTTCAACCAATTCGATCGGCTGCACGTGACATGAAGAAACAGCTGAACACAATAGACAGGACAAAGGCAATGGGCCCTGACACCATTCCTCCAATAGGACTGAAGATTTGTGCTGCACAACAAGACGTGTCCCTGGAGAAGAAGTTTCATTCCAGTTCCAAATCTGACATCACCCTGGCAATGTGGACAATTACTCAACTATGTTCCATCCACTGAGAAGAGAATAATTACAATCTGACCAATTACCACCACCTCAGTCCCATCACGACAGTCAAATTGGTGGGAGTTCTTTTTGACAGAGCTGTCAAGCAGCAAAGAAATAACCTGCTCAGTGTGGTTTCCGATAGGTCCCCATGTGGAGATGGTGCTGTTGAGGAAATGTCACTGGATTACTAATCCAGACCATGTTAATGCAATGGCAGCTGGTGGAAGTTAAAAACAATTAATAAAGTATCGAGTTGTAAAATCTGGTGTCAGTCATAGTGACCTTGAAGCCAATGTCGATTGTAAACATCTATCGCCTTCCTCAATGTACTTTCAGCAAGTAAATCTCCCGTACTTTCCTGGTCTGGCCTAAAAGTGACTCCAGGCACACAGACATGTTACAAACTCTTCAATGGTCTCTGACACAGCCGATCAAGACACTCACTTATATCAAACTGCTCTGAGGTCTTAAAGGATAAACCCGGTCAGAGCACCAGGTCCCTGCCTCGGTATCGGAAAAGGGAATGGGAAACACAGTTCAGTTGACACTGCAGTGACCTCCTTCCTAACATCTGAGAGCTTGTGACAACATTTGCAGAGGTTTCCTGCAGACTGAACAGAAATATCGGGAAGGGAATATGTCATACAACACATTGAGCCCTTCCACATTCTCATTCATGGAGAAAATCTCCTCAATGCACTTATCCCACATTATGTAGGCATCCCTTGATGTGATGAACTGTTGGAAAATATAAAATAGGAACTGCTGTAGTTTCTTCTCTCCATAGAGCTTTCTAACCCATCCTTTAGAATGATGGCTGATCCTGTGTCTCCACAGCATACTCCTACCCTCTTCATTCTTTTAATAGCTAGAAATCCTGATTTTTTTTCAGTTTCTTGGCTTCCACAGCCTTATGTGGGAAAGGATTCCCCAGGTTCACCAACTTCTAAGTGCAGACATTTATTCTCATCTCAATGCAGTGTGACCTGCCTGTACCTAATACTGTGGCCCCTTGCTTTACACGTCAGAGCCAGGCGAATTATCATCCCTGCTTCCAATCTGTCTCACCCTGTCAGAGTTTTAGATATTTCACTGAGATTGCCACATATTTTCCAAAACCCGATGGAATACAGGCCCAGTCGCCCCAAACTGTTCTCCCCAACATGCCTGTCATCCCAATGATCAGTCTGATTATCCTTCGCTGCTCTCCCTCATTGTCAGGTTTGTCCTTTATTAGGTAAGGAATCCAAAACTGCACACGATATTGCACCATATTTGAGATGTGGTCTCACCAAGGCCCTGTACAGCTGCAGTAATACACCCTTACTCCTGGACTCAAATCCCCTTGAAATGAAGGTCAGCACACCATTTACTTTCCTACTTGCTTTATTTTCCTGCAATAATTCGTTCAGTGACTGGTGTACATAGAGACCAGATGCTTTTCAATGTTACAGCTACCCACGTGGTGTGACTGTGTATACTGGTCAGCGTGCCAATGCCATTCCCAGTATTGACTTCTGGATTCAGAACTCACTGACCTTCATGGGCCTCGGAGAGCTGCACAGAAGGAAACAACAAAAGGAAGCACAATTCCCTTTGTAGATCAATATGTTTCAACTTATCCCTTTACAATTGGTAGGCTGCCAAACTATTGTTCCCACCAAAGGGCACAGCTTCACATCTACTCAGTCTGCTCTCCATCTGCCACATATGTGCCCGTTCACCCCACTTGTGTCAGTCACCTTGGAGACTTTTTAAAACGTCCTCACCCATTTACAATCACACATCCGTTAGCGCTGTCAACAGGCTGAAATATATTGGATTTAATTCCTTCAACTGAATGTTTAATTGGTATTGTGAACAGCTGGGCCCAAGCACCGCTCCCTGTGATACATCAGCAACCTTCCTCTGATTAAAAAAAAGAGTTTCTTTTTCAATTTATATATTGTATGGATCTGGGTGTCACCAGCACATATTGCCTGTCCCTTGTTGCCCTGGCGAGAGTGGTGCTGAGCTGCCTTCTTGAACCGCTGCAGTCGTGAGTTGGGAAGATGGTGTCTGAGAATCTTTGGTGTATCGTTTCAGTGTAGCTTGTCGATAGTGCACACTGCTGCTGCTGAGCGTTGATTGTGCAGCATTGTGGATGAAGTGACAGTCAAACTGGCTGCTTTGTCCTTGATGGTATCAAGCTTCTTGAGTGTTGTTGTGGCTGCACTCATCTCGGCAAATGGGGAGTATTCTATAACACTTCTGATTTATGCATTGAAGATAATGGACACCGTTTTTGCGTGGCGAGTCCAGTGAGTTTCTGAGCAATGATTACCCCCCAGGCTTTTGATACTGGGGGATTCAGTGGTGGCACCACTATTGAATGCCAAGGGGCAGTGGTTAGACTGTATTTTAGTGGTGATGGCCACGGTCTGGCATTTGTGCTGCGTGAATATTACTTGTCAGCCTGGATACTGTCCAGATCATGTCGCATTTGGATTCGGATTGCTTCAGTATCTGAGGAGCCACAAATGTTGCTGAACATTGTGCAATCTTTGGCGAACATCCCCACTTCTGACCTTTTAATAGAGGGAAGGTCATTAACGAAGCAGCCCTGAAGATGTTTGGGCCTAGGCCACCGCCCGAGGGACACCTGCAGACTTGTCCTGAAGCTGAGATGACTGCCTTTCTTCAACCATGACCATCTTTCTACGTGTCAGGTATGATTCTAACCAGCGGGGAGTTTGCCCCGGATACACATTGATTCCCGTTTTGCTAACAACGCTTGATGCCACACTTGGTCTAAGGCAGTCTTGTTTTAAAGGGCTGTCACTCTTACCCCGCCTCTGGAATTCAGCACTTTTGTCCATGTTTGAACCAAGGTAATGAGATCAGAAGCTTAGTGACCCTGGGAGAGCCCAACCTGAGCGTCCCTGAGCAGGTTGTTGCTGAGCAAGTGCAGCTTGAAAGCACTGACTCCTTCCATCACTTTATGGATGATCGGGAGTAGACTGATGGGTTGGTAATTGACTGGGTTCAGCTTTTTCTGTATAGGAGATACAGGTTTTCAGGACTGTTGCCAGAATGTTTTCGGCATGTGTACCCTTTGGAGTATCCAGTGTCTCCAACCGCTTCTGGATATCGCGTGGACTGAATCAAATTTGTTGATGACTGGTAACTGAATTGCTGAGGACCCCTGGAGGAGGCTGAGATGGATCATCCACTCAGCATTTCTGACTGAAGATTGTTGCGAATGCATCAGCCTTATCTTATACACTGAGGTGCTGGGCTTTTCCATCATTAAGGAGGGGGATATTTGTGGAATCTCTTCCTACAGTGAATTGTTTAATTTTCCCCAACGTTTCTCGACTGGAGCTTAGATCTGCTGCGTTGTTTGTTGGATCACTTCGCCCTGTCTATCACTTACTGCTTATGCTGTTTATCGCCCAAGTTGTCCTGTTTGGTGGTTTCACCAGGCTGACATCTCATTTTCAGCTATGACTGGTTCTGCTCCTTCCCTGCTGCACACTCCATTGAACCAAAGTTGATCCTCTGGCTTGATGTTAATTGTTGCGAGGGGGATATGCCTGACAGTGAGGATGTGGAGGAGCACACTTCTGCTGCCATTGATGACCCACTACACCTTATGGACACCCAGACTTGGGCTGCTAGATCTGTTCAAAGTCTGTCCTATTTAGCACCGTGATAGTATCACCCAAAAGAGCAATCGACCCAGACCCATTCCCCCACACCTAACACATTGGGCAATTAAGCGTGGCCAATTCACCTAACCTGCATATCCTTGGACTGTGGGAGGAAACCGGACACCCGAAGGGAACCCACGCAGACACGGGAAGAATGTGCAAACTCCACACAGACAGTTTCCCGAAGTGGGAATTGAACCCAGATCTCTGGCGCTGTGATGC
This sequence comes from Chiloscyllium plagiosum, assembly GCF_037043375.1. Classification (NCBI taxonomy): domain Eukaryota; kingdom Metazoa; phylum Chordata; class Chondrichthyes; order Orectolobiformes; family Hemiscylliidae; genus Chiloscyllium; species Chiloscyllium plagiosum. The sequence goes on along the minus strand of NW_028270178.1, from coordinate 65,549,588 downwards.
AGCAGTGCTAACCACTGCGCTACCGTACCGCCTGACTTACTTACTATATACTTACTATGTTCTATGTTACATGTATTATATCATTTTACCACAACAGACTTGATTTTCCTAGTATTGTTCGGAAATTCTGTGAAGACAGGACTGAAGTAGTGACTTCATAATTCTGCCATTTCCATGTTCCCTATTCTCTATTCTCTGGTCTCAAACTGGAAGGAAGCTGCACGAGTTTTCTCATATTTCTCAAATTGACATAAGTTGACAATTTATTACAGTTCATTCTTATAACCCTTGTGAATATACTCTTCAGAAACCTATCAATCCCTGCCTTAAGCTGCTCCATGATTCCACACCATACACTCACAGGAGCATAGACTCTGTGCCGTCAGAAATACAGCATGATCTATATTAGTCCCACTTTCCTACACCAGGCCAATAGCCTGCAATGTTATGACACTTGCAATTGCTCATCCAAGTAGTTTTTAACGGTTGTGAGGTTACCCGTGATAATTCCCCTCTCAGGAAGTACATGCCAGACCCCAACACCCACTGGGTTAAAAAATCTTTCAACCCTCACTAAACCTCAAACCCTTCACTTGAAAAGTGTGCTCCCTTGTTCTTGACCCTCTGAGCTGAAAATGTGTTGCTGGAAAAGCGCAGCAGGTCAGGCAGCATCCAGGGAACAGGAGAATCGACGTTTCGGGCATAAGCCCTTCTTCAGGAATGACCCTCTGACTAAAGGGAACAGCTGCTGTCTATCCACCCTGTCCATAGTCCTTGTAATCTTTTCCTTCTGAATCACATCCACCTCAGCCTTCTCTGCTCCAATGTAAACAACCCGAGCTTATCCCGCCCATCTCCACAGATGATATGCTCCATCCCAGGGAGCATCCTGGTGAATCTACTCTGCACACCCTCCAGTACCATCACGTCTTTGCTGTAATGTGGTTCACAGATTTGCACACAGTACTCCATCTTGGCCTAACCAAAGCCCTGTACAGCTCTTATAATCTACGCCCCGATTAATAAGTGCTACACCCAAAGTTCACTTCGAAACTAACCTATTAGCTTGTCCAGTCACATTCAGGGATGTGTGGAGAAGCAACCTCTGACCTTCCTAGTGTGTTGCCATTCATTGAGTCCTCCCCTGTCTGGCTCCTTCTTCCAAAGTGCACCACCTCAAATTTATCAGGGTTACATTCCATCTGCCATTGATCTGCCAATCTGACCAATCCATCTGTACCTTCCTGTAACATAAGACCTTCGTCCTCACTGCCAACCAACCAGGCAAGCACAAACTTACGTATCACAACCCTCGCCCCCTCCACCCACCCACGTCCATTCACATCTGCACCATTTATGAATAACACAAATAATAAGGGACGCAGCACTGATGTCTGTGGTACCCAAGGGATCACTGGTCTCCAATCACACAAACAGTCTTCTCTCACCACCCTTTGTCTTCTGCCACTAAGACAATTTTCGTTGTAACTTGTCAAGTTATCCTTGATTCCAAGAGATTTTACTTTATTCTTCACTATGGGACTTTGTCAAAGGCCTTGCTGCAAAACTAAATAAGCGACCTCCTTAAACTAATTCAAATTCGTTAGTAGTGATGTCCCTCTGATAAAGTGATGATGGTTATCCCTGATCAAACCATGCCACTTTGATTGAAGTTCAATTTTCTCTTTCCCTATTTTCTCCCGTAGTTTCCCGAGCAGTGATGTAATACTTGCTTGTCTATTGTTCTCTGGTCTATCTCTACCATCCTTACTGTGAAGTCGAATCGCATTAGCTGTTTTCCAGTTCTCTGGCGCCTCCCCTATGGTCAGATCCTAATTATATTTTTCAGTCAGGGTCTTTCCTCCATTGACTCCAACAACAGCCTGTGATACAACTCATCCAGGCCTGGCAATCAGTCCAATTTTATACCAGACAACGCACGCAGTACTGGTACTGTGGGTGGCACAGTGGCACAGTGGTTAGCACTGCTGGCTCACAGCGCCAGAGGCCCGGGTCCAATTCCCGCCTCAGGCGACTGACTGTGTGGAGTTTGCACATTCTCCCCGTGTCTGCGTGGGTTTCCTCCGGGTGCTCCGGTTTCCTCCCACAGTCCAAAGAATTGTCCGTAGTGTTAGGTAAGGGATAAATGTAGTGGTATGGGTGGTTTGCGCTTCGGTGGCTCGGTGTGGACCTATTGGGCCGAAGGGCCTGTTTCCACATTGTAAAGTAATCTAATCTAATCCAAACGCCTCAAATACCTGCTCGCATATTATGTCAATCTGTTTAAGAGCTTCCCCGTCCATCTTCTCGAATTCTGTACCTGCCTCCTCCTTCTCCCAAGTAAAACAGATGTGAAGCTCTCAGTCACAATCTCTCAATGTTCTTCAGCTTCACACACAGATTCCTCCCTTGGATTCAAATGGACACTAACTGTTCGCTGGTTATTCTGTGCTACTTGTACGTATAGAATATCACGGGATTCTCCCTAATCGCGCCTGCGTGCACTTCACCATGTCCCTCTCTTATTCAATCCCCACGATGTTTCTAAGTTTCTAAGATTCACTACGATCACCTCTCATTATTTGAATCTCGAGATCACAGGCTGGGTTTCCCCATTAGGCAATCATGCCATTTTAGGGATTAATCTGGAGATTGCCCTTTGCAGTTCCTCTATACTCTGTACTCAGTATATTCTTTCTTAGAGGGGGACACCAAAACAGTACACAATACCTCAACTTTAGTCCCATCTACATTCTATGCACCTGGTGCACGACATCTTCTATATTCCAATTACATTCATATGAATCTAAACCTATGTTTTACTTTCCCATTTGCGTATGTTCTTCCCACTACCTTTCGCTTTAACTTTTCTAATGATATTAGTGTGAGTTCTTAAAAGAATCCTCCTGAATATCAAACTTTACGTTATCCGTTGGTTCCTCATTGCTGATGTCGACAAGAATCATCTTCAATGCATTCGAAAAAAATGTTTGCTACTTATATTTTCCTTTCATCGATATGTTATCATACTCCACAGTTTTGCCATTACCTTATATATGTCTAGTAGCATGTTCTTTGTAATTGAGTCCAACAGACACCCGACTGCAGATGAGAAGTTACTGGTCTGTAGTCCCCCACTCTCCATCTTCATCCTTTCTCAAACTGGTGGGTAGTATTTTTAACCGTCTCTTATCCCGATTGGCCACCTGCCTTTCGGGAATGTGTCGGAATATAACGTGAAAATCTGAAATGCAATCAATATGACGATTGCTGCTTCCACTGATTTCTTTTTTAATGAAGTAAATCTGGTCAGTCAGATCGATCAACATTCAATCCAGCTGTCTTTAAAATACTGCCTCATCACTGATATGAATGATCTTAGACTTTACTTACACAATTCCATGGTCACTTGGTATTTCTGGGAGAATTTATCGATATTCTTCTATGAAGACAGACACAAAAAATGTTTATTTTCCCTGTAATGTCTCTGTTTTCTACAATAAATTATCCTGTCTGCACACTCACTGTTCCACATTTGACCTTGTTTTTATTTTTGTTTCATACATTGATAGAAGATTTTTAGCAGATTTTAAGTTGTTTTTTTTGTTCGCATGCTTTTTTCTCTTTCTGATTTTTTGCTCAGTTTCTTTCTCCTCCTTTGATGGGGCATACTTTACTCTGAATCCAGTGGCTTACTACAATACTTGACATTTGTCGAAGCTACTTCCTTTGGTCTAATAGGTAAATGGGGTGGGGGGGGGGGGGGGAGATGGGCGTTGTGCTAGTAACATGTCGGAGAGGAAGGTGGATTGGATAGTTGGAAAGGAAGATGGTCACATAGGAACATTCAAGAGGGCGGTGCCCAGTTGGAAGGTTAGACTGGGATAAGGTGGGAGGAGGGGAAATGGGGAAACTGGTGAAATCCACAGTGATCCCCTGTGGTTGGAGGGTCCCCAGGCGGCCGATGAGGCGTATTTCCTCCATGCGTCAGGTGGTTAGGATTTGGCGATGGAGTAGTCCCAGGGCCTGCATGTCCGAGGTGGAGTGGGAGGGAGAGATAAAGTATTCAGCCACAAGATGGTGAAGTTGGTCAGTGTGTCTGTACCAGAGATGGTCTCTAAAATGATCCACAAGTTGCTGTCCTGTCTCGCCGACGTTGAGGAGCTCACATCGGGTTGAATGGATGCAGTAGATGAGGTGTTCTGTCTCCCTTCATTCCCTATCACTTTTAACGCCTCCTTCATCTACCTCTCACATTCCAGGCTACTTCCCCCCGCCACACCCCCTCCCATTTATCTCTCAGCCCAGTTGGCCCACAAGCCTCATACCTGATGTAGGGCTTCTGCAAGAAACGTCAATTCTCATGCTACTAATATGCTGGCTGATCGGCTGTGCTTTTCCAGCAAAACATTCTTCGACTCTTATCTCTAAAATCTGCAGTCCCCACTTTCTCATCACATCTTCATGACTTGCATGACTCAGATTCATAACCGTTACTTCAAATAAAACAAAAACTGTCGTGTACTCAAACATCATAAAATAAAACCAACAGAGGCAGCACCGTTTGATTCCAGTCTCGGGTGACTGTCTGTGTAGTCTTCACATTCTCCCTGTGGCTGTGTGGGTTTCCTCCGGGTTCTCCAGTTTCCTCCCACAGTGCAAAGGTGTGCAGGTCAGGTGAATTGGCCATATTAAACTGCCCATAGTGGTAGGTGCATTAATCAGGGGGAAACCGATCTGGGTGGATTACTTTCAGGGCTGATGTGGACTTTTTGATCCGAAGGGCCTGTTTCCATACTGTAGGGAATCGAATCTCAAATGAAAGGTTGCAGTCACTGTTCCCAAATGGTGCTTTACAGCAAAGTTTTCAATTAGCTCTTATGATCATCCAACACCAATTCCTAAATAACCTGATCTCGAGCTCGGTGCTCGAACTAATGTTAATACAAACCATCTCACACGTGTTTATGTAATCCATTTTCCCAGCATTAGCGTTCAGTTGGGTTAACACAGTTTGATATAATTTAAACAGTACATTATTACTGCAGTAAACACAAACGTGTATATCCCATTTCCTATTTTATAACATGCCTAACGTATGTATTGCAGATTTCACTTTGATATATAAGTCCCATCAATGCTTACTCCTCCTTGCTGTTTCTGAGTTCCACCTTATATGATTCAGTGAAATCTCAGTGAAGTGGGTCCTGGGGAGATTAATGGTAGAGATCATCTCGCCACATCGTTTATGCTCTTCTCAAGCTTTATTGTGAGATTGTCTCCAGAATTCCCGTTATGCTGATGGAGTAGAGAAGGACAAAGATCTTTCAACAATGCTGTCTATTCCTTGCGTTTTGATCGAAGTGGTGCTGGAAAAACACAGCAGCTATAGCAGCAGCAACGCTTTACCAGCCTGCTGTAAGGTTCCCACCCAGGATACAGCAGGTTCAGCTGTCGCAGGGATACACAGGGCAAAAGTGAGGACTACAGATGCTGGAAACCGGATTTTAGATCAGAGTGGTGCTGGAAAAGCATAGCATGTCAAGCAGCATCAGAGGAGAAGAAAAATCGACGTTTCGGGCAAAAGACTTTCATAATCAATTCTTGATGAAGGGCTTTTGCCCTAAACATCGATTTTTCTTCTCCTCTGATGCTGCCTGACATGCTATGCTTTTCCAGCACCACTTTGATCTAAACTCTGGTTCCCAGCATCTGCAGTCCTCACGTTTGCCCTGTGTATCACTGCGACAGTTGAGCCTGCTGTAACGTGGGTGGGAGCCTTACAGCAGGCTGGTAAAGCGTTGCTGCTGCTGTACAGGGTCTTAGTGAGGTCACATCTGGAGTATTGTGCACAGATTTAATCCCTTCACTGAAGAAAGGATATTGTTACACTGGAAGCAGCTCAGAGATGGTTCCCTCAACTGATTCGTGTAATGAAGCTGTTAGCTTACAAGGAAAGGATGGTCAGGGTGATCCAATACACACTGGACTTTACAAGAGTGAAACATGATCTTATTTCAACATAGATGACCAGAAGGAGTCAGCAACAGAAGCCAAATACATACATAATGGAGAAATCCATGCCATTCTCCTGCCTGTTACACAGGAATAACAGAATAATATTCAGGCCTTCAACCCTGTTACACCAGAACAGGACGAGGCTGTTCATCCCTTGGGGCCTGATATACAGTTATAGGAGGAGGCCAATCAGCCCTTCGAGCCTATAACCCTGAGCCCAGAGTCGGCTTTCACGGACCAGTATCCTGCTACACATCAACAGGATCACTCCATTCAGCCCCGTCAAGTCTGTTACACTGGAACTGGAAGAGGCCACACAGTGACTGGAGATTGTTATGCTGGGACAGCAGGAGGCCATTCAGTCCCACTGAGCTTATTGCAAGTGAATTGGATGAGGATATAAACTATCTGAGCCTTTTTCCATGAGAAAAGGAGGAGGTAATTCAGACAATTCAGACAGGGAACATAAGAAGACCAATCATTCCCTCGTTCCCATGTCAGGGATGCATGAGGAGACCGTTCAGTATATCCAGCGTTTGATGGAGGATTATGAGAAGACTCATCAGCCGCTCGAGCTGTTACACAGCAACATGAAGCTTCCATTATCCCCAACCCTCTAACACTCAACAGGTGGAGGTCATTCAGTCCTTGGAGACGACAACATCGGATCACCAGAAAGACGTCAGCTCATCGATTTTGTACACCAGCAGGATGATTAGTCCGTTCAGCCACACATGCCTCTTACACAATATTTGGAGCAGATCTCTTAAAAACGTGTGCCCAATAAACAGGAATTCAAAGAAAAGGAAAGGTTTTCTAAAGGGAAGAACTTATATTAATGGTATGCATTGGGGAGTAAAGTGTAACACGAAACTATTGTAATTTAAGGAAAATTGTTAGAATCCATTGTTCAGGACATTTGCAAAGTTAAACCGTCAACATGGTTTTACGAAAGCTAAATCGTGTTTGAATTGTTTGCTTGAGTTATTTAAAGATGTCACAAACAAGGTGGATCGTGGGAATCCAGGAGATGGAATATATCAGGTCTTTTAGAAGGCATTGGATATGTTGCTTCTCCAAAGAGTAAGTGTTAAGATCAGACAGCATGGGTTTAGGAGTAATTTATTAGCTTGGATGGAGGATTGGTGAACCAACAAAATGCAGTCAGATGTAATAAATGTGCCATTTTCTTCTGGCAAATGTACCTTGTGGGGTGCCACAGATTTCAGTACTCATGCCTTAACTATTTTTCATGAATATTATTACTTGGTTGACAGAATAGAAAATACTATAAGCAATTTTTCAGATGGCACTAACATCAGTGGGAAATTACTTTGGAATGAAGATGTAAGAGGTTTAAAAATGAATATGGATAGGTTGGGCGAATAAGCTAACGTTTGACAATGAAAATTAAAGTAGATAACTATGAGATTATACAATTTGGCCAGCGAAATAGAAAGGCAAATTAATATCTAAATGGAGAGAACCGTCAAAGTGCTCAGATGCAGAAGGGTCTATATGTTCACGTGCATTTCACAGAAAACCTGCATGCAGATACAGCAAGTAATGGGAAAGGCAAGCGTAGTTTAAGTTTTTATTTGGAAAAGGATAGAGTAGAAAGGTAGGGAGTGTTGCTTTAGCTATGCAAGACATTAGTGAGGCTGCAACTGGAGGACAGTGAGGGTGCCCCGACTTGCGGAAGGATGCATTTGCATTGGAGGTAATTCAGAAGAGGTTCATTAGATTGATCCCAGAGATGAGGGGTTTTTCTTATGAAGAGAGATTGAGCAGTTCAGGTCTATAGTCTCAAGTTTATAATAATGACTGGATATCTCATTGAGGTCTGTAAAATGCTAAAAGTAATTGACAGTGTAGATATGGACTGGATATTTTTTCATGTGTAGCAATCTACAAAAAACAGACCAGAGTTTCAGGATGGAGAGATGGGAGGAAAGTGGAACAGAGGCCGCGATGACATCCGCCATGATTGTATTCAGTGGTGCAGTAGCCTGGAGCGGCTGAACTACTGACTGACGTTCCTTGTTCGTATTTAGCTCTTCGCATGTGTTGCACAGGAATGGGGGAGGACAGGTTATCAAACAGGAAGCAGGCTCTCTGGATAAATCAATCCAAATCAGTTTGACAGAACGTCACCAGTGGAGTCACAGAATGACCAGTGCTAGGTCCTCAACCACTTGCAATCTATATCAATAATCAGGAATATGGAACGGATGTATTGTAATTACGTTTGGTGATGACTCTGTGATAAGCAAGTCATTAAATTATCAAGTGAGGGAGTGAAATATAACATGATATAACCTGTCATTCCATTTACAGGAAGGATGGAAGGAGGTATGTTACTGAAATTGAAAGAGATTACAGGGCTTAGCAATACTGTGTACTGGGGAGTTCACTCAGACTCACTTATACATGGGAGGTTTTGCTCCGTCTCTCTGGTGATCTGCTCCGTGACATTCCCAGTGGCCCAATTGCTCGCAGTACATACCGGATTTTTGACGTTGTTGGTTGGAAGTGGGGACAGTGTTTTGAAACGTTTAGCAAGGGGACGGCTTTTAAGATACATTCATTTCTTTCTATATAGAGACCGATGATAAAGGAATGGTCTGACTGCGTCTGAATGGATAGGTTGTGGCTGCTGCTGGGAATCTTCATGACATGTTCTTATCATCAATAGCCAAAGGTGAGATGCTGGAAGACAGGCTGACTACCGTGGTGCCATCATTGAAAAAACCGGGAAGGAAAAGCCAGAGAACTATAGACCAGTGAACCTGACATTGGTGGTGGGCAAGTTATTGGAGAGAATCCTGAGTGACAGGATATACATGTATTTGGAAAGGCAAGGACCGATTCGGCATAGTCAACATGGCTTTGTGCATGGGAAATCATGTCTCACAAAATAATTATTTTTGTTTGACGAAGTAAAGAAAAGGATTGATGAGGGCAGAGCAGTGCACGTGATCTATATGGACTTCAGTAAGGCGTTCGACAAAAGTTCCTCATGGTACACTGGTTAGCAAGGTTAGAGCTCATGGAATACAAGGAGACCTAGCCATTTGGATACAGAACTGGCTCTAAGCTAGAAGACAGAGAATCGTGGTGGTGGGTTGCTTTTCATACTGGAGGCCTGTTACCAGTGGAGTGCCACAAAGTTCGGTGTTGGGTCCACTGCTATTTGTCATTTATATAAATGATTTGGATATGAACATAGGAGGCATTATTAGTACGTTTATAGATGACACCAATGTTGAAGGTGCAGTGGACAGAGAAAAAGCTTACTTCAAAGTATAACGGGATCTTGCTCAGATGGACTAATGAGCTGAGGAGTGGCAGATCGAGTTTAATTTAGATAAATGTGAAGTACTGCATTTTGGAAAGGAATATCAAGGCTTGGCTTATACATTTAAAGTTAAGTTCCTGGGGAGTGTTGCTCAACAAAGAGACCTTGGGGTGCAGGTTCATAATATTTTGGAAGTGGAATCGCAGGTATATAGGATAGTGAAGAAGGTGTTTGATATGCTTGCCGCTGCTGGTCAGTGCATTGGATGTAAGAGTTGGGAGGTCATATTGCGGCTGTACAGAACATTGGTTAGGCCACTTCTGAATACTTCGTGCAATTACCTTTCGATCATCGAGGAAGGTAGGGTGAGACCTGAAAGTGTTCAGAAAAGATTTACAAAGATACTGCCAGGGATGCGGGTTCTGAGATTTATGGAGAGGCTGAGTAGGCCGGGGTTATTTTCCCTGGAGCACCAGCGGTTGAGAGGTGATCGTAGAGGTTCAAAAGTCATAAGTTGAATGGACAGCCAAGGTCTTTTCCCCAAGGCAGCACGTTCCAAAGCTAGAGGGAATAGGCTGAAGGTGAGAGGAAAAGACGTAAAACGGATCTAAGGGTCAACGGTTTCAAATCGAGGGAGCTGTGTATGTAACGAGCTGCCAGAGGAAGTTGTGGAGGCTGGTACAATTACAACATTTAAAAGGCATCTGCATGGACACATGAATAGGAAGTACTTAGGGGATATGAGCCGAATGCTAGCAAATGGAACTACACTAATTAAGGACATCTGCTCAGTAGAAACGAGCCGGATAGAAGGGTCTGTTTCCATGTTGGACACCTCAATGACACTATGTCTCCTGTAAAACGTTCTCCTGTCATCTTAAAATTACCCCCAGTCTTGAAATCCACTACCCTAAGGAAGGGACACCTGCCATTCAACACTATCTATACCCCTCATTGTTTTATAAACCTCCATAAGGTTGATAAAGTCTCAACATTCTACGCTGCAGTGGAAAAGGCCCCAGTCTATCGAGTCTGCTCTTATAACCTAAACAGTCCATTCCCAACAATAGCCTGGTAACTCTTTTCTGAACCCTCTTCAGTTTAATAATATCTTCAATGTGCCTGGGTGACCAGAACTGCACACAGTACTTTACGGGAGACCTCACGAATATCCAGCACAAACTGAAAATAATGCTCACCCCCTGTACTCAAACGTCTGAGCATTGAAGGACAGCAAGTCAAACACCTTCATAAAAACCCTGCCTCCATATGGTGCAAACTTCAAAGAAATATACCAGTACCCCTAGATCACTCTGTTCTATAACACTACCAATGGCCTGACATTGAATTGTATATGTCCTCTCGTTCTTTGTTTAACCAAATTCTGATATCTTGTGTTTATCGAAACTAAACTCCATATGCCAGTCCTCAGCCCAGTGATTGATAGTACTGGTGAAGTTCATACACTTTTAAATTTAGAGGTTCCCCATTGAAGTTTGATATAAGGATGTTCTTATCTCCTTAGGGTTGTGCTGTCTGTGGTATTCTCATCCCCAGCGAACAGTGAAGACCGGGTCATTGAAGATATTCAAGGCTGACATTGACTGACCTTTATTGGACAGGAGAGTCCGTGTTTATTGGGAATAGACAGGAAAAGAGTTTTCAGCCGCAAACAGACCAGCCATTATCTTTATAAACTGAGCAGCCGGCTGGAGCTTCTATCTCATATGTTTTCTCTCACTGCACCCCTTGAGGCTATTACAGAGGGAGAGGAAGACCCCATTCAGCCAGTCAGAATCATTGCAATGAGGCAGGAGGAGCCCATTATACCCCTCTAAGGAGATACACATGAATAGATTGAAGGATTCAGTCATAGTGTAATAGAGATATACATCAGGAAACAGATTCTTTGGTCCAACTCATCCGTTCCAACCAGATGTCCTACAGTAATTTAGTCTCATTTGCCAGCATTTCGCCCATATCCCTTTGAATCATTCCTTTCCATACACACATCTGGATGCCTTTTAAATATTCTAATCACGCCAGCCTCCATCACATGCTCTGGCAGCTCAGTCCATGCACACATCATACGCTGTGTGAACAAGTTGCCCCTTAGGTTCCTTTGATATCTTTCCCCTCTCACCTTAAACATATGCCCCCTCGTTCTGGACTCCCTTACCCAAGGAAACATACCTTGCCTATTTAACCTATCCATGCCCCTCGTGATTTTATAAATAACGATAAGGTCACCGCTCAAAGACAATAGTTTATTTTAAAGTGTAGTGAATGCGACAATTTTTCAACACAGCACCAACAGCCAGCAATGAAAGTAATGATTTAGATTATTGATTGTGTTGTTAAGGGAACACATGTTAATAAGTCTAATAGGAAATCTCCCCTCTTCCTCAGTGTCTGTCTGATAAAAATTGAGCACATGACTGATGTTGCAGAATGGTTCTATTGCCGCATCTGAAAGAACGCATGTTTTTTTTTAACCGAGTAGCGATCCCCCGAAATTTTAGTCTATATTCTGTGTTCATCTTTTAAACTCTCAGGGATCAGGATCATTGACAGAACGAAATCCACCTGATCATCTGACAACAAATGGCCGGAAGGACGATCACTGAGATCAGAAACAAATCGATAATCAGTTACACAACATAGCAGGAGGCCATGCAACCTTTCTGTGCAGGTACACAGGAACAGGGAAGCGCTGGTCAGCTACCAGGAAATGCAGAGTAGAGATAATTACTTATTATCAGGTTGGAAAGCTGACATTTGTGGAATTACGCAGGGATCAGTGTGCGGCCATCAACAGTTTACAATCTGGATTATTGATTTGGATGAAGGGGCTGAATGGGCTGGAGCTCAATTTGCTCAAACACCAGAATAGTCATTCAATAAAATGTCAAGTGGAGACACGGTGTCTGCAATGGGATACAGACAGGGGAGGGTCGTGAGCAAACCCTCAGCAAAAAAAAAAATGCACAATGTCGGTGATGGGAATTTTGTGTTTTGGACAAAGCATAAAACAACAATAAATTAGGTAACGGGAGGCAGAATGCAGAAACCTGTGGTACAAAGGGATTCGTGTGTCCTGGACATAAATGACATCAAGTTAGTCTGTAGATGCAGAACGTGATTTGGAAAATAAATGCAATGATACTTTTTCTTGCAAAGAGTATTGGGTCTGATCTTAAGGATGTTTTACTGCATCTGTACAGGCCGTTGCTGAGACGATATCTCACGTACTGCATGTGGGGTGTAAGTCCACTGAAGTTATAAACAAATTGCTTTTGAAACTTTTCAAAGATGTTTCTCTTTACTCATTCTGAGATGAAGGCATTATGTCATGTGCGATTAGATGTTCAGGCCTGAGAATGCGAAATGTTCTTATTGACCATATAAGCTAGTTAATATCTGATGAATATTTCATCTTGTATGGGAGAATAAGACTGGGAAAGTAATTGAAGACGAAGATATATTCATTTAAATAGAGATATTGTGAAGATATTAGAAGGTTTATTTTAAAAGTATACCGGAACACATCTTCAAATCTAATGGGGCTACTTGTTACGAAAGTATTGGCTCTGCATACGACAACAGCAATGATGTACCCACATGGAGAAGGAAATGCAATTGAGTCGTACAGTTCAGACACTGTCCAAAGAGACCTCATTTGGTCAAGTTTGGCGTTGGATACGGTTATTGTGTGACTCAACTCAGAGAGGGAGAAAAGTTATTCTTCCTCAGAAGAAACAGACTCATGCTCCCTCTCTCTCCGTTGCTCTTCCCAGCAATGTGTGTGAGTTGAAAACCCCTCAGTCATATTTACCATTCATGAAGGATTCCTGTTGAGGATTCGCTGGAATCGCCCAACTGCTTGAAGTAAAATGAATTCAGTTAAACCACCTATTACAGGAAGTAGCCTGTAAGAGCAGAATAGCTCCATAAGTTGAATGATATTTGGAACAATCACTGATGTTTCCTTTCGTCATGAGTTCAATTAATATTTGGTCAAAGTTCTTCAAAATTCACGCTCTGCCGAGATTTTGTTGTTCTGTTGGTCATCAAACGTTTGCATGTGTCAGCACTTCTGAGAAACATTGCTGCTCAGATTTGTAATATGCAGACTGTTTGTCATTCATCATTCCAACGTAGTTTGAGTAACTTTGTTTGGGTCATAGCTTTGTTAATTTTAGCAGATTTAAGAATCCTACCTAACTTGTTCCTGATCCTGACCCAGTCTGAGACCTATATTGTTGGTCAAATCACCAACCCGGTTACATTAGCATTTGCAGTGAGCAGCGGAGGCATGGGACGACGAAAGGGAATAGTCATCTAAAGAATAGACCGGTGAGCCGGATGTAATTAATGGGCACGTTGTTGGAGAGGATTGTGAGGGATAGGATTTACATGTAATTGCAGATGCAACTACTGATTAGGGGTAGTCAACATGGCTTTGTACATGGGAAATCATTTCTAACAAAATTGATTGCGTTTATTGTAGAGGTGACAAAATGTTTAATGAAGGCAATGCGGTAGACGCTGTCCATACAGCCTTCAGCAAGGCATTCGACAGGATTCTGCATGACAGACAAGTTCGTAAGTTTAGATCATAAATAGATCCAAGATCAGCTAGCCAATTCACTGCAAAATTAGAGTGACTGTTGCAGGCAGAGGGTGGTAGAAGACTGCTTTTCAGATTGGATCCCTGTGACCAGTGGTGTAACACATGGTGCTGAGTCCACTGCTTTTGTCATTTATATAAATGATTTGAATGTGAATATTTGCTTGTTTATTATTTTTACAGATGATATCAAAATTGGAGGTGCAGTAGCCAGCAAGATGTACCTTGGAGTACAATGGGACCTTGATCAGATGGGGCAATGGGCCAAGGAGTAAAAGATGGAGTTAAATTTAGATAAATGATGAAGTGTTGCATTTTGGAAAGGTAAAATACGGCAGGACATATACAATTAATGATAGGGTACTGGGGAGTGTTGTTGAACAAAAGTGTGCAGGATCATTGTTCTTTAAAAGTGGAGTCGCAGGTAGACAGGGTGGTGAAGAAGGGGTTTGGTATGCTTGCCTTTATTGGTCAGTACGTTGATCATGCAAGTTGGGATATCAGATAGCAACTGAGCAGGATGTTGGTGAGGTGACATTTAGAATATTGTGTCTAATTTCGTTCTTATTGCTATAGGAGTGATGTTGTTAAACTTGAGAGGGTGCAGAAAAGATTTACAAGGATCTTGCCGGGCATGGAGGGATTGAGCTACAGGGAGAGGCTGGACAGACTGGGGATTGTTTACTCTGGAGCATCGAAGGCTGAGGTGTAGCTTTGTAGAGGATTTTAAAATCATGAGGAACATGGATAAGCTGAATACCCAAGGTCTTTTTCCCAGGTTCGGTGAGTCCAAAACTAACGAACAAAGGCTTAATGTGAGAGGAGAAAGATATTAAAGGGACAAAGTTTGCATGCAGACTGTGGTATGTGTATGGAATGAGCTGTCAGAGAAAGTGTTGCAAGCTGCTAAATTTACAACATTTGAATGGTATCTGGATGTGCATATTAATAGGAAGGATTTAGAAGGATATTTGCCTAATGTTGGCGAATGAGTTGAGATCAGATTGGAATGTCTGGTTTATATGGACAGGGTTCCCTGCTGTACGACACTGTAAGAGAGATAAGGAGTAACTCTAAAAGGGCCATTTGAGTGGGAATTCTTTTCCCCAGAGGTATGTAGTCCCTCTTTGTTCACATTTATTCAAACTGAATCATTAAATATTTGACAGCGATTGAGTCATGGATAAAGGGATACAGACAGGACAGTGGGGCTGAGACCACAACCTGATTATCCACAAACTTAGTGCCTGGTGGAGATGTTTCATAGTGTCGAACGACCTAATCTTGCTCCTGAGTGCGATGTCCCGTTGTTCCATTCAGCCCATCCAACCTGCTAGACAGGAGTAGGTGGAGGCCACTTACTGCTATTACCTGGTGCACAGAAACAGGGAAGACCATTTAGAGTTCTTTCAGTGATCTAGCTCCCCTGACGCTCTGGAATAGAGAATTCCTGACATTCACTACCCTCTGTTTAAGAAACCATTGTCTGCTCCTACACCATGACCTATTGATATGAGCAATAGAGTTGAATACATGGGCTTAGATCAGAGCAACTGGCCCTGATATGAAGGCAGTATTTAACTGAGGATGACATCAACGAGCCTGAGTAAAATCGCACATCATGAGAATCCATTGAAAACTCTCCCGTGTTTGGAGTCATTCACAGCACAAGGGAAGATGTTTACCATCAGTGCACATCAATCATCTCAGCCGTGGGACATCACTGCCGGAGATACTCAGTGTAGCTTCCTCAGCCCAGGAATCTCCAGTTTGTCAGCGTGGAATACATGCAGTGTGGAAGCAGGCCATTAAGCCTATTGAGTTCACACCGAACAGAAGTGGGGATATTCACTCTAGTTTACACAATGTTCAGTAAATTTCGTCATCCCTCAGGTCCTAAAGTAATCTGTGTCCATGCGCAACAAGACCTGGACAGCATTCAAGCTTACGTGTCGGCAACATTCAAGGAAAAGCACTGCCAGACACTGCACGTTTCGACAGTAAACGAAGGAGTTCATTCTGCACCTCAATGTGGCTTCACAAGAATTTGGGAAAGTCATTCAGCCCATCAACACTATTGTGCAAAAAGAGGGATAACCCATTCAGTCCCTCCAATCTGTTACGAAAAAGGAGTCTGCTCACTCACACACGTCATTTATGCAGGATCAGAAAGAGACCATTCCACACCCGGAGTCATTAAAAGGAACAGGAAGTGGTCATTCTGCTTCTCAAGTGACTAATAGGCACAGGAAGATGTCAGAGATGCTCCAACACCACAAACAAATGATGCAGGGACTGCAAAGATAAACTGCTCCACCTTGTTCCTCGTGGCTTCATTATTCATATCACAGACGTTTTACTTTAACATGGTATCCTAGGAGTAGGAATGAAGCCAATTTTTAACCAGTTTCTAAAGCATCTTCCGTCGCTGAGAGAGCAGTCCTGTCCCTGGTGTTAGGCTCCAGATTACACTGATGGAGGGGACACAACTCAGTGACCAGCTCATTTTTGAAAGGTTCACATTTTACGTTTGGAATTGGTTCAGCTTAGGAAAGTATTCCTGGAAATCCCAGACAGGATAGTACAATGCCCAAACCTTCCCCGTGTATGGAACTTATCTTCTGTATAGTCTCAGGTCCATTTGTTTCCCATGGACCCAAACTCTCTATCAATGCAGTGTTCAGAGTGGGGTCACCAGACCCTCCGGTCTCTGAATGGATGCAGAAGCTGATCATACACAACCCCGAGGAAAGCATCCACTGAACCTCCCCGTACTGTCTCATGACAGGTGCAAGTCAAAACCTCTCTCACACACAGTGCACCGATTCCGTGTTGAAAATGTTTCTCTTCCTGGCTGAAAAAGCCGTTACATCTTCGCACAGTTTCACAGTAACAGTCCCTTTCTCTGAAGATGCAGTTGACAACGAAACATTACGTTTCTCTGTATCTCAGCAACTGTAAGGACAGCATCACTATTGCCAATGGAGTTGATCATCATACTCAGAGAAGAAAGATAGAGGGATATAATTCACTTTAAAACAGGGGTATAACAAGATTGGCGTGATATACAGGAATAAGGGGAAAAGGGGTGATGTTAGAAGAAGCTCCCTTTTTATTTTCCTTCTACTTCATCATCAGCTGTCCCTTTGTTTGCTTCTCATTTCTTTCCCTCTCTCTCTCTCTCTCTCTCTCTCTCTCTCTCTTTTCTCTCTCTTGCTGAACATTTCTCCATCCATTCAACTAACCGCCCCTTCACGCATCCAGCTATCCTGATAGAAATAATATTATTTCTTGGTTGCTTTCAGTGTTGATGGAGGGTTACTAAACTTGCAACTTTATCTGGTTTTCTCCTGACAGTGGCTGCCATACTTACTGAGAGTCTCCAATATTTCCAGACGCTGGTGTATTTTATTTCAAATCTCCAACAACCATAATTCCTTGGTTTATTTCACCTTTAATGTTGTTATTTCACAGGATGTCAGCATCACCGGCAATGGCAGCATTTGTTGTTCATCACTAATTTCTCTTGACTGTGAGGTCGTCTGTCAAGACAATATGGAGCCACCGTGTGGTCGTGGGTCTGAAGTCACACTTAGTTTCTTTACCAAAGGCAATAAGTGAAATAATGAAAGAAATCCTGATGTTTTGTGGTGGCAGTTAGGAAAATGAGATTTTATTCCAATTGTTGTCATTCGAATTTAAGTCCGTCATCGGCTGTATTAGGATTTGAAACAATGCCTATAAGGTCATACGTTGTGCCTCTCAATTACCCGTCCAGTGACATTATTACTCTGATATGGAGTCCCCATTATGAAATAGCTGGAGAGGCAGAACAAGTATGTGTTCAAAATATTTGCTACTGGAGGAGAGGTCAGAAGAGAACTGGAGACGTAAAATCTGAAGCTAACAAAGGGGCAGATTACTGCTAATTCAACAACAACAATGAGGCAGAGGTGGAGACTGGGGATATTATGGTGGTGGGTGTAGGTAGGTTTGATGTCAGAGACAATATAGAGAATCAGTTGAGAGTAAAAAGAAAACTCGGGGTCTGAACAGTATTGTTCCTTCTTAGATGTTTTTGAGTGAGTCGTCTGAGATTGATGGAAATGAAGTGGAGTTTGTGACTGAAACTGAAGATAACAGTTTGTGCATTTATTAAATATAACTAACTGAAATAGCAATAAGCTTCACCATCGTTTATAGAATTGACAGAGATAGGCTTACCAGGAACACCAATAATAGCGAGTATGGGATAGTACCCAGCTTGAATAATCATCAGGACGGCTTCTATCCGCAACTCTAACCATATCGAATCCCGTGAAAGATAGTAAAGACCATGGGATAAACTCCTGTCCTTTGTTGTAGCATTCCAGTCTAATGCATTTAGATTCTGATCAATTGTTGGCACATTCCAGTCTAATATTCTCAGATTCGGATCGATTGTTGGTACATTCCAGTCTAATGTTCTCAGATTTTGATCAATTGTTTGAACATTCCAGTGTATCGTTCTAAGATGCTCTTCCTCTTCCTCTCTCTCTAGCTGCTGATCCCAATCAACCTGAGGATGACGCTGCCGCTGATACTATGAGATAACAGGTTGAAGAAAGACTCTTATTAAAAGAAGAGAACACCCTCCAGTGACACAGTTAGGATCCATGGAGACTGACATCAATCACAGTTACTGAACAAACAGCTCCAGTTAAACCCCTTTCACAACAATCCTGATATACGACAATGATACTTGGCCTTCGTGAGATGTTGACATCGCTGACGATTGGGTTAATGACACATCTCCATTTGTAAAGTTCGAGGTGAGGGAGAGAGATGATGCTTTCTCTTCACAAGCTCGATGATTCTCCTGTGTTTTCACAGAGTAGGAATTGCTGGGCTCCTGAGGCTGTGTCTGATCACCAGGCTTGCTGCATCCTTTGACTTTATTTATTTATGTTTAACTTTGACATTTATCTGACCAACCTTGCACGGCTTAGGTGGTGTTAGTATTTCTGAGACACTACTACAGTGCCATAGACAGTGAAGATACAGTCCATTCCTTGTGGTCCTTGCAGCCACAACCTGGTTCTGTGTCGGGATGGTCAAACTCTCCCAGAACAATAATTGGATCCCGATTGCTGCACTGTCTCTCTGAGATTTCTCTCAGAATTGGCTTTTGATGTTCATTCCTCTTGGATTGCAGAACTGCATGTCAGGCAATCTGTTTCCTGAATATGTTTTGTTGCATGTTCCCATATTGAAGCAGTTACTGTGTAGTAGTTGAATAATCCATTATTCTCTTAAGTTTTCCGATAAATTAAGTAATTCCAAGTTCCTCTTGTTTTTATTGTATTTTGTACACAGTGATTGATTAAATTGTGTGTTGCTTCATGTCGAACATTTTGACCAAGCGAATTGCATCTGAAACGCAGAACCTTACAATTACATTTAATATAAGAAAACGTTCGGTCGAGACTGCCTTCTTCATATATTGTGAGAGGCGTCTGTTCGGGTCCATAACAAGAAGGACAGATATTCATGTTGTAATTGTCGAATTACTAAATGGACGATATGTTGCAGAAACACGCGGTTTGGCAGCTGAATGCGCGGAGCTGGAGGAGCGATACCTCTATCAGAAATTATATCGGATACACAATTCACCTTGTAGAGCCAGCCCAGGCACGTATAAGACCAGATGAGATATCTGTTCAGCACGGAGCATTGTGCAGACCAGGGTCAGTACAACTCAGCACTCTGTCCAGGATGTAAATACTGTGCAACTCTCACTAGTCCATATCTATCTGTCCAACATGGTGAGCAGTACAGACCATACCGGTGCAGTGAGTGAGAAACGTGGAAGAAACGGTCTGTCCAGCATGGGGAAATATGCAGCCCGCACCAGTATCTTGTTCTATAAACGTTGACGAGTTATCTGTTCAGTATGGGGAGCTGTGCAGTGAATAGTAGTGAATTGATCTGTAAACCTGGAGCCGTTACCCTCCCAGCGTGGAGAGCTGTATATACAAACCCTGTGCCTTGTTCAGTAACACTTTGTTAGATGCCTACCCAACGTGGGGAAAATTGCAGCCCATGCTGGATGTGACAGGATGTGCAGCTCCCATCCATTTACAGCTCCATATCTCCATTGTGCCCTGACAAAGCAGTGATGTGGATGTGAAAATGGCTGCAAGAGAGAGAGGGTAGGGAAATCAGTTTAAATACTAAAACTCAAAAGGATTTTGGGAAAATGAGAAAGGGAAATTGAGAGAAAATGTCATGGAAAATCACAGGTTTCAGAAGGCTGAAATGAAGATATTTCAGCAGCGTCCTGCAACTTGAGCCAGTATTGGTAGGAATGATAGGTGAACGGGATATCGGTGTGAGTTCAGATGACGGAGAGTTTTGCATGAGGATATGTTCTGCAGCTTTGTAACTGGGAGTGGGGTCAGAAGAGTCTTCGACTCACTGGGCTGATTCTAACAATAATTTGTATCAGTGCCATTTTCATTGAGTGTGACAGAGGGATTATCTGCACGAATCCGAGCTACTTTCGTGGTGCTATCTTATCGAACACACCTCATTAACTACCCACCCCACACCATGGTGTCCCTCTCATTCAATGCCAGTCCGAATCTTCAACCCATTATGGCTGGACGTACTCACCATTGCCCGGATACTCCTGCATATTCTGTCATCCCTGACACTGATGCCATCTTTTAAAGGCTAATGGGCACATGGTTGAGCTTTCTCACTTCGGAACTGCCCTACACAGTTTACCAGAAGCATGGTAGATCAGGGGCAATTACACCACAGTTTGTCGACAAGGACACAGAGATCCTGGTGGATAGGTCAGTACACAGGGGGATCATTCTCTTCCCACAGTGGGCCACACCAACAGACCCACCGAGCATGGCTTGAGCTCATCACCCAGTTCAGTTCTGCAGTCTGAAGAAATGCCCAGCAATACAGGACAAGCATCAATAACCTTCCCCGCTCTGTCAGGATAAGGGTCACCGTATTCTCTCTGCTCCCTCACACTCACTGTACGTTTGTTACAGCACCGACCCCCGAACAAGGCTTATGGTCCACTACACTCACTACCGCATTGCAGCAGCTTCACTCTCTCCCTCTCCCTTTCTCTATCGCCATTTCAATCCCACAACAACGCGATAAAATTTTCTGGAGAATGCTGATTATGGAATGTTCCAGACAATGTTCCAAATATTTCGAATTTTCAGGAAAACGTCAGTGCACCAGTTTGAAACTCATAAGGGGAAGGAGTAGAGATGTACCTTTTTAAAATCACATATAATTCAAATCCATCATAAGGCCATTCAGCCCTTCAGATCTGTTCTAGTATTTAATAAGATCACGGCTGATCTGATGCTTTTCTCAGTTCCATGTTACAGGAACTCTCAGTTATTCAACCCCTGGGTTCATGTCACTGACCGGACGACACTCAGGCACTTTTAGCCTGGTTTTCTTCAAGCGCCTGTTCGAGGGCATTTCCCATGGAGATGGCCTCTCCAAACAATATATTCCATCAGCTTTATACATTTTTGCAATGGTAAGCACATTTTACATAGACCAATCAAAAATATACACTTATTTGTGGAGATCAATATCAAATTTCAATTAATAATTCTGATTATTTCACTTGTCTCACCTTATTATTAGATTAGATTACTTTACAGTATGGAAACAGGCCCTTCGGCCCAACAAGTCCACACCGACCCGCCGAAGCGCAACCCACCCATACCCCTACATTTACTCCTTATCTAACACTACGGACAATTTAGCATGGCCAATTCACCTGACTCTGCACATCTTTGGACTGTGGGAGGAAACCGGAGCACCCGGAGGAAACCCACGCAGACACGGGGAGAATGTGCAAACTCCACACAGTCAGTCGCCTGAGGCGGGAATTCAGCCTAAGACAGCTTCTAAACAATTTTCTCCTTATAAAATACTATTTATGGCAGAGAACGATTTTATCCTCAGCTGTTACCTTGACCGTTATCTACATTGTACCTGTTTCCTTGTTAATGAAAGTTTCACTTGTCCTTTGTCTGAGACTGTCTGTCTGTTACAGTTACACAATCTCCCACTCAGTTATTTCGATGGCTGGTTTGTGACGCAGAGGTAGGTCAACAGCGCAGGTTCAATTCCCCACACTGTCAGAGGTTACCACGAAGAAGACGCTCTCTCAACCTCAGCCCATCACCCGAGGTCTGGCGACCCTCAGGTTAAAACACCTCGAGTGATCTGTCTATAATGGCAGAGAAGTCCCATGGTCCTTTCGAACTGTATTTTATCACTGTTGTATTTTAAATTTTTATCTATGTTATACTTTTGTTTTGCGTTATATTCCTGGACGTTTTGAATCTGTGTCATTTGGTACCACTGTCAGCATTTCCCCCACACTGCATATGCCTGCCGAATAATCCTTGACTCCATTGTTATTTATGAACCTTCCATCTGTGCCTAAAAAAATCAATATCTTTGTCTCCAATTCTCTGTGGGAAAGAGAGTTACAAAGACTCACAGACTGAGGAAACAAACATAAAAATCTTCTGAGATTAATTTCTCTATCCTTACCTGAGTAACGATATAATGACATTGGAAGTAGATCAGATATGTTTCGCTTCACATATTCTAGGTATGAAGGGCTTGTACTATGAAGGCTTTAACAGGTTACTGTTGGAATGAAAGCTGATCTTATTGATACATACAAAACCTTGGGGAGCGTGGATCAGGTAAATACCTACTGGGTGTTTGTATAGCCCAAACTTGTTGTCATTGTCATAGAATCTCTACTGAGTGGAAGCAGGACAGTCTGCCCATCAAATTCATATCAATTAACGAAGCAGCATCGCACACATACCTGCCCCCATGTAACCCTATATTTCTCATAACTACACCACCTAACCTACACATCCCTGGGCACTGTGGGCAATGTAACATGGCCAATCCACTCTAAGCTGCATATCTTTGGTCTGTGGGAGGAATCTTGGGCACTGGGAGGAAACCCATACAGACACGTGGAGAATGTTCAAACTCCACCTAGAGGTTCGCTCGAGATTGCAATTGAACCCTTCCATTCCTGATGAAGGGCTTCTGCCCGAAATGGCGATTTTCCTGCACCTCGGATGCTGCCTGACCTACTGTAGTTTTCCAGCACCATTCTAATCTAGTCTTTGGAACTGAACTCAGCTGTGCAAACCACAGATCCACCATGTTCCTCTGTTGATATATACGTTACTTCTGTCAGATTAAAGACATCTGCCTGACTTGTTCCTATCAATGAACCTGACCCAGTCTGAGACCTTTATCATCAGCCATTTCACCAACCTGGTTACATTTAAAATTTGTTGTGAGCAGTGGAGGAGTGGGACTAGAAAAGGAAATAGTGACACCCTCCAACCTCAGTCAAAACAGGAACGTGGAGAAATTCATCAAGTGAGAATTCATTCGAATGGTAATTCTCTTTCCCAGAAGTTTGGGATGGCTGGATCTTTATATTATATCGAGGCTGGCTTCGTCTAATATTCCACAAATAGGTGAATCAGAGATAATGGCGCATGAAAAGAAACGTGCAGCTGGGACCACAACGAGTTGAGCCACGACCTTATTTACTGCAGGGTAAAGTCAAATGGCCGAAATCCCCCCTCGTCTCCCTCAGTCCTGTGTTCTGATCTTCTATTCAGCCCTTCGGACCTGCTGCACGGCAGATTGAGGCCATTCCAATGGGTAGGTGTAATTTCGGAAATGTTCTTTGAAAATCCAGGCCAGGTGAGGAAGTGACCCTCATGCCCCCCATCCCTCTTTCCAGGCTTCCCCACTCTGTAACTTCTGCTCGAGATGTGGGTCATGTTACAGACCCAGATTCAGTGGGAATAAAGCCCCCATACACCCCTGTCCCCCAGGATTAACTCAAAAAGCCCTCTGATCTCCCTGAACGCAACATTCTACAATAAAACTTCTGGGAAAATAACCAATTACTTTCCAAAAGCATAACATTTGAACGTAAGAAATGGGAGCAGGAGTAGGCCATTAGGCCTCTCAAGCCTACACTCTCAGTCAATCAGAACATGGCTAATCTCCAGAGCTCAATCCAACTTTGCTGCTAACCCCTTGTATCCCTCAACTCGCTGATGTGTCAAACATCAATCCATCCTATCTGTAAATACATTCAGTGACCCAGCCCCCACAACTCTCTGGCTTAGGGAATTCCAGAAATTCACTATCTTCTGAGAGGAGACTTTTTTTTACACCTCAGGTTGAAATCGATATCCCTAATTCTGTATCTATGTTTCCGAGTTCGAGACTCTGCCCAGAATCCAACCACATTTTCAACATCTACCTTGTCAAGCCCCTTCAGTTTCTTGTACGTTTCAGTAATATCACCCTCATGCATTTCATGAATAATCGCCCCACCATTTTAGATGTACTCAATAAGTGAACTCTTTCCTCCCAGGAACCCGCCTAATGAACTAAACTAGTTACCTGCTGCGTCACCATGCTGACGTTATGGTTCTTTCACAGAAACAAGCCAATCCCTTTGCACGGCTCTTTAGTTTGGGAGTCCTCTTCATTTACTAAAAACTTGCATTTTGGTTCTCATTGTCATACTCAAACTCAGACGTGTCTTGCACTCAGCTCCCACCATCAGGCTGTCAGTGTAGATTATAAATAACTGAAGCTATCGGACTGTTATTTGTGGTGCTCAAGTAGATACGCCTTTGTCAGAAAGATTGATTAATCCTTACTCTCCAATTTCGATGTGTTTACCAACTGTCATCCCATACTAATACATTATCCGTCGTACTATGAGCTTCTGTCTTGTATAACAACTTTAATTTTGTGATACCTAGTGGAAAATCTCTGGAAAGACCCATGTCTACCAGTCTCCCTTCATCATGAACTGCCAGAAAAACTTTGCTTGATTTTACAGACAAAACATAGTTCCCCTTTCACAAAGCCATGCTGACTCTGCGTAAAGCTTTTCTAAATGTCCTGCAATTGAACCTTAATAGCATGCATTCTCAGATTCCCAGCAATAATGGTGAGGTTAAATGGTTCCTGCTTCCTGTCTCGTTCCTTTCTTGAAGATAGGCGCTACATTGGACGGTCTCCACTTTCGCAGGAAAACTCCTGTAATCTGGAGAGTTACGGAATATTTCACATGGTGCCACCAGTCACTCTGTAAACACTTCTATTAAAACCAGCTGTGAATTGCTGCTGACCTGTCTACCTTTAATCTTATCTGTTTGTTAAAAAAACCTTGTTCCTTTTGGTTAGAGACAGTTGAAGAAGTCCCCTCCTATTATCATTTTGTTTATATCATTGAAATGTTTACTGTACCTTCCCCTGTCAAGAATGAATGTGAAATACTGATGTGAATTATCTGCCTGTTCCCAGTAGCCCCCTCCAAATGTGCTCAATGTACTTTCTTGACTTTATTTCTGCCAAACGGGCGGCACGGTGGCACAGTGGTTAGCACTGCTGCCTCACAGTGCCTGAGACTCGGGTTCAATTCTCGCCTCAGGCGAATGACTGTATGGAGTTTGCTCGTTCTCCCCGTGTCTGCGTGGGCTTCCTCCGGGAGCTCCGGTTTCCTCCCACCGTCCAAAGATGTGCAGGTCAGGTGAATTGGCCATGCTAAATTGCCCGTAGTGTTCGGTAAAGGGTAGATGTCGGGATCTGGGTGGGTTGCGCTTCGGTGTGGACTTGTTGGGCCGAAGGGCCTGTTTCTACACTGTAATGTAATCTAATCTAAAGGTCACACACTCACCTTGACTATGTTTTCATATACACGGAAAAGCTCTAAGTGCTTGCTTTTATATTTCTTGCCAATTTACTTATACTGAGGCTTTCTTGATTAGATCCCCTTCAGTGTGGAAACAGTCCCTTCAGCCCAACCAGTCCACACCGACCCTCCGAAGAGTAACTTACCCACACCCATTTCCCCTTGACTAATGATCTAATACTGTGGGCAATTTAGCATGGCTAATTCACCTAAGCTGCACATCTTTGTAGCTGGGAGGAATCCGGAGCAAGCCCACGCAGACACGGGGAGAATGTGCAAAACTCCACACAGCCAGTCACCGAGACTGGGATCGAACCTGGGACCCTCGTACTCTGAGGCTGCAGTGCTAACCACCGTGGCACCGCTTTGTTTCCTTTTCTCTCGCTTTCTAGATTCATCAGTCACATCGTTCACAAACAGACTTTTTGTTCTAACTTGTGCATGCTGGCCAGGATTTCCAATACAACCTCGTCCCATCTGCTTGCACGTGTCCCAATATGCCTCTAAACATTGCCTCTTCATATGCTTGTCCAAATGTCTTTGAAATGCTGTAGGTGTACTTGCATCTACCACACTTCGTCTGGCATCTCATTCCAGACACACACCATTCTCTGCGTGAAAACGTTACCCCTTCGTCATTTTAAATCTTCCCCCTTTCACCTTAATCCTGTGTCCTCTATGTTGAACTTCCCTATCCTGTGGAAAAGACCTTGGTTATTCACCCAATTCATGCCACTCATGATTTTATAAACTTCTATAATGTCACCCCTCAACCTCCAACAAAACATCTGATACTAACTTCAAGAACCAACATAAGCACTGCAAATTTGAAATAATATTAAAAATGACAGGTCAACAAACTTCATACTGTGATTTGTTTTTCTCCATGTTACAATACTAAGGCAGCAGGAAACTCTTACTCGTGTGCAGAAGGAGTCAAGCACCTGAATTCCTTTGTCTAAAGTGTGATAACGTATCTCTGGCCAAATCTTTGTGAGAAACGGAATTGTTATACCACACGGTCGGCGTGCACTTACCTTTTGCAGAGTGATATGAAGGCTGAGTATACTTTTTGGATTTTGAATCACAGTGTGAATTCAGGGCAAAGGGGGAGAGGTGTTCTCAGTAAGGTTTACTCCAAGAAGGAAACTTTCAGGAGTGAGATGTGAGTGGGAGGTTTAAAACAGCAAGAATGGTGAGGCCGAGCCACACTGAGACCAGAAGCAAAGTGACAGCACAAAATGCAGCTTGATGCTAGTGCAGGGAAGGGAGACTGGATCAAAGAGCTTCAGGTGAATTGGGTAGGGAGCATAATTTGAGAGAATGTGCTCTGTAATTGGAGAGGGAGAACCGAGAATCAGGAAGGGGAGACGAGCAAGGAAGAGGATGGAACAGCAATGACAGGCGTTTCTGGGGATTATTTAGGTAGCACATCTCAAATTCATACCTAGCATCTGCTTCTGGAACCTAACATAAATATCCTAAATCAGGCCCTACATTAACACCCATCGAATTGTGATTGAATAATTTCCTTGACAGCTTTTGTCAACTGTGGGTGATTCATCTCCTTATCGAGTCCTTCTTTTTGAACAGAATCAATACGTTCTGAGCATTATGGGATATCTGCTTGAATATCTGCCCATGCATACACGCTGACCTTCCTATCGGTCTGTACCACATTCCGCTTCAGACAAAATGGGAGGCAGAAATCCTCAATTTAGATGTCTGGTTCTTTTAAATCACTCAGGGGGTACTTCTGCATGTGGCTAAACACATAATCAGTGGGGGCTGACTCCATTCTCCCAGTTTCACCATCTCTGTTGTTTCTGTTTGATAATGCCACATTCTAGTGACGTGACCTCCTTTTCCATTAAACCAGAAATCCCCTAATTCATGTGGACAGGACCTTCAACCCTCACTGTCCCATCTCCCGTGGCATCGCGCTCACCCCGTCCCCTCTTTCCCAGTACAATGATTAATCTCCCTTTCCCTCACTTCTCACTGCACTAGAGTCCACAGTCGCAGAATCGTCCTTCGCCACTTCCAACACTTCCAAGCAAGACAGAACCATCAAACACATGTTCCCCTCCCTTTCACTGTCAGCACTTTACAGGGACCATTCCCTCTGTGACACCCTCCATCTTCCCAAACACTTCTCCACTCCCCCATCAGCAACTTCTCATGCAATTGCAGAAGCTGCAACACTTGTTCATTCAATTCTTCCTCTCTCACAATCCAAGGCCTCAATCACACCTCCCAGGTGAAGCAACGTTTCACTTCTACTCTTTCAATCCAGTCTCCTCTCATTGCTGCTCACAATGCAGTGTCCTTTATATTGGGGAGACCAAACAGAGACTGCTTTGAGGAATACTTCCACTCTGTCTGTAGGAATAATCATGGCTTCCTCATTGCTTCCCATTTCAAAACCTACCTTGCTCTCATGCTAACATTTCGGTCCTGGGCTGCTGCAGTCTTCCAGTGAAGAACAATCCAAGCTCGAGCAATACCTCACTTTACACTTTGGTACGTTTCCACCTATAGGAATTAAACTTCAATTTCAGAACTTCACAGCCTGACCCCATTATGACTGTCCTCCATTCTTCATACAGTCTGTTTCCTGGTCTCCCTATCTTTGTGGTCTCCCTATGATTTTGTCTGTGTCTTCTTTCTCTTGCACTGAATAGACACAACCAGTTTCACCCATTCACAATTTAATTTACACCCATTTTACATCGGTTCCTCTTTCACCCCAATTAAAAGTCCAATCCTCTCTGCCATTTCACCTCCACATGCCCTGTTTCCCATCTTCCCTCATCCACTTTTGCCAAAGAATTAGGAAGTCATTTTCAGTTCTTAACAGGAGTCATGCTGCACTTGAAACATTATCTCTGTTTCTCTGTCTCCACAGATGCAGCCAGACCTGCTGATTTTCTCCAGCAAGTGTTATTTTTGAACAAGTTTCAAAGACGTGTGTCAAAGCTGCTTAAACTCCCTGTCCAACATGGAGAACCATAGACGGGAAGTGAACAATAATGCAAGATGCACAACTTCAGTACTAGACGGAGGAAGACATCAAGGAGCATGAGCAAAAGCGCACTTAATGAGAATCGATTGTGATCTCTCCGGTGTTTGGAGTCATTGACAGCACAAGGGAAGATGCCTATTATCAGAGACATCAAACATATCAGCCTTGGGACATCACTGCAGGAGATCCTCAGGATAGCTCCCTCAGCCCAGGCATCTCCAATTTATCAACATAGAATCCATATAGTGTGGAAGGAGGCCGTTCAGCCGATTGAGTCCATACTAAGCAGACATGGGGATATTCGCTGAAGTTTCCATAATTTTCAGAATAAGTTGTCCCCCTCAGCTCCTGAAGCAATCTGTGTTCATGTGCAACACGACCTGGACAACATTCAATATCGTGTTGTTAAAGTCTGGGTTGCATTCATATGACAGCACTGTACATTTCCACATTAAAAGGAGGAGCTCATTCAGCACCTCAATCCAGGTTCACAGGAATATAGAGATGTCTTTCTGCCCATCAAAACTACTCGGCAGGACGTACGTTATCTCATTCAGTCCCTCCTGCCTGTAACGCAGGAACAGAAGGAATTTGCTCACTCCCACACGTCACTTACACAGGATCACCATGAGACCATTGCATACCCGGAGTCATTTAAAAGGAACAGGAAGCTGTGACTCAGCTTTTCAAGTCACTAGCATGGCATCAGGAAGGTGTCAGAGATGCTCCAACATCACAAACAAATGAAGCAGGGATTTACCAGAGAGACTGCTCCAAAGTGAACCACCTGACCTAATTACTCATCGTACATACGTGTTACTTTTACATGTTTTTCTGGCAGGCGGAATGAAGCCAACTTTTTTAGCCATTCTCAAAGTTGTCTTCCATTTCCCAGAAAGCTAACCCTTGGTCAGCATTGAGGTCGGAATCTTGTTTTGATTGACTAACTGTTTCAAAATGAAGGTATTGTGGGTGCTGACAGGATTGTGTATAAAGTGGCATTCAATGCAGTGTTACTCAGTAACTGTGCATTAAAGTGTTCAGAGTTCATTCAGAGCCTGTACCTCTTTGTCAATCGACATGGAGCTCTGCAGATGCAGAGGGATTGAATTCAAGAGTCGTGAGGTCATGTTGAAGCTGTACAGGACCTTGGTAAGGCCACATTTTGAGTACTGTGTGCAGTTCTGGTCGCCTCATTTTAGGAAAGATGTGGAAGCTTTGGAGAGGGTTGCAGAGGAGATTTACCAGGATGTTGCCTGGAATGGAGAATAGGTCATACGAGGATAGGCTGAGAGTGATAGGCCTTTTCTCATTGGAACGGCGAAGGATGGGGGGTGACTTGAATCAAACATCCAATGGAAAGTATAGAATTTTCACACTATACAGTTGATTGAGACATAATGACTTTCCGTCCATAACCATCAAGTTTCCACTAAAACCATCAAGTTTTGTATAGAGAACTGGCTAACCGATCGAAGTCAGAGAGTGGTGGTCGATGGTAAATATTCAGCCTGGAGCCCAGTTACAAGTGGAGTTCCGCAGGGATCAGTTCTGGGGTCCTCAACTGTTTGTAATGTTTATTAATGACTTGGAAGAGGGATTCGAAGGGTGGGTCAGTAAATTTGCAGACGATACGAAGATTGGTGGAGCTGTGGATGGTGAGGAGGGCTGTTGTCAGCTGCAAAGGGACTTAGATATAATGCTGAGCGGGGCTGAGGAGTAGCAGATGGAGTTCAACCCTGTCAAGTGTGAGGTTGTCCATTTTGGAAGGATAAATAAGAATGCGGAATGCAGGGTAAACGGTAGCGTTCTGAGTAAGGTGTAGGAGCAGAGGGATCTTTGGGTCTATGTTCATAGATCTTTGAAAGTTGCCACTCAGGTGGATAGAGCTTGTGAGAAGGCCTTTGGTGTATTAGCGTTCATTAGCAGACGGATTGAATTCAAGAGTCGTGAGGTGATATTGCAGCTGTACAGGACCTTGGTAAGGCCACATTTGGAGTACTGTGTGCAGTTCTGGTCACCTCATTTTAGGAAAGATGTGGAAGATTTGGAGAGGGTGCAGAGGAGATTTACCAGGATGTTGCCTGCAATGGAGAATAGGTCATAAGAGGATACGTTGAGAGTGATAGGCCTTTTCTCATTGGAACGGAGAAGGATGAGGGGTGACTCTCGAGAGGTTTATAAGATAATCAGAGGAATAGGTAGAGTAGACAATCAGAGACTATTTTCCCGGGTACAACAGAGTCTTACAAGGGGACATAAGTTTAAGGTGAAGGGTGGAAGGTATAGCGGGGATGTCAGGGTTAGGTTCTTTACCCAGAGAGTGGTGGGGGCATGGAATGCGCTGCCTGTGGGAGTGGCAGAGGCAGAATCATTGGTGACCTTTAAGCGGCAATTTGGTAGGTACATGGATAGGTGCTTAAGCTTGGACAAATGTTCGGCACAACGTCGTGGGCCGAAGGGCCTGTTCTGTGCTGTATTGTTCTAGGATCTAACTTCTTATTGTCTCTCAGTGCTAAAGATTAAACACATAGTTACTGTGCCAGGGTTTAGTCTGTTCAAAACCCCTTTGCACTGTCTCGCTGACAAAGAGATCATTATTTATAAAGCAGAGCAAATCTATACACAATGCACCAAATACTCTTTCAACAAGACACTACCTTTGGGAAAGATATACTAACTCTGGTACTGCAATCATTTTGCATGAAGAGCCACATATCATTTACTTCCTGCCCCATAAGAATTATTTTAGTGATTATGACCAAGGACATCCAGGTCGTTTTCAACAACAACCCTTCCCAAACTCTCACAATTGAATAAATATAAATGTACATGATGATATTTGTTGTTCACATCTGAATCGTTTTTGTACCTATTGCCCAAACACTGATCCTCCTACCACCCATCAAGCCTTCAGTCCAGTGAAAAGCACTACTCTTCTCGTATGTCCATTACCCAAATTTTAATCCATGCGGTGTATATTACACCCATAATTACGCATAAACACTAACATTCCCTACTCACCCGTATTCAACTATGTCAAACGTCTGCTGAAAATTCAAATACTCCATTCCCACTGGTTCTCAATTGTCGATGTCACAACGGGCAATGTCCACAAACCCCAGCAGGTTTATCAAAAATCATTGCCCTTTCCTGAATCTAGACAAACTCTACCAAATCATATCATTATTCTCCAAGTGTTAAGTAGTTACATTCTTTTAAAAGGCTACAATTCTTTTTCGCACAGCTGACTTCAACCAATCCAGTAAATACTTTTCTGCTTTCTCTCTCCATCCTGTTTAAATAGTTAGTTTCACAATAGCTGCTTTCCAGTCTGTAGGATCCTTTCCAGAATCCAAGCAGCTTTGAAGAGTAATCAATAATTCTTTTACTAGCTCTGTTGCTGCCTCCTCAATACTCTTGGAAGTAGCTCATCAAATCCATCACCTTCCAAAACTTCAGTTCAACGAGACATTCAAAGACATACTTTTTATTAATTCTAATTTCCTGCAGTTCCTTTTTTTTACACCAACCACTTTGTTTCCTAGTTTGTTTCGTGACCTTTCTCTGTGGAGACAGAACCACTGTATTCCTGTCAGCAGGCAGATGGCTTCTGTCAGCTAGTAATACATCGGAGGACTGCATTCCGGAGATGGTGGATATGTCACCCACCGCTGCCTGTAATGTTCCAGAATCAATCCAGTTCACCTCATGCTGAGTATCGGTACAGTCCTGTCCTTGGTGTGAGGCTATAGGTTATACTGAAGGAGGGGACACAACTTAGTGATTATCTCATATTTTAAATAAGCTAGTTTCACACTTTACACTTGGAATGAGTCCACCTTAGACAAATATTCCTGGAAATCCCAGGGAGTATAGTGCAGTGCCTTGCTCCTCCCTGTTAACAATGCTTCCCTTCTGTGTAGTCTCAGCTCCATTTGTTTAACGTGGACCCAGACACTCTGTAAATGCAGTGTCCAGAGTGGGATCACCAACCCGTCGGGTCTCCCTGAATGACCCCAGCAGCTGACAGCATACACCAGAGAAAAGCGTCCACAGAGCCTCCACTGACCTTCCAAGGACAGGAGAAAGGCAATTCCCCACACACATGGTGCACCCATTCAGTGTTGAAAACGCCTCCATCTCCTCAGTTTCTCTTCCTGGCTGAGAAAGACGTTACATCTCTGCACAGTCCCACCATAACAGTTCATCTGTCTAAAGCAGTTGAAAATGGAACATTGCGTTTCTCTGTATCTCAGCAACTATAAAGGCAGCACCAGTATTGCCAAAGGAGTAGGTCACCACACTCAGAGAAGAGAGTCATTGGGAACATAACTCACTTTAAACAGACATCCTAAATAGACGTGATATTCAGGAATTTCGGGAAAAGGGAAACGTTAGAATAACTTTCCATTCTATTTTCTTTTCAGTTCATCATCAACAATACCTTTGCTCGCTTTTCATTTTCCTCTCTCTTTCTGTCCATTTCTTCATTCATTCAATTCAAAACTTGCCCCAACTATCCCTCCAACTCAACCATCCCTGATACCAGGATAAATAATATTCTTTCCCAGTTGCTTTCCGTTGTGAAGCAGGCTCACTGGACTCGTAACGTTTTCTGTGTTTCTCCTCACAGAGGCTGCCATACCTGTTGAGATTCTCCAACACTTTCAGACGCTGGGGAATTTTATTTCAGATCTCCAGCATCCACAGTTCCTTGGTTTATTTCACCTTAATGCTGTTAATTCCTGGGATGTCCCACCATAACAAGGGCAAGGGCAGCATTTGTTGTCCATCACTAATTGCCCTTGACTGTGGGGTAATTTGTCAAGACGATATGGAGCCAACCACATTGTTGTGAGTCTGAAGACACACATAGTCCAGATTGGGCAATAATGTTAATTTTGTTTTCCAAAAGCTTTCAGTGAAAAATATATTAAATCCTGATGGTTTCTCTTTTCCATGAGTGAAAATAGGTTTCATTCCAACTTTTGTCATTCGAATTTATGCTCTGTTCTCGGCTGTGTAGGATATTAAACACTGCCTTTCAAGTCATAGCCTGTACCTCTGAATTACCCGTCCAGTTGCATTATCACTCTGGCACAGAGTCCTTATTCCATAGTCCATCTCCCTATTTCTTGGTCCCTGTCAGAGAGAGATGGCAGGCGAATCAGCTTAAGTACCAACAAACGAAAGGATTTTGGAGAAAAAGAGAAAGGAGATTGATAAAAAAAAAAAGAATCATAAGATCACAGGTTTCCGAATGCTGAAATGAAGATATTTCGACTGCATCCTGCAACATGAGCCAGTATTCTCAGGAATGATGGATGAACATGATGCTGGTGTATTTTCAAATGATGGAAAGTATTGGCTGAGAATTTGTTCTGCAGCTTTGTAACTGGGAGTGTGATCAGCAGAGTCTTCGACTCACTGGGCTGAATCTAACAATAATTTGTCTCAGTACCATTTTCACTGAGTGTGACAAAGGGATTGTATGCACGAGGCCGAACTAGTTTCCCGGTGCTATCTTATCAAACTCATTTCATTAACGACCCACCCCACTCCATGTTATCCCTCTAATCAATGCCAGCCCGATTCTCCCACCCATCATGGCTAGAGGTATTTGCCAAGGCCCGAATACCCCTGGGTATTTCGTGATTCCTGGTACTGGTGTCATCGTGAAAAGGCCAATGGACACACAGTTGAGTTTTCTCAGTTTGGAGTTGCCCTGCATAGTCTACCCCTAGGAGGGCAGAAAGGGGCAATTACACCACAATTTTTCAACATGTATGGAGGTACTGGTGAATGGGATGGTACAGATGGGGACCATTCTCTTCCCATAGGAGGCTGCACCGCCAGACCCACCGAGCATGGTCTGAACTCACCACCCAGCTCAGTGCAGAATCTGTGGTCTGAGGAAATGTCCAACAATACACTGCAAGCATCAATAATCTTCCCCGCTCTGCCAGGATAAGGGTCACCATATTGTCTCTCCAACTTCACAGTTATGGAGCTGCTCGAACTGGGCTTATGCTCCACCTCTGTCACTACTGCATGCAAAACCTTTCCACCCCTCTCTCTCTCTCTCTCTCTGTCGCCTTTGCGATACTGCCACATGGTGATACAATATTCTGCAGGGGGGCGAATCTGAAATGCTCCAGTTTTTGTTCCAAATAATTCGTATTTTCAGGAAAATGTCAATGCCCCAGTAGGTAATGCACAAGGGGAAGGAGTAGAGATGCTCGCTTCTCGAATCACATACAGTTCAAATCCATCATGAGGCCATTCGTCCCTTCAAACTTGCTTTAGCATTTAGAAAGAACGTGGCTGATCAGATGGCTTTCTCAGCTCCATGTTACAGGAAAATTCAGTCACTCAACCCCCAGGGTTTCTGACACTGAGCAAACGATTCATGAGACACTTTTACCTCGGTTTACTTCAAGTGTCTGTTCGAGTGCATTTCCCATGGGAATGGAGTCTCCTTCCAATATATTCCATCCGCTTTATACTTCTACGTAATGATAAGCACATTTTACACAGACCAATCAATATATGCACTTATTTCATGGTTATCGACATTCAAACACATTTAGTAGTTCTAGTTATTTCACTTGTCTCACCTTATTGTATTCAGCCAAAGACAATTTCTCAACACTTGTTTCGTTTTAAATTACAATTTCGAGCAGAGAACCTTTTTATCCTCAGCCGTTATCTTGACCATTATTTGATTTGCACTTTTAACCTTGTTATGAAAGTTTCTCTTGCCCTTTGTTTGTGACTGTTTCTGTCTGTAACAGTTACACTGTCTCCCACTCAGTTGGCTGGACGGCTGGTTTGTGATGTGGAGGGAGACCAGCAGTGCAGGTTCAATTCCCCACACTGTCAGAGGTTACTATGAAGGAGACCTGTCACTGGGGTGTGCAGATCCTCAGTTTAAACCACTACAAGTGGTCTGTCTCTAATGACAGAGCAGCCCCATGATCCTTTGGAACTCCAATCTGTCACTGTTATCATTTTAAAATTTGCCTATGTTATTATTTCGATTTGCATTATATTCCTGGATGTTCTGGAGCAGTGTGGTTTTGTACCACTGTCAGCATTTCCCCCACATTGCACTTTCCTGCCCATTCCCCGATAATCTTCACTCAGTTGTCATTTATAACCTTCTGTCAGTGCCTCAAAAATATTCAATATATCTGCCTCCAATGCTCTGCGGGGAAGTGAGATCCAAAGACGTACAACACTGAGAAAACAAAAATTAGCCTCATCTGTGTATAAGTTTTTTTTTTTGTCGCCTGACCGGAGAAAGTATATAATTACATTGGAAGCAATTCAGAGATGTTTCACTTCACGTATTCGACGGATGAATGGTTGTAATATGGAGGCTTTAACAGGTTACTCTTGGAATGAGAGTTGATCTTATTGAAACATACAAGACTATGAGGAGAGTGGAGCAGGTCGATATCCACTGGGTGTTTGTATAGCCCAATCTTGTTGCCATTGTCAGATAATCTCGACAGTGTGGAAGCAAGACATTCTGCCCACCGAGTCCACACCGACCCACCGAACAGCATCCCATCCAGACCTGTCCCCTACCCAATCCATGTAATCCTGCACATCCCATGACTAACCGACCTACCCTACCCACCCCGGGCAATGTGGGGGACTTAGCATGACCAATCCACTCTAAGCTGCACATCTTTGGACTGTGGGAGGAAACTGGAGCAATGGGCGGAAACCTCCGCAGACATGTAGCTGGTCGCTCGAGCTTTGAATTGTACTCAGCTCCTTGGTGATGTGAAGCAGCAGTGCGAACCACAAATCCACCATCCTCCTTCGTTAGCTCTATTAGTTACTTGTGTCTGACTAAAGAAATCTCCCTGACTTGTTCCTATCACTGAACCTGACCCAGTCTGAGACTTTTATCCTTGGCCATAACACCAACCTGGTTACATTTGAAATTTGAGGAGAAAGTGAGGTCTGCAGATGCTGGAGATCAGAGCTGGAAATGTGTTGCTGGAAAAGCGCAGCAGGTCAGGCAGCATCCAGGGAACAGGGGAAGAAGGGCTTATGCCCGAAACGTCGATTCTCCTGTTCCCTGGATGCTGCCTGACCTGCTGCGCTTTTCCAGCAACACATTTCCAGCTACATTTAAAATTTGTTGTGACCAGTGGAGGAGTGGAACGAGGAAAGGAAATAGTGACACCCTCCAATCTCAGGTTGAAAAGGAACAAAGAGAAATTCACAATGTGAGATTTAATTCAAGTGGGAATTCTCTTTCCCAGAAGTTTGGAAAGGCTGAATCTTTATATGATATCAAGGCTGGTTCGTTTGATTTTCCACTGACAGCTGAATCAGGGATAATGGTGCATGGAGAGAAAAGTGCAGCTGAGACCACAGTGTGATGAGCCACGAACTTATTTACTGGTGGAGTAGTGTCAAAGGGCCGAATGACCCTCTCGTGTCCCTCAGCCCTATGTTCTATGTTCCATTCAGCCCTTCAGATCTGCTGCACAGGGGCAGATTGAGGCCACTCTGCTGGTTAGGTGTAGTTTGGGAAATGTACTTGGAAAATCCAGGCTGAGTCAGGAGTTGACCCCCACCCCCAATTCCTCCATTCAGGCTTCCCTTCTCTGTAACTTCTGCTCGAGATGTGGGTCATGTTCCCGACCCAGATTCACTGTGAATACAGCCCACATACCCCACCCAGGGTTAACTCAAAGAAATTCTCTGCTTTCCTTGAATGCAACATTGTACAACACATCTTCCAGTAAAATAACCAGTGACTTTCCAAAAGCAGACATGAGAACGTACGAAATAGGAACAGGAGCAGGCTATTCGGCCTCGCAAGCCTTCACTGTCTTTCAATAGTTACATGGCTGATCTATTCCGCGGCTCACCTCCACTTTCCTGCTAACACCTTGTATCCCTCAACTTGCTGTTATGGCAGAAAACAATCCGCCGTGTCTGTAAATACAGTCAGTGACCAAGCCCCCACAACTCCCTGGGTGAGGGATTCCAGACATTGACTACTTTCTGAAAGATGACTTTCTTTTGCATCTCAGAATGAAATCAATGCCTGCTATTCTGTATCTATATCCCAGAGTTCGAGACTCTACACAGGTGTAGACGCACATCTACCTTGTCAAGCCCCCTCTGTATCTTGTAATTTCAGTAATATCACCCTCACTCATAATGGATAATCGCATCACCATTTTAGATATACTCAATAATTGAACTATTTCATCCCAGGAAGCCGCCTAATGTACCAACCTAGTTACTTGTTGCATCAGCATGCTGACGTTATGTTTCATACAGGAAATACTCCAATCCCGTTGTACTGCTTCTTTTTGTGAGTCCTCTTAATTAAATAACAACCTTTTGGTTCTCAGTGTCATCCACAAACTCGTATGTATATTGCACTCAGCTCCCCCAGTCAGACTATCAGTATAGATTGTGAATTACTCTGGTCATTGGACTGATATTTGTGTACTACAGTTATTTTTACTCCAGTACGTTTTGTCATAAACATCCATTAATCCTGACTCTCCGATTTTTATGTGTTAACCAACCGCCATCCCATGCTAATACATTTTCATCATACTATGAGCCGCTGTCTTGTATATGAACCTTGATTTTGTGATACTTTGTGGAAAATCTCTGGAAAGCCTCGTTTCTACCAGTTCCCTTTAATCACATTCCCTTGCTACATTCTCAGGGATATCCAGAAAAAAAAAACCTTACATGATTTAACAAGGCAAAATATAGTTTCACTTTCACAAAACCATGCTGACTCTGCGTGAAGCTTTTCTAAAAGCCCTGCAATTTATTGCTGAAAAACAGACTCTCGCAGATTCCCAGCAATAATGGTTAGGCTAAATGGTTCTTGTTTTCTATCTGACTCCTTTCTTGAAGGCAGGCGCCACATTGGAGGTTCGCCAGTTTCGCTGGAACACTCCTGAAATCCACAGAGTTATGGAATATTTCACACATTACCACGAGTCACTCTGTCACCACATCTTTGAAATCCAGGTTTGAATTATTCCTGACTTGTCTACCCTAACTCTTATCTATTTGTTAAAAACCTTGTTCGTTTTTTACAGACAGTTCAAGAGCTTCCCTCCTATTACCATTTTGTTTATATCATTGAAATACTTACAGTCCCTATGAGGAATGATGTGAAATGCTGGTGTAAATTATTTGTTCCCTGTAGCCAGTTCCTCAGTCACACCCTCCAAATGTCCTCAATATACTCTCCTGACTAAATTTCTAACTTCAGTCACACACCCATCTTGAAAGTTTTTTTTATATAGATACACGGAAAAGCTTGTGAAGTTTGTTTTTATATTTGTTGCTAATTTATTTGCATCATATCTTTTCTTCTATTTTCCTCGCTTTCTAGATTCATACAATCATAGAGAGCACACTTAGAGCCTTTGATCCAACGTGCCAATGTGGGCCGGGTTTTTCAAACTAAGTTCGTCCCATCTGTTTGCACTTAGCCTCTAAATGTTTCCCATTCATATGTTTGTTAAAACATCTTTGAAATGTTGCAACTGTACTTGCATGTGCCACTCTTCCTCTGGCAGCTCGTTCCCTATACACACCACTCTTTTCATGAAAATCCTGCCCCATTGTCCATTTTAAATCTTTCCCCTTTCACCTTAAAGCTATGTCATCTATGTTTGAACTTCTCTATCCTGTGAGAAAAGACATTGTCTATTCACCTTATCCATGCCTGTCATGATTTTATAAGCTTCTATAGTGTCACCTCTCAACCACCTACACGCCATCTGATAATAACTTCAAGAACAAACATTTAAAGATAACCACTGAAAATTTGAAACAATGTTAAAAATGACAGGTAAACAACACTCAGTCGAAACCTCACACTGTGATTTGTCTTTCTCCATGTTATAGTAACAAGGCAGCAGGAAACTCTTACTAGTGCCAAAAAGACATCAAACACCTTTGTCTAAATGGGGTGATGATCGCTATAGTGAAAAGGCATCTCTGGCCAGATCTATGTAACGAAGGGAATTCTTGTACCGCACGGTCAGCATGCAGTTACCTTTAGCAGAGTGAGATGAAGGTTGAGTATGCTTTTGGAAATTTGGATTACAGTATGAATTCAGGGCAACGAGGGAGAGGTGGTTTCAATACGATTTACTCCAAGAAGGAACCTTTCCGGAATGAGATGTGGGTGGGAGGGGGAAAACAGCATGAATGGAGAGGCCGAGTCACACTGAGACCAGAGGCAAAGTGGCAGCACAAAACGCAGCTTGATGCTCGTGCAGGAAGGTAGACTAGATCAAACAACTTATGGTGATGTGGGGAGGACCATAATGTGAGTGAATATGCTCTGTAATTGGAGAGGGTGAATCTGGAATCAAGAAGGGGAGACGACCAGGGAAGCGGATTGAGCAGCAATGGCAGGGGTTTCTGGCATAATGCATGCCTAGCATCTGCCAGTAGTCCCTGAAATAAACATCCTAAATCTGGCCCGATATCAATGCTCATCAATTTGTGATTGAATAGTATCGTTGAGAGCTTTAGTCAACCATTGGTGGTTCATCTCCATATCAAGTCCTTCTTTTTGAGCAGAAACAAATAATTGCTGAGCATTATGAGATATCTGCTTGGATGTCTGCCCATGTCTCCTCACTGACCTTCCTCTGGGTTTCTATCCACATCACGCTTCAGACCAGATGTGAGTCAGAACTCCTCAATTTAATGTCTGGTTCTTTCAATCATTCAGAGGGAACTTCTGCATGCGGCTGAACACATGATCAGTGGAGGGTGACTCCTTTCTCCAGTTTCTCCTTTCTGACGATTCTGCTTGATGATGCCACATTCCAGTGAGCTGCCCCTGACGCTTTTCCTTCAAACCAGGAATCCCCTAACTACGGTGGGCAGGGCCTTATGCTGTGACTGACCTATCTCCCGTGTTGCCGCCCCCACTGCACCCTCATTCACTTATATTGTTTCAAATCAGTTTCCACACAGTTGGAGGGCGGAAAGGTGGCTCGGTGGTTAGCACTGCTGCCTCAGAGCGCCAGGTATCTGGATTCATTTAGAGCCTCGGGCGACTGTCTGTGTGGAGTTTGCACGTTCTCCCTGTGTCTGCGTGGGTTTCCTCCGGGTGCTCCGTTTTCCTCCCACAGTCCAAAGATGTGCACGGCAGGTGATTTGGCTATGCTAAATTGCCCATAGTTTTAGATTCATGAGAGCGAAATGGGTCTGGATGGGTTAGTCTTCAGAGGGTCGATATGAACTTGTTGGGCTGAATCTAAACTAATGTAAAAAATCCTGTCATTGCTGCTCGCAATGCACGATCCTTCACACTGGGGAGACCATACAGAAACTGCTTTGAGGAACAGCCCCACTCTGTCTGTAGAAATAACCCTGACCCTCTCATTGCTTCCCATTTCAATAATCTACCTTTGGTACGTTACAGCCTGTAGGAGTTAATATTCAATTCGATAACTTCACAGCCTGACCCCATTATGACTGTTCTCCATTTTCATACATTCTCTCTCCTAGTCTCACTCTGACCTTGTGTGGTTGTGTCTACTTTATCTTGCATTCAATAGAGAGAACCCCTTTCCCCCTTTCGCATCTTTCACATCATCTTCTCGTTCACCACTGTTAAAAGCCCATTTATCTTTTGCCACGCTCTCTTTTATGCATCACCCACTCCCCCATCTCTGCCAAGGGATTAAATACCCCATTTTCCAATCCTTTTCCATTCTGAAGAAGTATCACACTGGACTTGAAACGCTAACACGGTTTCTCTGTCTCTGCAGATTCTGCCAGACCTGCTGAGTTTCTCCAGGGTTGCATAGGCACAGCACATATTTTCAAATAAACAAATAATTATGGATACTAGAAATAAAAACACGAATATTTCTGAAGAAACCGGACCCGAAAGATGAAATCTGCTTTCATTCCACAAGATGCTGCCAGACCTGCTAAGTTTCTTCAGCTATGTCCGTCTTTGAACAAGTTCCACAGATGTCTGTAAAAGATGCCAAAAAGCCGCGTCCAAAACGAAGCGCTGTGTACCAGGGACGTGAACAATAACTCCAGGTGCATATACTCATTGGCTCTGAAGGTGCATAAGGTTGCATCACGGACACTACAGAGCTCTTTATCATTTTAAATATAGAAGATGGAAAAGATTCAGATGAATATGTCAAAGAATTTAAGTAATATAACAAATTGGAAGCGTGACACCATGGAGAGATCCTAACAGAATGAGAATATGAAAATGAAATGCCACCACATCGGAAACCAGGTTAGATCACTGTGTGCAGTGCTGATGGGTGAATGGGTCTCGTTTTGAATTCGGAGACAGTCAGTAGAATTGAATTATAGATATTGCAGCTCAAACTGGGCATTCATGTGATGGTGTAGATCACAGCAGCAGCAGCAGAATCGTGTTCAATCACAATCTGTAACTTTTTCCCTGGGATAATCTCCCAATCTACCAATACCATCAAACTGATCCATGGTTCAGTCAGGGGTGTGGGTGAACATACCAGAATCAGAACCATGTGTACCTAAACCTGATGACAAACCATTAAAGCTGTGGTACTTGACTGGTTACATTCCAAATAGCAGGATAGAGAGGACAAATTTATCTCAAGACCAACAGATCAGATTTGCAGTCCTGCCACATCCAATTATAAATGTCAA
The DNA here is from genome assembly GCF_037043375.1 of Chiloscyllium plagiosum. Lineage (NCBI taxonomy): Eukaryota > Metazoa > Chordata > Chondrichthyes > Orectolobiformes > Hemiscylliidae > Chiloscyllium > Chiloscyllium plagiosum. The sequence continues at coordinate 65,507,119 of NW_028270178.1, read as the reverse complement.
TGGACTATTAAACAATTCACTGGAGGAGAGGACTCCACAAATATCTCCATCCAAAATAATGGAGCAGCCCTATACGTCAGCGTAAAAGATAAGGATATAGTGTGTGCACCATCCTCAACCAGGAGTGTTGAGTGGATGATCCACCTCACCTTCATCATGATACCCTCAGAATCACAGATTCGATTCTCTGCACGTGTCATAAAGAAACAGCCGAATATAGTAGATAGGCCAAAGGCAATGGGCCCTGACACCATTCCTGCAATGGGACTGAAGACTTGTGCTGCACAACAAGCCGTGTCCCTTGGGAAGGTGTTTCATTCCAGCTCCAACTCTGACATCTCCCTGGCAATGTGGAAAATTACTCAACGATATCTAGTCCCCTAAGAGGGAATAACTACAATCCGTCCAATTACCACCTCTCTCAGTCCGATCACGATAGTCACATTAGTGGCTGTACTTTTTGACAGAGTTGTCAAGCAGCACAGGAATAAGCAGATCAGCGTGGTTTCTGATAGCTCCCCATGTGGTGCTTGTGCTGTCGATTGATTACTAATCCAGACCAGGCTAACTCTCTGGCAGCTGGTGGAATTTAGAAACAATTAATAAAATATCGAGATCTAAAATCTGATGTCAGGAATAGTGAACTTGAAGCCAATGTCGATTGCAAATACCATTTTCCTTCCCCAATGAACTTGCAGGAAGTGAGTATCCTGTACTTTCCTGGTCTGCCTAAAAGTGACTCCAGATACACAGACATGTGATAAACTCTGCAATGGTCTCTGAAACATCCAAGCAAGACACTCAATTGTATCAAACTGCTCATCATTCTTAAAGGATAAACCGGGACAGAACACCCGGTCCCAGCCTTGTTATTGGATATGGGAATGGGAAACACAGTCCTGACGTCCCTGAAGAGACTTCCTTCCGAACGTCTGAGAGCTTGTGACAACATTTGCAGAGCTATCCCACAGACTGCACAGCAACATCGGGAAGGGAGGATGTCATTCAACACATTGAGCATCTCCCATTCTGGATAGTGGAGAAAATCTCTCAGTCCGATTTGTCCCGCACAGTTTTCGTATCACTTAACATGTTTAAGCATCGGGATATATAAAACGGGAACTGCTGTAGTTGCTTTGGTCCATCAATTTTGATCCTCCATTCAATATACAGGCAGTTCAGATAGCGCATGTTTATTAAACACAAATTGTCTGCAACGCAATTCGTGAATTGCGGATCCTCTTTATAAAGCAAGCTCCCATTTACTGTAATGCAATTCCAACCCCAGCACCAGCTGTACAGCAAAACACAGCCTCAGGATCCTTTATCTGCAAAGTGCACACTCAGTGTGTTCACTAAAGCAGGAATGCAATCTGCTCTGCAAGCCTTGAAACTGAGATTGAAACCAGGAATTGTAGTCTACATTTAGAAGGACCTTTATTTCAAACCGGAATTCCATGTCAGCATCATGTGGTCAGCTCACGCGCTTTCTGGTGAAGAGCTTGATGAAAGGGACAGTGCTGTACTCAGTGACTTTAGTGTGAAAGTGTTATATTTACAGCATTGTTTCATTACAATATATGATTTAAAGATTTTCTTAGACTATGCTCGTGTGTGTTAGATTAACTTAACATTTTGGCTTTTACTGATGTTTTTGGGGGGGTGTGATTTGCCCCTTCCCCACTTTTTTCCATAGGCCACATTATTAATATTGCATGATTTTCACAAACACTGTGTTCCACAGCAATACAACTGCTGTGTTATTGGAGAAAAACCTGGAATGATATCTGATCCTTTATTTTCACACCATGTTCCTGCACCCTGTCTGTCCCTTTAATTTTCAGAAATCCTCATTTATATTCAGTGCCTTGGCTTCCACAGCCTTATGTGCAAGAGAATTCACCAGGTTCACCAGTTTCTGAGTGAAGATATTTATTCTCATCTCAATGCAGAGTGGCCTGTCTGTACCTAATGTTGTGGACCCTTGTTTTTTGACGTCCCAGTCAGGCGAATTATCATCCCTGCTTCCAATCTGTCTCACCCTGTCAGTATTTTAGATATTTCACTGAGATCATCACTCATTTTCCTAAACCGCATGGAATACAGGCCCAGTCGCCCCAAACTCTGTTCCCATAACACGCCTGTCATCCCAGTGATCAGTCTGGTCATCCTTCACTCCTCTCCCTCAATGTCAGGTTTGTCCTTTATTAGGTAAGGAGAGCAAAACTGCACACAATACTGCACAATGTTCAGGATGGAGTCTCACCAAGGGCCTGTACAGCTGCAATAAGACATCCTTATTCCTGGACTCAAATACTCCTGAAATGAAGGTCAACACACCATTTATCTTCCAAACTGCTTTCTGTTCCTGCAATATTGCTTTCAGTGACTGGTGTACAAGGAGATCCAACTCCTTTTCAATGTTACAGCTACCCACCTGGTGGGTCTATGCACACTGGTCAGTGTGTCAGTGCCATTCCCAGTATTGACTTCTGGTTTCAGAACTCACAGCCCTGTATGGCCTTCGCAGGTCTGCGCAGAAGAAAACAAAAATGCAGCTTAAGTTCCTTTACAGATCAACATTTCTCAATCAATCCATTTTCAACTGATAGCCTGACATTCTATTATTCCCAACAAAGTGCACAACGTCACATCTCCCCCCATTGCTCTCCATCTGCTACGTAGTTGCCCAGTCACTCCAGTTGTCTGAATTACCTTGGAGGTTTTTTACAACCTGCTCACCCACACACATTCCAACATAGTTTAATGCCATCAGCAGACTTGGGAATATTGCATTTCAGACCCTCAACCAAAGATATGATGTGTATTGGGAATAGCTGGGTCCCAAACCCCGATCCTTGCTATATCCTGCAAGCCTTCCATTTTAAAAAAAGGTTTATTCCGAGTCACTGTTTCCTGCCAGCTCTCCCATTCTAAAACCATGGTCATATATTAGCCCGAGTCCCATAGGATTCAAATTTGCACGATAGGCTTGTGGCTTTAGCAAAAATCTTTTTGAAAATCCAATCGTATTGCATTGATAGCTTCTCCATAATTTTGCTAAAATTCACTTTCTCAAATATGATTCCCATTTCATAAATCTAGTTAAAAATCAAACAACATCAGGTTATAGTCCAACAGGTTTAATTGGAAGGACACTAGCTTTCGGAGCGACGCTCCTTCATCAGGTGATTGTGTCCGAATCATTCCGAATGTCCGAATCATCTCCGAATCATTCATAAATCTATGTTGACTTTGTCTGTGCCCATTATGTTCCGTTCCAATATTTTCTCTCGAACTGTTTAGTTGCTAATTTCATTCTATTCTCTTTTTCTCACCAGACTAAAGTTTCATGGTATTGTTGGGAAGTTTTATTTTTTGTTTTGTTATCTTCTATGAAGACAGAATGAAGTAGTTGCTTCATAGTTCTGCCATTTCCCTGTTCTCCATTCTCTATTCTCTGGTTTCAGACTGTACTAAGCTCCAATTGCATTATCTTACTTTTCACATGGACATATCTTTAGAAGCTATTACAGTTCACTTGTATAACTCTCATTGATATACTCTTCAGAAAAGCATCAATTTCTAGGTTTGGGTGAAGATTTGTAGCTCTGGTGCTTGTTGTTGTGGTTCTGTTCGCCGAGCTGGAAATTTTTGTTGCAAACGTTTCGTCCCCTGTCTAGGTGACATCCTCAGTGCTTGAGAGCCTCCTGTGAAGCGCTTCTGTGGTGTTTCCTCCGGCATTTATAGTGGCCTGTCCCTGCCGCTTCCGGTTGTCAGTTTCAGCTGTCCGCTCTAGTGGCCGGAATATTGGGTCCAGGTCGATGTGTTTGTTGATGGAGTTTGTGGATGAGTGCCATGCTTCTAGGAATTCCCTGGCTGTTCTTTGTTTGGATTGCCCTATAATGGTAGTGTTGTCCATTCGAATTCATGTTGCTTGTCGTCTGCGTGTGTGGCTTCTAAGGATAGCTGGTCGTGACGTTTCGTGGCTAGTTGATGTTCATGGATGCGGATCGTTAGCTGTTTTCCTGTTTGTCCTATATAGTGTTTTGTGCAGTCCTTGCATGGGATTTTGTACGCTACATTAGTTTTGCTCATGCTGGGTATCAGTCATTCGTTCTGGTGAGTTGTTGTCTGAGGGTGGCTGTTGGTTTGTGTGCTGTTATAAGTCCTAGTGGTCGCAGTCGTCTGGCTGTCAGTTCTGAAATGCTCCTGATATATGGTAGTGTGGCTAGTCCTTTGGGCTGCGGCATGTCCTCTTTCCGTTGTCTTTCTCTTAGGCATCTGTTGATGAAATTTCGCGGGTACCCGTTTTTGGCGAATACCTTGTACAGGTGTTCCTCTTCCTCTTTTTGCAGTTCTGGTGTGCTGCAGTGTGTTGTGGCCCTTTTGAATAGTGTCTTATGCAATTTATTTTGTGTGTGTTGGGGTCGTTGCTTTCATAGTTGTGGACTTGGTCTGTGTGTGTGGCTTTCCTGTATACCTTTGTGGTGAATTCTCCGTTCGGTGTTCTCTGTCCCATCACGCCGAGGAATGGGAGTTGGTTATCCTTTTCTTCTTCTCTCGTGAGAAGAAGACCGAAGGTACAGAGAACACCGAACGGAGTATTCACCACAAACGTATAGAAGAAAGCCACACAATCAGACCAAGTCCTGAACTATGAAAGCAACGACCCAAACACACACAAAAGAAATTGCATGAGACACTATTCAAAAGGGCCGCAACACACTGCAGCACACCGGAACTGCAAAAAGAGGAAGAGGAACACCTGGACATGGTATTCGCCCAAAATTGATACCCACGCAATTTCATTAACAGATGCCTAAGAGAAAGACAACGGAACGAGGACATGCCGCAACCCAAAGGACTAGCCACACTACCATACATCAGGAGCATTTCAGAACTGACAGCCAGACTACTGCGACCACTCGGACTTATAACAGCACACAAACCAACAGCCACCCTCAGACAACAACTCATGAGAACGAAGGACCCGATACCCAGCATGAACAAAACTAATGTAGTGTACAAAATCCCATGCAAGGACTGCACAAAACACTATATAGGACAAACAGGAAGACAGCTAACGATCCGCATCCATGAACATCAACTAGCCACGAAACGTCACGACCAGCTATCCTTAGTAGCCACACACGCAGACGACAAGCAACATGAACTCGACTGGGACAACACTACCATTATAGGGCAAGCCAAACAAAGAACAGCCAGGGAATTCCTAGAAGCATGGCACTCATCCACAAACTCCATCAACAAACACATCGATCTGGACCCAATATACCGGCCACTACCGCAGACAGCTGAAACTGACAACCGGAAGCAGCAGGGACAGGCCACTATAAATGCCGGAGGACACACCACAGAAGCGCTTCATAGGAGACTCCCAAGCACTGAGGATGTCACCTAGACAGGGGGCGAAACGTTTGCAACAAAAAATTCCAGCTCGGCGAACAGAACCACAACAGCACCAATTTCTGCCTTAAACAGTTAAATGATGAGCATTCCACAATCATACAATCACAGAAACACAGACTCTGTATCGTCCGAAATACAGAACGATCTACATTAGTCCCACTTTCTGACATGGGGTCCAGGACCAGACATGTTATGACACTGCAAAAACTCATCCAAATAACTGGTAATTGTTGTGGAGTTACCCGGAACTTCCATTCTCTCTCTTCCGGACCACAACATCCTCTGGGTGATAAAATATCTTTAAATTATCTCTGAAGCACTTCACTTATTCCCTTGTTCTTGACTAAAAGGAATAGCTGCTGTCTATCCACTCTGTCCATGCCCTTCGTAATCTTAACCTTCTGAATCACATCCCCTCAGCCTCTTCTGCTCCAAAGTAAACAACCCGCGTTTATCCAGCCTCTCCATAGCTGATACGCTCCATCCCAGGGAACATCCGGATGAAAGCCCACCAAACCCCACCCACACAGTGTAATGACATCCTTTCATAATGAGTTATCCAGAACTGCACACTGCATACCATCTTGCCGTAAACAAACTCCTTTATAACTCTTATAATCTATGTCTACGACTCCTAAGACCTTTTAGATCGACTGTTTACCTGTTCAGTCACATTCAGGGATGTGTGTAAAAGCACTCTCTGAGCTTCCGAGTGTGCTGCCATTCATTGAGTCCTCCCCTGCCTGGTTCCTTCTTCCAAAGTGCATCAACTCATATTTATCAGCACTCCATTCCATCTGCCATCGATCTGCACTTCTGACCATTCTGTCTGTATCTTCTTGCAACCTAAGGCCTTCCTCCTTACTGCCAACTACCCGGCCAATCTTTGTGTCCAACACAAACCGATTTATCACACTACCAACAACTCTCCTCTCCACATTCTCATCTCCATCATTTATGATAACCATAAATGATAAGGTTAAATATCACACAAAACCAGCTTACAGTCCAAAAGGTTTATTCACGAGTACAAGCTTTCGAAGCGCTGCTTCTTCATCAGGTGGTTGTGCACTTTGAATGCTTATGCCTCCAATTAAACCTGTTGGATTATAACGAGTGTTGTGTGATTTTTAATGTTGTCGACCCCAATCCAGCACCAGCTCCTCAGAATCACAAATATTTGCTTGGATCCCTTCCATTCGTCTAAAATGCTTGGAACACATTTACTACATTCCATTAATCTACAATGGCTTCTGGCCTCTGCAGAATGTACAAGAAAATAAAATATAGTCATTGACTGTGCAATTAATACATCGATTGGTGCCTTATTTCTGACATTTTGATACGAAGTAAATCTGTTTTTTTTTTTCAGACTTAGCAATGCTCAATCTAGTTAAATTTTCAAGTACTGCCCTGTTACTGATATAAATTGGCTTTATGTCTTTAGTTCCATCAGCTCCATCTGATCACTTGGTTTTCTGGATCTTCCTACATGAAGACAGATACAAAGAAACTGGTTATTTTCTTGGCCATTTCCTTGTTCTCCACAATAAACTCTCCTCTCCCGATTACAAATTTCCACATTTGACATTGCTTTCGTTTTGTTTCCTTTGAAATATAGATAGTAGATTGATGCAGTCTTTGTGTTCCTGTTTGTGAGCATGCATGTTCGCGTTTAGATTTCCAAATCAGCTGCATGTCCCTCCTTTTCTGTACCATCAATTTCTGAGAATTCTCTGGTTTCCACAATTTCTGGAGTGTTTCCTATGATTAATAAAATATTGAATTTGTTACGTTAACCATCATTAAGTCACGTGCTCACTCTGTGGTGTTTTTAAGTTCACGAAAGAGACGAATTTTTCCGACTTTGCAGTACTTCAATAAATCTCCTGATCCTGACCAGTTCTATTCAGGAACTCTGTATGTGGATAGAGCTGAAATTACGGCAGCCCTGGTTGGTACTTTTCCAACTTCGCTGGCCAACGGGTGAGGTCCCTGAGAACTGGAGGATAGTGAATGCTGTGCCCTTATTCAAGGAGGGCTACAAAGATAAACCTGGGAGCTATAGACCAGGAGAACTAACATCTGTAGTAGTTACTTGAAAAGATTCTGAGAGGTAAGATATACAGAGGAACCTCGATTATCCGATTGAGATTGGACAGAGCACTATTTCATTCTGATAATAGATTATTCAGTTAATAAATCTACTCTGGGGCTCGGAGTATTCTGTGACGTCTGCGACCCGTTCAGGAGACAAAGCAAAATCACACTGCACGCGAGACCCGACGCCATGTCTGCTCCCACCTGTCCCATCTATGCCTCGCCCACCCCGAACATTGTCCACTCCCACCTCGCCCCCCGCCCACCCCACGTCCCTGTCTGCCCCCACGCACACCCAACCCGCCTGCTCCCACACTTCTTCCGCCACCTGCCCACATCATCATGCGCTCCCACCCCATACCACCGCCTGCCCCCGCCCGCCCCCAACTCTGACCGCGCCCATCCCAACCCCACCCACACCAGCCCACAACCCCGTCCAAAGCTACACCCGTCTGCCCTTGACCGTTCCTAACCCTGCAACATCAACATTGGTCCTCTAACCCCGCACGCCCAACCGTCCCCACCCATCATCCAAACCCATCCACACCATTTTCGTAAGACAAGGTTTTTTTAAATCATTACCTACAAACAAAAGACGCATCCAGGGTTGAAAGACATGATGTTTCTATCGGGACCTTGAGGTCCCCTTCGGATAATCGAAATTTCGGATAATTAATATTTGGACAATCGTGGTTCCTCTGTACAGGCGCTTGAAAGACAGGGTTTGATTAGCAGCAGTCGGCAAGGCTTTGTGCATGAGAGATCATGGCTCTCAAACTTGTTACAGTGCTTTCATGAAGTGACAAGGAACATTGATGAGGGCAGATTGGTATACATAGTCTAAATAGTTTTCAGTAAGGCCTTTGATAAAGTTGCAAAACATCTGCTACTCTGGAATGTTTGATCGCCTGGATTCAAGGGGGAGCTGGTAAATTAGACACACAATTGTATTGGTGGTAGGAAGCAGAGGGTAATGTAGGAAGGATGCTTGTCGGACTGGAGACCTGTGAATAGTGGAATACCTCAGGGATCGGTGCTGGGAACATTGTTTGTTTCTATATATATATATATATATATATATATATATATATATACATATGTGTGTGTGTGTGTATATATATATATATATATATATATATATATACACACACACACACTCTCTCATCCACATCATTTACCTATTACATACATCTATGATCTGGATGATAATAGATCATAGATGTATGTAATAGGCATGAATTAAAAGTTTGATGACGACACTTAAATCGGTAGCATCATGGAGACTGAGGAAGGTTATCAGGAATTTCAGAAATTTCAGCAGTACCATGATCAGCTGGAGAAGTGGACTGAGAAATGGAAATTGCATTTTAATACAGATCGGTGTAAGTTCTTGCATTTTAGAAAGTCGAGTCAAGGTTGGAGTTTCATGGTGAATGATTGGGCCTTAAGGAGTGTAGTGGAGCAGAGGGACCTTGGAGTTCAGGTGCACGGGGCTCGGAAAGTTGATTCAGAGGTAGACAGAGCAGTAAAGAAGGCAGAGCACTGACTGTCGAAGTTGAGGAGTTAGGTCACGGTTATATAGGAAACTGGTGAGGCATTATTTGAACCGTCATGGTCAGCTTTGTTCACTTTGCTATAGGAAGGATGCTATTAAAAGGGAGAGAGTGCAGAAGAAATTTACAAGGATGTTGCCAACGTTTTAATGGTCTGAGGTTTAGGGAGAGGTTGGACAAGCTAGGACTTCTTACTTTAGAGTATATGAGACCGAGAGGGGTCTTATGGACGCTTGAAAGATCTCAGGAGGTATGGGTAGAGTGAATGCACCCAGTCTTTTCTTCTCAAGGTTGGGCAGCACTCACGGACTAGAGGGCATCGGTTTAAGGTCAGGGGAAAAGAATAAAAGGGAAACTGACGAGCAATGGTCTTTACACACATCATGTTATGCATATGGAATGAGCTGCCAGGGATTTGGTTGAGGTGGATGCATTAACAACATTTAAAATGCATTTGGTCTATTGCATGGATAGGATAAAATTAGAAGGATACAGGGCAATGGCAGGGAAATGGGTTTGTGTGAATGGACATTTTGTTCAGAATGGACCACTTTGAGCTGAAGTACCTGTGTCCGTGCTGTAGGACGCTATGACTAGAACAACCATTGCTTTTCTCCCACTGAATGTTGTATTGTACTTTCCCAATTTACTGGAGCGAACTTGACCATCTCCCCTCCAGGCTTCCATGATGTTTGATCAGAATGTTCACACATTTGATATTGCATGCGGACGCATGTAAATGCACCTTATTAAGGTCACTAGTCCTCAAAAGCTGCTTCAGAGTAATGTTAGTAATTAGTCCTTCTTACCAAGCAACACCAACTCCGAAATAACCTGCTCTCTAGCTTGGTTCACAACATACACTTCAACCCACCTCATGGAATTTATTTTTCACAGCATAAGCAGTCACTTAGTTAACGCAGTTTAGATACAACTTGAGACCATCCAATAAGACTGCAATATTCACAATACTTGCATGTGTAATTTCCAAAGCACATGATGTTCAGATTTTCTGCTACCGTTTTGGTTTAGATATATAAAACACCAATTTTATCTTCTCCTTGCTATTTATAATCTCCACCTAAACTGATTCTGTGAAAGCCGAGGGACATGGTCTGTGTCGTTATTATTGATAGACATGGACAAGACATTCGGGGAGGCTCACCTCGACGCTGGGATGATATGAATAAATGTCCAACAATACAGGACAAGCATTAACAATCTTCCCCGCTCTGTCAGGATACGTGTCATTGTATTCTCTCGGCTCCCTCACACTCACTCTATACCTATTATAGCACTTACTCCCGAACAAGGCTCAAGCTCTGTCTCCAAATAAGGCTCAGGCATTAACACTCTCACTATTGAATTCAGCAACTTCCTTCCCTCATTCTCTCTGTCACTTATGCAATAGCCTCCGCACTAATAACACGAATGAATACATCACTGTGCACTGCCTCACTCAGGAGACTTCACCATGTTACCCCACCTGGATCAGCACTGACAGCAGAGCCACCCACTCCCACGCTCACACCCTCCCTTTCTCCCATTCCAGGAGAAACAGCCTGGAATAGGACAGAAAAAGGCCAACCCAGGTGGTGGGGTGCCTGATATCTGTTCCCTTCCCCCCTCCCTACGCCGTGTGGGGAGGACATTGGTTGGACGACTTGTGTGACGAATCTGAAACATCTACGTCCCACCAACCAAGTAAGGAACAATGATCAGTGAAGGGCAATTCCCACTTTAAACCCGCTAGCAGTTCCAGCGTCAGCTCTCTCACTCTCAAAAACAAAGATAACTCACTGCACAGAGATGCACGCATAGAATTACATAGAGATATTGGTAAATACCCCAATATACTAACATGTACAATATGTACAAGGAGACAAGCATACACACACATAGAAGCACACAAAGACATATGCATTCACACTCAATAGAAACAAACACAGGTAGAAATACGCAGGTTGATACACAGACAGACGTCGGCAAACAAATACTCATATAACAAGCAGATGGACACACATACAGACACTCGTCTCATTAAGACACAAATAGATCTGTTTTGATTCATAAGGGGGTCAAAGATTCTAGGCAAAAGGCAGAAGAATGAAGTTGAGGAACATAGAAGAAATTATTGAACGGCATATCATACTCAATGGTTCGAATGGCCGAATTCTGCTCCTTTTCTAATTATAGTGTGGTGTTACGCATTCAGGTATTCTCTTCCTGAGACAGCAGGAGAGGCTGTGTTTGATAAGTACTTCATCGGAAAGAGACAGTGGGAATGTGGGACAGGTTTGGAGTGCGGATTGGCGTCTGTCTATTCCTAATTACTGTATCTTTTTTATCTGAAAAGAGGTGGTGATTTGATGTTGGGTTAACAAAGTTTAAAATAACGCGTCCCACAATGAAATAGTATTGTGCTCTCTGTGATGTCCTCCTTCAGGCTATCATATAGATTGTAAATAACTGATGCCATCCGACTCATATCTGTGGTACTCCAGCAGATACACTTTTGTCATAATGATCCATTAATCCTGACACTCCGATTTCTATGTGTTAACCAATCGTCATCCCATGCTAATACATTATCCGTTAGACTATGAGCTTCTGTCTTGTGTAACAAGCTTTATTTTGTGATACCTTGCGGAAAATCTCTGAAATCTCTACCTGATCCCCTTTATCAATTCCGTTTGTTAGGTTCTCAGAGATCTCCAGAAACAGTTTGCATGAACTTAAAGGGCAAAATATAATTTCCCGTTCACAGAACCACACTGACCCTGCGTGAAGCTTTTCTAAATGTCCATGCTGGCCAAGTTTTCAAACTAAACTAGTCCCATCTTCTTGCATTTGGCCTACATGCCTCTAAATGTTTCCCATTCATATGTTTGTCCAAATGTCTTTTCAATGTTATGGCTGTACATGCAGCTGCCACTCTTCCTCTGGCAGCTCATTCCGTGCCCTCACCACCCTTTGTGTAAAAACGTTGCTCCTTCGTCCCTTTTAAATAGTACCCGTTTCACCTTAATGCTATGCCTTCTATGTTTGAACTCTCCCATCCTGTGGAAAAGACGTTGGCTATTCACCCTATCCATGCCTCCCATGATTTTCTAATTTCTATAATGTCACACATCAATCTCCTACACTCCATCTGATACTAACTTCAAGATCAAGTATTTAAAAATAGACATCGCAAATTTGAAACAATACTAAAAGTGACTGGTAAACAACACACAGTCCAAATTTCATACTGTGATTTGCTTTTCTCCATGTTACAATGCTAAGGCAGCATGAAACGTTTACTAGTGCCAATAAGCAGTCACACACCTGAATTCCTTTTTCGAAAGAGGGTGATGATCTCTACAGTGAAAACTTACTACTGCCAGATGTACATAATACCACATAGTTAACAGTCACCCTCTTGGCATCCCTCTGACCTTGAATGGTTATGTCTTCTTTATCTTGCACTCAAGAGAAGGAACCTCTTTCCCCATTCATATCTTAATTTATACCCGTTTTACATCATCTTCTCGTTCACCACTGCTAAAGGTCAGTTTATCTGTTGCCACACCCTCTTTTCCCTGGCATGCATCCCGCACCTCTGGCAAGGAATCTAAAGCCCATTTTACAATCATTTTCAGTTCTGAAGAAGCACCACACTGGACGTGAAACACTAACTCTTTTTCTCTGTCTCTGCAGATGCTGCCAGACCTGCGGAATTTCTCCAGAAATGAATAGGAACAGCACAAATGTTCAACTCAGCAAATAATTATGGATACTAGACATGAAATGCAAACATTTCTAAACAGACTGGGAGCTTTGTAGAAGGGTCACTGGAAGAATTAAATCGCAGATATTACAGATAAAACTGGGTTAACATGTGATGCTGAAAACCACAGCAGCAGCAGAAGCAGAATTTTTTTCAATCATAGTCTGTAACATTTTCCCCAGGACAATCCCTCAGTCTAGTATTACCATCAAGCCAATCCATAGTTAAGTGACGAGTGTGTGTGAACATGCCAGAGTCAGAGCCATGTGTACCTAAACTTGATGATAACTCTTTAAAGCTATCGCACTGGATTGGTTAAATTCCAAACAGCGGAACTAACATCTGTTCGAGAGGGAAAATTGATCTCAATTCAATCAGATCAGATCTAACCTCTGCAGTACTGCCATGTCCAGGGATAAATGTCAATGGAACATTAAACAACTTACTGGCGAAGAGGAATCCTGAAATATCCCCATGCAAAATAACGGAACAGCCGTGTACATCTGTGCAAAAGACAAGGATGTAGTATCTACACCATCCTCAGCCGCCAGAAGCGTGGTGTTGATAATCCACCTCATCCTCACTATGATACCCGCAGAATCACAGATGCCTGTCTTTAACCGATTCGATTCGCGAATCGTGACATGAAGAAACAGCTGAAGACAACAGATAAAACAAAGGCAATGGGCCCTGACCCCATTCCTGCAATAGGACTGAAGACGTATGCTGCACAACAAGCCGTGTTCCTGGGGAAGCTGTTTCATTCCAGATCCAACTCTGACATCTCCCTGGCAATGTGGAAAATCAGTAAGCTATGTCCAGTCCCCTAAGTGTGGAATAATTACAATCTATCCAATTACTACCCCTTCTGTCCCATCACGATATTCAAATCAAAGGGAGTCCTTTCCGACACATCTGTCAAGCAGCACAGAAATAACCTGCTCAGTGTGGTTTCTGATAGGTCCCCATGTGAAGATGATGCAGTTGTGAAAATGTCACTGGATTACTAATCCAGACGAGGCCAATGCTCTGGCATCTGGTGGAAGTTAAAAACAATTAAGAACACATCGAGGTGTAAATTCTGGTCAGTGGTAGTGATCTTGAAGCCAATTTGTAAACACCAATTTCCTTCCCCAATGTACTTTGAGGAAAAGAATCTCGCGTGCTTTCCTGGTCTGGTCTAAAACTGACTCCGAACAAACAGACATGTGATACACTCTTCAATGGTCTCTAAACTGAAGACACTCAATAGCATCAAACTGCACTGAGGTCTTAAAGGATAAACCCGGACAGAACAATCCGCATCAGCATTAGTATCAGAAAAGGGAATGGGAAACATTCTCTTGTCCTCTTGTCCCTGCAGAGACCTCCTTATGAACATCTGAGAGCTTCTGACAACATTGACAGAGATTTACCACAGACTGCACAGAAACATCAGAAAATGAGTAGGGTAATCAACACACTGAGCCTTCCCCCATTCCAGCTCATGGAGGAAATCTCCTCAATGCAGTTTTCCCAAACAATATTCACATTCAGCAACTTGATTAAACATCGGAAAAATATAAAATAGGAACTACAGTAGTACAGTTTTCTACCCCATTCAGTACAATAACAGCTGATCCTTTATCTGCACACCATACGCCTGTTATCGCCACTCTTTTACTGTCTATAAATCATTGTGTATAATCAATGGCTTGGTTTCCACAGCCTGATCTGGGAGTGAATTCCCTAGGTTCACCAGTCTCTGAGTGGAGACATTTAATCTCACCTCAATGCAGTGTGGCCAGTCTGCACCTGATACTGTGGCCTGTGGTTTTATACATCTCAGCCAGGGGAATTATCATCCGTGCTTCCAATCTGTCTTACCCTGTCAGAGACTTATATATTTCACTGAGATCTCCGCGCACTTTCCTAAACACCAAGGAATACAGGCCCGGTCGCGTCAAGCTCTGCTCCCATAACAAGCCTGTCATCCCAGAGATCAGTCTGGTCATCCTTCAATGCTCTCCCTCAATGTCAGCTTTGTCCTTTATTAGAGAAGGAGACCAAAACTGCACACAATACTATACAATGTTCGAGATGGGGTCTCACCAAGGCCCTGTGCAGCTGCAGTAAGACAACCTTACTCCTGGACTCAAATCCCCCTGAAATGAAGGTCAAACATTATTTATCTTACTGCTTACTGTTCCTGCAATATTGCTTTCAGTGACTGGTGTACAGGGAGATCTAGATCATTTTCAATGTTACAGCTCCCGACTTGCTGGGTCTATATACACTGGTCAGCGTGCCAATACCATTCCCAGTATTGACTTCTGAATTCAGAACTCGCTGCCCTGCATGGACCTCAGAGGGCTGCGCAGAGGGAAAGAAATAAAGGAGTATAAGTCCCTTTATAGATCAAAATGTTTGAACTAATCCCTTTTCAAATGGTCGGCTGCTGTTCTATTTATCCAACGAAGTGCACAACGTCACATCTATCCATACTGCTCTACATCTGCCAAGCATTCACTCCACTTAACTCAATCAATTTAGTGCTTTTCTACATCCTCCTCACCCACTGACAATCCAAAATGGTTTAGTGCTGTCAGCAGGCTGGGAAATATTGCATTTGTTTCCCTCATAAAATATTGCTTGTGTCTTAGGAATAGCTGAGACCCAATCCCCGATCCCTGTGATACACCATGAGGCTTCATCTCCAAGAAAAGGGTCCTTTTATTCCGGTGTGTCTGGTTCAAGGTCTGCTTTGCTGGAGCTTGTACTCTCTGACTTGCTTTTTTCCCCTTATTTTCTCCCACTCTCTTTTCTCTCTGTAACTTTCTGACCTTGTAGCTTGGACAGCATCAGCAGCAACGAGATTCCAAACATGCAAACTTTGAATGGACTCAGGGCATGGCAGTCGAGAGGTCTCAAGTGGAGCACAGTGCATGGACCTTGAGCTAGGCCCAGTGCAGAGGAGAGTGTGTCCCTGCTTACTTTTCCGGAACAAGCACAAAACCTGGAATTGGCGACTGCTACATCAGCAGTGGCAACGTGTGTGAGGTCGGCCCAGTAGCAATAGGTGATGCCAGAGGATCGGGAACTTCGTTGTTGGTTGGTCGGTGCGTTGGTGCTGATGAAGTAGATGTTGGAAGGACATCACGGCAACTCGATGAGGTGGGCACAATAGTAAGAGACATGTCTCTGACATTGGAGGGTCTAGCCCTGGGGGCGACGAGGCAGTGATGGAAGAGTATTGACCCAGCGGCAAAGATGGCACGTGAGGATCAGCAACTTCGATGTTGGTGGACTCTGGTGCAGATGGTGATGAAGCTGGTGTCCAGTGATGGTGGATGCAGGCGCAACCGATAGTGAGGAGCTGACTCAGGACCCATGGACTTTCTTCCAGCTATACCTTTCTTTTCAATATTCAGTATTCAAGTTATTTCAAACGGTGCCAGTTTGATGCAGAAATGCCTTGCATTTACCCTGTAAAATACACCTGAGAGTAAACTCAAAATCGATATCAAAATATTCCACTCATTGTTTCCTGCCAGCTATGCCGTGCTAAGGCCATGTCTATATGTTAGCCCTAGTTCGATCAGATGTGATGCTGCACACTAGTTTTGAGACTTTACCGAAAAACTTTCCAAAAATTCAAATGCATTACGTCCATTGCTTCACCATAATCAACTTACCAGCCAGTATCTCAAATATGATTCTCATTTCATAAATTTATGCAGACGTTGTCTCTGTTCATTACTTTCAGTCCCAATATCTTCTACAAAACCATGTATTGACTAATTTCATTTTTTTTTCACCTGACTTGGGTTTCCTAGTCGAGCTGGGAACTTTTTTTTTGTTTTGTTAATATTTTTATCTGTGAAGGTAGAATTGAAGTACTTGCTTCACAGTTCTGCCATTTCCCTGATTTCCATTCTCCATTCTCTGGTTTCAGATTGTAATAAGCTGCTATTTTTCGTTTACTTTCACAATAACATACTTTGAGAAGCTATTGTAGTTGAGTTGTATAACCTTTATTTATACGTGTTTTCAGAACCCAGCAATTTCTGCCATGTGCTGCTCTATGACTAACCTTCCACAATCATCCAATCAGAGAAGGAGATATTCTGCACCATCAGAAGTACAGCACGATATACATTATTCCCACATTCCTACATGCAGCCTGTAGCCGGGAAAGTTATGAGAGTCTGATGCTGGTCCATGTATTTCTTAACTGTTGTGAGGTGACCCACGACAACACCCCCCTCAGGGAGGGCATTCCAGACCACAACACTCTCTGGGTGAAAAACAATTGTCAAATTTTCTCAAAACTTCAAAGCCTACTCTTTAAATGTCTTATCCTTTGTTCTCGGCCTTTTGAATAAAAGGAACAGCTACTGTCTGATCAACTTGTCCATGTCCCTTGGAATATTATCCTTCTGAATCACGTCCCATTCAGACCTATCTGCTCCAAAATAAACAACCCGAGCTTATCCAATCTCTCTTCATCCCTGATAAGCTCCATCCCAGGGAACGTCCTGGTGAATCTCCACTGTACCCCCTCCAGTGCAATCATGTTACTGTAATGTAGCTCCCAGAACTGCACACAGCATTCTATCTATGGCCTAACGAATTACGTGTTTAGATCAAATTATGTACGCCTCGATGAATAAACAAAATGCCTACAGTCCCCATGTACTTTCTTTACTAGCTTATTACCCGCTCCAATCACATTCAGAAATGTGTGGAGAAGTACCCTCTGAGCTTCCTAGTGTGCTGCCATTCATTGAGTATTCCCCTATCTGGCTCGTTCTTCCAAAGTGCATCACTTCATATTTATCAGGGTTACATCCCATCTGCCATTGATCTGCCCATCTGACCATTCCATCTGTATCTTCCTGTTGAATAAGGCCTTCCTCCTAACCTGACTAATCTTTGTGTCAAACACAAACTTACCTATCACATGCCCCAATTCTCCCCTCACACGACCCCTCCACATTCATATCTACATCATTTATGAATAACACAAATAATAAAATACACTGCACTGCTTCCTGTGATAAACCAAAATACACTGGCCTATCTCCACCATATTTTCTGTAATGTGGGACCACATTAGCTTCTCTCCAGTCCTCTGCAACCTCCCTTGTGGTCAGATTTGACTTAAACATTTGGTCAGATCATTTTCTCTCTTGTCTGAAACATTATCCTGTGTTACAACTTATGTAGACTTTACATCATTCCAACTTGCATCTTAGTTGAGAGCTCACAATGCATCTTCTCGAATTCTGTACCTCGATCCTCCGTCTCCCAGGTATAACAGATACGAAGCACTCATGTAATAATCCATCACTGTTCTACAGCTTCAAATACTGATTGCCCCCTTGGTTTCTAATTGGCTCAAAATGTTCCCTGGTTATTCTGTTCGACTTGATGTTTTTTGTAGAGAACCTTGGGATTCTCCTAAAGCTTGCCTTCTGCACTTCTTCAAGGACCTGTATTAGCAAGTCTCCTGTATGTGAATTTTCTAAGTTTTCCTGAGATCACCTCTCATTCTTTGAAACAGTACAGAACACGGGTATAATCTCATCCGCACTCCATGCATCCTGTGCAGAACGTCTGTACTTCTATGTTTCCGTTCCCTTTAAATTAAGGCCAACTTCAATTTCACCTTTCCATTTCCAAATGTCCCTCCTGAACCGCTTTTGTTTAATATTATTTACTACTCACTGTCTGAGCTCTTAAACCTGAATATCTAACTAGATCACATCTTCTGGTTTTCCATTGCCTCTGTCTACATGAAACAGCTTCAAACCATTTTTTAAAAATAATCATTAAAGGTGATTTCTTTTTGAGGGAGGCCCAAGATATTGGCGAACCAGTAGGTTTGCCCTGCTCAACTCTACACCAGAAACCAGACAAAGTGGTGCATTCACCTTCTCTTTCTTACCCGTTGTGGTAAAAAATACTGATCCCCTGTATTGCTGTATATCATTTGAAGTGAGTAAGGAAAATTACTAAGGGAAAGGACCACATGGATCGCAACTACCAGGCACTGGCCTGCAGCAACGGATACCCCCGCGGCCGTTGCGTCGACCTCTGCAAACCCGCCAGGGGACTGAACATGAGAGCAGAGCTTGGTCATGGAGTATGTAAAACTCCGAGAGAAGGTTGATTCAGAGATGGAGAAGACCCATACCAGGCTGGAACCGATCTCGGCCATGATCAGAAGCATGAGTAGGAGATGCAGCGTCTCAGGCACATGTCATGGAGGTGGAGCAGCGGACTGTATCCTCTGAAACTGCAGTGGAATCCTCAGCAGGTCGCGTCCAGGCCTTGGGATAGCGGCTACCGGGCGTGGAGGAGCTGGTCGACTTCGAAAATCGAGGCCATCTTAAGAATATCTGCCTTCTTCTTTCCGTTCCGCCAGCCCGACAGTATTTGGAGAAACGGATTCGGTAGTTTTTGAAGCTGGGATTCGAGGCGGGCCGGGTGCAGGTCGAGCAGGCCCACCAGGTCGCACTGCGCAAGCCCGGGTCTGACCAGCACCCCCGCCCAGTCCTTGTACAACTCCAGCACTGGCTCTGATGTCCAAAGGATAACGAATTATGTTTTTCCAGGACCTTTCTATGGCCATGTTCCACAAGAGGCAGGCTTTTGCTAGGGTAAAAAGGAAGCTGAGGGGATTGAATATTCAGTATACTGTAAGTCAACCGACAATATTACATTTCAACCACGGAGAGTCCGTGTTTAATTTTGACGAACTAGAAAATGCAAACGACTTCATGGATACCTTAAGGTAGATTGGCTGGCTCAAATAATGTGGACAATCATGTTCTCTTTGATTCCTCTGTGGTTTGCCTCGTTTTCCTGGTTTTGTTTTTTTTAATAATATGTGGGGGTCCCATTCATTTCTCTTTCTCTCTTTTCTCCTTTGTTCCTCCCCTCCCATTATCCTTTGTTTTTTTATCTATCATTTCCTTTTCGTTTCACTCTCTTAGTACGGAATTGGAGCAGTGTTCGTTGAGGGGGTGGGGGGAGGGGGTGGTGGTGGTTGCATTTGTTTTCACCAGGACTGCCTTGGATACGGATTGGACGGGTTGAGTGCCCACTTTTAATTTTCTTGTTGTAAGTCACATGTAACTTTTTAAAGTTTGTTTTGTCTGGGTTTGGGGAGCAGCTTCAGCTTAATAGGAACCAAGAGGGATTAGTGGGTAGTATGAGCGCTCCGTATAGGGAAGGGGGGAAATCTCCTCTTATTTGTGTTATATGTTCGTTCATTGTACAAGGAGTTGTTAGGAGTTTTGAGTTGGTAGTTTTTGCAGTTGTATTTTCAAGTTTATATTAACTGTTTACCACTTTTGCTCGGTATGCAATAAAAGGGGTCCTTCCTTACAGGGGGCCACGGACGGTTTCAAATGGCGATGGCGAACCAGTCGTTTAAATGGTGCACCTGGAATGTTAAGGGGAGTCATTCACCAATTTATGCTTTCAGGCCTTAGAAAGGAAAATGTCGATGTAACCTTGGTGCCAGAAAAATAAAATCTAATGGATTAGGAACCTTTAAAGTGACAGAAGAGGGTGTTAGTCTGGGTGTTATTTTCATTTTTTAATTCAAGATGGAGAGGAGTAGCTTTTCTCATTCAGAAGAACCTTCTATATCAGTGGTTTGAAAAAATTAAGGACGAATATCAGCTGTTTCTGATCCTGAAAGCTTTAATACACAGAGAGGAACATGGGAGAGAGTCAAAGTGTCACAGAGATGTACAACATGGAAACAGACCCTTCGGTCTAACCCGTCTATGCCGACCCGATATCCCACCTGCCAGCAGCCGGTTCATATCCCTCCAAACCCTTCCTATTCATATCCCCATCCAAATGCCTCTTAAATGTTGCAATTGTACCAGCGTCCACCACTTCCTCGAGCAGCTCATTCCATACACGTACCACCTTCTGCGTGAAAAAGTTGCCCCACAGGTCTCTTTTATATTTTTCCACTCTCACCCTAAAACTATGCCCTCTAGTTCTGGACTCCCCGACCCCATGAAAAAGACTTTGCCCATTTACACTTTCCATGCCCCTCATAATTTTGTAAACATCTATAAGGTCTTCCCTCAGCTTCCGACACTCCAGGGAAAACAGCCCCAGCCTGTTCAGCCCCTCCCTATAGTTCACATCCTCTAACCCTGGCACTTTCTGAACCCTTTCAAGTTTCACAATATCTTTCCGATAGGAAGGTGACCAGAATTGCACGCAATATTCCAACAGTGGCCTAACCAATGTCCTGTACAGCTGCAACATGACCTCCCTACTTCTGTACTCAATACTCTGACCAATAAAGGAAAGCATGTCAAAAGCCTTCTTCACTATCCTATGTATCTGCGACTACACTTTCAAGGAGCTATGAACCTGCACTCCAAGTTCTCTTTGTTCAGCAACACTCCCGAGGACATAGTCATTAAGTGTATAAGTCCAGCTAAGATTTGCTTTCCCAAAATGCAGCTCTTCTCATTTATCTGAATTAAACTCCATCTGCCACTTCTCAGCACATTGTCCCTTCTGGTCAAGATCCTGTTGTAATCTGAAGTAACCCTCTTCGCTGTCCACTACACCTCCAATTTTGGTGTCATCTGCAAACTTGCTAACTGTACTTCTTATGCTCGCATCCAAATCATTTATGTAAATGACAAAATGTAGGGGACACAGCACCAATCCTTGTGACACTCCACTGGTCACAGGCCTCCAGTCTGAAAAATAACCCTCCACCACCCTCTGTCTTCTACCTTTGAGCCAGTTCTGTATCGAAATGGCTAGTTCCCCCTGTATTCTATGAGATCTAATTTTGCTAATCAGTGTGCCATCGGGAACTTTGTCGAACGCCTTACTGAAGTCCACATCGATCACATCAACTGCTCTCTCCTCATCAATCCTTTGTTGTTACTTCTTCAAAAACCTCTATCAAATTTGTCAGACATACTTTCCCATGCACGAAGCCATGCTGGCTATCCCTAATCAGTCCTTGCCTTTCCAAATACATAGGAGAAAGTGAGGACTGCAGATGCTGGAGATCAGAGCTGAAAATGTGTTGCTGGAAAGGCGCAGCAGGTCAGGCAGCATCCAAGGAGCAGGAGAATCGACCTTTCGGGCATGAGCCCTTCTTCTTTCCAAATACATGTACGTTCTGTCCTTCAGGATCCCTCCAAGAACTTGCCCACCACCGAGGTCAGGCTCACCGGTCGATAGTTCCCTGGTTTGACTTTAACGAACTTCTTAAACGGTGGCACCACGTTTGCCAACCTCCAGTCTTCCGGCACCTCAGTTGTGACTATCGATGATACAAATATCTCAGCAAGGGGCCCAGTCATCACTTCTCTCGCTTCCCACAGAGATCTGGGGTACACCTGATCAGGTCCTGGGAATTTGTCTCCCTTTACCCATTTCAAGACATCCAGCACTTCCTCCTCTGTAATCTGGACATTTTACAAGATGTCATCATTTATTTCCCTCCAGTCTATATGATTAGTTTAGATTCCCTACAGTGTGGAAACAGATCATTCGGCCCAACCAGTCCACGCCAACCCTCCGAAGAATGACCCATCCAGACCCATTTCCCTCTGACTAATGCACCTAACATTATGGGCAATTTAGCATGGCCAATTCACCTGACCCGCACAACTTTGGACTGTGGGAGGAAACCGGAGTACGCGGAGGAAACCCACAAAGACACGGGGAGAATGTGCAAACTCCATACAGTCAGTTTCCCGAGGCTGGAATCGAACCTGGGATCCTGGAGCTGTGCGGCAGCAATACTAAGCACTGTGCAACCATGCCGCCCATATCTTCCATATCCTTTTCCTTAGTAAATACTGATGCAAAATATTCATTTAGTATCTCCCCCATTTTCTGCAGCTCCACACAAAGGCCGCCTTGCTGATCTTTGAGGGGCCCTATTCTCTCCCTAGTTACTCTTTTGTCCTTGACATATTTGTAAAGCCCTTTGCATTCTCCTTAATTCTATTTGCCAAAGCTATCTCATGTCCCCTTTTTGCCCTCCTGATTTCCCTCTTTATTATACTCCTACTTCCTTTATACTCTTCTAAGGATTCACTCGATCTATCCTGTCTATACCTGACATACGCTTCCTTCTTTCTCTTTACCAAACCCTCAATTTCTTTCGTCATCCAGCATTCCCTCAACCTCCTAGCATTTCCTTTCACCCTGACAGGAATGTACTTTATTTGGATTCTTGTTATCTCATTTCTGAAGGCTACTCATCTTTCAGCCATCCCTTTTCCTGCGAACATCTGCCCTCTCAGCTTTTGAAAGTTCTTGCCGAATACCTTCAAAATTGGCCTTTCTCCAATTTAGAACTTCAATTTTTAGATCTGGTCGATCTTTTTAATTCCCTACTTTAAAACAAGATAATTATAATCGCTGGCCCCAAAGTGCTCCCCCACTGATTACTCAGTCACCTGCCCTGCCTTATTCCCAAAGAGTAGGTCAGGTTTTGCACCTTCTCTAGTAGGTACATCCACATATTGAATCTCAACATTATCTAGTACGCACTTAGGAAATTTCTCTCCATCAAAATGTTTAACACTATGGCAGTACCAGTCTATGTTCGAAAAGTTAAAAATCCCCAATCATAACGACCCTATTATTCTTAGAGATAGCAGAGTTCTCCTGACAAGTTTGTTTCTCAATTTCCCTCTGACTATTCGGGGGTCTATTATACAATCCCAATAAGATGATCATCTGTTTCTTATTTCTCAGTTCCACCCAAATATTTTTTTCCAGGAATATCCACCCTCAGCACAGCTGTACTGCTATCCCTTATCAAAAATGCCACCCCCCCTCTCCTCTCTTGCCTACATTTCTATCCTTTCTGTAGCATTTGCATCCTGGAACATTAAGCTGCCAGTCTTGCCTATCACTGAAACCATGTTTCTGTAATTGCTGTGTCATCCCAGTCCGATGTTCCTAACCATGTCCTGAGTTCATCTGCTTTCCCTGTTAGGCCCCTTGCATTGAATAAAGGCAGTTTAATTTATTAGTCCTACATTGTCCCTGCCTGTCCTGACTGTTTGACTCAATTCTGTTCTCAGCTGTACCCGTCTCAGATTGATCCCTTTCCTCACTATCTCACTGGGTCCTCCACACCCCACTTTGCTAGTTTAAATTCTCTCGAGCAGTTCCAGCAAATTTCCCTGCCAGTATATTAGTCCCCTTCCAATTTAGATGCAATCCGTCCTTCTTGTACTGGTCAATTCTATCCCAAAAGAGATTCCAATGATCCAAAAATGTGAATCTTTCTCCCATACACCAGCTCCTCAGCCATGCATTCATCTGCTCTATCCTCCTATTCCTACCCTCAGTAGTTCGTAGCACTGGGAGTAATCCCGATATTACTTCCCTTGAGGATCTCCTTTTTATATTTATGTCTATCTCTCTGTAATCTCCCTTCAGAATCTCAACATTTTCCCTTCCTATATCATTGGTTCCAATGTGGACAATGACATCTTGCTGGCTCCTCTCCCCCGTGAGAACATTCTGCACCATCTCTGAGACATCCTTGATTCTGGCACCAGGGAAACAAAACTCCATTCTGCTTTTTCTCTGCTGGCCACAGAAATGTCTGTCTGTACCTCTAACTACAGAATCCTCTAACATAATTGATCTCTTGGAAGCCGACGTACCCCTCGTTGCATTAGAGCCAGTCTCAATACCAGAAACTTGCCTGTTCGTGCTACGTTCCCCTGAGAATCCATCACCTCCTAAACTTTCCAAAACAGCATACCTTTTTGAAATGGGTATATTCACAAAAGATTTCTGCCCTAGTTGCCTACCTCTCTTACACTTTCTGGAGTTAACCCGTCCATGTGACTGTATATGAGACTTTCCCCCTTCCTATAACTGCCATTCATCACATACTGTTGCTGTTGCAAATTCCTCATCTCTTCTATCGGTCTCTCCAACCGATCCACTCGATCTGATAAGATTCGCAACCAACAGCATTTATGGCAGATATAATCCGTATTCACCCTTCAACTCTCTTTAAACTCTCACATCTGACAAGAAGTACATATCATTGCATAGGCCATTTTTGCTCCTTCACAATCTGCCGACCTAGAAAATAATGCTGTCTTATTCCTCTACAAAACACTGCACCAGATTAAATTAATAGTTATGCCTTATATTTTAAGGTTAATCAAGAGACTTATCTCCAAAAACATATAATAAAGAAAGAGCCCACTACTCACTACTGCAGGTTTTCTACTGGACAAACTTAAAACAGCAACTAACTTATCTGATTCTGTGTTGTGAACTCTGCCCAAACAGGCTTCTCCAAGATTAGTCGTGAAATTCACTGTTTGCTAATTTTCCCCGACGCACTCCGATGTCCAGCGATACATGAATTGAAAAACAAAAAAGGCAGTAACTGTGCAGGTTCTCTCTCTCTCTCTCTCTCTCTCTCTCTCTCTCTCTCTCTCTCTCTCTCTCTCTCTCTCTCTCTCTCTCTCTCTCTCTCTCTCCCCTGCGCTGTCCTACAATGTGTGTCCTTTGTCTCCCCTTCTCCCTTTTAAAACTACTGTTGCTTTGACTTTATTTTCCTAAAGTTCCAAAACAATGCAACAGCATATAAAACAGTAATTATTGCTCCTGGAATTCGAGTAAATCACCTCCAGCACCTAAAATACCTAAAAAAAGGAGCGGTCTTACAACCAGAATTTTTTTCCCGTCCTCCATCTTGCCCCTGGTACACCCCTTATTTTTTTACGGATGCGTTCTCCAGGTTGATGTCCCTTGGGTCGCATCATACAATTATAGGGGGAAACTTTAACCGACATATAGATCCCAAGGTGGATAGCATGTTTCGGGTTCTTGCAGATATTTCCCTGCAATCCAGGCAGCTGGTGGATCTAAACAGGGAGCTGGGCTTGGTGGATGTTTGGAGATGGTTCACCATAAGGGTAGGTACTTCACCTTTTTTCCTAACCCACATAAGTGCCAAATTAGGATTGACATGTTTTTGCCCCATTGGCCCTTTTGAATTCAGTGCTGTTTTGTAGAATTGGGAAAATAGCCATTTCTGATCATGTGGCAGTGTAAATGGAGGTGAAGGATGTTGACGATGGGATAGGTTCGCAGCCCTGGTGCATGGATACTTTCCTCCTGAAGGACAGCTAGTCTATTAATATTTTTCATGGAATTTTTTTAAAAAAATATAATTTGGACTGCGAGAAATCCGACGGTGCTCTGGGAGACTCTCAAGGCCTATGCAAGGGGTTTGATTATTTCTTACTCGGCGACTGAGAAGTGGTAGAAGGGAGAGCATCAGCTGAAAGAGCGTATTTTGCCAGACCATCTGTAACTAAGTTGCAGCAGATTACAATGCTCCGGGCTGCTCTGAACGCTGCCCTCACCCAGACAGCAAAGAGAGCGATTTCATTTGCGAAACAGAGGTTATTTGATTATAGTGATAATACGGGTCGACATCTGGCATACTTGGCCAGAAAGAAGAGTGCCCCCAGTCTATTACATGCATTAGCGAGTGTGCTGTCACTATCATCTGCGATCCCAGAAAGATTAAGGCAGCATTCAGGAAGTTCCTTTCAGGTTTGTTCCAGTCAGAGGGCTGTGAGGACAGATTGGCGACGATGGTACCGTTTGTTTGAATCCTGGACCTACCAGGTGTAACTTCAGAGCAGGCATCTCTTTTGAATGCCCGTCTGACAATCCAAGAGAAAGAGAAGGCGGTGAGGCAGCTACAGAGTGGTAAAGCACCGGGCCCAGATGGAATTTAGAGTTAGATTTAAAAGGAGTTCATTGACATGCTGGCTTGGCCAATGTTGGATATGTACAATTTTTCGTACAGCCAAGACTGACGCCCATTCTCGCTGAGAGAAAGAAATATTTATCTTATTCTCCAGAGGACTGCCACTTCATGTAGGCGTATATCCCTATTAAATGTGTACTTTAATATTTTGGTGAAAATGCTGGCGTTGAAGCTGGAGAAGGTCTTGCCCTTCATTGTGAAATAGGATCAGACAGGTTTCATTAGGGGTCACAGGTTTTCTAATAATATTAGGAGAGTGCTAATATGGTTCAGGTGTGCAAGCAAGGGTCGATTCCATGCTTGGTCGTGGATGCAGAGAAAGCATTTGTCTTGGTGGAATGGCCATAGCTATTTTATGTCATGGAATGATTTGGCCTTGGAGGGGCCTTTGTCAGGTGGGTGACAGAGTTATATAGTGACCCTAAAGCAGCGGATCTCACTCATGGTATAAGGTCTGACAATTTTAGCAATGGCTGAGCCAGCCGACAAGTGTGTCCCCTTTCACCATTACTATTTACATGGGTGATTGTGCCATTGGCAGAGGCCATCCGGAGGGACCACAATATAACTGCCCTGGAGGCAGAATCAGAATGGCATAAGATCACCCTTTACACAGATGACGTTCTTCTCTTTCTAACTAGCTCAATGATATCTATGCCGCGTTTAATACAAGTGATTAATTTATTTGGATCTTTCTCGGGGTATAAAATCAATTTTATGAAATCAGAGGCCATGCTGTCTCAGGTCTTTTTAGAGTACTCGATCTTGGAGATGGAATCCGATTCCTTTCAGATGGTCAGAATGAGGTTTCCTGTATTTAGGCATTTTTATCGCTCCGACCTTCAATCGATTAGATAAAGCTAACTTCCTGCAGTTGCTCGAGAACTTAGGCAGGACCTTCAGCGTTGGCAGGATCTTCCGATACCATGGATGGGTAGAATCGCTCCGGTCAAAATTAAGGTACTTCCTCGTTCATTATATCCCATGCAAATGTACCTTTTGATGCTGCCCAGGCAGCCTCTAAGGAGCTTTACAGTTGGCTTGGATCTTTCATTTAGCATCACGGGTGGCCTCTTATGGAGCTCACCCAATTGCAGCTTCCGCGGGGGCTGAGGGATTTGGATTTTACACACTTTAAGAAATGCCAATTGAGTTCCCTCCTAGCCTATTTGGCTGATTTGATTTGCCAAGACCTGCGGTCAATGTGGTTGGACATCGATGCCTCCCAGGCAAAATGTCCCCTCATTAATCTGAATTCATGGAAACGATGAGGACTGTTATGGACCATTGCAGAAATTCACTTGTCCTTAACACAATCATATTACGGAGAATGATGCAACAAAGTGAGGGCAATCTACAAAAAAAAACTTCCCCTTTTACTCCCATTGTAGGATTGATGGATTCTGGCTTTTGGCTCTGGGAGTCCAGAGGAGTTTCCTGTTTGTGAGACTTATTTGACGGGGAGGTCATGATGTCTTTCGTGCAGCTGAGCCAGAAATATGAGCTTTCTAGGAGAGTAGGGATTTTATATAGAAAAATACCATATTAATGGTTAGTCCCCATAAGTTGACTATGGAGGTGAGAGTGCTTCAGTAAATTTGCACTATCTCGGTCAGCACTCTCTAGCATTTAATAGGAGGTAGTGTCTCAAAGGACATCGAACAGCTGTGTGGAATTTGGGGGTGGATATCTTCACCAGAGGAGTGGGCAGGTATTTGGAAGAATGTCTGGAAGATTTCGATTTGCATTAGGACGCAGGCTATGCAACTGAAGGTACTCTACGGTGTTTATTTGGCATCGGACTGGCTTTCCAAATTTAAGAAAGGAGCTGCCCCAATGTGCCCAATTGTAAAACAGATGTTGATACGCTTACTCATTGCTTCTGGTCGTGCCACAAACTTCGTAGGTATTGGGGCCCTATAGCGAATGTCTTGGAAGGTGTCTTGGAACCGAGGTCAAGGTAGATCTGATGTCCCGCCTCTTGGGTTTGCCAAATCACCTATCTTTGGGAAGAGACTGTTAGGTATTCTTTCATTTTGTGCGAGAAAGAACATTCTGATGAGGTGGGTGTCGGAATATGCCCCAGGATTCTCGGGGTGGTGTAGGTTAGTTATGGAGAACTTCCCCCTGGACCTCTTTACAGTTAACATGCACCAGAAAATTGAACTTTTTGATAGGACGTGTGTAACCATAAGTATTGTGCCTGGTGTCCCAGATGCCCCATGGGAGGAAGAAGTCTGAACAAACACGGCTTCACAATGCCAGCTCTCGATAAACTAAGGAGCCAATTGGGACCCACAGCTGGAACATACAGGAGAGCTCAAGCCATACATTCAGCAAATTGTTTCTGAGCTTGACAATGATGCCCTGGGAATCCAGGGATATGATCACCAACTGCTAGGTTATGGTGCAGAAGGACGGACATTCATGTCTTAATTGGATGATTACTTGACTGACAAATTGAATAAACGTGGCTCTTCTCAGAAAAATAGGACAAGATGGAGATATCAGATGCTGGAGGCAGCGTCCAATAACAAGAATAACAACATAAAATAAATATGCTGAGAGACAAGCTCAAATGGTCAGTTATATCAGATGCTCAAACCGCCACACAGAATCAGGCACCATAATCCAGATGAGATATGTGCTTAGCATGGAGCACAGTGCCGACCAGGCTAGTGTACTGTTCAATACAACCCAGTACTCTGTACAGACGGTGTGGACCATACTAGTCCGTGGGGAGCTGTGCTGTGTATAACAGTGAATTGCTCTGTAAAGCTGAAGCAGTTACCCTCCCAGCAGGTAGAGCTGTGTACACCAACCCAGTACATTGATCTGTAAACCTGGAGCAGTTCCCCTCCAAGCATGTAGGACTGTGTACACCATCCCAGTGTATTGATCTGTAAACCAGGAGCAGTTACCGTCCAGGCATGTAGAGCTCTGTACACCATCCCAATGCACTGATCTGTAAACCAGGAGCAGTTACCCTCCCCGCATGTAGAGCTCTGTACACTATCCCAATGCATTGAACTGTAAACCAGGAGCAGTTACTTTCCCAGCATGTAGGACTGTGTACACCACCCTCGGACATTGTTCTGTAAACTAGGACCAGTTAACCTCCCAGCATGTAGGACTGTGTACATCACCCCAGTGCATTGATCTGTAAACCAGGAGCAGTTACCCTCCCAGCATGCAGAGCTGTGTCCATCACCCTAGTAAATTGTTCAGTAGCATTGTGTTAGATCACTGCTCGGTGTGGGGAAACTTGCAGCCCATGATGGAAGTGGTTGAATATGCAGCTCCCCTCGATTTACAGCTTCATATCTCCATTGTGCCAAGGGATGTAAAACAACTAGTCAAAAGGAAGGAGGAAGTTTACTGAAGGATGAGGAGGCAAAGATCAGACAGGCCTCCAGAGGGTTACAATTTAGCCAGGAAGGAACTGAAGAATGAACTCAGGAGAGCAAGAAGAAGGCATGAAAAGTCTTGATGGGTGGGATGAAGGTAGAAGCGAAGACGTTCTACACGTATGTCAGGAACAAGAGGACGGCCGGAGTGAAGGTAGGGCTCATCACAGATTTTGGAGGGAATTTGCGTCATGAGTTGGAAGAGGTAGAAGAGGTCCTTAATGAATGCTTTGCTTCAGTATTCACTACTGAGAGGGGCATTCAAGTTTATGGGGAGAGCATGAAACAGGCTGATATGCTAGAACAGGAAAGCGTGACGAAACTTTGAGAAGCACAAGGATAGATAATTCTCCTTGGCCAAACAGAATATAAGCAAGTATGCTACAGTAAACAACAGAAAAGATTGTTGCGCGTTTGGCAATGATCTTTGCATCCTCGCTGTCCACTGCAGTCAGGCCAGATGAAAAGAGGTTGGCAAAAGTTATTCCCTTGTTCAAGCAATGGAAATGGGATAATCTTAGGAATTATGGACCAGTCAGTCTTACGACAGTGGTGGGCAAAGTATTGGAAAGGATTCTGAGAGACATGATTTTTGATTGCGTGGAAAAAACATCGTTAGATAGAGGTAGTCAGTATGCCTTTGTGAGGGGCAGGTCATGCCTCACGAATCCTTTTGAATCATTTGAGGATGTGATAATGCACATTTATGAAGGTAGATCAATGGATGTGGTGTATATGGAATTTAGCAATACGTTTGAAACAGTTACCCACAGTCGGCTCATTCAGTAAGTAAGGAGGCATGGGATGCAGGGAAATCTGGTTGTCTGGATACGCAATTCATGGCCCAAAGAAGACAGAGGTTGGTACTAGATGGAAAACATTCAGTCTGGGGCTCTGTGATCAATGGTGCACCGCAGGATCAGCTTTAGGACCTCTGCACTTTGCGAATCTTATTAATGGCGTGGATGAGGAAATGGAAGTATGTTTGCCGAAAACACAAAGGTTGGTGGAGTTCTGGATAATGTTGAGGTACGTTGCAGGTTACAATGGAGCATCGACAGGATTCAGAACTGAGCTGATGAGAAGAGGATCAAGTTAAACCTGGAAAAGTGTGAAGTCATTCACTTTGGAAGGTCGAATTTGAATGTAGAGTATTGGGTTAAAGGCAGTATTTTTGGCAGTGTGGAGGAACCGAGGGAACTTGGGGTACATGTACAGAGATCCCTCACAGTTTCCACCCAGGTTCATGGCAAATCGGCAAAAGGGAGGACTGCAGATGCTGGAGATCAGAGACAAGATTAAAGTGGTGCTGGAAAATCTACGTTTCAAGCAGGAGCTCTTCATCATCTGATGTAGGGCTCCTGCCCGAAATATCAGTTTTCCCGCTCCTCGGATGCTGCCTGACCTGCTGTGCTTTTCCAACACCACCCTAATCTTGACCCAGGTTGATGTGATTGTTAAGAAAGTGTATATTGTGTTGGCTTTCACAAGCTAGGGAACTGAGTTTCAGAGTTGTGAAATTATGCTACAGCTCTATAAATCCCGGATTAAACCACTGTTATGAAGTTGAACCTGTGTATAGTAACTTTTAAGAGAGAGTGAATGTTGTTCTGCACTGAGAGCTTGCAAGCACCTGTCGTATGACTTGGTAGCAGATCCCAGAGTATACTGGAAAATATAAAGCATGCAACGCTTGAATGTGAAACAGATACCTTGAGTTTTGGTTGCTGGTTGACAACAATTCGAATTTAACGATTCAGTTTAAATATGCCCCAGGATACAAAAGTCAATCGAGTTTGAATGTATTGTTTTGCCAGCATCCAACCAACGAGAGGATCAAATATTGAGTGGCATAAAAGAGGCAGGCTGTTCGCGAGTTAAGCTGAGAGTACCAGCCATCTACAGAGAGACTGCCATGCAAAACTCTCTCTGAAAAAGATACCGTTTTTGTATGAAATATCCTTGCACTAAAATTCAGAAGACAACCCAGCAAGATCTTCAGCTGAAGGAAGGAGGACACTGGAGATGACAAATGCTATGTGGTTTTGATGCAATTTTAATATGGACTTTTCGGATTGGAACATTATGTTCTTATAAAGTTGAAGGCAAATAACAATTAGTTCAGAGAAAGAGGGGCTTAGAGTTGTGAATAGTTGTTGTTCAATGTTCACTTTTAGAGTTCAGGAATAAATTGATATTATTTATACTTAAAGAGTGAATTTTGAGATTTGGCACTCGTACTTTAACAGCTTACGTGGCAAGTTGAGCTTTTCTGGCTGTTTGGTTTCATTAGCGGAAGGGTTCATCGTGGAACATTGTGTTCATATCTGGTCGCCTTGTCATAGAAAAATGTGGAAGCTACAGAGATGATGCAGAGGATTTCCTGCAGTGCAACGGAAATATTGACACATACCACACAGCAAGTGAAATATTGAGAATGTCACCACGCGAAAAAGTAAATACTAGCAGATTCTCCATGTCTGTATAAACATTAGTGTGTCAGTGTGTGTATAGTATGCCTGTATTGATGACTGTGTATCTGTGTGCGCATGCGCATCAGTAATTGGTATGTGTCTCTGTATGTCTGTATTAGTATCTGTGTTACTGCATCAGATTCTGTGTGTGTGTGTGTGTGTATGTGTGTGTGTGTATCTATAATCAATAATGTGTGTCTTTGCGTATCTGTATTCGTCTCTGTGTGTACTTGCGTGTCTCTGTGTGCATCCATGTGCATAGCGGATATGTCAGCCTCTGTGGTATTTAAAGTGAAGCAATGCCCCCTCGGTTGGCCTTCACACTCTACTACGTCGATGGCATTCCTGGTGAAATGCTCTGGCCCAATATGTTAATTATCCTGCTCCTTGGAAGCCGCGTGACCTGCTGTGCTTTTCCAGCACTCTGATCTCCAGCATCTGCAGACCTTACTTTCGCACATCAGAATTTCAGTCTGGGAGGGAAGCCAGCTAACAGCACCATCCAAACTGACAGAACCATCACCACACACACACACGCACACGCGCACAGGTAAAGGGAGTATCGTAATTGTACTGAGGACCCGAAGAGTGGAGAATGCTCATGCCGAGTAATGTCTGCGCTCCTTCTACAACGTGGAAGTGATTTGTCTCTGAAGTTTATTCGTGACACGGACTGTGCACAATAAAGAGTATTTCGACTGCAACTGCATACAATGGAGGTCGAATGATACATTTGTAAAGTGATGCAATACATTTATTGCACGTTCGTTTACTTGAAATCTTTTGTAAGGCACTCTTACAAATTACAAGTGAGAAAAGATTGAATAGTCCTGAAACTGACCCAGTGATGTTGGTAATATCTCAGGAACAATATTACTAGGTATCAGACGAAACTGCTCTGTGCTTAAAAAGGCGTTATTTGAAAACCTAAGCAGCCATGCAATCTGAGAGATTCACAGAACTTTATGTCCTCTGAGAGAGACAAAAATCTGACATTTGTGCAGGGGAGGCCAGCAGAAGGTGGCATTGTATGGCTCTACAATTAACATTGCCAGACAATAGAGATGGAGGAAGGGGGGCGGGGGATGTTGATGTCAATGTCAGTGGATTTACCCCAAAAACTACAAAGACCACGTTTAACAGAGATGCAGACAGAGGTACAAACAAACATACATAGACACATTAAACACACAACACATATAGATACAGATATGAGCACTTACACACTAACACATGCACACTCCTGCACACAGAAAATGTAGGTGATTTAAGATAGAGATAAATATGTTTGTCATTAATAAGGGAATCATTTGATCAGTTGGCGAAGGCAAAATAATGCGGCTGAGAAACATTTCATCCGTGATCAAATGGCACAGCAGATCCGATTCGCTGAATGGCTTAGTTCTACTCAAATTTTCTATTTTCTGAAGTGATTAATTTTGGAAGATCGAATTCAAATGCAGATTACAGGGTGAAAAGAAGCATTCATGACCGTGTGGAGGAACAGACGGATCTTAAGGTCCACGTCCGTAGGTACCTCCAAGTTGATAGGAGTATTAATAGGAGTATGGTGAGTTGGTTTTCGTTAACAGGGAGATTGAGTTTAAGAGCCGTGAGATTATGCTGCAGCACTATAAAGCCCTGGTTAGACCACACATTAAGTATTGTGTTGAGTTCTGGTCGCCCCATTACGGAAAGTAATTGGAAGCTTTCCAGAGGGTGCAGACAGGATTTGACAAGATGTTGCCTGTGCTGGAGGGCATGTCATATGAAGAATTTTTAAGGGAGCTAGACGTTTCTCATTGGAATGAAGAAGGATGGGAGCTAACATAATATAGGTGTGCAAGATGATGAGGCATAGATACAGTGGACAATTGGAGACTTTTTACCAGGGTGGAAATGGCTATCACGCAGGAAGCATAATTTTAAAGTGATTGGAGGAAGGCTGAGGGAGACGTAAGAGGCATGTTTTTTTTTCTACAGATAGTGGTAGGTGCGTGGAATGCACTGACAGTGGTGGTAGTAGAATCAGATACATTAGGGATATTCAAGCAACTCTTGGATAGACACATGGATGATAATAAAATGAAGGGTGTGAAGTTCAGTTTAGTATTAGACTATGATAAAAGGTTGGCACAACATCGATGGCTGCAGGGCTGTGCTGTGCTGCACTATACTGTGTTCCAATTTCCTGCACTCTTGTGAGCTTATGGTATCTGGAACTCATCAAACCTCAGTTGAGGCTAAATTTGGTTAGTATTTGATTGTCGATTGTTAAAGGAAATGTGGACAGGTTTGAAGTGTTGAATGGCCTATATCTGTTTCTAATTGTTGTGTCCCTGTGTCAAAAGAATGGTGATTGGCTTGAGAGGGCACATTTTAAGAAAAAGGGCATTCCCATTTCTGACTGAGACAGGGATGTTCCTTTCTCTTTCTGGCTGTGTGATCTGTAGTGTTCCCATGCCCAAGCAGCAGTGAGGATTGAGTCACTGAAAACATTCAAACTTGGTTTCCATAGATCGTTGATGAACAAAAGAATCCATGTTTATTGCGAACAGACAGGAAAGGGATGTTTAGTTACAATCACATCAATAATGCACATTCTGAATGGAGCAGCAGGCGCGAAAGGCTAAATGGCCACCTGCTGCTCCTAATCCATGTCTTGTCTCTCACTCAAACCCTCGATTCTGTTTCAGAGGGACAGGAAGATCCAATTCAGCCCGTCAGCAATGAGTCACGAGGAGATCTTTTAGCCCTCTAAGGATTTACAAAGGAAGATGATGAAGTCATTCAGATATTTGAGTACATTACATAGCACATGAGGAAGCCATCCAACCTTTCTAGGCTGCTACACTGGAACAGGGAACTCTGGGTAACTATCAGGAAATAGACAGTAGGGATTGATGTTGGTTTTCAGTTTGGAACACTTTAACGTGGTGGAGTGCCTCCGATATCAGTGCAAGATCAACAACGATTTCGAACCTGTCAATGATTTGGATGTGGGGACCGATTGGATTGGAGCTCCAGCTCAGTCACCAAGATGTTCATTCAATAAGATGTCGAGAGGAGGTAGCGAGTCTGTAATGGGGTAGAGACAGGGGAGGTTAGTGTGTAAACCTTCAGCAGAAAAAGTATAACCTGTGGGAATGAAAATTATGCTGTGACAAAAGGGTAAAACAACAGTAAACGACTTAAAAGGAGAGAGATCACGAAACTCAGTAGTGCAAAGGATTTGTGCATCCTGGTACATGCATCACCCAAAGTTATTATGCAGATGCAGTAAGTGGTTAGAAGAGTATATGGAATGGTTCTACTCCATGCAAAGGCTATCAGGATATTTTACTGCATCTGTACAGGGGCTTTCTGAGGCCACATCTGATGTATTGCGTGTAGTGATGATTCCCTAAACTGAAAAATAAATATACTCAATTGATTCTGAAGCTTTGTAAAGATGTTTCAATGTACTTGGTCCTCGAAAGAAGGCCTTGTTCAGTCATACAGCACAGAAACACACCTTTCGGTTCACCTTGCCCATGACGACCTGATGTCCTCAATTAATCTCGTCCCATTTGCCAGCACTTGGCCCATAACCCTTCCCATTCAAGTACCCATCTAAATTGCTTTTAAGTGCAGTAACTTTCCCAGCTTCCAACACTTCCTTTGGCAGTTCATTCCATACACTCTGAGAAAAGGTTACCACTTTTATCCCTTTTAAATCTTTCCCCCTCACCTTCAAACTGTGTGCTCAAGTTTTGGACTCCCTCAACCTCAGAAAATGTCCTTGGTTATTCACCATTCCCATGCCCTTCATGATTTTATAAACCTCTGCAAGGCCAGCGCATTTCAGGTTTGAGAATGAGAGATTTTCAAACTGAACTATATAAGATCTTGAGGAGAGCGTAACAGGTGCTTGGCTGATGGATATTTGCTCTGATGTTGGAAACTAGAACTAAGGATTCTAAGTTAAAATAACAATGTATTCATTTTAACACAGGTAGTACACAGACATGAATATATTTGACAAAATTATGAGGACACATACAAACGCATCTTCAAATTATAGCTTATAAATTGCTCCGACATGGATCTAGGAACAGGGATGGAGTCATACAATCCCGAGCATGTTCAAGGAGGCTTCACTTGGTCCAATTAGGTGGTCAGACAACATTGTTGTATGATTCATTTAAAAATTGGGGAAAATGCCACCTGCTAGAGAGTCACAGATTACTGCTTCCTCTGTTTCCTAGTTCCTTCTCACAGCAACGTATAAGAGGTGAGAACTCATCAGGCATCTTCAGCAGTCGTGAAGGATCCCTGTTCATGATTAATTGGAGTCTCCACACTGCCTGAACAAAAGGGAATTCAGCCAAATCCAAATGTTCCAGGAAGGAATCCGATTGACAGCAGCTTGTGTGAGCAGAATGATCTCAGAGGCAGAATACAATTTAATATTTCTTTTTGTTTTGAATTTAACTTTTGCTACAAAAAGCTCTTTCAAGCTGATATTCTGCAGAGTTTCTTTCTATTTGTCTTCGTGCATGTGTGTGTGTGTGTGTCTGTGTGCACCTGTGTGTGTGACACTGTAAGTGTGTCTGTGTATGTGTATTTTTCTGTGTACACAACCTGCGTCATTGAAAGATAAATATTGATGTACATATTTGTCCACACATCTGCCATGTATCTTTCCATCATAGGTTAAGTAAGTTTACTTTGGTAAATTACTTTTCCAAATTTAAGCTATCTACCTGACTTTCCCTAACAAAGCACGTAACCTCGTGTGAGAACTACATCATTGGTCATATCACCAACTTAGTTACATTTCAAATGTGTCATGACCAATGGAGGAGAGGGTCTAGAAAATGAAACAGAGACCTCTCCAGCCCCAGTCTGAACAGGGATGAGGAGAAATTCACAATGGTCTTCCCCAGAGGTTTGTGGTGCCTGCGTGTTTGCATTTATTCAAACCATGCCACTACGATATTGGATTGTAAAGGACAATGAACTACAGGCAAGCAAGTGAGGCTGAAGCCACAACCTGATCAGCCACAATCTTAGTGCATGGTGGAGAAGGCTCAAAGTGTCTAATGACTAACTAATCTCCTCAGTCCCATGTTCCTATGTTCCATTGAACCTCTCAAACCTGCTGGGCAAGAACAGTCGGAGGCCATTTACCAAATAACCGGGTTCACAGAAACAGCGGAAACCATTCAGCAGATGAAGACCGTCACACACATTTTGACAAGGCGTTGAAAAATATTCTTGGGAAAAGAAAGGGTAGGTGACGGTGTGAAACATCTGACTCCTCTGTCTTCACAGAACTGTCTTCATTTGTTGGTCATGTTTCCGATCCAGATTCACTTTAAATACAGCCGCTATACCTCACCCAGCGAATGCCCACAAAATCCTCTGATCACCCTGACTGCAAGGGAAGATATTTGTGGTTGATGAGGATCAATCATTTCTGTCACAGGACATCTCAGGGCGCATCCTCAAGGTAGCTTTGTTCAGTTGCTTCAACGTCTTTCCCACATCACACGGTCAGAAGTGGGAGATGTTCACTGAAGATCACACGATGTTAAGAATAATTTGTCACCTGTCCACTGCTGAAGCAGTCCGTGTCCATGTGCAGCAAGATCTGGATAGCATCCAAACTGTGTTGTTAAAGTGAAGGTAACATTCATACTATAAATCTCTCTTTCTAGTGTTCCACAGTTAAATAAGAGGAGCTCATTCAGCACCTCAAGCTGGTTGTAACGAAATGTATTCAACCCACTAAAACTTTTGCATAAGAAGAAGGATAGCCCATTCAGTCCCTCCTGCCTATTACGCAAGGAGGGAAGGAGTGCAGACAGCACATCGAGGTGTTAAACAGGAGTCAGGAGTTGCCAAGTGAGGTCTTTGAGTCTCTTCCATGTGAACAGGAAGAAGTCACTCAGTCTGTCAAGTCAATTATACATAAATAGTAAGATGTCATTGATGCCCTAACATGACAAGCAGTGAAGCAGAGACTACACAGATAAACTGCTCTATGTTGTTCCTCCTGGATCCATTGCTCGTGGGACATGTGTTTCTTTAACTTGGATTACAGAAGGTGAGAAGGGAAAGCGGATGGTTCGTGCCAAGTCTCAACGAAATAACTTCTGTCTCCGAGAAGACAGACTGGTGTTTCGATGGAGATTAGAAACTGGTCGGAATGGCTAACTCTTTCAGGAGTAAGGTTTTGTGGATGCTGACAGATTTGTGAACAGTGTAGATTCGCACAAAAACTGCATATTGAGACAGTGAGATTTCATTCAGAGTCTGAAGCTGCCTCTCAACCAACATGGGGCTCCGGGCAGGTATGTGAACTATTGGGAATCAAATATCATGGAGAAATGTAATGTTTCACGTGATCATTGTCTTTTTCTTGACAATATGAATGTTAGTGCCTAATCTTCAATATTAAATTAAAGGCCTGTTATTCGCTCTCAGCGCCTCATTTTCCTCACGCTTTCCTCACGGTACCATCATCCCCGGAATAAATCTGGTGAAACTATTTCACACTATCTCAGTCGCAATGAAATCATTCCTTATAAAGGAGAGACAATCTGTACTCAGTGGCCGAAATACTGTCCAAGCAACACACTACAACTGCAGGAGGATGAATTTACTTCAACACTTCAATCATTTTATAATGAAGGACAACATACCACTTACTGTCCTGATTAATTGCTGGCACATGTGAATTATGTATGTGATATCTGCAGTTCCAAATCTCTCATGTTTTAGTGAATTCAAAATGAAAAGGACTTTTTTGCTCACATTCAAATGATTTATTTGCCTTGTGAGCAGCTGTGCTCCAAGCACTGATACATGGGATACCGGATGTGCCATGACTATTAGTCCAGAGCAGAATCTTACACGCTGTATTCTCCCCATTGTCCAATTCTCAATCCATGTAGTATATTCACCCTTTACACAAGGACTCTAACGTTTTTCACTTACCTGTCAAAAGCTCCCTGAAAATTCAAATACACTGTTCCCATTGGTTCTCATTTGTCGATGTCACAATCAACATCCACTACAACCTCAAAGTAGTTTATCAAAAACGATCTCCCTTTGTAAAATCTAGGCTGACTCCGCAAATCATATCATTATCCTCCAAAGATCTAGTTATTATGATTTACTAAAAAATTCTAATATTTCCCCCCACATCTGAGATCGATTTATTCATCAGTTGGTATTCTGTTTTCTCTCTCTCTCCTGTTTTAAATATTTGTGGTCGCAGTAGCTACTTCCAAGTCTGCAGTATCTTTTCCACAACATAAAATGCTATGACAAACTTTACCCTCCTTCAAAGATTTAAGGAATTGACTTTACAGAATCTGGCCATTCTGTACTTGCTGCCGAAAGAGCTACCCAGCAAGCACAACTCTCCAGCTCTGACTCTGTAGCCGTCTCAATTCATAACACATTTAGTCCAGCAAACGTACCAACATACAATACAATGAGTTTTGTTTTTTTTTTTCCCAGTACTTCCTCTTTAATAATTCTAACTTCTTGCACTTCCACTTTTTCGCTAGTCACCATGTTCCCTAACATTTCGGGAAGATTTTCTATTCCTTCCTCTGTGGAGACAGAACCCGGATGGAGATGGCCTCTGTCACCTTGTGAGTACATGAGAGGATCGCACTCTGGCAAAATGGATGCTTCACGCACTCCTGCCTAGAAAGTTCCAGAATCAAAACAGTTGATGGGCATTTTGAGTACTGTCCTCTTCCTGCTGTGAGATTACATTTTATGCTGAAGCAGGTTTTACAGCTCTGTGACCTCATTGTTGAAATTAACTGGCTTCAAACTTTGCACATTGAAAAGTTTCAACATTTGGAATTATTTGTGGAAATCTCAGAAAGGATAGTGTAGTGTCCTGCTCCTTCCTATGCAGTCTCTACAGACCCAGACTCTCTCCAAAATGCAATGCCAAACCTAGTCCAGAGTGGGAACACCAGATCCTCGGGTTTCCCTAAATCATTGTAGTAGCTGATAACACAAACCCAAGAAAACAATGCAGAGAACCTCCTCTCACTTTCCAGTGACGGGTATAAGTCAAATCTCTGTACGCATGTCACACCCACTCAGAGTTAAGAAATGGCTTTCTCTCCTCAGTTTCTATTCCTGGCTGAAAAACCATTGCAGCTCTGCACAGTCCCTGCGAACTGAAATATTACCGGTTCTGTTCTCCATGGAAGTAGTTGACAAAGTAACTGAAAAAGTTTCTGCACCTCAGTCACAATAACAGCAACACTACCATTACTAGTGTAGATGCTCTGGAACTGATGGTCTAGTGCTATTATCTCCAGACTATTAATCCAGGGACCCAGCTAATGATTCAGATCTGGACTTGAATCCCGCCACATCAGATGGTGGAATTTGAATTCAATGGAGTATTTGAGTTAACACTCTAATGAAAGATTATCAATTGTCAAATAACAACAAACAAATGGCCCCCTTGTCTCCTTCGTGGAAGGAAATCTGTTATCTTCACGTGGTCAGGCCTACGTGTAACACCAGACCCAAAGTCATGTGATTGACTCTCAATTGCCCTTTAAAATTGCCAAGCCAGCCATTCAGTTATATCACTACAAGATCTAAAAGAAATGAAAGCAGACAGATCTAAGCACTAGCAGCCTACAGCATGTGGACTGCATTGGTTCAAACAGGATGCTCACCAACAACTTCTCATGGGCAACCCGGAAAGTGAAATATATTATGGCCCAGCCAGTGACACCCATATCCCATTATTGAATAAAATAAGGTGACCACACTCATGGAAGAGAGACAGAGGAGACATACCTCGTTTTAAGCAGGGACTTGGATATATATCTCCATAGGCATGATACTCCGGAATATGGGAAAAGATAATAAAAATCAACGAGATTAATATCACTTTTTATTTCCATACCAACGGCTTATCAAGAATTCCTTTGTTTGATTCTTTTTCTCTATCTCTCTCTT
This sequence comes from Chiloscyllium plagiosum, assembly GCF_037043375.1. Taxonomy (NCBI): domain Eukaryota; kingdom Metazoa; phylum Chordata; class Chondrichthyes; order Orectolobiformes; family Hemiscylliidae; genus Chiloscyllium; species Chiloscyllium plagiosum. The sequence continues at coordinate 65,465,573 of NW_028270178.1, read as the reverse complement.
TCTCCATATATTCACCTCAACTCCACCAACGCATATTACACTATTTCCCAGCTGCTTTCAGATCTGATGCATGGTGAGTGGACTTAAAATGTTAACTCTGTTTTTCTCTCAACAGAAGTTGCCATACATGTCCCGTTTCCCCAGCACTTTGTGTCTTTTTGATTCAGATCTTCAATACCTTTCTTTGTTTGATTTAATGTTTATTTTTGGTATTTCATGCGATGTCAGCATCACTGCCAAAGCAGCATTTGATGACCATCACTAATTGCCCTTAATTGTGACCATTGCACAAGGCAGTACAGACCCAAGCACATTGTTGTGGGTCTGAAATCACTCTCAATACAGACCCGGTAGATTGTTAGACAAAATGCTCCTCGCTTTCTGGTTACAGTTCGTGCAATTGCTTTTATTTAGATTCTTATCATTTGAATTTAAGTTCTTCGATCAGCTGTGGTAGGATTCGAAACAGTATCGTTAGTATTCTGACGTGTGCCTCTGAATTACCCCTCCTGCGACATTACTACTCTGACACAGTGTCCCAATCATGAACTTATTTTAGAGACATAACAATTTTGTGATAGATCTAGTTGTAACTGGAGCAGTGGCTAGATGAGAACTACAACTGTAAAGTCTGACCTTTACCAAGGCATAGATGATGGTTTATTCAGCAACAGCACTGACACAGTGGTGGAGACTCAGGGTATTATGAAGCTGGTAGTGGGCAGATTTGGTGATGGAGACAATACGAAGACACACATCAGTTCAACGCAAAAATGGTCCTCACAGTTTTGTTTCAGATATTTGTGAGGGAGATGTCTGAAATTTGTGGATAATGAGTGGAATTTATAATGAAGCTAAATACAGTAGTTTCTGTCTTCACCAGATATAGATAACAAAAAAATGAAGTTCAACATGGTTTATGTAATTAATAAATAGATAGAGATGGAAAAACTTCCCAGGATCACCAACAATAGCGAGGATGGGATAATAACCAGCCTGAATAATCGTCAGTAAACCCAATGTTTGCAATGATGATGTTGACCCAGACCAGGAAAACCAGAAAAGCCCATTGGATAAACCCCTGTACATTGTTGTAATATTCCAGTCTATTGCTCTTAGATTCTGGTCGTTTATTGGAGCATTGTAGTCTAACGTTCTTAGATTCTGATCCCCATTGTTGTAACATTCCAGTCTAATATTCTCAGGTTATGATCCATTACTGGGACTTTCCAGTCTATTGTTCGCAGAATTTGATCTCTCCTGTCCCTGTGTCAGTAGCTGCTGACTCCGTTAGTGTCGGAGGTGGTGTATCTGCTGCTACCATGGGAAAAGGCACCGAAAGAAGTCCCTTCCTGATAGGAGAGTGAAGGCCTCTATTGGCACAGTTGAATCCATGGAGACTGACATCAATCACAGTTACTGAACAAACAGTTCCAGTTAACCCTTTCACGACAGCACTTGCAGCTCACATTAACAACTGGACTGGTTTGGATGCCGACATCTCAAGCTATTGACCACACCTCCAAACACTAATTGCTCTCACAAAGGCAGTGGCGAGGTGAGGGCGGAGTGGGAGTGATGGATGTTTTCTTTTCGCAGGTTAGATTATTCTGCTGTGCTATTCATGTACAATGTTGTAATGGCTTGCAGTCCCAAAAATCACACAATCAAGTTGTTGTTATTGTTATGTTCTCTCCTACGCTAGAACAACTGCAACCCAAAAGATTGTCACTGGGCATAGTTGCTGTTGACTTACAGACGAAGCTTGGATTCGTCAGGACATGACACTGACTGCTGTCTGAAGGCAACGCTGTCATGAAAATGCACAATGCGCTTCAGTTTTTTTTTTAATCGACAAGCATCTTATTGCTGTTTTATTCGCTTTAAAACAGTGAGATTTACATGTTTTTGACTTCAGTCCAAAAAATAAAAATGGAATATGCAAAGTCCTTGTTCATTAATAAGCCAGGGACAGAATGAAAATAACATTAGTTAGGAGACAGAACGGAATGGGAGCAGTGGTTGTGGAGATTTGAGGGGAATACAACAATAATACGCCAGTCACCATCACACTTTCTGGCACTCAGAATGAAATGCAACGCAGAGCAATGAAACTGATTACATTTGGGTTGAAAGAATGCTCATTGCTGATGTGGCTCTGTGGGTCGGTGATTAGCGCTACACTGTTACGTGCTAGGGCCTGGTTCGATTCTAACCTCAAGCGAATCTCTGTGTGGAGTTTGCATATTGTCCCCAGATCTGCATGTATTTCATCCCACAGTTCAAAGATATGCAGATTAGGTAAAATGGCCAAGCTAATCTTCTTATTGTGTTCACCGATGTATAGGTTAGGCACAATAGTGAGGGGTCAACATTGGGGGTAGACGAATGGGTTTGGTCTGGTTACTCTTCCAAGAACCTGTTTCCAGACTACATACATTCGAAGAATATGAACAGGGCAACTTCAAATGGAAAGAATAGTATGCTACATAAGTATTTTAATCACTGGATACACAGTTTGACAGGGTTGTGCACATATAGAACATAGAACATTACAGTGCAGTACAGACCCTTCTGCCCTCGATGTTGCGCCGACCTATGAAACCAATCTGAAGCCCATCTAACCTACACTATTCCATTATTCACCCATATGACTATCCAATGATCCCTTAAACGGCCTTAACGTTGGCGAGTCTACTCTTGTTGCAGGCAGTGCTGTCCACACGCCTGCTACTCTCTGAGTAAAGAAACAACCTCCGACCTCTGTCTTATATCCATTAAACCTCAATTTAAAGCTACGTATTCCTCGTGCGAGCCATTACAATCCAAGCAAAAAGGCTCTCGCAATCCAGCCATGCCTGAATTAAGTCACCTCTCAACATTCTCTCAAATGAAAACAGTTTCAAGTCCCTTAGCCTTTCCTGGTACGACCTTATCACCATACCAGGATACAACCTAGTAACGCTCCTCTGAACCCTTTCCAAAGATGCGACATTCTTCCATGAATGAGGTGACCAGAAATGTATTCAATAGTCCAAGTGCGGCTGCACCAGGGTTTTGTACAGCTGCAGCATGACCTCAGGGCTCCGAAACACAATCCCTCTACTAATAAAAGCAGACACACCATATGCCTTCTGAACATCACTATCAAAATGGGTAGCAACTTCCGGGGATCTATGGACATGGCCACTGAGGAATCTCTACTCATCTACACTACCAAGAATCTGACCAAGAGCCCAATACTCTACATTCCTGTTGCTCCATTCAAAGTGAATCATCTGATATTTTTCCGCATTGCATTCCATTTGCCACCTCACAGCCCAGCCTCCAAATTATCTGTGTCCTGCTGTAACCCACAATATCCTTTGGCACTATCCAGAACTCCAGTGACCTTAGTTTCATCTGCAAACTTACGAACCCATCCTTCTACGCCCTCATCCAGATCGTTTATAAAAATGACACACAGCAGTGGGCCCAAAACAGATCCTTGCAGTGCACCACCAGTAACTGAACTCCAGGATGAACATATTCCATCAGCTACCACGCTCTGTTTTCTTTCAGCTAGCCAATTCCTGATACAAACTGCTAAATTACCCTCAAATCCATGCCTCCTTTTTTTGCAATAGCCTACTGTGGGGAACTTTACCAAAAGCTTTACCCGCATCCACCTGTTTAGTCACCTTCTCAAAATATTCTATAATGTTTGTGAGGCACGATCTACCCTTCAACAAACCGTGTTGATTATCCCTAATTAAATTATTCCTTTCTAGATGAGTACAAACCCTATCTGTTTAACGATTTCAATACTTTATCCACAACGAAAGTAACGCTCACAGGTCTATAATTAGACTCTACACCCCTTCATGAAAAAGGTAACAACACTTGCTATCCTCCAGCCTTCTGTTACTATTCCTGTAGACAATGACAACATAAAGATCAAAACCAAAGTATCAGCAATCTCCTCTCTGGCCTCCCAGAGAATCCTAGGATAGATCCCATCTGGCACAGAGGTGTTATCTATTATTGCACTTTCCAGAATTACTAAAACCTCTTCCTTGTGAATCTTTATCCTATCTAATCTACTGACCTATATCTCAGGATTGTCCTCAACAACATTGGCTTTTTTTGTCGTGTGAATACTGACGAAAAGTATCCAATTAGCGCTTCCCTATCTCCTATGACTCGAAGCACAACCTCTCACGACTATATTTGATAGGCACTAATCCAACTATAGTTATTATTTTATTCCTGATATAACTATCGAAAGCCTTCGAATTTTCACTGGCCCAATCCACCAACGACTTCTCCTGTCCCCTCCTGGCTCTTCGATGCACAGACTATTCAGAAGTAAAAACAGCGACATGGATAACATAATGTGCAGGGCAATGAGAAGAATACGGAACATCAGTCGAAACATAGCTCATTATGAGCTGATGCAGAGAGGTTGGCCCCAGTAAACATCGCCTTTGTTATAATAATGATACAGGATTCTAAAGTGTTAAAATAAACTATTCAGCCCATCGAGCTGACATTGATCCGGTGAAGGACATTGCACCCAGACCCACCTCCAACACGGTCCCTCTATATCCCAGAGATAAAGCAAGTAGGTTCAGATGAGCAATTTTTCATGGGCAATTGGGAGGAATCAAAAACACCTGGACGAAACACCTGCAGACAGTGTCTTAAGGGTGGAATTGTGGGCAGGTTCGCAGATGCATCGAGACAGCCGTGCTAACCGCTGAGCCACCGTGCCTCCCTCCCAAATATGTCACTATGCTAGCGTACATGAGCGAACATGGAAATCTCAAATACAATTGGAAACTATTGGTGAAACACAGCCGATGAGTCATAATCTAGACAGTGAAACAGTTAACATATTGAGCCGAACATGACTCTGTTCTGAAAATGTCATATTGGACTCAAAACCTCAATTCCCTTTCTGCTAAGATGCTGCTGGACGTGTTGCAGTTTTCCAGCACTTACAACTTCCTTTTTCCTTTGGAGTGTGGATATTTATCTGATCTGAAAGGGAGCAGTGGAGCTGCCATTTCAGTCGACTCTGATAGTCATTGAATGAAAATTAAAAACGTTTTGTTCGACAGTGCTATAAATATCAATAACATTTTCCATGTCATAAATCATCATGAAAATGTTGAACTCAGTGGCCATGAATCACATGATCAATCCCCTATCCGTAACCAATTGAATTAAGGATCCCAGTCATTACCTCAATGTCATATCATGCTCCTGGTTTTACTGGGGTCATACCCATTCATCAAGGTGTTACATTTCTGAAACTTCAGATGAACCTGTAGAAACATGAGGTACATTGGTACAGGACGTAGTCATCCACGGGTTTTGGAAGGAACTAGCATGGGCAGATTTTACTTGTCAAACACAATCACTCCGGAGAAGGCGACAGAGAGCAGTCTACTTGAATCTTTTCTGTCCAAGTGATGCACATGCACACAGAGCTGTTTGTAGGCACATTCCAAGATGTTTTAACAACTGGTAAGGAAGGAACAGCAAATTAGTCCCCAGTCAGTATGACATGTAACTTGGAAGATAACTTGTCGAGATTGTTTTCCCATTTTTCCCATTCCCAGTGCAGAATGTTCTCTCATTCTCATTAATCACAGTTTTGCTCAGGGTCCTTGATTCCACCCGCAGTCAAGTCCTGCTTCGATTGAAAGGAAAGTCTTTCCTATCTCAACTCAAATTGTATAGGAACATCAGTTGAAAGAACAAGGAGCAAAAGACAAACATACTATTTGTTTGAACAACATCCTCACAATATGAAAAAGATAATTGATACATGGACATCCAATCCGGTCCAAAGATGTGTGTCCTGATGGCGATGAGGCTGTTTGGTTAAGTTTTGAGATAGAGGGAAAGGAAGAAACTCCACTCTGTACCAATAGTAAACAAAGCCATTTTATTCACGGTGCATCAGACAATGGCAAACAGACTGTTTTCTGTTGCTGTTGGACAGTGATCATTCCAAACTCACCATTCACTGTTGACATGTAGTAGCACAGAAGTCAGCAATTTCCAGCATTTAGTGTGAGAGCAAAAAGCTAAAGGGAGAGTCAGGGAAAGTGGGAGTAACAGGAAAGTGGTGTGATACACAGTGCGAGAAGTGTGAAGGGAGATGGTCAGTGGAAGGGTATGTCGCAGCAGAAGGGACAATGCAAGGGAAGTTGGTGGGTAAGGAAAGAGTAGGAAGGGAGTGGAGGAGGTGTGTCACAATGAGCATCAGTGGCACGGAAAAGCATGCAGTTGGAAAGTTGAGATTGATGGAAATCAAACATCACTGTTAAAGAAAATTGGGATCTGGTATCCTTTAAACATTAGGAAAAGGTTTGGCGTAATTCTTTATGCACAGGAGTCTTGTACATTCACTCTGAATATCTGTATCTCATCAAACGCAGACATTTTCGGTTCTCCCAAAATCACTATCTCACCATTATCTCACTTTATGTCAATAAACAATATTAAGAACGGTGGGTGTTATTCTATGATATTGCTTCCAATTCAAGGTAGAAATGAGAATGTGATTTGATCTTCTACTGTTTGCTTATAATAGAACATAGAACATAGAAGAATACAGCGCAGTACAGGCCCTTGGGCCCTCGATGTTGCGCCGATCCAAGCCCACCTAAACTACACTAACCCACTATCCTCCATATACCTATCCAATGCCCTCTTAAATGCCCATAAAGAGGGAGAGTCCACCACTGTTACTGGCAGGGCATTCCATGAACTAACGACTCGCTGAGTGAAGAACCTACCCCTAACATCAGTCCTATATCTACCCCCCCCCTTAATTTAAAGCTATGCCCCCTTGTAATACCCGACTCAATACGCGGGAAAAGGTTCATACTGTCGACCCTATCTAACCCCCTAATCATCTTGTACACCTCAATCAAGTCACCCCTAAACCTTCTTTTCTCTAGTGAAAACAGCCCCAAGTGCCTCAGTCTTTCCTCATACGATTTTCCTTCCATACCAGGCAACATCCTGGTAAACCTCCTCTGCACCCGTTCCAATGCCTCCACATCCTTCCTATAGTATGGCGACCAAAACTGCACACAATATTCCAGATGCGGCCGTACCAGAGTCTTATACAACTGCATCATGACCTCAGGACTCCGGAACTCAATTCCTCTACCAATAAAAGCCAGTACGCCATATGCCTTCCTCACCGCACTATTTACCTGGGTGGCAACTTTCAGAGATCTGTGTACATGGACACCAAGATCCCTCTGCTCATCCACACTACCAAGTATCCGACCATTAGCCCAGTACCCCATCTTTTTGTTATTCTTCCCAAAGTGAATCACCTCGCACTTAGCTACATTGAATTCCATCTGCCACCTTTCTGCCCAGCTCTGCAGCTTCTCTATATCCTGCTGTAACCTGCCACATGCTTCCTCACTGTCAACAACTCCTCCGACTTTCGTATCATCCGCAAACTTGCTCACCCAACCTTCTAACCCCTCTTCCAGGTCATTTATAAAAATGACAAACAGCAATGGTCCCAAAACAGATCCTTGCGGAACACCGCTAGTGACGGCACTCCATGAAGAAACTTTGCCATCAACTACTACCATCTGTCTTCTTCCATCCAGCCAATTCCTAATCCAAACCTCCAACTCACCCTCAATGCCATATCTCCGTATTTTCTGCAGTAGCCTACCATGGGGAACCTTATCAAACGCCTTACTAAAATCCATATATACCACATCTACCGCTTTCCCCTCATCAACCTCCTTCGTCACCTTTTCAAAGAATTCACTAAGGTTTGTGAGGCACGACTTGCCCTTCACAAAACCATGCTGACTATCCTTGATCACATTATTCCTATCCAGATGTGCATAAATCCTATCCCTTACAATTCTCTCTAAGACTTTGCCCACAACAGAAGTGAGACTCACCGGCCTATAGTTACTAGGGCTATCCCTACTCCCCTTTTTGAACAAGGGAACCACATTTGCTATCCTCCAGTCTTCTGGGACTACTCCTGTAGACAAAGAGGACATAAAAATCAAGGCCAATGGCTCTGCAATCTCCTCCCTTGCTTCCCAGAGAATCCTAGGATAAATGCCATCAGGCCCAGGGGACTTATCTATTTTCACCTTTTCCAGGATTTCCAACACCTCTTCTCTACATACCTCAAAGCCATCCATTCTACTTATTTGTGACTCAGTATTCTCATCGACAACAATGCCCTGTTCCTGAGTAAATACTGAAGAAAAGTATTCATTCAGTGTCTCCCCAATCTCTTCCGCCTCCACACGCAACTTCCCCCTACTATCCTTGACTGGACCTATTCCTACCCTAGTCATTCTTTTATTCCTAACATACCGATAAAAAGCCTTAGGGTTTTCCCTAATCCTATCGACTAAGGACCTTTCATGTCCCCTCCTTGCTGCTTTTAGCTCTCTCTTCAGGTCCTTCCTGGCTACCCTATAACTCTCAATCGCCCCAATTGAACCTTCACGTCTCATCTTGAGATAGGCCGCCCTCTTCCATTTAACAAGGGATTCCAATTCCTTATTATACCACGGCTCCCTCGCACGACCCTTTCCTTCCTGCCTGACAGGTACATAATTATCAAGGACACTCAATAGTTGCCCCTTGAACAAGTTCCACATATCATTTACACTCTTGCCTTGGAGTCTACTTTTCCAAGCCACACATCCTAAGTCATGCCTCACCGCATCATAATTTCCCTTACCCCAGCTATAATTCTTGCCCTGTAGTACACACTTATCCCTCTCCATCACGAGTGTAAAAATCACCGAATTATGGTCACTATCCCCAAAGTGCTCACCTACCTCTAATTCTAACACCTGGCCTGGTTCGTTACCCAGAACCAAATCCAGTATGGCCTCATCTCTTGTTGGCCTGTCTACATATTGTGTCAGGAAACTCTCCTGCACACATTGAACAAACACTGACCCATCTAACGAACTTGAGCTATAGCTTTCCCAATCAATATCAGGAAAGTTAAAATCCCCCATAACAACCACCCTATTACTGTCACTCATCTCCTGAATCACCTTCCCAATCCTTTCTTCAATGATTCTAGGACTATTAGGAGGCCTGTAAAAGACTCCTAACAGGGTGACCTCACCTTTCCTATTCCTAACCTCAGCCCAAACTACCTCAGATGGCAAGTCCTCATCCATCGTCCTTTCCACCGCTGTAATACTATCTTTGACAAGCAATGCCACACCTCCCCCTCTTTTACCCCCACCTCTGACCCTACTAAAACATTTAAATCCCGGAACCTGCAACAGCCAATCCTGTCCCTGTTCTAGCCATGTCTCCGTAATAGCCACAACATCGAAGTCCCAGGTACCAACCAACGCTGCAAGTTCACCTACCTTATTTCGTATACTTCTTGCATTGAAGTATACACACTTCAAGCCACTTCCCTGTTTACAGGCACCCTTCTTGGAAATTGATGCCATGTTCCTCACCTCCCTACACTCCAGGCCCTGCACCCTGAAGCTACAATCTGGGTTCCCATGCCCCTGCCGAGTTAGTTTAAACCCCCCCCAAGAGCACTAGCAAACCTCCCCCCAAGGATACTGGTTCCCCTCAGGTTCAGGTGTAGACCATCCTGTTTATAGAGGTCCCACCGTCCCCAGAAAGAACCCCAGTTATCCAAAAACTGGAACCCCTCCCTCCTGCACCATCCCTGAAGCCACGCATTTAATTGTTCTCTCTCCCTATTCCTCGAATCTCTATCACGTGGCACGGGTAACAAACCAGAGACAACAACTCTGTTTGTTCTAACTCCGAGCTTCCAACCTAGCTCCCTGAAAGCCTGTCTAACATCCTCAGCACTCCTCCTACCTATGTCGTTGGTGCCAATGTGGACCACGACTTCGGGTTGCTCCCCCTCCCCCTCCAGGACCCGGAAAACACGATCAGAGACATCACGTACCCTTGCACCTGGGAGGCAACATACCAAACGTGAGTCTCTCTCGTTCCCACAAAACCGCCTATCTGTGCCACGAACTATCGAGTCCCCAATTACTACTGCTCTGCTCTTCTTCACCCTTCCCTTCTGAGTAACGGGGACAGGCTCTGTGCCAGAGACCTGAGCCCCGTTACTTACCCCTGGTAAGTCATCCCCCCCACAAGTATCCAAAACGGTATACTTGTTCTTGAGGGGAATGGCCGCAGGAGGTCCCTGCACTGGCTGCTTCCTCCCAGTCCCCCTCACTGTAACCCAGCTATCTGCCATCTTTGGAGTTACTACTTCCCTATAACTCTGATCTATGACCCCCTCTGCCTCCCGAATGATCCGAAGTTCATCCAACTCCAGCTCCAGGTCCCTAACACGGTCTTGGAGGAGCTGGAGATGGGTGCACTTCCTGCAAGTGTAATCGGCAGGGACGTCGATGGCATCCCTCACCTCATACATGTTGCAGGAGGAACATTGCACTGCCTTCACTGCCATCCCTCTAAAGCTAACTGTTTAAAAAAAAACTGTGTCTAAATAATACAAGCAAAATTCAGCACTTACCTGCTTGCCACAACAGATGTTATTATTAGGTTAGAGGAGGAGGGCGGGTGGGAGGCACTACCCGTGTAGTGCCTCGGGTTCCTCTCCTTCACGCTTTTAAAGGGGGAAAAAACTAACCCAGCTAAGCTTACACTAACTGCTTCCGGGTCTCGGCTGCCCCTCTGCTTGCCGTCACTTCCTCTGCTGCTCCCGCTCTTTCTGTGAAGGAGAGAGAAAACAAAACACCGATGCCCGCTACAGGTAAGTAATTTTGAAAAAAACTCTTACCTTAGCTGTAGTCTCCCGGGTTCACCTCAACTCGGCCGCTGCTCCCACTCAAATGCCCGCTGCTCCCACTCAAATGCAGAATTTAATTTAATGGTTTTCCTCATCAGCCGAGCTCTTTCAAACAAACTAAGGAATGAGCCTGCCGCCATCCTGCAGATTAAAAAAAAATCCCTCGGCACAGATTATTGTAGCGAATTTTATAAAGAATGTGCTGCAGGACCACATAAAATGGAAATGTTGCAGCGCACAGTGTCAAAATCTAGTCCAAGATGCATGATGTCCAAGCCTTATGAATAATACATGCAGAGGGCAGGAGTATAAAAATAGAATTCAGTTCTGTGTCCAAAATAGCCTTTGTGGCTCTCTAAGAAAAGCCCTCCCCTGCATCATGCTGCAAATTCACCAAAAGAGGAAAAACTAGAGACTGGGATTATCAATTCTTCCTCTGCAACAACGTCTGTAGAACAGGTTGAAAATCAAGTTTTGGTTCTGATATTCATCAACGTTGATGATAAGAATGTGGGAGATGGGGTGTGGGGTTTAGAGGACGATAAACAATGTTGTGGATGACACAATGTTTGTTCCCGTGGTTCACAGTGGTGACACATTTGATAGGCATCTTCTTTATTATACGATTCCATGATATATTGCGAAGCACCACCCAATGGTAATTGTTGGTTTGTTCCATCGAACTGTGCTCAGGAAGTGGGGAGATTACAAATCAGCATCATCCCATGAAGCATCAGCACTTACTAATTCAATGACAGCCCAGCCATCTCTGAAAATATCCAAGATAATTCACATGCTCAATGTAAGTTTCGTTCACTAAGCCCACCAATATTATTCCAGCTGTTTGACACAATTATTTTAAGGAAACCAATAACATAGAAACAAACTTTCCCTCATTGTTATATAGACTTCTAGTTGTAAGGTTGTTATTTCTCTGCAGTATAATACATTCCTTGCCATATATTCGCTTTGACAAAGAGTCAGTTTTCCTGTGTTTTTCTGCCAGCTGTTCATCACAATACAGCGGCTTTCTTAACATGACGTCCACCACCAGTAATACTTACTCCCAGTTAACCTGGCACATAAATTGCACAGCTGGCACTCCCTCCCAACAGCCACTTGGATGGGCCAACATCAACTGGACTGGACCTTCTCAACTGCAATTAATGTTGGACTAGCTCCGTTAAAATCCCAAATGAATTTTTGAATAATCCAATTTCCTAATAATAATTGAACAATGTAACCATGTTTATTGATCTGATGAACTCGTTGCGAACTTTGAAGTAGTGTGATCCATTTGCAGAAATCATTTCGTGAATACATTGAAATAAAATGCCAACTGACAGCCCAGGTCACGAATAATACATGTTAATGCAGCATTTAATCAGCTGCTGAATGAGCACAAAATGCCAGAGCAGAATCGGCAATGCACCTTGAGGTAACTTTCATGCATGTAGTTTGGTGATTTCTAGCTGGTCTAGACATGTTGCGTTGAATAGCCTGTTTGTGTTCCATAAGACTCTATCACTTTAATTCTTGAAAACAGAAAATAGTCTCACCATTTTCATAGCTTGTGAGCATCGATTGGTGAAGAATATAATCTCCAAGGTCATATTGCATCCTAACTTGAATCGAAACCATTGTCCATTCACTGCCACATGTTCAGAATCCTGGAACGCTCTCTGAAATAAAAGTGTTAGTGTTCCTGCACCACGAGGAACACTGGGGTGCACTAACACACTATGAGTGGAAATTAGACGTCGGCAGCAGTTCGGTGGCTTTGCTAAAAAAAAAAACCCTCCTCACAACAACAACTGAAAGGAAGCTGCACTATTAAGACATCTATTCGACATTATCTAATTTCTAAAGCAGATTCAAAGGAGTTTTTCACTTGTTTAAAAAACACATTTGGAAACTTGTGCCCATCAATCTGAAAGGAAAATCTTCATGTTCATGAGAATGGTCTCCTATTTTTTTCAGTAGCTGAAGACAACAAAAATGTAGAAACTAGCATCAAGCGTGAGTGTTCCTTCTTTGCCCTTAGAACATTAGTGTGTCATGCTTAGTCAAGAATCCGCCTGCCTCTGCCTTAGAAATATTCAATGTCCTAGCCATCACGCTCTCTGGGAAGAGAGTTTTCCAACTACACAACACTTTGAGCGGGTTGAAACGACCCACATCTTATGGAATGAGATATTCTTCAATTTTACTTTCCATCCACCTATTGTAATCTCTCATACAAACTGAAATATCATTTCAAAATTCAACGTAAAAACACTATTCGGGATATTCTGAGGTTAAACAAGATCACATATTGTCCAGCTAAACTCCAGGAGATCCAGGGTCAGTCTGGTCAATATTTCCTCCTGAAACAGAATGCTTCACAGGAGTCAGTTGAGTGAATCTTCTCTGCACTGCTTTGCATGTCAATATGGCGATAGCTCTTTCGATGTGTTCTCACCAGTACCCTGTAAAACTGTAGAAAATTCTACCTACTTCTGAATGAATTCTGTTTCAAAAAAGTTTCAACACTTGTCTGGGCTCTCTAAAACTTTGATGTACATGATCTTTGTTGTGTGATCCAGGTTCCTGATTCCTCTGTGTCTCAATCCAATCTCTCCATTTAAATAATTCGTGCGTTTCCATTAAACTTCCAACATATTTGAACACAGACACATTTTCCATTCTATGCTCCATACACCAATATTTGTTGTTCATTTGACCAACTTATTAACTAGTGTCTTCTTCATATACAAATAAAAACAAAAAAAGTAAAAATATTGCATTGTCCATTCCATTGGAATGTGGCGACAGTCTATATCTTTGACCAAATATTCTGTCTGCATTATGGAAGAATACAAACATTTGAAATTGTCTGTGTCCTCTCAAGCAGGTTCACATGTTTATATTCTTCCATAATGCAAACAGAATATTTTGTCAAAGGCATAGGTTGTCATCACAATTCAGTGGAATCGACAATGTCATATTTTAGTCCACGTGTAAGCTATTTATTAGCGACAATGCTAAAGTGTTTTGTAGTCCCATCACTCGGTTCCCATCACTGAAATATGGACAGATGGTGTAGAATCTGTGTGGGTGGAATTGAGAAACAACACAGGTTAAAAAGTCAGATAACAGCGAGTGAGGATAAAAATGATCATGTCAGTATGGTAGCCAGCGGTATTCCACAAGGCTCAGTATTGGGACCACGACTTTTTACTTTGTAAATTAATGATCTAGATAAATGTTCTAAGGGCATTCTGGTTAACTTTTCGGATGATATAAAGATAGGTGGAGAGACAGTTTGCATTGCGGAAGTGGAGAGGCTGCAGAAGGTTTTAGACACGTTAGGAGTGTGGGCAAAGAAGTACGATGGAGTACAATGGGGGGAAGTGTGAGGTCATGTACTTTGGTAAGAAGATTGCAGGCAAGGACTATTTTCTAAATGCGGGAAAATTCTTCAGCCTGAAGTGCAAAGAGACTTGGGAGTTCTCGACCAAAATTGTCTCAAGATAAACTTGCAGGCGAACCAATTGTTAGGAAACTTTTATATCACGACACAGTGTGTTTTAAAATCTTATATTCACCAAAAGAACTGTGATCGACTCATAAACAACAACGTAGGTAAAAATAATTACTGCAGATGCTGGAAACCAGATTCTGGATCAGTGGTGCTGGAAGAGCACAGCAATTCAGGCAGCATCCGACGAGCAGCAAAATCGACGTTTTGGGCAAAAGCCCTTCATCAGTAATAAAGGCAGAGAGCCTGAAGCTAGAGGAGGGTGGGGGTGGGGAGAAAGTAGAATAGAGTACAATAGGTGAGTGGGGGAGGAGATAAAGCTGACAGGTCAGTGAGGAGAGGGTGGAGTGGATAGGTGGAAAAAGAGTTAGGCAGGTTGGACAAGTCCGGACAGTTCAAGGGGACAGTGCGGGTTGGAAGTTTGAAACTAGGATGAGGTGGGGGAAGGGGAAATGAGGAAGCTGTTGAAGTCCACATTGATTCCCTGGGGTTGAACTGTTCCGAGGCGGAAGAATAGGCGTTCTTCCTCCAGGCGTCTGGTGGTGAGGGAGCGGCGGTGAAGGAGGCCCAGGACCTCATTGTCCTCGGCAGAGTGGGAGGGGGAGTTGAAATGTTGGGCCACGGGGCGGTTTTGTTGATTGGTGCGGGTGTCTCGGAGATGTTCCCTAAAGCGCTGTGCTAGGAGGCGCCCAGTCTCCCCAATGTAGAGGAGACCGCATCGGGAGCAACGGATGCAATAAATGATATTAGTGGATGTGCAGGTAAAACTTTGATGGATGTGGAAGGCTCCTTTAGGGCCTTGGATAGAGGTGAGGGAGGATGTGTGGGCACAGGTTTTACAGTTCCTGCGGTGGCAGGGGAAAGTGCCAGGATGGGAGGGTGGGTCGTAGGGGGGCGTGGACCTGACCAGGTAGTCACGGAGGGAACGGTCTTTGTGGAAGTCGGAAAGGGGTGGGGAGGGAAATATATCCCTTGTAGTGGGGTCTTTTTAGCGGTGGCGGAAATGTCGGCGGATGATTTGGTTTATGCGGAGGTTTGTAGGGTGGAAGGTGAGCACCAGGTGCGTTCTGTCCTTGTTACGGTTGGAGGGGTGGGGTCTGAGGGCGGAGATGCGGGATGTGGACGAGGTGCGTTGGAGAGCATCTTTAACCACGTGTGAAGGGAAATTGCGGTCTCTAATAAAGGAGGCCATCTGATGTGTTCTATGGTGGAACTGGTCTTCCTGGGAGCAGATAGGGCGGAGGCGGAGGAATTGGGAATACAGGATGACATTTTTGCAAGAGATAGGGTGGGAAGAGGTGTAATCTAGGTAGCTGTGGGAGTCGGTGGGTTTGTAAAAAATATTCGTGTCAAGTCGGTCATCACTAATGGAGATGGAGAGGTCCAGGAAGGGGAGGGAGGTGTCAGAGATGGTCCAGGTAAATTTAAGGTCAGGATGGAATGTGTTGGTGAAGTTGATGAATTGCTCAACCTCCTCATGGCAGCACGAGGTGGCGCCAATGCAGTCATCAATGTATCGGAGGAAGAGGTGGGGAGTGGTGCCGGTGTAATTACGGAAGATCAACTGTTCTACGTAGCCAACAAAGAGGCAGGCATAGCTGGGGCCCATACGTGTGCCCATGGCTACCCCTTTGATCTGGAGGAAGTGGGAAGATTCAAAGGAGAAATTGTTAAGGGTGAGGACCAGTTCGGCCAAACGAATGAGAGTGTCGGTGGAAGGGTACTGTTGGGGACGTCTGGAGAGGAAACAACGGAGGGCTTGGAGGCCCTGGTCATGGCGGATGGAGGTATGGAGGGATTGGATATCCATGGTGAAGATGAGGCGTTGGGGACCGGGGAAACGGAAATCTTGGTGCAGGTGGAGGGCGTGGGTGGTGTCTCGAACGTAAGTGGGGAGTTCCTGGACTCGGGGGGATAGGATAGTGTCTAGTTAGGTAGAGATGAGTTCAGTGGGGCAGGAGCATGCTGAGACAATGGGTCAGCCAGGGTGGTCCGACTTGTGGATCTTGGGAAGGAGGTAGAACCGGACAGTCCGGGGTTCCTGGACTATGAGGTTGGAAGCTGTGGGTGGGAGATCTCCTGAGGTGATGAGGTTCTGTATGGCCTGGGAGATGATGGTTTGGTGATGGGGGTGGGGTCATGGTCGAGGGGACAGTAGGAAGAGGTGTCCTCGAGTTGGCATTTGGCTTCAGTGGTGTAGAGGTCAGTGCGCCAGAATACCACTGCGCCCCCTTTATCCGCTGGTTTAACGATGAGGTTGGGATTAGAGCAGAGGGATTGGATGGCTGCGTGTGTGTGGGTGAGAGGTTGGAGTGGGGGAGGGGCGTCGACATTTTGATGTGGTTTATGTCCCGGCGGCAGTTGGAAATGAAGAGGTCGAGGGCAGGTAATAGGCCAGCGCGGGGTGTCCAGGTGGATGCAGTGTGTTGGAGGTGGGCGAAGGGGTCCTCGGAAGGTGGGCGGGAGTCCTGATTGTGAAAGTAAGCGCGGAGGCGGAGGCGATGGAAGAGGTGTTCGACGTCACGGCGTGTAAAACAACAATACCTGTTTATTGAACACAATTAATATGAGAATAATAAATTGTACTATAATGTAACGAAACACACTACAAGCTACCTTCTGCTTTAACTTAACTTTGTATGATCGTATACCACCCCAACAGACCGTTGCCGGGATCCACGTGCTGATTTCTCCTTCTTACGATGGACATGGAGGTATCTTATGCTTTGGTGGTTATTCTCGATTTACTGCGCTAAGTGGGGTTTGGCGGTGATTCTCATTCTTCAGGGTCTTCAGCTCATTTCAGGACGATATGGATGATCTGTCAACAGAATGATCATGTTGGATAACTCTGATCAATTAGACCCAACCAAAGGTTGGCACATTGATGGCACAAGGGCGGCATTACGTTGTCCCATTCAAATTCAACTCCAGGATTGTATTGCAGGGTCTGTAGCTGTCAAGTCTGTTTACAAACCGTCTGTGGTTAGCTGCAGCCTGTCTGGATTCTGCACAATGTGGAATAGCACAGAGAGTTTACTCAAGGCCGGGATCCATTTCTCATAACGCTTTAATCATTGTTATTTTTTGTAACTCCATGATAATTTATTATTGTCCATCATAAATTCATTATTTCAGGTGGCAAGACTGGTCACAAAGGCAAATACAATGATGACATTTATTTTGAAAGGACTTGAATATAAAAGCATGGATGTACTTCTGAGACTCTATTAAGGCTCTAATCAGACCACATTTGGATTATTGTGTGATGGTTTAGACCCCATATCTCAGGAAAGATATCCTGCCCCTGGAGCGTTTTCAGTGGCAGTTCACAGGAATGACCTCATGAATGAAAAGCGGAACATATGAGGTATCTGGGATTAAACTCGTGGAAGTTGAGAAGGATGAGGGGAGAAAGTTGAATCATACAAAATACTAAATGCCTGGCCAGAGTAGATGTCAGAAAGATGCTTCAATTGTTTGGAGGCAAAGGACCCAAAGGCATAGTATCATTGTTAAGGGAAGACCTTTTATATCGGAGATCAGGAGAAACGTCTTCAGCCAAAGAGGGATGAATCTATGGTAAGAATGGAAGTTTCCTTCCTTAAAGGACATTAGTGAACCAGACGAAGTTTCCCTTACAATCGATTCATGATCACCATCAGTCTCTTAATTCCACATTTGAATTCAAGCTCCACCATCGATCATGGCAGAATTCAAATCCAGGTCATCAGAACATTAGCTGGGTCTCTCCCTTAACAGTTCAGTGATAACACCACCATTTAAGTGAGAAATTAAACTGATTGGTATTTAAATATATAAGAACGCTTTTTCTGCATGATGGTTCAATTATTTTCTCAGTCGTAATATATAATCGGTCAGATGCCAAGAACTTTCCAAATGTTGGTGTGACAATATTTTTATTTGAATACCGACAGTGAGTATGTAATTGTAATCACGCCTATAGTCAGATAGCATATTCTTTGATCGAAATAAAACAAAATTTACATTCTTTATTTTTAAATAATTAAATGTTGACAGGAGTTTGTATTTTTGTTCCATAAATATAACATCAACATAATTATTTTCTGGGATGATGCAATTATTGTTTGTTTGAATAATCATACTTCGCATCTTAATTTTGCACAATTCATGAAACATAGCAAACATCTGATTACTTTTCGGATCACTAAACTCATCTCCTTGCAATCATAAGCTTCGTTGAAAATAGATTTAAAAGGATCTGAATTCAGGCAGAGTGTTACTGAACCTCATAGTTGCCTGTGGCACTTCGTGAGATACTGGCCTGCACCTAAATGTATCCAGAGCACGACCACGTGATTCAGGGAAATCATTCAAGCATTATTTCACAACAAAACATTTGGAATCTACCTTGGGTCGGTGGGAAACTAGCCACCAGGCTACCATTGGTCTCTATGTAAATACAAATGCTGTCCAAATTAGACATCATTGACTGGCTAGCAACCATGCTTCACAAATTCATTTTCAGTCAGACCCTGTCCCAGAGAGCAGATGTGAGGACATGGAGTGTCAGAAGCATACCACACAAATTACTTCCAGTGATGACATCTGGCCTACCTCCCAGACTCCATACATCTGTAACCTGGACAGACACTGAGTGGAGATGTCAACAAGGTGAAAGCGAAGACAGCAAATGCTGGAAGTTCGAGTCGTGATTTTGCAGCTTGAAAAGCACGGCAGCTCAGGTAGCATCCAAGGAGCAGGAAAATCAACGTTTAGTGCAAAAGCCCTCAGTCAGCATTAAGAATGGGATCCATGAGTGTGGAGTGATAAATGGGAGGGGTTGGGGAAAGGTAACTGAGAGTGCGATAGTTGGATGCAGGTGTGGGTAATGGTGATATATTGGAGGGGAGGGTGGAGCGGATAGGTGGGAAGGAAGATGGATATATGGGCATGGTTGCTCAGTGGTTAGTACTGCTGCATCACAGTGCCAGGGACCAGTTTCGATTCCGGCCTCAGGGGACTCTCTGTGTGGAGTTTGCACATTCTCCAATGTGTCTTCATGGCTTTCCTCCTGGTGTCCTGGTTTTCTCCCACAGGTGAATTGGCCATGTTAAATTGCCCATAGTAAAAGATGCCTTAGTCAAAGTGAAATGGGTTACTCTTCGGAGGTTTGGTATGGACTTGTTGGGCCAAAGGGCATGCTAACACTCCATAGGAAATCTAAAAAAAACCCTTTCCCACTTTGACTATAAAGATGGCACAGGTCATGAAGTCGGTGCTAAGCTGGAAGTTTGGAACTATGATCAGGTGCGAGGAGGGGAAATTTGGAAACTGGTGAAATCCACATTGATGTCATGGGGTTCGAGTGTCCCGAGGTCGAAGATGAGGTGGTAAGGGAGTGGCGATGGATGAAGCCCTGGACCTGCATGTTCTCAGCAGAGTGGGAGGGGGTGTGGAAGCGTTCGGCCACGGGACAGAGTGGTTGGTTGGTGCGGGTGTCCCAGAGATGTTCTATGAAGTGCTCTGCGAGTAGAGGTCCTATCTCCCTAACGTATAGAATACCATATTGGGAGCAACGGATACAGTAGCTGACATGTGTGGAACTTCAATTGAAACCTTGATGGATATGGAAGGATATTTAGGGCCTGGGGGTGGGGGGAGGGGGGGCGGGGTTGTGGGCACAGGTCTACCATTCTTATGGTGGCAGGGGAAAGTGCCTAGACAGGAGGGTGAATTGTTGGGCACCTGATGAGCAGTACTTATCTTTTATCCTGTATTCTGCATTCTCATTTGATTGTCCAGAATGAGTCGCTTCATACTTTTCCAGGTTGAAATCCACCTGCCACTTATCAGCCCAGTTCTTCATCCTGCCCATGCCCCAGTGCAAACCTTAACAGCCCTCCACACTATCCACAATTCTACCGACCTTTGTTCCATCGACGAATGTAATAGCCCACCTTTCCACTTCCTCATACAAATCATTTACAACAACCACAAACAGCAGAGTTCCCAGAACGGAATCCGACAGAACACCACTTTTCACCGAGCTGCAGACTGAATACTTACCATTTACTTTGTGTCTCCATGGGCCAGTCAATTCTGTATCCAGACAGACAAGTTTCTCTGTATCCCAAGCCTCCTGACGTTCTGAATGAATCTACCATGGGGAACGCGATCAAAAGCCTTGTTAAAATCCATGCACTACGAATCCACAGCTCTACCTTCTTCAGTGTGTTTGATCCCATCCTCAAAGAGTTCCATGAAGTTTGGGAGGCATGACTTGCCCCTCACAAAGCCATGCTAACTATTTATAATCTTGCTATGATTTTCCAAGTAATCATAAAGTCTGTCTCTCACAATCCGCTCCACTACTTTGCCCAATACTAATGTAAGACTGACTGGACTGTAATTCTCAGGATTATCCTAATTCCCTTTCCCGAACAAGGGAGTAACATTGGCCAACCTCAATCATCTGGCACTACTCCAATGGACAGTAAAGACGCACGTAAAATCATCGCCAAAGGCGCAGAAATCTCTTCCCTCTCTTCCTGTAGCAACCTAGGGTGTTTCCCCTCTGCCCCAGGGTTTTATCTATTCTTATGTTTGTACTTCACCTGAAATTGTCTACTCCCTGTCCAACCAACTGATTGACGGCTTTCCATTTCAGGGCTATATACCGTGCTGCTTCACTTAGCATGTATGGTTCCCAATGTCTTGTGAACCATGAATGAAAAATATAGGAAGACATGAATGCGCTGCTGATGAAGGGGTGATGCCCAAATCTTTGATTCTCTTGCTCCTCAGATGTTGCCTGACTGGCTGTTCGTTTTCAGTGCCGCACGTTTCCACTCTCATCTCCAGAATCTGCCGTCCTCATTTTCCCTATTACTGACGGCTCTCCCGTCTGCACACTGAGCAGTGAATTAATCAGCAGAAACTCATTGTATGTGCAGCAGACTGTTCAGTTCTGGAAAATTGCATTAGGTTAAGACATTCATTAAAAACGAAATTGCATTTCAACAAATACTAATTCAGTCCCAGTGTTAGTTTTGGTTCATGAATTGGGCAGCTTAATAAGGAACAGGGAATGACTGAAGAACTCCGAGGTACAGAGTATTCCAGGTGTTATATTCCAGGGTGAATGTTTTTTATCTTAATGCTGGGAATATTATCGGACAGACAGACGTGATAAGGGAACAAAGTGACATGTGGAAATGTGACATTGTCGTCATTTCAGACATGCGTTTGAGGGAGGTCAGTGCTGACAAGTCAATATCCTGTGGTACAAGAACTATAGGCAGGACAGGAGAGGGATAAAAGAGGAGGTGGTGTTGCATTATTAGTTATGGATAGGTTACTACAGTAAGGAGGAGCGATATCATGGAAAGATCTTCTAATGAGGCTTGGTGGTTAGAGCTCAGGATCAAAACCATGGCAGAGGCACTGCTGAGGACGTATTATAGACCCCCAGATAAAAGAAAGTACAGGAGCAGATATAAAACCAATTTACTGAGGTGTGTAAAAACAATAATAGGTTTATTATGCACAGGCATTTCATTTCGTGGCATTAATTAGGGCAGTGATAATATTTTAAGAGGGGACAGATGCCTTGAAATTTATTCCAGAAAGCTCCTTGTATCATCATGGAGCAGATACAACAATCGGTGGGACAGTGATGTGCCTCACTGTGGCGAATGAAGTCAGGATATTTCTGGCAGGATTGGGAGAGCAGTAAACGGCCAGTGACCATTACATCATACATTTTATGTTTGGTAAGGAAAAGATTTTAAAAAAACGCACTACCTGGTAAATAAAATTTTTTTTGGAATGGGGAGACCGATTTTATGAAATAAACATGAAGGAATCTGGTCAGAGTGCAGTGGCTTCTGGGTGAAACTGTAGCAGAACACCGCGTAGCGGGGGGTTGGGGAATCACTTGATCAAAATGGAATTAATGAGAGTATCCGCCCAACGTGTTACACGAAAGATGAAAATTTGGAAAACAAGCCCAGAGAACTTCGGGTGTCAACAACAAATCAGAACAGAATTAAAAACAAGAGTAGCTTAAAACAGGTACAAAATGAGCAGGTCAATGGATGCATTAAATGAATATAGAAACTGTCGGGCTAATCTTGAAAAGTCAGTAGAAGAGCAGAAGGGGGATCATGATAAAATATTAGTGGGTAAGATTAACAAGAATCCAAAGACATTATATCAGTTTATTAAGATGAAGAAGGTAACAGCAGAAAGAAGGGGGAGTATTGGAGACAAAGGGGACAGCCTGTGCACGGAGCCACATGATATGTTAAACATTAGCTTCATATTGGTCTTCAGTTGGGAGAAGCAGTTCCTGGATTCAGGGAGAGTGACAGTGTGCCCCTTGAACGATTTGATACAGAAGCAAAGGAAGAATTTGAAATTGATGCAGGTTAAAGAATGGGCAAATCCCCATATCCGGGTGAACTGTAACTTCGGATGATGTGGAGGATGAGGGAGAAGAGCACAGGCTCTGACATTTTTATTTTTCCCTTGCCTCTGGCCACAGGGAAGGTATGATGGGATACGATATCATCTAATTTTGGCTCATAGAGTGCTAGAAATAAGGCATGGGATTGACCATCAAGTCTCCCAACAGTAAGAGGGATACAATTGTAGAAGATTCTGAGGGCTTTTGAGGCTAGGTCATTAAACATCTTGAAGGCTGAGACAGACTGATTTTTAAACTAGGGTTGGTTGTAGGGAAAATGCAGTAAAGTAGAATGTGGCATTATCAGCATAAATATAACGGAATTGAACAGAAAAGCAGACTCAGTGCGCAGATAGCCAGAATGTTGCTCCAGTGTCTAATGCAATTCTTCTTCCAACATCCCTGTATTCACTGGAACAAAACTTCTCTCCTTTTGGAGTGAGACCCAGCTTGGAATGCAATCGACGGATTCAAGGATTTCATAAATGCAGTATTAATAGACACGAAGGACCAGTGGACTGCGACAACGCGGATTGACTGTTGAGGTGAATATTTGCCTCAGCTCAGTCACCACCAGCAGGAAGAAGATTCAGCAAGACCACCTCCAAGTACAAGTAATGATGTGCTCTGGAGTGCAGGTCGCCACGGGCTTAGGATCAAGGAATATTTAAGGCACAAACATAGCATTACTGTAGTGTCTCCCTTCTTGCCTAAACAAAAGTAAATGTGGAGGAGTAGAGAAAATGCTGTTGGTAGCAGAGTAAGTCGCAAGTCATTGGGATGAGAGGCTTCAGACAGCAGCAGCTCAGTAAAAAAAAGTACAGGCAAGCTCAAATAAAGTCGTCAAGATGGCAGTTAGACCAGTTGCACGTTCCTCCTGTGGGAGCTCAGAGAGATTTCCACCGTCCCTGTTAACTACACGTGTGGAATTTGCACCCAGTTGCAGCTTCTGGGACAGCAGTTTTGGGAGCTGGAACTGGATGCACTCAGGATTATCGGAGATGCTGCAAACTTCATATATAACTGCTTTAGTGTGGTGGTCACGCCCAAGACCTTCCCCTGGCCATGTTTCTGTAATGACTATAATGGCACAGTCCCACATAAACATCCATGCCCTGAGTTCATCAGTCTTACCTGTCTGCCCTGTTGCATTTCAATCAACACAATTTAATCCAACAGTCAGTCCTTGCTCCCTGTCGTGTTGCAGGCAGAGTAGGTTTGGAATAACAAAGGGAGTAAGCAGAGAGTGCAGCCTCTGTGGCCATTCCCCTCGAAAACAAGTATACTACTTCAGATACTGTTGGAGGGAATGACCGTTCAATGGAAAGCAGCAGTAGCCAAGTTGGTGGCACTACCACTGGTTTAGGAGTACAGCAGGAAAGGGTAAATTTAAACAGAATCTTAGAGATCGGAGAGTTGATTGTTGGAGGGACACTTTGGAGATTCTGGGGCCTCAAACGGGAATCCAGCAAGTGGTGCTATGTCCCAGGTGCCAGGTTGCAGGAAGCCTCCGAGCGGCTGCAAGGGGGGGGGGGGGGGGGGGGAGTGAGCAGCCCGAAGTCATTGTGCACGTTGACATCACAAATGATACACGTAGATATAGGAGTGAGGTCCTCCAGAGTGATTACAGAGAGCTAGGAGAAAAGTTAAAAACCAAGACCTCAAAGTGGTAATCTTCTGATTGCTTTCTATTTCATGAGCTCATGAAAATAAGAATAGAAGAATATGGCAGAACCATACATAACTGAAGAATTGGTGCGGAGAGGAGGCACTCAGATTTTTAGATCATTGGGGTATTTTCTGTGACAGAGTTGACCTGTTCAAGAGGGACAGGTGGCATATGCACTGTAGGGGGATCCAATATCTTGGCGGACAGGTTTGCTCGTGCTCCAAGGGAGGGTTTAAATGAGATTGGCAGGGGATGAGATCCTCAAGAGCAGGGAGGCACGTGTGAGGCTGGAAGGAGATACAGCAATCAGAAACAGTAAAGTGAAAAGACAGGTCAGGCTGGAAAAGAACAGGGAGCAAGAATGCCTGTTTTATTAAATTGCATTTATTTCAATGCAAGAGAACTGACGGATAAGGCTATGTGGGATATTTCAGGCATTACAGAAACATAGCTAAGGGAGGGACAGGACTGACAGCTTAATATGCCAGGGTATAGCTTTAGACAGAACAGGGAATGGTGGAAAGAGGGAAGGGGGAGTTGCATTTCTGATCAAGGGCTGTATCACAGCAGTAATCAGAAATGAAATAATTGAAAGATCGAACAGCGAGGATTTGTGGATGGAGCTAATAAATAGGAAGGGGTATGGTGATGTTATAGGGGCTGCACTATAGGCCCCGAAATAGTCACCAGGAATTAGAGTAACTAATATACTTGCAGACATGCAGAAGCAAATGGATTGTCATATTTGGGATTTTAATTATTATAACATTGACTGGGACTGCCAGAGCGTTAAGGGATTTGGTAGGGTTGAATCCATTAATTGCGCCAGGAAAATTCCCTCAATCAGTATGTAGTTGGGCCTACTCGTTAAGGAGCAAAATTCGACCTACTCTTAGGAAATAAGACAGAACAAGTGCCGGAGGTGACAGTGTGGGAGCACTTTGGAACAAATGGCCATAGTTCTATTAATTTTCACATATTGATGGAGAGAGACAAAACTGGTCCACAGCTTCAAGTTCTAAATTGGGGCAAGACGAATTTAGATGGAATTACGTAGGACTTTGCAGGGGTTTGTTGGAATAGTTCGTTGTCGGCAAAGGGACCTCTGGCAGGCGGGAGTCATTTGATTGTGAGATACTGGAGTTCACGGTCTATTTGTTACTATGGGGGTGAAAGGAAAGTTGGCATAAATGGGGAACTCTGGATGAAAAGAGATATTTCGACTTTGACCGGTAAAAAACAGCTCCGTTACAGGCAGCTGGGATCAAGTGAATCCCTGGATGTATATAATGGATATAGGAATTTACTGAAGAAGGAAATCAGTAGGGCGAAAAGGGGACATGAAAAAGCCTTGGCTGAGAAGATTAAGATGAATCCAAAATGGTACTTTCAGTATATTAAAGGAAAAAATATAACTAGTAACAAAATAGGAACCCTCAAACACCAGAGTGACATGTATGTGTGGAACCATAAGAGATGGGCGAGATCATCAACGAATATTTCTCCTCTGTGTTTAACATGTAGAAAGACATGAATACTTATGAACGTGGCGAAGTTCATGGTGATTATTGAATTCTTTGAAAAGGTGACGAAGGAGGTTGGGAGGGGAAAGCGGTAGATGTGGTATATATGGATTTTAGTAAGGCGTTTGATAAGGTTCCCCATGGTAGGCTACTGCAGAAAATACGGAGATATGGCATTGAGGGTGAATTGGAGGTTTGGATTAGGAATTGGCTGGATGGAAGAAGACAGAGGGTAGTAGTTGATGGCAAAGTTTCTTCATGGAGTGCCGTCACTAGCGGTGTTCCGCAAAGATCTGTTTTGGGACCATTGCTGTTTGTCATTTTTATAAATGACCTGGAAGAGGGGTTAGAAGGTTGGGTGAGCAAGTTTGCGGATGATACGAAAGTCGGAGGATTTGTTGACAGTGAGGAAGCATGTGGCAGGTTACAGCAGGATATAGAGAAGCTGCAGAGCTGGGCAGAAAGGTGGCAGATGGAATTCAATGTAGCTAAGTGCGAGGTGATTCACTTTGGGAAGAATAACAAAAAGATGGGGTACTGGGCTAATGGTCGGATACTTGGTAGTGTGGATGAGCAGAGGGATCTTGGTGTCCATGTACACAGATCTCTGAAAGTTGCCACCCAGGTAAATAGTGCGGTGAGGAAGGCATATGGCGTACTGGCTTTTATTGGTAGAGGAATTGAGTTCCGGAGTCCTGAGGTCATGATGCAGTTGTATAAGACTCTGGTACGGCCGCATCTGGAATATTGTGTGCAGTTTTGGTCGCCATACTATTGGAAGGATGTGGAGGCATTGGAACGCGTGCAGAGGAGGTTTACCAGGATGTTGCCTGGTATGGAAGGAAAATCGTATGAGGAAAGACTGAGGCACTTGGGGCTGTTTTCACGAGAGAAAAGAAGGTTTAGGGGTGACTTGATTGAGGTGTACAAGATGATTAGGGGGTTAGATAGGGTCGACAGTATGAACCTTTTCCCGCGTATGGAGTCGGGTATTACAAGGGGGCATAGCTTTAAATTAAGTGGGGGTAGATATAGGACTGATGTTAGGGGTAGGTTCTTCACTCAGCGAGTCGTTAGTTCATGGAATGCCCTGCCAGTAACAGTGGTGGACTCTCCCTCTTTATGGGCATTTAAGAGGGCATTGGATAGGTATATGGAGGATAGTGAGTTAGTGTAGTTTAGGTGGGCTTGGACCGGCGCAACATCGAGGGCCCAAGGGCCTGTACTGCGCTGTATTCTTCTATGTTCTATGTTCTATGTTCTATTTCTTAGGGACAGTCCATATCACAGTATAGAAGGTACTGGACGTACTGGAATGCTTGAGGTTGGATAAATCTCACGTCCCTTACGAGATGTATCCAAAAACACTGTAAGGGGCTAGAAAAACATTTGCATGGGACCTGGCTGATGATTTTGATCATCATTAACCAGAGTTGAGATCCTGGAAGGCTGGAGGATATCAAATATTGTGCCCTTACTTAGGAATGACTGAAAACAAAGCCTTAAAACTATGGAACAGTCAGTTTAACATCTCTGGTAGGTAAGTTACTTGAGAAAAGTTTGAAGGATAAGATGAACACTAATTTGGAATGACAGGGTTTGATTAGGAATATTGAGAATGGCTTTGTGTGTGGAAGATCATGCTTGAAAAAGTTCTTAAAGTTGTTTGAAAACGTGACCAGGAAGGTTGACTAGGTCGGGGCGGTAGACGTCAAAACGTGTGGTGCTGGAAAAAGCACAGCAGGTCAGGTAGGAAAAAGAGAATCGATATTTCGGGCATAAGCCTTTCATCAAAAATGTCCAAAACATCGATTATCCTGTTCCTCGGATGTTGCCTGACCTGCCATGATTTTCCAGTACCACACTTGTGGACTCTGATCTCTGGCATCTGCAGTGCTCAGTTTCTGCTAGGATAGTAGATTTAGTCAATATGGATTTCAGTTACACCAGGACAAGATAAGGCTTTTCAACCCTGGGAGCCTGGTTTACAGTTACAAGAGGAGGCCAATCAGCCCATCGAACCTATACAATTGAACCGAAAATAGATCATGCAGCAGCAGTTTACTGATATGCAGCGACAGGATCAGTCTATTCAGCTAATTCAGGTCAGTAACACAGGTAATGGAAGATTCCACAAACTGACTGGACTCTGGGGAATGTTGGAATAACACGAGGCTATTTAGCTCCTCAAATCTGCCCTTCCCTTCAGTAAGGTCAGGGCTGCTCTGGTCTTGGCAGCAATTTCTCTTTCATGCCCAAATCTTTGTAGCCCTCGGCTCTCTCAAAATCCCCTTCCAATCATTTCAGGAATGCAACTGTCTGGGATAGAGAGGCCCCAACAAACTCTATCCTCTGAGAGAAGGAACGAACCCCACTCATGAACAAAATATATGAACACAGCGTCAGAGTGACTGGCCCTGACATTACATCAATATTTGAATGAGCAATCCTTCAAAGGGTCGGAATGAGATTAAACTTAATATGAATCAGTTGGAAGCTCCCCACTGGTTGGGCCATTCAAAACACAATGTGGCTGGTGGACATCAATCCTCTCATTCCCTGGATATCTCTGTGGGTGATCCCCAGGGTAGCTTCCTCAGCACAAATATCTTCAGCTGCTTCATCAATGCTTTTCATTCCGTCATTCGATCAGAAGTGAAGATCTTCAGTGAAGATCACATAAAGCTTCAAAACGTGGACAATATTCAAGCTCATGCTGTTAACGTGCAGATAACATTCGTGTATCAGCACTGCTGGACCCTGGCCATTTCCACAGTAAAGAAAGAGGAGCTCATTCAGCATCTCAAGCTGGCTTCATTGAAAGCGATTCAGCCCATCCAAACTATTTTATAAGAAGAGACACAGCCCATTCACTCTCTGTTGTTTCTTAAACAAGAAGAGATTTATTTAAAAAAAAAACTGCAAATTTTGGAATTCAAAGCAGACAGTCAGGACGCTGGAACAACACAACAAGAGAGACTTCTCATCAGGAGGTGAGAAGTCAACGACTTGAGTAAAAGCCTTCTTCAGGACTGGGAGTTTCGGAGGTGTTAAGGGGGTATACATTTAAAGAGGCCGGGTGGGGGAGGAGGAGACAGGATGGTGATGTGAGGATATGTGAACAAAGTAGTGATTATGACCGGGTTGGTCGATGGGAGGAATGAATCCAGTTGGGAGATGGAAGGAGGGCTGATCAGAGGATTGGAAGGGAGGAGGAGGGGCTGAGAATATTGTTGGGGGATTGGAGAGGAGGTTATTTGAAATTGGAGAGTTCAATGTTGAGTCCCCCGGCTGTAGACTTCCCAGGCAGAAGATGAAGTTTTGTTCCTCCAATTTGCGGTTTGTTTCATTGAGGCAATGGAGGAAGTCGAAGATGGCCACGTTGGAAAGGGCGTGGGAGGAGGAATTGAAATAGGCAGTGACTGGGAGGTCAGCTCAACCCTTATGGGCTCAGCTGAGATGCTTAGTAAAACATCCCCTTAGTTTACATTTGTGATCAATGATGTAGTGAAGACCACATCGGAAGCACCAGATACAGCAAACTAGGTTGAATACCAACACCTGGCACATCCTCCACAAGGACCATTGCTTTCTCTAATCTTTGGTTCGTGCCACACTCCCCACCAAACCCTCCAATCCCGACTGACAACTGCCCCTGAAAACGGAAAAGATTAATCACCTGCTGGCACACAATCTCCCTACATCCAGCGCCCCAAACAGTCTTTCCAGGTGAAACAGAGATTCACCTGCATCACTTCCAACCTTGTGTACAGCATCAGGTGCTTCCGATGTGGGCTTTTCTACATTGGGGAGACCAAATACAAACAAAGGGCACATTTTACCATTTATCACAGCCGGGCCCAAAGGGGCAGATGTGAGCTCCCAGTCACGACCTATTTCAATTCCCCTTCCCCTGCTCTCCCCCCCCCCACCCACCATTTCCTTCCCTCTTTATCTGCAGCTCCCCCTACCCCTACCCCCAATCCTAAAGAACGGTTGTACCGGAAATATTGCGTTCTCCACCTCCTGCTGCTCTCTGGATTGTGGTGTTCTTCCAGCCTCCTGTTTGTCTTTTATTACACAGGACGATAAGGATTCTAGTCAGCACAACACGCTGGTAAGCACCTACCACGAGTCACCCAATAATGAACCTCTTCCCTGGGATAAGTAGGAGGACATGCAACCCCTCAAGACGCTGACACACGAAAAGAAGGAACCATTCAGCCCCTCTAAACTGTTGCACTGAAATAGGAGGATGTCATTGATGCTGCAACACGACAAACCAATGAAGCAGAGACTGCACAGACAGACTGCCCCAAATTGTTACTCGTGGCTCCATTGCTAATGCTACACATGTGTTACATTAATGTGGTTTGCTGATGGATTGGAGCACAGCGGATGGCTTGTCCCAAGTCGCAAGGTGGCATCTGCCATCTCCGAGAAGACAGACTCGTATTCTGCATGGAGATCAGAAACTTTTGGGAATGGCCAGCTCTATCAGAGTGTAGCTGCTGACATATTTATGAACAACATGTTGCTCAGTGCAGGGATTCCCTCCAACTGTACGTTGAGATGGGGAGAGTTCATTCAGAATCTGCAGCTCTCTCGCAACCAACATGGGGTCTCCACAGAGAGTATAAACTATCAGAGAGTCATAGAGTTTAACAGCAGGGAGACAGGGCCGTTAGCCTAAATTGGTCTATGCTGACCAAAATGTCCATTCATGCTAACCCCATTTCCCTGCACTTGACCCATGTTCTGCTAAACATTTCCTACCAATGTATCTGTACACATATGAAAACATGTACTGCAGGAAAACACATGTCATATTTCACGCTATTGTTTTGTTTTGGGCATAATGAGTCCTGGTGCAAAACACTCAAGTTTTATTGCAATCCCTTTTTAATCTTTTGCAGCATTACAGATTAAACACTCATTTCCTTCACACTCCCCTCATGGTACCATCACTGCAGGGATTAGATTGCTCAAACTCCTTTACACTATCTCACTGTAGCAAGGAGGTCATTCTTATAATGGAGAGAAAATCTGTTCACAGTGCCCCACGTGCTGTCTCAGTATCTGTCTACAACTGCAGGGAGGTGTCTTCACGCCTATATTTGAATCATTCTTCAATGAAGGACATTATAAAATTTACTGTGCTGATTACTTGCTGCTCTGTATGAATTCTGTCAGTGACACATGACCAAGGGCATTCAGCTCCTTTTCACCAAGAGCACTTCACATCATCTCACATCATAAATGCAAAATGAGAAGGATGCTACGTTTTGCCAAATCATTTCTTTGCCTTGCGAAACGCTTTACTTCCAGCACAGCCACGCCAACAGCAACACCACTATTGCCATTGGAGATGTTTGAAGATGCTGAGGAGGTGATGGCATAGCTCTATTATCTTCGGATTATTAATGCAGCGAACCAGGTAATGACCCAGAGCACAGATTCGAATCCCAACACGGCAAATATTGGGATTTGAGTTCAATAAAATATCACGAATTAAGAAGAAATGTAAAGATTATCAGAAACACCTACCTGAAACACTGATGCCCCTCAAGGAATGAGATCTATCATCTTCACCTGATCAAGCTTACATGTGACTCTCGACCCATAGCAATGTTGTTACCTCTCGTCTGCCGTTTGAAATGTCCAAGCCCAACCACTCAGTTATATCACTCACTATAAAGCCTCAAAGAAAGTAAACCAGACGGAGCTAAACATTGAGTGCTTACAGCCCACTGACTGCAGTGGTCAGGACTGCAGCAGCTCACCAACAGCTTCTCAAGGACAACATGAAAAGGGAATTACATGCTGTCCCAACGTACCGTTAATGAATTTTAAAAAGGATTACTCTTAGGAAAGGGAGACAAAGGGACATAACTCACTTCAAACCGTGACTTAGATGTATACATTACATGGACAGGATTTTCGTTAATATGTCAGCAGGAGAAAAATAAATAAGATTAATCTTGTTTATTATTTCCATTCAAGCTGGTCATCAACAATCCATCAACCTCCTTCTTTATCTCTTTCTCTCTCTTTCTATACCTGTTCAACTCCGTCCTTCTCCCCATCACAACAGACGTCCCTGTCACCAACATCAACCACACTATTTCCCAGTTGTGTGCAGTTCTGATGGATGGTCATTGGACTCGAAATGCCATTTCTAATTTTATCCCGATCCGAGGCTGCCAATTCTGCTCAGCTACACTGGCACTTCATCATTCTTCTGATATCTCGCATCATTCCTTTTTTTCCCAAACTTTATGTGTTGTCATTAGATAAGATGTCTGCATCACTGTTAAGGGCACCGTTTGTTGACCTCACTAAATGCCCTTTAACGTGAAGCCATTCCTTAAGGCAGTATAGAGCAAAACACATTACTGTGGACCTGACGTCGTCCTTATCCAGACCAGGTAATAATGTGAGATGACTTTACCAAAGAACATCAGTGAAATAGATAAACTTATTGACAATATGTTGTGGTTCTGTTCGCCGAGCTGGGAAATTGTGTTACAGACGTTTCTTCCCTTGACTAGGTGACATTCTCAGTGCTTGGGAGCCTCCTATGAAGCACTTCTGTGATGTCTCCTCCGGCATTTATAGTGGTTTGTCTCTGTCGCTTCCGGTTGTCAGTTCCAGCTGTCCGTTGCAGTGGTCGGTATATTGGGTCCAGGTCGATGTGCTTCTTGATTGAATCTGTGGATAATTGTCATGCCTCTAGGAATTCCGTGCCTGTTCTCTGTTTGGCTTGTCCTATAATGGTAGTGTTGTCCCAGCCGAACTCATGTTGCTTGTCATCTGCGTGTGTGGCTACTAAGGATAGCTGGTTCTGTCATTTCGTGGCTAGTTGTTGTTCATGGATACGGATCGTTAGCTGTCTTCCTGTTTGTCCTATGTCGTGTTTTGTGCAGAACTTGCATGGGATTTGTACACAATGTTGGTTTTGTTCATGCTGGGTATCGGGTCCTTCGTTCTGGTGAGTTGTTGTCTGAGAGTGGCTGTTATGAGTCCTATTGGTCACAATAGTCTGGCTGTCAGTTCGGAAATGCTCTTGATGTATAGTAGTGTGGCTTCAGCAGCGCTTCACAGGGGCCTCCCAAGCACTGAGAATGTCACCTAGATAGGGGACGAAACGTCTGCAGCACAAATTCCAAGCTCGGCGAACAGAACCACAACAACGAGCACCCGAGCTACAAATCTTCTCACAAACTGTATTGACAAAATGCTAATGGGTTTGTATTAGTGGCATTCGTTTTTATTTCCAGTTCCTGTCATTTGAGTTGAAGTTCTCTAATCGTCTGAGATAGGATTTGAAACAGTATCTTTCGTGTAGTAACCTGGACCACTGAATGACGTGGCCAGCGACATTACTATTCTGACATAGTGTCCCTGACATGCATTTACTTTAGAGACAATAACAAGGTCATGATGGAAACATTGTAATGGAAAGAGTGATTAGAAGAGAGCTGGAACCATGAAGTCTGAAATTTTCCAAGGCATGTATAATAGTGTATTTAGCAACTGCACAAATGTCAAGCTGTGGAATAGGGATACCATGGAGCTGGTACTGGGCCTGTTTGGTGATGGAGAGAATGTGAAGACATAAATCAATTCAGGGCAAATAAGCAATTCCGGATTGTAAACAGTCTTTTTTCTCGGATATGTGTCAGAGCGGGATTGTGGGCGGTTTTGACATTTGTGATAATGAATGGATTTGCATTGGAAACTGAAGAAAGTAGTTTCCAACTTTGCCATATATATTTAACAGAAATAGCACTGAATTTCACCATGGTTTATGGGATTAATAAATAGATAGAGATGGGGAGACTTACCAGAAACGCCAAAAATAGCAAGCATGGGATAGTAATCAGCCTGAATAATCAGCAGTACACCGTATATCCGATATGGTAATGTGTTGCAATACCACGAAACATAGGAAAGACCCCAGGATAAATTCCTGTCCATTGTTGCAGCATTCCATCCTCGGGTTCTCAGGTTCTGTACCATTGGTGCAACATTCGAGTCTACTGTTCTCAGATTCTGAACCATTGTTGGAACATTCCAGTCTACTGTTCTCAGATTCTGAACCATTGTTGGAACATTCCAGTCGACTGTTCTCAGATTCTTTTCCATTATTAGAACATTCCAGTCTACTCACAGATTCAGACTCTCCTCTCCCCGCCTCTGCAACTGCTGATTCCTGTTAGTGTTGTAGGTGATGCATCTGCTGCTGCAATGGGATAAATTATTGCAAGAAGCCCCTTATTAACAGAAGAGGGAAACCATCCAGCGACATCATTAGGATCCATGGAGACTGACGTCAATCACAGTCACTGCACAAACAGATCCAGTTTACCCCTTTCAGTATGGTGCCTTCACATTACAAATAACAACTGGACTTGATTGAATGTTGACATCGCTGACTATTGGTCACATCTCCCATCACCAATTGCTCTTGTGAAATTAGTTGTGAGGGAGAATGATGGATGTTTCCTTATCACATGCTAGATGATTCTGCTGTGTACACGTTTGCAACGCTGTAAACATCTGAACACACCGCGCCCCCAACACAGCCACCCACAAAATACGTGATCCAAATGTATTTAAAGTGCTGATCTCTCCTCAACTAGACCAGACGCCAGCCAATAGATTCTCAGTGGGCCTATTTTCCCTGACCATACACAGGAAGTGTGGAGCTGTGTGGATATTCCTCTCGTTGCTCTAATAAAACAATGTTGAACCCTTCAACACACAACGCGATTCAGCTTTGTTTCATGTAAACTCACAAACAGTTGAATACACTTTATTGGCTTCAAAGCAGTAAGACTTACATTTATTGAATTCAGCCGAAAGCCATCTGTGGCATGTTGTGACAAATCCTGTCCTTTTACAAGGTTATATTGTCCATAATTTTTTACAGAAAGACTAAATGAACCAAGATTCCAATATGTCTGAACTTTGAAAGTTTCATTGGGATCGTTTTGTTTATATCTAACAGGTAATGCCTCAGCCAGAAGGCTTTCTAGTTTTTAATAAGAAACTTGGATAATCAAGAGGACGTAGCCAACTCTCTAGCTGGACAGGTCTGATCAGTTCTGAGGTTAGTTAAGTCAGGGTCACTGTTGGAACTGGACTCTCTCCTCCTCCTTCTGTCCTTCTGACCTTATAACCTGTAAGCCTTTGTGTCAATGTTACTCTTGGTGCTAAGGGGTTTGCTTATTGGGATTGTTGCAAGTATTTTGGAACAGGATCCTTAAGTCTGGATACACTGTCGGGTTTATATAGGATTAGTTATTCAGGTATTCTATTTTTCGTCTCTTGTGTTTCATTCGGTAATTTGGTAAATAAATGCTATTTGTTTAAAAGTCAGCAGTTTAACCAGCTAATTCACTCTGGGAAGATCCACTCTACTCTACCATTTAAGAAACAACAAAGTTACGGTCTGGGCTAGCTGCTTAAAATGTTCTGTGGTGCCGGACATGTTCCATAACAGAATGGGAGCCATTTGAGGGATTTAGGCAGCGAGTGGCAAGTATTAGTGTCTCCTAATTCGTGTGTTGATTTGGTGGGGACACAGAGCTTTAGATAGCAATGACTTTTGCAGGAACCAAGGATATTTTGGATGTTGAAGAAGTGACCTTGGGCTTTTTTTACAGAATGCACTTAAGGCCAAGCTACGGGAATTAGCGGACAAGCTTGCGGTGAAGCTATCTCCTAACGTGAGGAAAAATGAGATGATTGCAGCTGTAGCTCAGCATTCCAATTTGCTGGAAACTCAATCAAGACCTATAGAGATGAGCAAACATCAATTGCAAATGACGCAGCTTGAGTTATAAGCGGAAATGAAGCAGTTTGAGTTCCGGCTAAAATCAGTAGAGAAAGAAAGAGAATGAATAGGTTTGACAGAGGAAAGAAAAAAAACAATGAATGTCCTCAGCAGGAGAGAAAGAAAAATAGATAGGGTTTGTGCTTCAGAGATAGACACTTAGAATGGAAAGTCAACTTAAAAGGATGGAGATGAAGACTGAAGGTGAGCTTAGTGAGGAACAGAGTGAGGATGAGCAAACCCATGGTAGTCAAAAACCTGGTGAGAAACATTTTTAATTATATTCACGCCTTGCCTAAATTTGATGAGTAGGATATGGAAATCTTTTCCATTTCATTTGAAAAAGTGACTAAACTATTGCAATGGCCAGTGACCATGTGGGTTTTGTTGATCCAAACAAAATTTGTAGATTGAGTTTGGCCAGTATTCACAACATCACACTATCAGATGAGGGTTCTGGGGTGTATGAGGAGGTAAAGAATGTGAATATGAGCTTGTGCCAGAATCCGACAGACAACGTTTCTGGAATATAAGGACGGATCCTGGTCAAACCCTATATTGAGTTCGAAAGGATCAAAGATAGTAATTTTGATAGCTGGAAAGAGCTTTAAAAATACTGTAAATCTACAATGCTCTGAGAGATACAATTACTTTCGAGGAGTTCAAAGATTCACTTCCTGACATAGTACAAACACATTTGGAAGAACAGAGAGTTAAAATGGCAAGACCAGCAGCTGAAATGGCTGATGAATATGAATTGGTCCGTAAAACATGGTTTGGCTTCTAGAATCAATTTTAGTCCATGAGGGATAGAAACTGGGGCAAAGAGAAATCCTTATGTAGGAGGGAAAGGTAGATCTCAATGAAGATCATGAGGATAACTTAGCACAGGCTAAAAAGGAAACATTTGAAGGAAACAATGAATCTAAAAAGCTCCGGTGCTTTCATTGCAATAAATTATGTCACATGAAAGCACTGTGTTGGTGGGTTCAGTGAAAAAAATACAAATGCAGGAAAACAGGATAAGCTTGGAAGTTTTGCTGGAGTGATGACAGAAAGCACAGTGAAAGCTAGAAAGCTGCTTCAGAGTGTATAAGCTGATCAGAGGTTTGTTAAGGAGGAAGTGGCAGATCTGCTTAGAAAATATACCTGCAAATGAAAAGTTTCTTGACATAGGGCATGTAAAGAGGATGCAATATTAAGGGACACAGGATCCTCTTAGTCCGTGATGCTGAAAGATCAGGAGATATCTAGTCCAGAAGGACTACTTCCAGAAAAGATACTGCTAAAGTGAATTCACCTTGAGACAAAAATCGCATAATGATGTGAAGTGAGGATAGAGTATCCAGAAAGGTGTGGAGAAATTGTGGTACGAGTATTGGATAAACTCTCAGCTCCAGGAATACAATCTATTCTTGCAAAAACTTTAGCTGAATCACCAGTACGAGTGCTGCCAATCTGGTTGAAGAGCCAGTGGGGACGCAGGCAACTAATGCAATGCAGAAGTGTTATCCTGGAAGTTTCCTGAGTGTGGGCAACGAAGCCCCGATGTCACCACTTAAAACAGGAGATATCAAAAATGTAAAGATAAGGAAGTGGGAGTGCCATTTACAGAGATTTTGTTCCATCAGATAGTTGTGAAAAAACTATTGACCAAACAGGGCATCATGCAAACATTTTCGCTCATTTGAACTAATGGACTTACAGCATAAAGAAAAAAAGGATAAAGCAGTTTTATCAAAAAGCATATACGTTAGGAATTTTGAATGTATCTCTGAGTATTATTACCCTAAAACTGATGTCTAAATGAGGAAATGGAAACTATGACATACTCAAGGAGATGATAATTGGGCAGACGTTCATCACATCGTATTGCCAATGGGATACCGAAAGAGGTGATGTGAATGGTGCATGAGCTACTATCTCGAAGTCATTTAGGAGTGAGGAAAACACAGGCTGAAACACAGAGACATTTTTACTGGCCTGGACTGCAACATGATTTAGTTGAAGTTTGCAACACGAATCATACATGTCAGGTAATTGGGAAAAACACAAGTGATAATAACACCTGCGCCTTTCTTAACTATTTCTGCATTTGAAGAACCTTTTACAAGTGTGTTAATTGATTGGCTAGGTCCCCGAACTCAAAGAAAAAGGTGGGCACCAGTGTTTGTTAACAATACTGGATGCATCGACGAGATTTCCAGAGGCCATCCAAAGATGCAGTATCACAACTAAAAGAATTGCAAAGGAATTGCTCTTTCTTAAAAAAATAGACACGGACTACCAATAGAGATAGAGTGAGGTCAAAGTTCAAACTTCACATCTAATTTATTCACTATGATATCTTCAGAATAAAGCAATTCAAATCGACTGCATATCATCCAAAATTGTAGAGAGCGCTAGAACATTAAAGACCATGTTGAGGCCTTATGTTCAGGATTATCCAGATGACAAGGGTAAGGGAATTCCATTTGCGCTTGTTGTGATCAGGGATGCACCAAATTAACAGCGCAAACTCAATCCATTTAAATCATTTTGGGGGCATTATTGAGAGGACCATTCAAAGTTTGTGAGAAGATTTGTAGCTCGGGTGCTCGTTGCTGTGGTTCTGTTCGCCGAGCTGGAAGTTTTCGTTGCAAACGTTTCGTCCCCTGTCTAGGTGACATCCTCAGTGCTTGGGAGCCTCCTGTGAAGCGCTTATGTGGTGTTTCCTCTGGCATTTATAGTGGCCTGTCCCTGCCGCTTCCGGTTGTCAGTTTCAGCTGTCCGCTGTAGTGGCCGGTATATTGGGTCCAGGTCTGTGTTTGTTGATGGAGTTTGTGGATGAGTGCCATGCTTCTAGGAATTCCCTTGCTGTTCTTTGTTTCGCTTGCCCTATAATGGCAGTGTTGTCCCAGTCAAATTCATGTTGCTTGTCGTCTGTGTGTGTGGCTACTAGGGATAGCTGGTCGTGTCGTTTCGTGGCTAGTTGAGAGGACCATTAATATTGATTAAGGAAATATAGTAAATCAGAATTCAAAGGCCACACATTTGGACTAGGTCTCAAATTTTAGGGAACGATTAATAGTGATGGGGAGTTGTTTAGCTCGCATTTAAAAGCATTGCAGCATGCAATAAAACAGGAAGCGGACAGGAAATCAAAAAAATGCAATTTTGCGATCGGGGATAAGGTATTACTGTTACTTCCAGTTATAGGTGAAGCTTTTAAAGCAAGGTTTGTGGATCTTATCAAATACAACGAATATAGAGTGAGGATAAGTACTTGATAGGGACTCCAGAAGGAAAGACATCTCACAGTGTATGTCATGTGAATATGTTCAAAATGTACAATGACAGGGAAGGAAAGCCAGAGGACAAGGTGTTGATGATTACGGCACAGAAGGAGGAACCAAGTTCAGAGGATTCTGAATCAGACATTCCTCAAATTAAAGTGGACAATGAGGCACTTGTCTAAAATTGGGACAGTTTATTTTTTTCACCTTCATGAGAAAAATTGAAATGATCAGAAAGAGTTTTTATTATCACATGTGGAGATATGCAGATATTAACTTGAACGCACTCAACTAATTGTGCATAATGTAGCTATAGGAGACGTCGTGACGACTAAACAACATCCTTACAGGCATGATCCTCTAAAGTTGGCACAGGCTCAGAATGAAATTGAATGCATGCTCTAAGCTGACATAATCAACGTGCGGTACAGTGACTGGAACTCACCCATAGTCATGGTGCCAAAGCCAAATGGTACCCAACGATTATGTGTGGACTATCGCAACGTCAATACAGTTAAAAACATTGGTGTATACCCAGTTCCATGGTTGGAAGACTGCGTTGAAAATGTGGGACAACAACCTACATTTGGTATGAAAAATGTGCAGCTACATTTCAGGGACTAACCAATAAGATGGAAGTTTTTGTTGCAAACGTTTCGTCCCCTGGCTAGGCGACATCATCAGTGCTTGGGAGCCTCCTGCGAAGCGCTTCTTTGATGTTTCCTACGGTGTTTACAGTGGTCTGTCCCTGCCGCTTCCGGTTGTCAGTTTCAGCTGTCCGCTGTAATGATTGGTATATTCGTCCAGGTCGATGTGTTTGTTGATGGAGTTTGTGGATGAATGCCATGCCTCTAGGAATTCCCTGGCTGTTCTCTGTCTGGCTTGCCCTATGATAGTAGTGTTGTCCCAGTCAAATTCATGTTGCTTTTTGTCTGTGTGTGTGGCTACTAAGGATAGCTGGTCGTGTCGTTTCGTGGCTAGTTGATGTTCATGTATGCGGATTGTTAGCTGTCTTCCTGTTTGTCCTATATAGTGATTAGTGCAGTCCTTGCATGGTATTTTGTACACTACATTCGTCTTGCTCATGTTGGGTATCGGGTCCTTCGTTCTGGTGAGTTGTTGTCTGAGCGTGGCTGTTGGTTTGTGTGCCGTTATGAGTCCTAGGCGTCGCAGTAGTCTGGCTGTCATTTCCGAGATGCTCCTGATGCATGGTAGTGTGGCTAGTCCTTTTGGTTGTGGCATGTCCTCGTTCCGTGGTCTTTCTCTTCGGCATCTGTTGATGAAGTTGCGCGGTTATCCGTTTTTGGCGAATACTTTGTATAGGTGTTCCTCTTCTTCTTTTTGCAGTTCTGGTGTACTGCAGTGTGTTGTGGCCCTTTTGAATAGTGTCCCTAGGGGACGAAACGTTTGCATCAAAAACTTCCAGCTGGCGAACAGAACCACAACAACGAGCACCCGAGCTACATATCTTCACACAAACTTTGAACTAACCAATAAATTACCGGATTATCCAACCTGTGGTGGACATTGATGACCTTGTGATTTTTAGTGACTCATGGAAGGAACACTACAGCATCGATCAGACTTGTTCGATCGACTTCAGAAGGCAGGCTTGGTTGTCCACTGAACGAAAAGTGAATTTGCCAAAGCAAAAGTCACCGTTCTTGGCCATGCTATTGGACGTAGATAAACGGTACCATGAGATTTAAAAGTGAAGGTAATTGGGGAATTTATCTTGGGAGTAGTTCCTGGGACTAAGTGGATTTTATCGAATGTTTGTGCCTCATTTTCGCGGTGTGACTGCTCCACACACTGAATTGTTAAATGAAGGCAAGAAGTGTCAGTGGACAGAGGACTGTCAGAA
This sequence comes from Chiloscyllium plagiosum, assembly GCF_037043375.1. Lineage (NCBI taxonomy): Eukaryota > Metazoa > Chordata > Chondrichthyes > Orectolobiformes > Hemiscylliidae > Chiloscyllium > Chiloscyllium plagiosum. Next base: position 65,424,610 of record NW_028270178.1, on the reverse strand, counting down.
GGCATTTGACAGCATTTGAAATATGTGTTAACCACTACCCACGATGACACACAACTGATTATGCAAAACCATTCAAAATTGATTTAAATGCGAATGATGTGGATATCGGTGCTGGACTCTTGCAGGAAGACGACAGGAAGGCAGAGTATTTCTCCAAGAAGTTGAATGTTCATTAGTAGAAATATTCAGCAGTTGAGAAAGAGACTGTGAACTTTGTGTTGGTACGACAAGATTTCAGTTTTTATTTTGCCAGCAACGTAATGGAGACAACCATTCACACTGATCATAACTCAATGAAGACCTTTTGAGAAATTTTAGGACAAAGATGCGAGACGGTTTAGCTGGAACCTCTTGTTACAGCCATTCAATTTGAAAATTGTGCACGTGGCAGGTCTTAAAAACATGATTGCCAATCCTTTGTTGAGACTTGAGTTACAAATGGAGGCACTCAGTGATGGAAGTACCACACACTGAATCTGGATGTAGTTGTGCATGTTGGCATGTTTATAGTAAACGAATGTACATGCGCATTGTAGAGTACGAACTACTATTTTTGGAGTTTTTAAAAACTGAAACCATCTTTGGATATTGAAGCTTCACTTTTATATTGGGGGTGTTGTCACACATTTGGTCTCTTTACCAGGTTATGTTGTCCTTGATTTTATTCCAGATAGGCTCTAAACAACCCAATGTTCCAACATGTCTCAGTTTTGAATGTTTCATTGGGGTCCATTTTTTACCTAACAGGTAATGCTTCGGGAAGAAGGCTTTCAAGCCTTTTAAAAAAAAGCTGGTGTAATCAAGGAGATGTGGCCAGCTCTCCAGCCGCACAGGTCAGTTCAGTTCGAGTTATAGTTGAGTCAGGTTCACTGTTGAAACTGGACGCACTCTCCCTCCTTCAGTCCTCTGACTTCGTAACCTGTAAGCTTTTTTGTGTAATTTTTACTCTTTGTGCTCAGGGGTTTGTTTATTGGGATTGGTTTAAGTAATTTGGATCCACATTATTAATTGGAGATTGCCTGTCAGTTTTGGATAGGATGAATCATTCAGTATAGTATTTTCAGCTCGTTCTGTTTCATTCCTTATTTTTGTAAATAAATTCCGTTTATTTAAAAGTCGGCAGTCGGACCAGCTAACTCACTCTGGGAATATACATTTAACTTCAACACATAGCAACATTATGGTCAGGGAAATGTGGTTAAGAATGTTTTGAGGGGTCGGGCATGGTCCATAACAACGTACAATAACCTTGATAATTAACAGTCATGAATTAATGAGTCAGTGACAGAATGAAGGTGAAAATGGCTCTGAGACAAGAAGGGCTGCGGCCAATGACAGAGGAGACCTAAGGGGAGTACATTAATATCTCCCAGTCACGCGTATTCAGCCATCACTGTTTCTGACAAACGGAATGAAATGTAACACAGAGCAAGATAACAGATGACATTTGTTACATGGAATGCTGAACAACAACGTGAATAGAACAGACAATTTTAAATGTGATGTGCAGAATTATATCATATATACAGACTTTTTAATCACAGGTTATACAGGTTGTTCAGATTGTTTATATCTGAACGGGATATTCAGAAATAAAAGCAGACACAGATAACAAAATATGTTGGGTTACTGTGAGTGACAGCAGATTAACAATGAGGATACAGCTCATACCGAGCTGGTCCAAGAATGATGGGCTGCATGCAATCATCCTTGCTGAAACTATTCAGAGAAATGTAGTGAAAATGTTCAGAGACTGAGGAGACAAGCTTCGACATAAAAAGCGCAGACAATGTCATAATTAATAAACTATTCCTATTTGTCCATCAAGTGTAGCTGTCTCTAAAAGGCCCTTTACAGAAAAAAAAACTTTGATGAGATCTGCGCATTTATTTTCAGAACTTAAAGAAGAAGCATACTCCAGTGTAATACATGTGTCACTGGCACAAGTGATGTGAACAGGAATGAAGCATATTGTCCAAACATAACCGGGGTCAACATCCAGACCAATAAAGAAAAAGAAAAATATTGGAGACAGTGGAAATCTGAAATACAAATGCAAAATGATGGACAAATGCAACAGATGACGCAGGATCTGGGCAGAGACACATGGTTATGGTATCAAGTCTTAGATGAACCTATTCTGAACAAGTGATGTTGGACTCAAAAAGAGCTAATTCCATTTTTCTCTGCTCCGATACTACCTGAACTGCTGGGTTTCTACCCAGCAATGTCAATTGTTGCAATGGCAGGAGATAGAGAGTAATTGTGGGCAGTTGCTTTTTGGACTGGATGCTTGTGCCAAACAGTGTTTCTCAGAGGTTGGTTCTGGGTTTTCATTGTCATTTATATAAATGATTCGTGTGAGAATATCGAAGGCATGGTTTGTAAGTTTGCGGATGACACCAAAATTGGTGACATAGTGGACAGTGAAGAAGGGTTTCTAAGAATACACAAAGATCTTGATGAAATGCGTCAATAGACTGACAAATAGCAGATAGAGTTGAAGATGGATGAATGTGAGGGGCAGGCAATAATGTGTGTTTGCTGCTGTCTGATGCACGAGGAATGGGATGATTTTAATCCTCATCCCCTGGGTTCAAAACATCGATATCCTTCATGATATAAGAGAGGCCTTACCCTTTTGTTGTTAATGTAGTTGCACAGCGTTTTTGGTTTATCCTTAACCTTATCTGCCCATGCTATCTCATATCTCCTTCTTGCTTTCCTGTTTTGTCTCGAAATAATGCCATACACTCTTTATATTGACGAAGAGATTAAATTGAATAAAGTTGTCCATATCTAAAGTAAGGTTTTCTTTGATTCTTGAATAAAACCTCAGTAACTGTACTCATTGCTCCTTAATCTTACAGCATTACCCTTCACTCTAGCTGGAACATAGTGCCTCACAACTCCCGTCTTCAGACTGTTGAACGACTCCCACTTGTCAGACATCGTTTTACCTGCTAACAGTCGACTCCAATCAAACGCGATAGCTCCTTGTCCCATGCCATTAACATTTATGGTGCTCCAATTAAATAAAAAATAATGAAAACCTAATTCTTTTCCATAACCATTATGAAACTAATCGAGTTATGATTGCAATACCCAAAATAATTCCTCGTTTACTTCAGTCACTTGCCCTGCCTCTTGCACAAAAGAAGGCATGGCTTTGCACCTTCTCTGTCAGAATCATCCGCATACTGATGAAGTATGCTTTCCTGAAAATATTTAACAAATTCTTCACCACCCAACCTTTCCTGACATTGAAATAAATTCAGAATTGCAATATACTCTTGACGCTCTCGTTTTTCTTTTCTAATTGACGTGCTTTCCTCATATTCATAAACGTCTCTAACCATCTTACCATTTGTACAGCTACTTGGAATATCCCCCTTGCCGTCTCTATCAATTTCATGTCTTACTACATATAATGAGCAAATCTTTCTGTTAAGATGTTCGCTGCTTTACAGTTTAGATTAGACCAATCTATTCGGAACAGGTTATTTCTATTCTAAAATAGATTCCACTTTCCACAAATCTAAATCCCTCAACAACACAGTAACTATTCAGCCGCTGATTTTTCTCCTTTATCCCTTTGTTCCTTCCCAGCTGAGTTTGGAATTGAGAGTAAATCAGAAAGTGTTGCTTTAAAGGTTTTTGTTTTAAAATAATCTACCTCACCGCTTAAGTTCACTCTGTACTGCTTTAATCTTTCCCTAAAAAATGTCTTTCAAGCCAATATCGACAATAATGTTTGGCTACTCAATCTCACCTTTAACAACGTGCTTGAAATGTTTCGAGACGTTATTAATCCTCGCACAGGGAAAGTAATACACCATCCTACATTAACGGTCACTGCCACAGAATCTCCTGCTGATGCCCCTGATAGAAGCGTCCACTGAAGCAACAATTCTACAAAATCTTCTCAAACGCTGCTAAGTATAAGCGTAATTCCAAGTGTCCAATAATTGATTGCTCTTCCATTTTCCTCAGAAAGACAATCCCCTTCTGTTGTTCTGTTAGCTGAAAATCATACGATAGAGGAATAGCCACCGGAGAATTTTGAACTACTTTCTTATCTTTCCTGACAGCCACACATCTATATGAATGATTTGCTGGATAACATTTTTTTAAAAATCCTCCAGCCAACCTTTCTGTCCCTTCTATGTGACCTTAATAATATTATGCCGAAAGCAGGACGTTTTTATGACACCTTATGTTAACTTTCATTATCTACAGACAATAATATTAAAATTGAAAAATCTCCACATATGCGTATCAAACATAGAAAAATTAATCAAAATCAAACATTTAGCTAATTAAAAGAATTAAAATATTCCTGTTTAATAAACTCTGAGAAGAAAATACTCTTCTCCGGAGCTGAAAATATGTAGGATTTTTCGGAAGGTAGGTATAACTCCTTATTTAAAAAAAAGAAACTGGTTACTTTTACAAAACAAAAAAAAGTTCATACTGTAATAAAATAAAACATTTAAAACATAAACAGACCTTTTCCATATTTAGAAAATCACCCTTAAAAAGTTATTTTTAAAAATATTCGCTTGAATGAAAATTGAGTTTGTTTTGATTTTTTGATTGGTTTTGAACGTAAATAAAATAAAATAGAAGAAATAATGTTAAATTATTAAACTATAATATCAACTGCAAAAAAGACAACACTAAATATTTAACTGCCTGCAATCCCAGGAGCAGCTGTAAGATCCATGCTGCTCCAAGAACATTTTTTGAATCTGTTTTTACAATATGAAGAAAACTAGGCGTATGTTTTAATAAAGTGTTTCCAATTCAAGTTGGACTTGCCGATATGATTTGAACTCCTGCTGTGAGTCTATATGTAGAATTTGTTTGAATATCATCATAGAAACATAGAAACATAGAAAAAATACAGCGCAGTCTAGGCCCTTTGGCCCTCGATGTTGCGCCGATCCAAGCCCACCTAACCTTCACTAGCCCACTATCCTCCATATGCCTATCCAATGCCCGTTTAAATGCCCGTAAAGAGGGAAAGTCCACCACTGCTACTGGCAGGGCATTCCATGAACTCACGACTCGCTGAGTAAAGAATCAACCCCTAACATCTGTTCTACACCTACAACCCCTTAATTTAAAGCTATGCCCCCTCGTAATAGCTGACTCCATACGTGGAAAAAGGTTCTCATGGTCAACCCTATCTAAACCCCGAATCATCTTGTACACCTCTAGCAAGTCACCCCTAAACCTTCATTTTTCCAATGAAAACAACCCCAAGTGCCTCAGCCTTTCCTCATACGATCTTCCTACCATGCCAGGCAACATCCTGGTAAACCTCCTCTGCACCCGTTCCAGTGCCTCCACATCCTTCCTATAGTATGGCGACCAAACCTGCACACAATACTCCAGATGCGGCCGCACCCGAGTCTTCCACAATTGCAACTTGACCTCAGGACTCCGGAACTCAATTCCTCTACCAATAAAAGCCAGTACGCCATATGCCTTCTTCACCGCACTATTTACCTGGGTGGCAACTTTCAGAGATCGGCGTACATGGACACCAAGATCCCTCTGCTCATCCACACTACCAAGTATCCACCCATTAGCCCAGTACCCCATTACTTGTTACTCTTACCAAAGTGAATCACCTCACACTTACCCACATTGAACTCCCATTTGCCACCTTTCTGCCCAGCTCTGCAGCTTCTCTATATCCCGCTGTAACCTGACACATCCTTCCACACCGTCAACAACTCCACCGACTTTCGTATCATCCGCAAATTTGTTCACCCAACCTTCTAGGCCCTCCTCCAGGTCATTTATAAAAATGACAAACAACAATGTTCCCAAAACAGATCCTTGCGGAACACCGCGAGTAACGGCACTCCAAGATGAACTTTAATCATCAATTACTACTCTCTGTCTTCTTCCAGCCAGCCAATTCCTAATCCAAACATCCAACTCACCCTCAATCCCATACCTCCACATTTTCTGCAGTAGCCTACCATGGGGAACCTTATCAAACGCCTTACTAAATTCCATATACACCACATCTACCGCTTTCCCCTCGTCCACCTCCTTAGTCACCTTCTCAAAGAATTCAATTAGGTTTGTGAGGCACGACCTGCCCTTCACAAAACCATGCTGACTATCCTTGATCACATTATTCCTATCCAGGTGTTCATAAATCCTATCCCTTACAATTCTCTCTAAGACTTTGCCCACAACAGAATTCAGACTCACCGGCTTATAGTTACTAGGGTTATCGCTACTCCCCTTCTTGAACAAGGGATCCACATTTGTTATCGTCCAGTCTTCTGGCACTATTCCTGTTGACAACGAGGACATAAAATTCAAGGCCAATGGCTCTGAAATCTCCTCCCTTACTCCCAGAGAACCTAGGATAAATGCCATCAGGCCCAGGGGACTTATCTATTTTCACCCTTTCCAGAATTTCCAACACCTCTTCCCTACATACCTCAAAGCCGTCCATTCGAATTAATTGTGACTCAGTATTCACATCGGCAACAATGTCCTTTTCCAAAGTGAATACTGATGAAAAGTATTCATTCAGTGTCTCTCAAATCTCTTCAGCCTCCACACGCAACTTCCCACTACTATCCTTGACTGGACCAATTCGTACCCTAGTCATTCTTTTATTCCTGATATACCTTCCGAAAGCCTTTGGGTTTTCCCTAATCTTACGAACTAAGGAATTTTCATATCCCCTCCTTGCTGCTCTTAGCTCTCTCTTCAGATCCTTCCTGGCTACCTTATAACTCTCAATCGCCCCATTTGATCCTTCACGCCTCATCTTTACATAGGCAGCCCTCTTCCCTTTTACAAGGGATTCCAATTCATTATTAAACCACGGCTCCGTCACACGACCCTTCCCTCCCTGCCTGACAGATACACACTTATCAAGGACACTCAATAGTTGCTCCTTGAACAAGCTCCTTGAAGCCTAATTTTCCAAGCCACGCATCCTAAGTCGTGCTTCACTCCAGCTCTTTCAAACGAAATTATGAATTTGTGTCTGTCGTAGACGGAAAGTTTATTCAGTTCTGCCTATTGCAGGAAAAGACACAATGAAAATTATCCAGGACCACGTAGAACACAAATGGTGCAGTGAAAGCCACCAAAGCCTAATTCAATACTAATTACGTACAAGCTTAAGTAATAAAACATACAGAGGCGCATAGTATAAAAGGAGAATTCAGCTCCATGTCCAAAATAAAATTTGTGGCTCCCTCGTAAAATAAAACTCAACTGCATCATGCTGCAAATTCAACAAAATAGGAAAAACAAGTGAATGGAATTCTCAATACTTTCCCTATGAACAACATCTGAAGAACTGGGTTAAATCAAGGCTTAGTTGTGAACTTCATAAACGATGATGAGGATGGGAGGGATGGAGTTTTTTTTGGGAAGAATGATAAATAATGTTGTGGATGACACAAAGATGAGCTGGTGGTTCACAGTGAGGAGGAAGTGTGAGGGTGCAGGAGGGTATAAACCGGTTGTTCAGGTGGGCAGATCAATCACTGATGAAATTTAACACTGATAAATGTGATACCTTTCTGAAGTAACCAACAAGATTGTACTCAAACGGATGAAATGCCAGATTTCCTTGATTTCACTTTTAAGCAAAGAAGGTTGAGAGGTGCTCCTGATGGAGGTGTTTACCAGCATGAGGGGTCGAGACAGAGTGAACAGATAGCAGCTCTTCCCCTTACTCGAAGGCTCAATAATAAGGAGACACACTTTTAAAGTGAAAGTGACCTCACCATTAATCTGCAAACTGTAGAAAAACTTTCCTATTTCTAAATGTATTTGGTTTTAAAATATTTCAAGATTTATATTGCCTCGTGAAAAATGTGATGTTGAAGCAGAGGTTTTGTTTTGTGATCCAGTTTCCCTGTTCCTCGTGCCTCAGTTTTGCAATCTGTTCATTGAAATAATACACTGTTTTTCCATTCAACTCGCCATTGTGCTCAAACAGAGACACATTTTCCCAACTATGATCCACAAATCAATATTTTCCCAGTCCCTTGAAATGCCTAGACCTTTTTGAAGACTTATATCCGCTTCATATTTTCCTTTTCTAACATTTTCAATGTTTGCATTCTCCCACAATACATTCAAAACACTTTCCATAACATATAGATTGTGGACACTTTCTAACAGAATTCATAATGTAAAATTTTTACTCAAAATTTAAACTATAAAGTTGCAACAATGCTAACGTATTTAATTTTCCCATCACCCAGTTCCAGCCAGCAGTTGCACCAAATAGTCATTAAATCTCAAAAGAACTGCCAAGCCCTTACTTCTGATCTAAATGGTCATTTGTCCCTTTATTACGAAATGGGCATATTAATTATGGACTGTTTGTCTGACTGCAACATTTTGATGTGTTTTACTCCAGGCAATTAAACATCATGAGGTAAGAACAGGGATAGGCTATTTGACTGCCAGGCCTGCTGTCGTAATCAACAAGTCTGGACTGCGGAATTTTCTCCAAACTGATGTCATGTTCCCTACACACAGAGCAACCTGCATCTCCCTCAACCAAACCCGTCGACCCCTGTTACCCCAGCCACTAACGGTAAATAAAATCCAAAGACCTGTAGATGGACCAAACAAGAAAATAGAAAATGGAGTGGCGGTACGAAATTCAGCTGTGCAATTATCCACATTAAACACCGTCTACCAGGTATAGCAATCTGCCCCATTTTCTAAGCCTATCAATATTCATTTGTAAAATCTTTAGCTCCTCATTATTTGAAAACCTAGTTGAATACCATCTGTGAATTTAGTTACTACACTCTGTCTCTCCTTCCAGGTCATTTGGGCAGATTGCAAACAAGTAACGTTGATACCTGAATCTTCACTAGTTTCTGTTCACCAGAGAAAGACCATTCTCTGCTTTCTGTTACTCAGCCAATCCTCCATCCAATTTAATATTCAACCCTTAACGCCTCGGATCTAACCTGCTAGATCAGTCCTTTACGCAGCATCTTGTCAAATGCCTTCTGAAGTTCAGATGTACAGCATTTGCTGCGTTCCAATTATCCAGCTTGTTGATTACATTCACGAAGAACTCCAGCAAGTATGTCAAGCACTACCTGTCCACCATGAAACCGTGCTGTCATGGTGAATTCATCTTTGTTTTTCCAAGTGTTCAGGTATTTCCTACTTTCTGGTTGACTGGAGAAACTTCCCCATCACAGAGGTTAAATGCACGGGTCTGTAGTTTGTGATTTTTTCCTATCTCCTCTTTTGAGTAAGTGTACCACATTATTACTTTTCCAATACTTCATACCGTTCTAGAATACAAGGATTTTTTGAATATCCTAACTAACTCATCCACTATCTCTGCTGTTCCCTCCTTTATTACAATAGACTGCAGGCCGAGGGTCTGACTTGCCTATGATCCCATCAATGTATTTAATATCTTCTTCCTCGTCATCGTACTTCCATCATGATCCTTTGCAGTTGTTTTAAATTTTGGGAAGAAATTATCTTGCACTGTGAAAACAGAAAGTGTTGGTTTTACCTCTGCCATTTCTGAGTTTCCCATTATTACTTATCCATTTTCATCCTCTCAAATGCCAACATTTACTTTCAGCATTCTGTTACTTTTTGTCTACTCGGAGAAGTGTTTTTTTTAATCATTTCTTAAGTTGTCTACTCATTTTAATTTTGTTTTTAGTAACCGTTTGCTGACAAGTCAAGTACTTTACTTTAATTCATGAAAGGATGAGGGTGTCGCTGCTTAGACAGCACTCATTGTCTGTCCCTAATTGCCCGGAGGGCGGTTAAACGTCACTCAAATTTGTATGGGTTGGAAGTCACAGATAGGTCAGACCAGGTGAGGATGGTGGTTTCCATCCCTAAAGAACATTCATGAAACATATGGGCCAAGCCCTTCCTCAGGCTTGTAAAATTATCATTGTCCAACACAAAATCTCTCCTATGTGACTCTGTCTTTTCTGTAACGGTCTGAATATGAAACTCCAGCATGTTGTGGTCACTCTTTCTAAGATGATACTGTACTACAATATGATTTATCACTCTTTCCTCATTACGTAATACCAAAGCCAGTTCTCAGGTTTGTTCAAATACATGATAATCAAAGAAATGATCTCTCACATAATCGACGAATCGCTCTTTGAGGCTCCCTTTGCCAAATTGATTAATCCAGTCAATATGCATGCTCAAATTACCATAATCACTCATGTGCCCTTGTCTCAAGCAATCGTTATTCCCTGGCTCATGATATTCCCTATACTGAAAGTAATTTGTGAGGTGGGGGAGTGGTTTGTGGGCTGAAAATGCTCATACCAATGGGGTTCTTTTCATGTGTTTTATTTCAAACCTGACTGGTTCATCAGTTTTGTCCCACATGCTAATATCATTTCTTAATACAGCCTTGGCATAATTCCTAACCAATACAGGCACTCCACCTGCTGTTCTTTCTTGTCTGAATACTGAGTAGCCTTGGACATTTTACACCCCAGTCCTTACGTTCATGTAGCCACATTTCAGTCATGCCCACAATGCCATACTTTTTTTCTCTGTTTGCGCTATCAGCTCATTCATTTTATTTCAAATGCTGCACACATTTAGTTAAAAACGTTTTTTTTGCATAAGTTCTACTGATTTATCTTTCTCTTTTAATACTTGTTTTCGCAGGCTCTCCACCCTTATTTATTGATCCCCGATAATAGTGAGCCTATCATATACTCCAACTTTCAACTCACATTTTAAAAATGTGTATGATTCGTTTCTCAGCATGGTCATTAAAATGGCTCTGCATGTTTATTTGACAAACCTTTACTTTCTGCTGAGTTTCTGACCTGCTGCTTTGGTTCCCAGGCTCCTGTATCATTATCTTAAATCTGCACGATCACACCTCCCTTCCAGGATGTTGAGGCCCCTCCAGTTAAAGTGCACACTTTCCTTTTTGTACAGTTCCGCTTGACCTGGAAGCGATCTGAATCATCCAAAAATCAGAAACCCTCCTCCGAATCTAGCTTTTTGCCACATATTCACCTCTTCCTCTTCCTCTTCCTTGTCTCACTTCCAGGTGCCCTGGGAGTAATCCCAAGATTACAACCCTGGAGGTCCTGCTTTTAAACTCACTCCTAACTCCCCGAACTTCCTTTGCAGGACCTTTCAACCTTTCACTCTTCTTACCGATATCATTGGTATCAATGTGAACCACGACCGCTGTCTGTTCACCCTCCCACTTTTGTATGACCTGAGCGTGCTCGAAGACATTCTTGATCCAGGTACCGACTACCCTTTTTATGAAGAAATCATAGAATCATCGAATCCCGACGGTGGGGAAGCAGGCCATTTCACACAGAATGTCCACGCTGACCCTTTGAAGAGTAACCCATTCCGACCCATTCCCCTACTCTGTTACTCTGCATTTACCCCTGACTAATGCTCCTAACTGGCACATCGCTGAATACTATTGGCAAAACATAAACAACCCAGACCCAATCCGCTACACTATGTTCAGTTTGCTTTTTCACTAAAGATACTGACAGAACTACTGAGCATTTTCAGCAACTTCTGGTTGTGTCACCAATGATGATTGTATATTCATAAAAACGTATGCAACACAGAATTGCAAATAAAGCTGAATTTAAACTCTCAAAAGAAAACTAAATATTTGGTCGTCCAATGATCCCAGTAAAGGTTCATTACATTAGTGCTGTTCGGCACATGAACGTCATTTGTTCACTTTCCCAATCCATGAATAAAGGAGGTTTTTACATATTTTTGCTATCAGAAAGCCTGGAAACGTTGCATATTTACTCCTTCATATGGGAATGTGATAACACCACATTCTTTCTTTTCATACCAATTACAGAGAATTATTCACAAAACACACACACACACACACATACAAAAACACAGACACACACATGCACATACAATGTAATACTTCGTCGAAGAATACCAGTTCCATTGTAAGTAATTGGAATGATAACTACAAAGAAGGATTTAAGTAAAAGAAGGATGAGAGAAAATGGGTCTTTTTAGAACAGGAAAGACTATTATGTGAAATTACTAAGTTGATCAAATTTATGGAAAGCTATGCATGGCAGATAAAAGATATTGTTATGAAGGTATAGAGATATATGGTACATTTAAGAGAGACTGGAAGCTGGCACAAAGTGTTTTGAAAGAAGTTAAAATGTAACATTTGACTGTGACACTAATAGCTCAGTTGCCACGAAACAAAAACCAATTCAAATTCGGCCAGTCAGTTTAAATGTTAGCCCAACACACTAAAATCAAATTTGTTTGAATTACTTGATGACATAAAAATCAATGAAGTGATCCGATGTTTAGAGGTATAAAACCGGACATTTTGAACATTCAGAGCGAGAACATCCAAGGACATCAACAAAGATAGACTGCGAGCTGAAGAGCTTTCTGAAAGGTACCTGTCTATAAGAGTTTTGCACAGCAGAACATCAAAACAATACGAGAGAAAACTCGACAGAGAAAAGTCTGCAAAGAAGAATTGGAAAAGGTGACTGGTTTTGAAATGTGATTATATTTTTTTGTAAACCTTATTTTTTTTTTGTTTTATCTGACCAGTATTGTAGAGTGGGAGGTAAAAGATACGTTTAACCGAAGGGAGTTCCAAATTGTTGCTAGTTTTATCATTCTCTGTTAAAATTAAATAATAAAATCGTTAATTTTACTTTAAATAGTGACCTCTGCAAATGGATCTTTGCCTCTTGAAATTTAACAGATTACGGCATGAGGTGAACTTTTTCTGTGTGGGCTGGTTTAAATTAGATGAGGGGTTAACTCTGTGTCGTAATAGTTTGGGGGCTTTCGTCCACGATTTTAACAGGTTTAGACAGATCCAGGCTGAGATTTGATGTATGAAAAAAACACAGTATGTTTAAACATTTTCACGTTCGTGTCCGAGATCTTAAAATAAAAATTCAGTGAGACAACTTGCTAATATCGATGACTTGTGGTAGCTTAAATTAAAAGCGAGAGAAATGGCTGTTGAAAATGTTAAGAGGGCTTTGAAGGTGATTCTCAAATTTGCCACGAAATTTTAGAAAGAAAGATAAAGGCCAAACTTTTAGAATTAGCAAACAAGTTAGATTTGGATTTTACTAAGGACAAAAGTAAAGCTGAAATTGTCCGGGAATTTCTCAAACACTAAGGTGTGTCAGAAACACAGACAAGTGCAGTAGAGTGAGAAAAAACTTAAATTACAATTGAGGAAAATGCAGTTTAAAGATAAACAAAGGGAGAAAGAAAGAGAGAGAGAGAGAAGAAACAGAAAGAAAGACAGAAGAGAGAGCGAGGAAAAAAGAGAGAAGGAGAAATTTCTTAGCTGACCAAATAGAGAGAGAATTTCAACTTGAGAAGTTGCGATTTAGTCAGCAAAGTCACATTAGAAGGATCAAGATTAAAAGGGAAGGTAGTATAATATAAAAACTATGTCAAAACGCTGCAACATTTTAACGAGAAACATGTTGAAGTCTTCTTAATCTCATTTGAAAAATTGGTTATGCATTTAGAGTGGTCCAATGATTTATGGGTAATGCTAGTTCGCACTAAAATGGTAGGCAGAGCGAGTGTGATATTCTGTCCGCTGTCAGATGAGGAGTCAAGAGATTCTGAAGACGTCAATCAACCTATTTTACGTGCTCACGGATTGGTCCCTCAGTGTCACCCTGATGCTCTCAAACTCACTGTGTTATCGTCACCCTGACACTTTCAGATTTGCTTTGTCACCGTCACCATGAACCCATCACACTTACTCCGTCACAGTCACACTTATTCCCTCTCACTCACTCCATCAACCTGATCACCTCACATTCACTCCGTTATGCCACTCTGACACAGTCCCACTCACTCCATCACTGTCACCGTGGTGCTCTCAAACGCACTGTTTTGTCGTCACCTTGACGTCCTCTTGTTTGCTTTTTCACTGTCATACTGAACCCCTCACTCTCCACCTGTCACTGTCACCCTAATACCCTCACTCACGTGCCAGCAATGTCACCATGACACCCACAGACTCACTCCATCACTTTCCCCTGAACCCTTTATGCTAAATCCATCACCATCACTTTGACCCCATCATACTCACTCCATCACCACTTCGCCTGACCTCTCACAATCACTCTGTCACTGTCACCCTGATGCCCACACACTCACTTAACCCTGACAAACTCAGAGTCGCTCCCTCACTTTCTCCCTGAACCGTCACATTCACTCCATCTCCGTCGTCCTAGCCCCCTCACACTTACTCTGTCAACTTCATCTTAAGCTCCTCAAACTCACGTTGTCACCGTCACGCAAACCCTTACACACTTACTTTATCACTGTCACGCAGACCCCTCACACATATTAAGTCACCATCACCCTGACGTCCTCACACTCACTCCATCACTATCACCCTGACCCCACACAAACACTTAGTCACCGTCACACTGAACCCATCACAGTCACTCTGCCACAGCCATGCTGATTACTTCACAATCACTCTGTCACCCTGACCTCCTCAAACACACTCCATCCCCATCTCCCTGACCCCTTTACATTGACTCCATCACCATCACACTGGCCCCCTTACAATCACTCCGTCACTGTCACCCTGACCTCCTCACACTCAATCACGCACTCAGTCTTGCACAGTCATACTTACACCCCAAACTCATTAAATCATCATCACTCTTGCCCCACCTCACACTCACCCCGCTCCTGTCACAGTCATTCCTCACATTCACTTAGTCCCCATCACACTGTATCCCTCACACTGTCTTCTTCATCGTCACCCATGACCGTCTCACAGTCACTCCATCACCCTCATTAAGACTCCTTCGCACTGACGGCCTCACCCTGAACACCTCATATTCCACTTCGTCACCCTGACCCCTTCATATTCGCTCCTTCTCTGTCACCCCGTCCGCTGACACTCGATCCCTCTCTGTCACTCTGGTTCCCGGACAATAGCACTTTCACTGTCACCCTGACCCTCTCACACGCATTTTGTCACCCTGACACCTTCCCATTGTCAACCCTATCTCCTCACACTGGCTCTGAGTCTGTGACCCTGGTCCACTCACAATCACACTGTTATTGTCACCCTGACCCGTTCACACTCACTCCGTCGTCATCATCCCTATCACCTTACACTCGCTCTGTGTTTGTCACCCTAGTCCCCTCACACTGACAGGGTCACTGTCACTCTGACCCCCTCACATTCACTCCATCACTGTCAACCTGAATACCTAAGAATCACTCTGTCACTTTCACGCTGACTCCCTCACACTCACTCCATCAATGCCACCCTGACCTCCCACACACACTCAATCATCATCACACTGAATCCGCCTCACACTCCCCCCATCACTGTCCAACCCCCTCACGCACCCTCCATCACCGTCATCTCGACCTCCTCATATGGGCTCCGTCACTGTCACCTTGAACCCCTCACACTCAATCCGTCACTGTCATCCTAAAAAATCATACTCACTCCATCAACATCATCCTGGCCCATTCACAACCAGTGTTTCACCGTCACACTGACCCTATCGCACTCACTCCATCACCGTCACCCTGACACCCCACAGACTCACTCTCTAACTTTTACCCTAAAACCGTCACACTCATTCTGTCACTGGTAGCCTGACACACTCAACCTTCCTCCGTCACCGTCTCTCTGACCCACTCACATTTGCTCGGTCACCATCACTCTAATCGTTGCCACTCACTCCATTAGTGTCACCGTGACCACCTCTCACTCGCTCTGATTCCGTCACTCTGACCACTCACACTCACTCCATCACCATCATCCCTGCCCCCTCACCATTCGACCACCGCCGTCACCCTGACTCCCTCACACTCACTCCATGGCTATCAGACTGACAGCATCACAGTCACTCCGTTACCGGCACACTGACCCCACACACCTTCACTCTGTCACCATCATGCTGCCCCCTCCTACTCTCTCCATCACCCTACCTCCTCCCATTCACTCTATCACCGTCACACTGACCCATCACAGTCACCCTGACAGACTACCACAAACTCCCCTACTGGACACTCCTCCACTGTAACGGTAAACCCCACACACATTTTCCCCACCATTACGGTCACTTCGCCGCACGATCCCCACCATCACACATACTCCCCCGCACACTTCGCAAACGTCAAGCTCAATCCCACAAAATCTTCCACCATCACACTCACTCCCCTGCACATTTACCAACTGTCACACTTACCCGCCCACACACCAAGACTCCCGTCAATGTCTCTGCACCACATAATCTCCAACCGTCATGCACACTCCCCTACAAAAACAGGCTTACTCCACCACACACTACCCCACCAAGCTCACTGTCCCCACACTGCCCCACAGTCAGGCTGACTTTCCTACTCACCAGCCCTATCATCACTCTCTCTCCACCGCACACTCGTCCATAGTCACGTGCACACACCTGCACATTCTGGACCATCAAACTAATATCCCCACACACTTCCCACAGTCAGACTCACTGCCCTGCATAGACCTCACTGTAACACTCACTCCACTGCACATTCCCCACCACCAGATGCACTGCCGTGCACACTCCCCCACCATCACGTTCATTCACCTGCACACACCCCACTGTCACGCTCACTCCCCAACTCATGACCCCACCGCCACACTCACTGCCCTGCGCACACCGCACTAACACGCTGACACTCCTATACACACCTCACTGACATGCTCACGACTCACTCATTACCCGATCATCGCATTCACCATGCCCCACACTCCTCACTCTCCTACTCACTCCCATTCCATCACGCTCATTCCTGTGCCCACTATCTCACTGTCACGCTCACTCTGCCACTCATTCTGCGCCATCACTCTCACCCCCAAGTACACTCCTCTTCCGTCACACTTACTCCACTCACACCCCTACTGTTGCACGCACGTCAAAGCACACTTCCCCACCTTCACGCTCACTCCACAGCACACCACTCCAAAGTCACACTCACTGCCCAGCACATTCCGCCACTGTCACCCTCATTCCCCTGCGCACTCCCACACCGACAAACACACACACGCATACAGTTCCCTTCAACATTATGCTCACTCCCCTACACAGTCCGCCACAGTAACTCTCAATCCCCCGTACACTCCAGCACTGTCACTCCCGCTCCCCGTACACTTCAATATCTTCACACTCTCTCATTCAGATACGTCCCCACTGTCACACTCACTCTCCCAACATCAGGCTCAGGCTCCCGAAGACTCCCACACCCTAATGCTCACTCCTTCACATTCTCTACCCAATCACACCCATTCCCCCCACACGCCTCAACCGTAATGGTCACTTTGCACATACTCCCCTACAATCATGTTCACTCCCTCCCACCCTTTCCTAATCTCACGTTCACTGCCCCACCGTCAGGTCACTCCACTGCACTCTACCCCACAGTCATGCCAACTCACCTCACTCTCCCCCACCGTCACACTCAGTTCCCCATGCGGTACCCAACTGTCTCACATACTCCCACACTCTCCCCACTGTCATGCTCACTAATCCGCACAACACACCACTGTCACGATAATTCCCCACACACTCCCGTACCGTCGCGGTCACTCCCCCACACACTGCCTTACTCTCATGCTCACTACACCACCACCAGCATCACTCCACTGCATGCTACACCACCGTCACACTAACTCCTCGCACTCTCCTGTGCTGTCACACTGACTGCACATGCATTAATCCATCATCTCGTAAACTCCCACACCCTCCCTACCATCAAGCTCACTCACCCAAACAACACTACACTGTCACACTAAATCGCCTCCACAATTCCCCAGAATCACATTCATTCCACCAGACTCTCCCCCAACATCGCATTCACGCCCTCGCACACACCGACCATCACGGTCACTCCCCGACACTTTTCCCCAGCAAATCTCACTAACACATCTTCACGCTCACTTACACGCATATTCACCCACTGGTAGGCACAAATCCACCACACTCTCTCACGATCACACTCAACCTTGAAATCTTCCCCATGGTTACTCTGTCTCCCTGCTCAGTCTGCCATCGTAACACTCAAAACCCCACACACCAACCACACCGTCACGCACACTCCCACACACACTCCTTCACCATCACGCTCACTTCCCCATACATGTAACACATCACCACTCTCATTCCTCCTCACAAACCCTTGCCGTCAATTTCACTTCCCAGCACACTCTCCCAAATCATTCTCAAACAGCGCACACTCTCCCACCGTATGCTCACTGACAAGAACACTATTCTAATATCTTCCTCACTCCCCATGCACTCCTCCACCATTATGCTCAATCCCCTCAGACTATCCCATCATCACAGTTACACCCCACACACCAATCCTTTCATTGCTCTCACAAGATCACAAACTACCACTATGTCACGCTCATTCCCACGCACATCAATCCTACCATCGCTATCACCCCTCCGTGCATATACCCGTCGTAAATTGCACTCCCCCATGCACTTAGCCACTATCACGCTGACTCCCCGACACACCAACACTAGCTATCATGCTCACTCCCACACACACTGCCCCATCATCACGCTCACTGCCACACAAAGCAATCACACCAGCACTCCCCATCCTCCGCGCACACTCCCACTATCAATTACACTCCTCAACGCACTCCCCAAACGTCACTCTCACTCCCCAGTACACTCTCTCACAGTCATTCTCAAACCATACACAATCCACCACCATCACACTCGCTCCCATGCATACTCCCCAACCGTCACGCTCACTTCGTCGCAATCACCCCCACCGTCACGCTCATTCCCCTGCACACTCTTCCACAATCACATGGATCACCCACCCATCATCCCACCAACAGCCCTGCATGCCCCCCACTGTCGCGCTCACACTCCTGCACACTGCCCCATGTCACGTTCATTCCCCCGTATACTGTCCCACTGGCACACTCACACCCACAAACGCTCCCCTACCACAATGATCACAACCACAGAAACTCCCCGACCGTCATACACACTGCCAACATAATCCCTCACCGTCACATTCACTGCCACACACGAATCCCACTTTTCTATCACTCCTCCCCCACACACTCACCGTCACTTACACTCCCCTACACACTCGCCCACCGTCCTTCTCTCTTCATGACACACCAACCCCAGCTTCACGCTCCCTGCCACATACACTCTGCCACCATCACACTCACTCCCCACACACCAATCCCACACAATGCTCACTCCTCCAAGCACACCCCTGTCATCAATTACACCCTCAACGCACCCCCTAAATGTCACTCTCACTCCGCAGCACACTCTTCCACTGTTACTGTCCATCACCGTCACGTTCACTCCCACACCGCCACCCTCCATCTATTGCATTCACCCCCACCATCACTGTAACTCCACTCCATACACGCCCACAGTCACATGCACACCCACGCACACCTCCCCACCATCACCCCAGCAGCCCAGCATGATTCCCAACGCCACATTTACTGACCTGCACACATCCTACTGACACACTCACACTCCTGCCCACTGCCCCATGTCACGTTCATACCCCACATTCTGTCCCACTGGTATGCTCACACGCCCACACGTTCCCGCAACATCACACTCACATCTCCACCAACCCCTTGACCGTCACACACACTGCCACACATGATCCACCACCGTCATGCTCACAACCCCACTCACCAACCAAACTATCATGCTCACTCACACACTCACCGACACTTTTGTCTCTTTCACACGTGCACACACTCTCCCACTCTGACACTCACTGCCCCAAACATCAACACACCTTTACGCTCACTGCCCACAATGAGCACACCGTCACAATCACGCCCCCACACACCAACCCCACTGCCACTCTCACTCCTATGCGCACACCCCCTCTGTCACTTTCACTCCCCCAGTACTCCACCGTCATTGTCACTCGCCGTACACTTCACCGGTCACTCTCATTTCCCAGCACACTGTCCCACCATCATTTTCAATTCCTGCAACGCCCACCATCGTCATGCTCACAACCGCGCATATTCTCCCACCATCAAGCTTACTCCCCTTCATGCGCAACCACGGCCACACTCACTCGCTCATGCAATTACACACCATCACGCTCACTCTCTCGCACACTCTCCCAACATCATACTAACGGCCGTGCACAGTGCATACCATCACACACACACTGCCCTGCACACACATGCGTCGTGCTAAGTCACCTACTCGTTATCCCACCATCACATTCATTACCGCGCACACTACCCCACCATAACGCTCAATCCCCCTTCTCTCCTACAATCACGCTTACTTCTACACCCAGTACCCAACTGTCACTCTCACTCTACCGATCTCTCCGCCACCATCACTCTCACTTTCCGGATACTGTCAACCTGTAACACTCACTCCCCCACACTCCCCTACCATCATGCTCGCTCGCCTGTGCATCATTCCAAAATCAAACGCAATGCCTTCCGCTCTCCCCCACTGACACAATGACTCCGCCAAACCGTCCCACACCCTCACTTACATTCCCTGACACATCCATCACGCTCACTCCACTGAATACTCCCCCACCGTTATGCTCTCTCCCATACAGAGTATCCCTTCATCACACTCACTCCCAAACACAATCCCCATCAAAACTCTTGCACCCACGTACACACCCCTCCTGTCACACTCTCTCCTCCAGAAAATCCACCAATGCCTCGCTCACTCCACCACCATCAGGCTCATTCCCCAACACAAACTCACCATAATACTCACTCCCTCACACACTCGCCCAGAACCACACTGACTCCACCACACACACACCCAACCTAATGCTTACTGTGCCATACACTTCACCAACATGACTCTCACTCCTCTGCATACTCACCTACTCTCATACTCACGACCTGTCACAATCATTCCACCACACATTCCTCCACCATCACCCTCATTCCCCTGCACAAGACCCCACTGTTACACTGACTCCCCATACTCACACCCACGATCACACTGACTGCCCTGCGAACATCCCTCTATCTCGGAAACTTTCACACTGTCCCCTACACTCCTGTTCACTCACTCGCACAACACAACACTGTCACACTAAATGCCCAATACGCTCACCATCATCACACTCACTATCCCGCCATGACTGTCAGTCCCTCCCATACACCCCATCTTAAAAATCCTTCTCACACATACTTTCTCACCCACTATCACTCCACCACACTATACCCCAGCATCATGCTCACAACCCCAAACAGTCCCCCACCAACTCTCAACCCCCGCACAATCCCCCACCATTACGTTCACTACCCGATAAACCACCCCACCGTCACTATCACTCCCACACAAAACTCCCCACTTCTCACTCATGGCCCCTTACACTAACTAACCCTCCCACGAACTCCTTCACTTTTAAGGTCACACCATGGACACGCCCCCACCATCACTCTGAGTTCCCCACACACTCCCCCGTGACGCAGTTACGTATCCAACACACTCATCCATCGTCACTCGCGTTCGCAGCGCAATCCTCCACCATCACTCTCACTCTGCTGCTCAGTCCCCCAATGTCACACTCACTCCTCCACACTCTGCACGATCGTGAATTTCACTCCCTTGACAATCCCCCCACACTCCCATCACAGTCTCCCTCTGTCAGTCGTATGCCCACAAATACTCCCCTGCTGTCACGCTCACTCCCCCACACATTCCATACCGTCACACTTAATCCATTGAACACTACTCCAAATTCACACTCACTCTTGCGCTAACCCCTCCACTGTCATGTCATCACACATACCCGCGCCATCATGCACACTCCTCTGCATGCTCAGTCCCTCGCACACTCGGCTTACGTCTTCCTCACGCCCCCACAAAGGCCACCACTGTCAATGTCACTCCTTCGCATACTCCACCACTGTCACACACACTCCCACACACACTCTGCCACCATCATGGGCACTGAATGCAGCACACGCCCACGATCACTCTCACTCACCTGCACACTCCCACACCCTTTTGCTCAATGTCCCAGACACTCCCCTACCAGATTTCACTCCCCTTCCCACTCCGCAATGCCATGCTCACGCTCCCACAGCCTCCCCCACTGACATGCTTGAAACTCCATACACAGTCTCCCAGTTGCACACTCACTACCGAGCAAACTCCTCCACCGTCACTCCCACACTCCCACGTCAACCCCCACCGTCACTATCAGTCACCGACACTGTCTCCACCGTCATGCTCACTCAGCCACACACTCCTCCTGCCACACAATCACACGCCCTGTACACTCAACCACCGTCACTCTCGCTCTCCGAATACACCCCCGACTATTGCACTTACTCCCTCACACACACCACACATCACATCAATTCCCCGATTATTCCCCCACTAACATTCACTCCCCACGCATTCCCCAGTGTCACACTCACTCCCTCCCAAACTCGCCCACCTTCACACTATCTCTCCCACGCACACTTACACACCATCCCGCTCACTCTCCCACATGCTCACCCACTGTCACGCTCACTCTCGTACACACTTTTCCACCGTCAGGCCCACTCCCCAAACACTCCCACGCGCCACAACCACTTGCCCTTCACACTCAACCACCATCACTCTCACACGCCGTGCACACTAACCCAACATCACAATAACTCAGCCGCACACTGCCCCATCACCACGCTCCCTTCACTGCAACACCCCACCACCATTCTCACTCCCCCACGCACTGACCAGCGCCACCCTCACTCTTCAACATACTCCTGCACTGTCCAGATCACTCCCCCGCACACTCCCACACCATCAGCCTCAGTCACCCAATCTGCCCCCCACCGACACGCTCACTCGGACAGACGTTTCCCCGTGACACAGTCACTTGCCCTGTTCACTCAACCACTGTCACTCCAATTCACAGCACACTCTCCCACCAACACACTCACTCCCCCACGCAGCAACACTATCATTACTTTTACTCCTGCATACACTCCCCAAACATCATATTCACTCCCCTACTCACCAACCACACCGTCATGCTCATTCTTTGCACACTCCCCATCACCACACTCACTCCCTCGCACACACCACACCATCAAGGTAACTTCCCTGAGCACACCAGCAACAACTCTCACTTTCCCACACATTCCTCCACTCTCACGCTAACCCCCTCACAAACTTCTCCAATGTCACTCTCACTCCCCCATACACTCACCCACCGTCGTGGTCACTCATCCACACACTCCCCCACCATCATGCTCACTCCCCCGCACACTCCTCCACCAACGTTCCCTCCTGGCCCACTCACCCACCATAACAGTCAGTCCCCCTCACACTCCCCCATGGCATGCTCACACCTCCACACACTACTCCAGAATCACACTCACTTCCCCACAAACTCCCCACCATCTCTCTTCCTCTCCACATAATCCACCACGATCGCACTCACTCACCCACACTGCCCCCTGCAACACACTCACTTTTCCCGCACATTCCCACACCATCACTCTCAATCGCAGCACATTCCTCCAACATCACCTTCACTCCCGCACACAACACCTTCATCACTCAAACCCACACACTCTCCTCCACTGTCATCCTCACTCGCCCAACATGCTAACCCCAACCTCAGTCTCACGCCGCTGCACAATGTCCCACCGTCATTCTCAAATTCACGCACACTCCCCACCATCATATTAACAGCCCCACAAACACCGGCACAGTCACACTCACTGCTGCGCAAACTTTCCCACCATCATACTCACTCCCCCACAGTCAAGGTCACTCCTCTGCACATTACCCCACCGTGAACCTGCCCTACTCATTTCGCCACTGTTTCACCTACTTTCCAAAGGTTTCCCTGCCAATATACTCACTCCCCTGTACAATTGTCCACCAACAAATTCACACACGCACACAGTCTCCCACCTTCATGCTCACCCCCCGCACACTACTACACTGTCACGCTCCCCCCAAACCATTCCCCACCGTCACCCTTACACCCACGCTCACTCCCCCACCATCACGATCACTGCCACACACACTTTGGCACCATCACGCTCAGTCCACCAACCCCACTCCACCTTCACGCTCACTCCACCATCACCCTCACTCCCCGCACTCTCACCCACCATTACGCTCGCTCCCCGGTACACACGCCCACTGACCTGCTTTCTCCCTCGTAGTCACCCCCACTGTCACACTCACTTCCTTGCCCACTCCTCCACCATTACGCTGGCTCCCCCGTGCACACCTCATCATCAAGCTTTCTCCTTGTCCACTCCCACCGTCATGGTCACTCCTCCGCTCAACCTGCAATGTCATGCTCACTCCCCCACAATGTCTTCCACCTAACTTCCCCTCCTCTGTACATTCCCCCACCGTTATACTCACTCCCCACACGCTCATCCATGTCACGCTCGCACCACGACACATGCCAATACAGTCACTCTCAATTGCTCTGATCGTCCCCCGCATTACTCACACACCTTGCACACTCGCCCACCCAAAGCTAACTCGCTCACACCCTTGCTGATCATCAAACTCCCACGCCACCAACAATTCTACCATAATGAACTCTGCCGCACACACAGAGAACATAGAATATAGAAAAGTACAGCGCAGTACTGGCCCTTTGGCCCTCGATGTTGGACCGATCCAAGCCCACCTAACCTACACTTGCCCACTATTCTCCATATGCCTATCCAATGCCCGTTTAAACGCCCATAAAGAGGGAGAGTCCACCACTGATACTGGCAGGGCATTCCATGAACTCACGACTCACTGAGTAAAGAATCTACCCCTAACATCTGTCCTACACATACCACCCCTTACTTTAAAGCTATGCCCCCTCCTAATAGCTGACTCCATACGTGGGAAAAGGTTCTCATGGTCAACCCTATCTAAACGCCTAAACATCTTGTCCTCCTCTATCAAGTCACCGCTAAACCTTCTTTTCTCCAATGAAAACATCCCAAGTGCCCCAGCCTTTCCTCATACCATCTTCCTCCCATACCAGGTAACATCCTGGTAAACCTCCTCTGCACCTATTCCAGTGCCTCCACATCCTTCCTATAGTATGGCGACCAAAACTACACACAATACTCCAGATGCGGCCGCACCAGAGTCTTATACAACTGCAACATGACCTCAGGACTCCGGAACTCGATTTCTCAACCAATAAAAGCCAGTACACCATATGCTTTCTTCAACGCACTATTTACCTGGGTGGCAACTTTCAGAGATCTGTGTACATGGCCACCAAGATCCCTCTGCTCATCCACACTACCAAGTATCCGACCATTAGCCAGGTACCCCATTTTTTGGTACTCATACCAAAGTGAATCACCTCACACTTACCCACATTGAACTCCATTTGCCACCTTTCTGCCCAGCTCTGCAGCTTATCTATATCCTGCTGTAACCTGCCACATCCTTCCTCACTGTCAACAACTCCACCGACTTTCGTATCATCCGCAAACTTGCTCACCCAAACTTCTAACCCCTCCTCCAGGTCATCTATACAAATGACAAACAGCAATGGTCTCAAAACAGGTCCTTGCGGAACACCGCTAGTAACTGCACTCCAAGATGAACCTTTACCATCAACTACTACTCTCTGTCATCTTCCAGCCAGGCAATTACTAATCCAAACCTCCAACTCACCCTCAATCCCATCCCTCCGTATTTTTTGCAGTAGCTTACCATGGGGAACCTTATCAAACGCCTTTCTAAAATCCATTTCCACCACATATACCGCTTTCCCCTCGTCCACCTCCTTAGTCACCTTCTCGAAGAATTCAATAAGGTTTGTGAGGCACGACCTGCCCTTCACAAAACCATGCTGACTATCCTTGATCACATTATTCCTATCCAGATGTTCATATATCCTATCCCTTACAATTCTCTCTAAGACTTTGCCCACAACTGAATTGAGACTCACCGGCCTATAGTTACTAGGGTTATCCCTACTCCCCTTCTTGAACAAGAGAACCACATTTGCTATCCTCCAGTCTTCTGGCAGTATTCCTGTAGACAACGAGGACATAAAAATCCAGGCCAATTGCTCTGCAATCTCCTACCTTGCTTCCCAGAGAATCCTAGGATAAATGCCATCAGGCCCAGGGGACTTATCTATTTTCACCCTTTCCAGAATTTCCAACACCTCTTCCCTACATACCTCAAAGCCGTCCATTCTAATTAATTGTGACTCAGTATTCACATCGGCAACAATGTCCTGTTCCTGAATGAATAGTGACGAAAAGTATTCATTCAGTTTCTCCCCAATCTCTTCAGCCTCCACACGCAACTTCCCACTACTATCCTTGACCACCCTAGTCATTCTTTTATTCCTGACATACCTATAGAAAGCCTTTGGGTTTTCCCTAATCCTACAAACTAAGGACTTTTCATGTCCCCTCCTTGCTGCTCTTAGCTCTCTCTTCAGATTCTTCCTGGCTACCTTATAACTCTCAATCGCCCCAATTCACTCCTCATCTTTACAGAGGCCGCCCTCTTCCCTTTAACAAGGGATTCCAATTCCTCATTAAACCACGACTCCCTCACACAACCCTTTCCTCCCTGCCTGACAGGTACGTACTTATAGAACATAGAACATAGAACATCGAAGAATACAGCGCAGTATAGGCCCTTCGGCCCTCGATGTTGCGCCGATCCAAACCCACCTCACATACACTAGCCCACTATCCTCCATATGCCTATCCAATGCCCGCTTAAATGCCCATAATGAGGGAGAGTCCACCACTGCTACTGGCAGAGCATTCCATGAACTCACGACTCGCTGAGTAAAGAACCTACCCCTAACATCTGTCCTGTTCCTACCCCCTCCCCCCCCCCCCCTTAATTTAAAGCTATGCCCCATTGTAATAGCCGAATCTATACGTGGAAAAAGATTCTCACTGACGACCCTGTCTAAACCCCTAATCATCTTGTACACCTCTATCAAGTCACCCCTAAACCTTCTTTTCTCCAATGAAAACAACCCCAAGTGCCTCAGCCTTTCCTCATACGATCTTCCCACCATACCAGGCAACATCCTAGTAAACCTCCTCTGCACCCGTTCCAGTGCCTCCACATCCCTCCTATAGTATGGCGACCAAAACCGCACACAATACTCCAGATGTGGCCGCACCCGAGTCTTCGACAACTGCAACATGACCTCAGGACTCCGGAACTCAATTCTCCTACCAATAAAAGCCAGTACCCCATATGCCTTCTTCACCGCACTATTTACCTGGGTGGCAACTTTCAAAGATCTGTGTACATGGACACCAAGATCCCTCTGCTCATCCACACTACCACGTATTCGACCATTAGCCCAGTAACCCCATCTTTTTGTTACTCTTACCAAAGTGAATCACCTTACACTTAGCTGCATTGAACTCCATTTGCCACCTTTCTGCCCAGTTCTGCAGCTTATCTATATCCCGCTGTCGCCTGCCACATCCTTCCTCACTGTCTACAACTCCTCCGACTTTCGTATCATCCGCAAACTTGCTCACCCAACCTTCTAACCCCTCCTCCAGGTCATTTATAAAAATGACAAACAGCAATGGTCCCAAAACAGATCCTTGCGGAACACCGCTAGTGACGGGACTCCAAGATGAACCTTTGCCATCAACTAATACCCTCTGTCTTCTTCCAGCCAGCCAACTCCTAATCCAAACCTCCAACTCACTCGTTGCTCCTTGAACAACCTCCACATATCAATTGCGTCCTTGCCTTGAGGCCTACTTTACCAAGCCACGCATCCTAAGTCGTGCCTCATCGCATCATAATTTCCCTGCCCCCAGCTATATCTCTTGCCCTGCAGTGCACACTTATCCCTCTCCATCACTCGAGTAAAAGTCGCCGAATTGTGATCACTGTCCCCAAAGTGGTCACCTACCTCTAATTTTAACACCTGGCCTGGTTCGTTACCCAGAACCAAATCCAGTATGGCCTCACCTCTTGTTGGCTTGTCTACATATTGTGTCATGAAACCCTCCTGCACACACTGGACAAACACAGACCCATCTAACGAACTCGAGCTATAGCTTTCCCAGTCAATATCAGGAAAGTTAAAGTCCCCCATAACAGTCCCCACCCTATGACTTTCACTCTTTTCCCGAATCATCCTCGCAATCCTTTCTTCTACCTCTCTAAGACTATTAGGAGGCATGTAGAAAACTCCTAACAGGGTGATCTCATCTTTCCTATTCCTAACCTCAGCCCAAACTACCTCGGATGGCGAGTCTCCATCCATCGTCCTTTCCACCGCTGTAATACTATCTTTGACAAGCAATGCCACACCTCCCCCTCTTTTACCCCCACCTCTGACCCTATTAAAACATTTAAATTCTGGAACCTGCAACAGCCAATCCTGTCCCTGTTTTACCCATGTCTCCGTAACAGCCACAAAATCGAAATCCCAGGTACCAACCCACGCTGCAAGTTCACTCCTGCACCATCACACTCACTCCGCCGCAACTCGCCCACTTTCATGCTTATTTCATCACCGTAAGATTCACTCAACCGCACACACCTTGATCATAAAGCTCACTCTTCCCTTACTGTCATTTTCAATTCCTCACACACACTCGCCATCAAACTCACAACACTGCACATTGCCCACAAATCCTCCACCAAACTCTGACTCCTTCATCCACTACCACACCATCTTGCTCACTATCTCACTCAGTCCCCTCCCATCACACTCACTCCCACGGTCATATCCACACAATCACGCTCGCTCCTTCAGACACTACACCACTTTCACACTCAGTCCCCTAATCACTCCTCCACCATGATGCTCAATCTCCTGCACACTAACACACCCTCAGGCTCACTCAACCAGATTCTCCCATCATCACGCTAACTTCACCGCCCACACTCCAATCATCACGCTCACTCACCTGCAGACGCCTCCACCGTCACTTGCACTCACCTGCACACTACCACAGTGTCACAGTTACTCACAGACGCGCCCACCATCATGTCCACTATCCCACGCTCACATCCCCACACACTCCCTGTCACCCAATCTCACACTCACTACTACAAACACTCCCCCACCGTCACATTCACTCCCCCACACAATTCCCTACTTTCACACTCATTCCCCGCACACGACCCACTTTCATACTCACTCCCATACACTCTGCCCCCCATCGTGCTCACTCCCCTGCACATCACACCGATGTCATACTCACTTTTCTGCACAGACTCCAAATTCATGCTCACTTCACCGAATAACCACCACCGTCATGCTCATTTCCCTGCACACTCCCCCACCCTCACGATCACTTTACCACAAACACCTCCGCCATCACTCTCACTTCCCCACACAATCCCGCACAGTCACTCTCACTCTTCCACCACTACCAAACCGTCATTCTCACTCTCCCGCACACTCCCACATAATCACTCTCACTCTCCCCACACTCACACACCATCACTCTCACCCCGCCACACACTCCCGCACCACCTTGCTCACTCCGCTGCACGCTCCCATACCTTTATGCGCATGCTGCCACTCACTCCCCCGCTGTCATGCCCATTCTGCTGCACACTCCCCCACAGTGACAATCCCTCCCAATACACAGTAACTTCTCTGACATCATCATGCTCAGTTCTCTGCACACTCCCCCACCACTATGCTAACTCTGCTGCACACTCCCCCACTGTCGCACACACGCCCACACACAAGACTGCGATTACACACATGCTCCTGCACACTCCTCCGCTGTCATGATCACACCCCCGCTCACTGCCCTACTGTCAGGATCACTCCCCAGACACTCGTCCACCATCGTGCTCAATTTCCTGCACACTAACGTTCCCTCACGCTCACTCATCGCACATTCCCCCATGACCACGCTCACTTTCCCGCACACTCCCCCATTATCACGCGCACTCCCCTGCTCAACTATCCAAAGATACACTCACAGCCCCACACACTGCCCTACAATCACGCTCACTCCGCCAGACACTCGCCCACTATCACTCTCACTCTCATGAATACACGCCCCATCATCACACTCACTCCTATGCACAATCCCTCACTACCACGATCACTCTCTCTTACATTCCCTATTCTCATCCTCACTGCCCAGCATACTAGGCCACTGACATGTTCACTGCCCCGTATGCTTCCCCTCTCTCACTCTCACTTTTGAAACTCACCAAAGTCACTGTAATGATGTGCCCACTCCCCCATCGTGATGATTCCTCTCCAGCAACACTGATTAATTGTCACGCTCACTCGCCAACATACAACCCTACTGTCACACGGACTCGCCCGCACGCACCTCCGTCGTCACGCTCACTGCCCTAAACACTGCATCATCATCATGCTCACTCCCCCAAACCCCACCCTAACTTACTCCCCACACACTCCGCCACCCACTGCCCCACCATCGTGGTCCCTGCACAACATACGCCTCAATAGTTGCACGTACTACCGCACAATCACACTCCACCAGCGTGACACTCCCTGCACTCACGCCACCGTCACAGTCACAGGCCGACAAAACTACCGCACCATCACAGTCACTCTCCCACACCCACCCCACCATCACAATCACTTCGCTACACCTATTACACTGTTTCACCCACTGCCGTACACATTTCCACACCATCATGCTCACTCCCACACACGCTTACCAGCGTTTCACTCACTACACCGCACACTCCTCCACTGTCATGACCACTCCTCCACCCACCACCCCACTATCACATTCATTCCCTCGCACACATCACCCCATCACACTCACTCCTCCGGACACACCTTCCCCCGTCGCACTGACTACCTGTTCACTCCCTCACCATCACGGTTACCTCTCTGCATACTCTTCCACGGTCATGCTAACTCCATCCCTCACGCTCTGATATTAGTCTCACTCCACCACGCACTCCCTCACCATTCAGCTCACTCTCCACAAAAACTCCCACTGTCACACTCATTCCCCAACACTCTCACCCACCGTCATGCACAGTGCCATGCACACACCCACCGTCGTGCTCACTCTCCTGCACTCACGCCAGCGTCATTGTCCCTCCCCACACATTTCCCCACCAGCACACGTGCTCCCCTGCAAAACTCTCCCACTCTCATGCTCACGCGGCCACAGACATCGCCAGTGTCGTGCCCACTCTTCCACACACACAACACCGACATGCTCACTCCCCCTCACACACA
This sequence comes from Chiloscyllium plagiosum, assembly GCF_037043375.1. NCBI lineage: Eukaryota > Metazoa > Chordata > Chondrichthyes > Orectolobiformes > Hemiscylliidae > Chiloscyllium > Chiloscyllium plagiosum. Next base: position 65,393,365 of record NW_028270178.1, on the reverse strand, counting down.
CCCACCATTGAAGTCATCCCCCGCACAATCGCTCAATGTCACACTCACTCCCGCGCACACTGCCCCACTCTAACACTGACTTGCACAGATTCTCTCGCACCATCGTTTTCATTGCACCACACACTCCACTACCATCATGCTCAATCCCACACACACATCCCCACTGTCACACTGACCCCCCTCACACTCCACAATATCATAATCACTCCACACCCTCGCCCACGGTCACTCTCACTCCACCAGACACATCTCCATCATCGCACTGACTCCCCCGCAATCTCCCCTACCGTCACTCTCACAACCGTGCACAATCTCCCACTATTCAGCTCACTGCTTGCACAATTCCCCACTTTGACACCTACTCTCTGCAGACTCAAAACCTACTACGTTTCCCAAACTGCACCCACCTACCGTCGTGTTCACTCACCTGCACATCCTGGACCTTCAATCTCACTCACCCACGGGTTTCCCCACCGGCACAGTCACTCCCCTGCAAAAGTCCGTCTCGTAGTCATGCTCGCACAGACTCTGTAACCATCACGCAGTCTCCCCCACACCCCATCGAACGCATTCCCCTGCACACTCACCCACTCTCACACTCTTTTTCTCACACACTCGCACAATGTCACTTTCACTCCCCCACACTCTCCTCCACTCTGATGCGCACTTATGTGCATAATCCCCCACTGTTCAGCTCAGTCCCCGCAAACCAACACACCGTCATGAACTCTCCCCCACATACTTACCCACTGTCACACTCAGTCACCTACACAAAATTCAACTCACTCCATCAGACCCCTGCACACTTCCCCACCTGCACAATAAAACCACCATCATGTTCACTCCCCTGAACTGCACCCCACTGTCACACGCACTTTGCCCCCACAATCTTCCAGAGTCATGCTCACTCCACTGCACATGAACTGCACAATCACACACACTGCCTCACCTACTCCCCCACCATCACACTCATTCGCCTGCACACTCCACCACAGTCACTCTTCCTCCCCATAGACTCCCCCACGTCACGGTCATTCCTCCACACAATCCAATACAGTCAATCTTAATTCCCCCGACTTGTCCCCACCATCACTCTCACTGCCCGCATACTCACCCTACCTATTACTCACTCCCTCTCACACACGACCACTATCACACTCACTTCCCCACACGCACTTCCACCGTAACACTCACTGTGCTGCACGATTTCCGATTATCATGCGCACTCTGCCACATACTCTCCGAGCATCATGCTACTCCGCTACACGACCCCACTGTCACACTCAGTCACCCACGCACTCCTCACCTGTCGCACTCACTCTCCCACATACTCCCGCACTGTCACACCAACTTACCCACACACACCTAACTCCCACACTCACTCCCTGCACTCTCGCTCACTGTCACAAAAACACTCTTGTACAACTCCCACCATCACGCTCACTCCACGCACAAAAACCCAGTGTTGCACTCACTGTCTTGCACACACACCAACTGTCATGCTCACACCACCACACACCATTCCACCATCATGCTCATTCCACCACACATTTCCCATTGTCACTTTCACACCACAATGCTTACTTCCCGCACGCACCATACCATTGCCACACTCGCAGCCCTGCACACTCTCCCACTGTCACACTCAATGCGCTGCAGAAAGCCCCACCATCTTGCTGACACCACTGCACACTCCTCTACCATCATGCTTGCTCTCCCACACACTTCACCGCCATAACACAACTCCCTGTACACTCACAGAACGTCATCCGCCCTCCTATACTCACACCCCCACTGTCGTGTTCACTCTCCCACAGAGCGTCACAACCGTCACTCTCACTCCGCTGCACAGACGCCCACGTCACTCTCGCTCCAACGCAAAATCCATTGCAGTCACTCCCAATGCTCCAGACTTTTCCCCAGCATTACACTCATTCCCCCACACTCTTCCCCTCCTAAAGTTCACTCTATTGCACACCCACCCACTGTAACACGAACTCTCCTGCATACTCTCCACCCCATCACTCTCGTTCACCCATATCCTCCACCATAGCATGGTCACCCCTCTACACAATCCACTGCTGTCACTCTCAATACATCGACTTGTCCCTATAATCACTCTCACTCCCCCGCACATTTGCCCACTCTAACGCTCACTCCCTCACACACTTGACAACCATCACACTCATACCCCATACTCCCCACCCTCATGCTCACGGTGCCACATATTTTCCCACAGTCATGCTCGCACCTCTGCACTCTCCGTTCCGTTACGCTCATTACCCATCACACTTGGCCACTGTCATGCTAAATCCCCCGCACTCTCCCCCATGGTCATTCTCTCTGCCCTGCACAATGCTCCACTGTTACACTCCTCTCATTGAGCACTCCTCCACCATCATGCTCAGTGCCCCACACATGCGTCCAGTGTTACACTCATTCTCCCACACACCTGACCACCATCTCGCTCACTTCCCCACACGCTCCACGATTGTCATACTCACCTCCCTACACACACCCCCACAGTCACATATGCTCCTCTGCATTCTCCCTTACCCTTCATGCTCAGTGCCCCGCACTCTGACCCACCTTCACACTCACTACCCCAGCATCACCCACCGTCACACTCACAGCCCTCACAATCTGCCACCGTCACACTGACTCTAAAGCACACTCCCCCACCAGCACACTCACTACCCCACGCACTCCTCAACCGTCACACTTACTCCCCTGCACAATGCCCCACCGTAATGCACACTACCCCGTGCACTTTCCCATCATCACACAGTCTCACGCACGGTCCCACACTGCCAAGCTAATCGCCCACACAGTCCCCCCGTCACCCTCACCCTCCCGCACAGTCCTCCACCAACACACTTACTTCCGGGCACACTCCACTACCATCAAACATATTCCCATCACATTCCCCCACCGTCACACTTACTCCCCGACACACCACCCCAGCATCACATATATTCCCATCACATTCCACAACCGTTACACTTACTCGGGGTGCACTCACCAACCGTCATGCACACTCCGCCGCACCCACCCCCACCGTCATGCTCATTCTGCTGTACACTCTCCCCCCCCCCCCATCATACTCGAGGACAGAGGCACGTAAACCCAACTCTGAGTTCAGGACCCAGAGTCATCCCCTTCCCTGAGGATCAGGACTTGGGGCTGAGTATGTCTGTCTCCAGCTCAACGCCTTCAACAAAAAACAGACAACAATACCGTTCACTCTGCTGCGCTACACATTTTAATGAACACTTTGTTGTTTACAAATTGAAGTGACGGATACTGTCAGTGAGAACCTGCTTTTTCTCACTGGACCCGAAGTTGAGAGAAATATTGATATGTTGTCCTGTAACCAGCTGCGGATTGAGGGACAAACCAGCGGTACGCTTGGTTCTGTTACCATATCGACAGCTGGCTCCATCGCTGAAACATTGATCTCAAACAAGTCAATACTGGATGGATTGATCGATTCATTGATGAATTTGGCAAAGGGCTATTTCAGCACATTCTTTTTGCTGTCTGAATCTAGTCTGAGTCACGGCATAAATTGGAGTGTTTGTGCAACAACTGAGGAGCTGCAGCATGAAGCCCAATTCCTGCACAAAGTTATGGAGAAGCATAGGGGTATCCAAAGTCCACCACATCCGGTACGATATAGAATACACCATTAATGTTGAACATAACAGGATGTAATTGGCTGAGATCACAAACAGTAAAACGATGGCTTGTTTTGGTTTTTTTTTTCATTTCTGTGTAAGACTGAGACATTGCTGTGAGCCCGGAGCCTCCTGCGGGCTCTGCTGGTCAACTAAAATGTATCTGACGGTGGAAACATTGAGCAGCAGAATCAGGAGAAATGGGAGAGCCGGTGTTAGAATGTTGTGGTGGATCTCGATTATGACCCAGACACCGAAGAAATCAAGACCTCCTGTTCCATAACAAAACCAGGGTGCGTTTCCCAGCCGATACCAAGCTGTGAGCACAAAAATACCAAAAAATGTTATTTAAACAGCTCAGCACAGTCACTGCTCCCAGAACCACACCCGCCGTTTTCACACTGCAATATATGCTTTTCAGCTTCTGACAACAAACGGCCACAAATCGATCAAAGGTGAAAGCGACGGTGAGCCAGACAGAATAGTCAGTGGCTGCATAAAGCAGGATGGCATGGATATTACACACGGGGATGTCCATCGGGAAATAAAACTCTTCCAAATAAATAATGGGAATTTCTCTGAGTGTCAGATCGAGGATAATTACCAATAGATCTGCTACAGCCATGACCCACAGGTAACGTCTGGCACACAAAGACAATCCACAATCATTATAAATCAGGACGTAGATCGTCACTACGTTAACTGTGAGGAAGTAAACCAAACATATTATACATCAGCCTGGAGGGAAAATAACCAGTTTGATTGAGGACAGGGTGAGATTTTCAAATGTGTCACTGCATTTAGAGATTTATTAAAATAATTGGAAATTGAATAGCAAATGGGAAGGTCTGAATTACTGTCAAAAATGTGTCATAAAACTCTTCCTCCCCAAACACACAGATACACACCCATAAGAACAGATGGATTCTACAGCATTCCCACACATTTCGTCGCTCAAAAGCAGACACTGGTCACTTCTTCCCAGTTCTAATACGGAGGGTGAAAATGTTGCTGTCCTTAAGGATTCTCTCCCAGTTCCTTGATGACAACCCCGAGGTTTGAAATTTCTGTCTTTTAGACTAAATTGTGGCTCATCCTGTGTCATGAAGAATTGGAAACGCAGGGAAAACGTTTAACTGCCTGATGGAACTTTGGAACAGTATCTCCTTGCCCCTGCAACGAGATCACTTCCCTCGGGTTCTTATCTTTTGTTCAATTCACTGACGTCCCGCCCTTCACAAATAATTTCAGGGATAGGCTGTTCCAGGGAATGTCAGTTATTGAATCTCTGGTACAGAAAGCACCGAGGCATGTCAGTTGCAGAATGCTGAGTGCAGAATGTTCCAGTGAATGTCAGCTATGGAATGTCATATGCAGAATGTTCCAGGGAATATCTGTTATAAAATGTTGTAACATAATGTTCCAGGGAATGTCAGTTATAGAGTATCAGGCCCAAAATCTTCCAGAAAATATCGCTTACAGAATGTTGGGAAAAGAATATTCCGAGAAATCTTCTACAGTTCAAATGGCACCCCTCATCACCTTTTCGTCCATCACATCGACGTCTGTATTGGCGCCACGCTGTGCTCACTTGAGGCGGTTGAACAGATCATCAACGTCACCAACACATTCCACTCCGACCTCAGGCTCGCTTGGACCATCTCGGACATTTCCCTCCCCTTTCTGGACCATCTCATATACTTCCCTTCCCTTGCTTGACCATCTCAGATACCACCCTCCCCTTCCAGGCCAATATAGGACACCTCCCTCCCTTTCCGGGACTGATGCTGACACCTCCTCCCCTTGTCAGACCATGGCAGATACCCCCCTCCCCTTCCCAGATGATCTGAGATGCTTACTTTCCCGGCCTGCACTATCTTGGAAAGCTCCTCCCATACGGGAACATCTTGGACACATCCCTTTCCTTCCTGGACCACCTCAGATACCTCCTCACCTTCTCAGACCATCTAAACCAACTACCTTTCCTACCCAGAACATCTCAGCCATTTACCTTCCCATCCTGGACCATCTTGGGCACCTCGCTCCCCTTCCTGGGCAATCTTGGACATTTCCCCTACTTTCAGGACCATTGCTGACATCTCCCACCCCTTCCCGGATAATCGTAGACTCATCCCTCACCTTTCTGGATCATCTCAGCAGCTCCCCCCTCTTCTTGGACCATTGTGGACACCTCCCTCACCTTCTCGTACCATCTTGGACACTTGCCTCCCCTTCCCAGACTATCTCGGACACCTCCCTCCCCTTCCTGGACCATCTCCAACAGCTCGCACCGTCCCCTGCACCATCTCGGTCACATCTCTCCCCTTACTGGACCATGTTGGATACTTCATTCCCCTTCCCAGGCCATCTCAGGAACCTCCCCCCTTTCTGAACAATTGCAGTTGCCTCCCTCCCATTCACAAACTATCTCAGGCATCTCCTTCACTTCCTGGATCATTGCAGACACCTTCTTCCCTAACCATAAATCTCAGACTCCTCCCTCCCTTTCTCAGACCATCCCTGTCAGCTCCGTTCTCTTCCTGGTGCATCTCGGACAGCTTCATCCATTTCCAGGACAAACTCAGACACCTCCGTACCATTCCTGGGGCATCTCTGACAACTCCTTCACTTGCAGGACCACGTTAGGCACATCTCTCCACTTCCGAGGCTACCTCAGAAACATCTACCCCTTCCTGGAAAATTTTAGATACCTCCATCCCCTTCCTGGTCCATCTGGGACACCTTGTCCACCTCTAGTATTATCGCGGACACCTATCCTCCCCTTCCTGAACAATGTTAGACTCCTCCATACCCTTCGCCGACCAACCCAGACACCACCTTCACCTTCCTAGAGCACCTCCAATACACCCCTCCCCTTTCAGGACCATATTAGTTATATTACCACCCACCCCCGCTTCCCAGACCATCTCGCACACCTTCTGCACTTTCACGGACAATCTCAGACACCGCCCTTCCCTTTCTAGAACATTTTGTACTCCTCCATTCTCTTCCTGGACAATCTCAGATACCACCCTCGCCTTCCTGGACCATCTGTGACGCCTCCCTCCCCTTCCAGGAACATGTCTGACATCTCCCTTCTCTTCCTGGAGCCTCCCTGACACCTTCCTCTCCTTTAACCATTTCGGAAACGTCCTTCCCGTTCCTGGTCTTCTCCGTCTCCATTTCCGGAGACCACTGAACACGGAAACCACTTTCAAACCCACCGACCCCCACAGCTACTTCTTCCTACCTTGCCTCCTACAGAAGCGCCCTCCTTTATACCCAATTCCCATACCTCTGCTGCATCTGTTCCCAGGATGACCAATTCCACCGCAGAAAGACCCAGATGGCCTCCTTTTTCTAACACTGTAATGTTTATTCCCACTTGGCCCGCGATGGTCTCGAGCACATCTCCTCCACTTCCCGTACCTTTGCCCTCGATCCCCACCCTTCCAGCAACAACAAGACCAAAGTCCCCTGGTCCACACCTTGCTCCCCACGAACCTCCATATATGTTGCACCTTCGACTGCCACTTCCATTACCAACAAATAGAATCCACGAAAAGGGATTTCACTCCCCTCCCCTATCAGCGTTCCAGAGAGACCATTCCCTCCATGACTTCCGCCATGCCACCCCATCAGCACTCCCTACACTACCTGTACCTTCCCTTGCACTTTCGGCTCACCTCCGTCCAAGGACCCAAAGGGACCTTCCACACCCGATAGAAATTTACTGGTACCTCCACACACATCACCCAGTCTATCTGTTGCACTCGATGTGATCTCCTCTTCTTCAGGGACACCGGAAACCAGTTTGCGGATCGTTTTAGTGAAGATGTCTGAGACACCCGCACGAAACAATCCCACAGCCCATTGTTTGTACACTTTACCGCTCCCCCACACGCCGCTAACGACATGCAGGTCCTGGGACTACACCATCGCCAAACCCGAATCATCCGCCGCCTGGAGGAACACCGCATCATCTTCCGCCATGGAACGCTGCAACTACAAGGGGTCAATGTGGATTTCACCAGTTTTCTCAATTCCCTTCCCCCCACATTATACCAAGTGCTCCAGCTCCAGCCCCCTCTCATTTATCTATCACCCTCCCAGCTCACAAGGCCTGTTTAGAATCTCCCACCAATTGTGGCTGGAGGTACTCACAATCGCCTGCATGCCTGTGTATATTCTTAGATCCCTGGCAGTGGTGCCATCTTTAAATGGCAAATGGCACATGGTTGAGCTTTCTCAGTTCAGAGCTGCGCTGCAAAGTTTAACCCGACCATGGCACATAATGGGCAATTACAGCACGGATTTGTGGTCAGAGGCACGGAGATTCTGGTGCGTGGCCTCGTACAGAGGGGAACCAGTCTTTTCGCGGAAGGGTCCACAACACCAGACTCGCCAAGCGTGTTCTGAATTCACCAATAAGCTCAGTGTAGTATCTGTGGTTTGAAGAAATGTCCCGCAATACAGGACAAGCATTAATAACTTTCCCAGCTCTGCCAGCATAAGGGTCAACATATGCTTTCTGCTTCCTCACACTCACTGTATATCTTTTACAGCACTGATCCCCGAACAAGGCTCATGCTCCTCAACTCTCACTGCTGCACACAACAACTTCCCTCTCTCCCTCTCTCTCTCCCCCTCCCCTCTACTATACCCCACACTTATAACACTGCACGGATACAACATTATGGACTTACACCCTCCTGGCTCCTCACCATGTCTACCCCACCAGCACGAACAGCATGGCCACCCACTCCCACCCTCACTCCCTCCCTCTCTTTCTCCCATTTCAGGAGAAAATTCCTGGAATAGGACAGGCAGGGTGAAGCCAGATGGTGGACTGCTCGTTCTCCGCATCAGGGCCTCCCGCTATAATATCGGGAGGACCCTGGTATGAGCCAAAGAGGATCGGTATGCCTCGTGTGGAGATTCTGAAACATTCACTTCCAACCAACCGAATAAGGAACAATGTTCAGTGAAGCGCAATTCTCACTTTAAACTCTCTGTCAATGCAGTTTCTCCACAGTAAAGCTTAGAAACCGTTGTCCTGATATAATCTCTCTTCTGCATAGAGCTGATAGAAAGTGAATCCCACGAGGGTGGGCAGGAGGGTGGGCTCACAATACACTGTCTCTTACACCTCTGAGGAAGGGAGCACGGACACTCCATTCTACACCTCCTCTTGTTAACAGCTCAGATACTGAAACTAATCTGTGATATTCACTGTTCTCTGCACTTGCCCTGACAACTTCAATAATCTGTGCTCATATTTTACTAGATTATGAAGCGACTTGAGCTTTTCTCTGCATTTAGTTTCCATTGGTAGAAGGGCTGAACGCCGTGTCCTAACAGTTCCTTTGTATGAAAATGTGTGTCTCTGTGTGGAGCAGGTCTGACAATCTCTGCAGTGTTTTAACTAATGCAATGACACTCACTGCTGGACTTCCCACGCCACTGGGCAGGCATTCGCAGAGGTTGAAAACAAACACGAATTCATTTACAGAGGGAGATGTGGAGACCAGGTGCTCACAGCACCATCCAGACTGATTTCCTATCCATGCACTGATCTAAACTACTTTTAATCGTTGGAACTGTACCTACTTCCTACACTCCCTTTGGAAGTTCATTCCACAAGCAATCTTCAGTTGAAAATAATTGCCTCTCACGAACTTTCTAAACCTTTCCCCTCTCAACTTAACGTATACCCCGGCTTTAATCCACCACTCAAGAGAAAAGACTACTGCTCTTCAACTCTCCTGTATCCTCATGAATTTACAAGCCTCTGTAATTTCACCCCTGAATCTCATCCTCTCCAGTGAAAAAATGTTTTAGCCTATCCAGCCTTTCCTGACAGCTCAATACCTCCATTCCCAGTAACATCAAGGTTAATATCTTCTGAATTCTCTTCAATATAATAATACCAAAATCATTAATGTAGACTTGAATGGTCAAGGTCTTTTCTAAGAGTAGGGAAGTCCAAAACTAGAGGGCATAAGTTTAAGGTGAGAAGACAAAAATTTCGATGTGACATAACGGGGAAAGTTTGCACCAGAGGGTGGTTGGTATGTGGGATGTGCTGGCAGGGCGACCGGAACTTGACAGTATTCCAGAAGAGAACCTCACCAATGTCCTGTACAACCTAAACATGACATCCCAATTCCGATACGAAAATGCTGACCAATGAAGAGAAGTGTAACGCCTTCTTAACTACGCTATCTAGATGTGGTGCAATGTTTAAAGCCTTATACCTGACGGTCGAGGTCTCTGCTGTACAACACTACCAAATGCACTAATTTCAATTGTACAAGTCATGCTCTTGTTTGATTTGATATATCCAATACCTTGCATTAATGCAAAAGAAATTCCATCTGCCCCTCCTCAGCCCCGTGTGTGATAATACCGCCTCCTCACTCTCCCCTTCAATATTAAAAATACCCACCCTCTTCAGGAGGCCTGCTCACTCCAGCCTTGATTTTCACAAAGACCCTCAGTCTGGTTTGCCTTGCGCGGTTGGGTGAGGAGGGACAGATTGCAGGCACAGTCAGTCAGGATGAGAAGCGGGATATGCAGAGTTCATGGTTTTGGGAAGAGTGAAGTCATATGCCAGCTGCTGGAAATAGTGAATCCGTGATTTGGGGCCAGAGGTTATTGTCTTTCTTCGTGTCTGGTGATCAGTAAAAATATCTAGTCAAGACCCTTGATTGTGCAGAGAGTGTCTGCAGGATTTTCCTTTAATATTTAAATTACAGATAATAGCTATTTACGATGGAAATCATAGCCAAGAAATTAAAGATGATCGTGGTTTATCTCGGTGGCACAGCACATGCAGTCAACATCCGGTCGTTGAGGGAAATACCTTACATTTCTTTAACAATTAAAAAAAAATAGGTTAGTTTAGTAATGTTAAACAGAGTTTAATAAATCCACACCGAGCTGAAAGTTGGCACGTAAATGGTGATCAATTTCTCTGCATGGTTAAAATCTTGATAAGTGGGTAGTGTCCTTGCCTCTGAGCCAGAACTCTGGATTTGGTATGAATTACTGAAAATATGTGGTATTCTGACTAGCTCCAATCCAGACGGTCTGGTGCTGCCTGTTGTAGAGGTGTGTCACAGCATGTCAGAACAGGCTGATGAACAAACACACAAGAGAATAATATTGCATCTTTAGGGGCTATTGCCGAGTAGTGGCAGTGTTCCTATCTCCGGGCACAAAGTACTGATTTCACATTCCACAGATGTTGTTTACTATGTCATAAACAAACTGATGGAGAAGTAAATGTTGTCAGTATTGAATTTCAGATTTTAGCCCCAGCGTGACTGAAAGCAAAGTCATTCGTATTGATTGGAGTCACATTTCGCAGCAGTAGAAGTTCATAAATTTAGAAAGTTCATGGATAGGGTAAGTCATAGTTTATCTTTCCCAGGATAGGGACGTCCAAAGCAAGAGGGCATTGGTTGAAAGTAAGACCAAAAAGATATGGCAGAGGCTTCACGGGGCAACTTTTTCATTCAGAGGGTGGTGTGTGAATGGAATGAGCTATCAGCGGAAATGATGGAGGCTGGTAAAATTACGGCATTTAAAAGACATCTGGATGCTGTCAGAGTTGTTGACCTTTTCCAGCATTTTCCGTTTTTGCTAAAAGAAATGCATCATTTTAATTCCGGTATTCTGAATATACTAAACATCTTATTTTTAATTCACGCAGGCACAAATAAACACATCTTCAAATCGAGTGGGGCCATTTTAAGCTAAGGAAATGGCGCTGTGTATATTAGCAGTAACGATGCACCTATATAGAGCAGGGAATGTGACGGAGTCATATTTCGGACAGTGTACATGGAGATGTCACATGGTCCACTTTGGGAGCCGATGACATTATTGTGTGTTTGCACTCAGAGAGGAAGAAAATGTAATCTGTCCGAGAAGGAATGACCTATTTTACTCTCTCTGCTTCCTTGTTCCTCTTCACAGCAAAGTGGGAGTGCTAGAAAAAAAAACTCCTCAGTCATATTTACATTTTTTTTTTAATAGAGTCCCTACAATGTGGAAACAAGCCCTTCGGTTCAACAAATCTACACTAACCTTCCGAAGAGTAAAAATCCGAGACCAATTCCTCTGTTCTATATTTACCCTTAAAGCACCTAATCCAGAAATTCCTGAACGCTCTGGACAATTGGACATGACAAATCCACCTAACCTACGCTTCTTTGGACTGCAGGAGTTAACCGGAGCACCCATTAGAAACTCTCGCAGATAAGGGGAGAATGTACAAATTGCACACCGACAGTCGCCCGATGCATGAATTAGAACCAAGTCCCTAGCGCTGTGAAGCAGCAGTGCTCACGGCTGAGTCAACGCGCCGCCCTCGTCGAGGATTCCTGACCAGAATTCACTGGAATCTCTTCGCTGACTAAAGCAAATGGAATTCAGTCATATCCCGCTGTTTCAGGATTAAATCCCATTTGCTAGCACCTTGAGTGAGCAGAATATCTTCAGAAGTAGAATAGCATTTTGGACAATCTCTCAAATTTTCCTTTTGTCATGAGCTAATATTTGAACAATGTTCTTTGAAGTTAAATTTGCAGAGATTTTTTAATCGGTTTGTCTGTGAGCATGTGTGTGGTTTTGAGAAAGAGAAATATGATTATATATTTGCATAATCCAAACAATCTGCCATTCATGTGTTGTTTTCGGAGATTAAAGACACCAAACGAATTTGTTCCTAGATCTGAACCTGGCCCATTCTGAGACCTCTACCATTGGCCATATCACCAACCTGTTTACTTTTAACGTTTGTTGTGAGCTGTGTACTAGAAAAGGAAGCAGTAACCCAAAAAGCCGGGGGACAATAGACCGGTGAGCCTGATGACAGTGATGGGAACGTTGTTGGAGTTTCCCTGAGGGTGTGGTTTTACGTGCCTTTGAAGAGGCAAGGGCCGATCAGGGGTAGTCAACATGGCTTTCTGCATGTGAATACATGTCTCATTACTTTGAATGAGCTTTGTGAAGAGGTGACAAAGAAGATTGTTGAAGGCAGTTTGGCAGACTTTGACGATATGGACTTCAGCAAGGTTTTCATAACATTTCGGTTGGTCGACAGATTAGTATGGTTAGGTCACATGGCATACATAGGAAGCCAGTTAATTGGATTCACAATTGGCTTGAAGGAAGAGGGCTTTATTTTCAGATTGGAGGCTTGTGACCAACAGTGTGCTGCAAGAATCAGTCCTGAGTTCATGGGACTTCATCATTTAGAGAAAGAAGTTGGGTGTGAACATCGGAAGCATAGTTAGTAAGTTTACAGAAGACATTGGTATAGTGAATTATCTCAGAGCAGCACGAGACCACAATTATATGGGTTAAAGGGGCAAGGAGTGGCAGATAAATTTTAATTTCGTTAAACATGAGGTTATGCATTTTTAAAGTCAAATCAGTGAAGGAATAATACACTTAATGGTAAGGTCCTGGGGAGTGTTATGGAATCAAGAGACGGAAGGCAGCAGGCGCATAGTTACATGAAAATGGATCTTTGATAGAGAGTGTTTTGGATGGCCATTTAGCTCTCCTCCTCTCCAGCAATTGTTGTTGGGTGGCAGTTGGTCTCCGTCTAATGTTCAAAGTACTGGGTTTATATACTCCCCATGACACATTAAATTATTAAATCTGATTAGTTTCTAGATGTAAAAACAATTACATTCAAATTCCATTGGCTTCTGTTATCCTGATCATTGTTTAAATTATTGGGTTGTATTCAATTGTTGTCAAAACAGCAACCAACACTCAGGTATCCATTTTCAATCCACTTCTAAATTTGGTACAGACTGACCACTATCTGGATACTGCGGTTGTACTTTATCTTGAGCAAAGCACTTGCAGTTTTAACGCGGCCAGACATGCTTTCAGCTTTATGACATCTCCCCCGCTTCAGATAGAAAATAAATATCAGTGTGAAAACTAAGCTTTTCCCTCTCTAATTCTTAATCCCATTACAATGAATTAGATATGTCATTAATCTTCATTATAAATTTCCCATTAACTCTGCACAAGTACATAACATTGGGATAAGCCAAATCTCTCCAATACAGTTTCCTTTAATTCCATGGTAACTCATCTGCTTTCACATTATATGAACGCAACATGTACATTTCGCAATTTGAAAGTACGTAGCAGAAGATTCCAATGAAATATTGTTATATTTCAGTCTTCATTTCGTTCCAAAATTGCGAACGGATTGTTGTTATTGGACGCAACCAGCTCTGACACTGTGCTTGTTTCATGAACATTAAAATGTTGTCATGCAAGTCCCAAACTCAATCATTCTTTATCAATAGTGGATTTTTTTTTCTGGAGGATTTGAGTTTTTTATCAAGTCGCCAATGTGCCATTCCATTACATCATCATCTTCCTGTATCAATATATCTCCAACCTTTACATCACTAGCACCAAACGCAATATTGAAGGGTTTCAAAATATTTAGTGTAACTAAAACTGTTGCGGTGGTTTGTATTGATTTTAAGTTCTCAACTGCCTCTGGGCAGTGTTCTGTACATCAACACTTTGTGTTCTTCTTTAGTTAATACATCAGTGACGCCACAGCACTGTTGAAGTTTGGAACAATCTTCCGATAGAACGTCAATTCTGTCTTCGCAAATTCTGTTGTCTTGCTCTGCCAACCGTTCCATGTTATCTTTCAATCACTTGCTAAAAATCACTACATCATACAGATAAGCCGCACAATGTGTTCATCCGGGCATAACACTGTTCATGAGACTTTGAATGTGGCTGGTGTATTGTTCATTCAAAGGAGCGTCACTTTGGATTAATGCAGCCCATTTGGAGTTACAACAAGAACAACTTCTTTCACTTTCTCTGATAAAAATGTCTGCCAATAACCATGCCGTAAATTGACATTCGTAATGCGTGTAACTTGTCAAAATTTGTGTTTGCCGTCCTCCAATCTTGGTGTTGCATAGGAGTCCGCTTTTGTTATAGTGTTGACATTCCGATAGTCCACATAAAATTGTTGAGTTCTGTCAGGTTTGGGAACTTACACGATCAGCCAACTCTACTAGCTCTGACTTGGCGATGATATCTTTGTTGAGCACCACATTTCTGGACCTGTGTGGCTTTGAAAGGATTAAGCTTGTAGGATTGTTGCTTTATCAGAGCAGCACCCCTACTTCCACCTCATGCACAATAGTGACATTTTCTCCCATCTTTCTTGCTGGATATATCCTCATCTTATTGCAACAAACAAGAAATTGCCTTCTTTGCTCCTGCAACATATCGCTCACTATCTTCTCCCACTGCTCAAGATCTACCTTGTTATTTAAAGTATTTTGACGTACATCACACACATCTGATATTTATTCCTTACTCTGCGGGGCACTTCGCAAACACCTGTTTCTCCATTCCTCTCTCTCTATTAGAGTAAGGCTTCAACGTATCCTCATGACATATCAGACAATCTTTTGGTATTTACGAGATAATTTAACTGACTCAACTTGTTTTCAATTCGGAAGCGACCACTAAACCTTCCTTTGAAGGGATTTCCTTCCTGTGGTGGCAATGCTAATATGTCATCACCGCGAGAAAACGTCAAAATGACAGACTTTTTATCTGTCACATGCTTCATTCTATGCTGCACCCTCTTCATGCACTGTTCAGTTAACTAAACTACTCGATCTTATCTCTCTCTCAATTTCAAAGGACCTCTCACTACTGGTCCGATTATTAACTTGAAGGAAGGAAACAGAGTAGTTCCCTTTGGGCATCTCTAATGTCAAACAATTTTATGGGATACCTTTATCCCAATACTTCGGGCAATCTTGACAGTACGCTTTTAACATAGTCTTCAGAGTCTGATGCCAACTTTCCAATGCTCCCTGGGATTCAGGATGGTGCACACTTGGTTTGAAGTGCTGTATGACTAAGCTATCCATGATTGCGTTAAACAGCCGAGAGGTAAAATGAGACCCTTCGTCTAATTGAATCGCTCTGGGTAGTCCATACTGAGTAAAGAAAGCTACCACCCCTCCACCACCCTTTATGCCATAACACTCTGTAATGAAATTGTCTCTAGAAATCTGGTCGAAACATCCATTATGGTCAGCAAATAATGTTTTCCACTTTTATTTTAGAAAGAGGACCGACCGAAAGAGGACTTGTTTATAACCCGCGTGAACGGCTCTTCATATGAGGAATTTGCAAGGAAGGTGCTGGTTTTATTATTGCCTGTGGTTTACCTAACATTTGGCATGTGTGGCATGTTCGAAAGAAAGAAACACGTCTTTGTGCACTGCAGGTTGACAGAAATGCTTTTTTACCTTAGCCTGAGCCTTCCTCACACCGAGGTGACCTCGTGCAGATAGTTCATGTGCAAGCCGGACCACTTCCTGTCTGTATGCGACCGGCAAAACAATCTGGTGCACGTCTGCCCATTTCCTTTCTGCACTAAACTGACATGGTCTCGATTTTCATTTAGAATTCTATCTTCTGAGTAATAACGTTCGACAATATATTGTAATTCCTGACATACATTTCTGCTGTAAGGAATTTCACCTTTCAGGGCTAAACACATTTGCCTGACCCTCTGCCTGCTCAGTTTTTTTCCTCCACCGTTATATCAAACAGGATGTCAGCTAATTCCTTTTTCTTTTGTTTTAGTTTTTCCTTCTTGCTGTAAATTATTATAGTCGGTTTTGTCACTAGACAGTCTGGAAAAATTCCTGGGTATTCTTCTTTTATCACCTCAGTTATCTGGACTTCCTTTGAATTCATCACCACAAGGGACGTCAATGCAACTTGGGTCCTGCTAAATTGTTCTGAAGAAAAATCTTCATTCCTGGAACTGGCACTCTGTCACTAACTCTCGTTGTTACTTCCCCAGACTTGACTTAGATCTCCAATCTGATGTTACACAAGGAATGAAAAACTTCTTCCCCATTCCACAAATTATCACCCGCTCGGGTAACACGTCAGAAAGTGTTCAAATACTTTTGTTTCTTACTATTAGAGGCTGAGAGAAAGCGAGGACTGCAGATGTTGGAGATCAGAGTTGAAAAGTATGGTGCTGGAAAAGCACAGTCGGCCAGGCAGCATCGGAGGAGCAGCAGACTTGACATTTCGAACACAAGCGATTTATCAGGGTTGTAGGTGTGGAGGGGAAGGAGAAAGGGGCTGAGGGCTGAATAGATGGGTGAGGGTGGAGAAGGGTGAAAGGTAGCTTGGAAGACGATAGGTTGATGTAGGTGGGGGCGATAATGATGTGTCGGAGGGGAGGGTGAAGTGGATATATGCTAGGACAGCTGCGGGCCTCAAACCATACGGTGCCAATGTTGACTTCACCAGTTTCGAAATCTCCCATCCTGCTTCGAATACCGCAGTTAGTCTGAAGTAGCATTATTCATAATTGCCCAGCAAATTTTTCAAATGATTTAAAGAAGTCTTCGACAAATTTCTCATCAAACTTTGGAATAGTTTTAACATATTTCTGTACATCACTATCTTCTCTCTTCATCTCCGTCCTGTTCTCTTAACTTTCCTGACCAATTTGCATCTTCTGAAGTTCAAACTGTTTCTCCTTATCTCTTTCTACTCTTTTCCTCTCCCTTTCTGCTTTGTCTTTGCTCAGTTAAGAATCTCCCATCTCTTTTTCCTCTCTCTTTATCATCTAACTCCATTTATTTCAATTGCGATAAATTTTTCGATGTCTACTGCCCTTGTCTAATTCTGTGATACACCTACGTGCTTGTCAAAATCGATTAAAATTTCAAATTCCCTTTTGTTCCAGGTTAAACCCAACCTATCTGCTCATTCTACAAGTGTGCCCTTCCTCCGTCTTTCTAACATTTCTTGGCAAATCTTCAAACCCCAGAACTTCTTTCACAATCCACTTCTCTCAATTTTCAATTAATCATCCACAAGAGTCCAAAATTAAACATTTTCTTACCTAACCTTTATTCAAAAATCTAGGACAATAATTGCCAAGTGTTGGAATCTGCTGGGATCTTTTGCACCACAAGTCTGTTCACATCTGTCTAAATCACGATAAGTCTCTAAACTGTTATGACGTCAATGCCGAACCTCTCTGAGAGTTAGAACCAAACACCAAAAAAGCTCAGCTCGCCTTGTAAGCTAGTAAACAATGAGTGACAAAGAACTCCCAATTTCCACCATTAAAGAAAAATGGTGGATCAATTTACTTTCTGAACTCGAATAGTAACAATAAACGGCAACTATTCACAACTACAAGCCCCCTTTTCTGAACTGATTACTATCTGACTCCAACTGTATAAAATATGCTGTTCCAATAACCCATTTATAAAATATTACATTAAATTAATCTCAACACCACACAGACTCTGTCTTTCTCCCTGTCTTCAATATTCCAGCTGCTGGTATCCCTGGTAATCTTCTTACTCTTATTTTACTGCAAGTATGTTTGACATGAGAAAGTATCTTTGATAGACTTTTTAAAATTTTAGTTGAGACCAAGATGTTAGATGGCCAATTAACGTTTTGCTCTACAGCAGTTGCTCTTCCTCTAATTGTTCAAAAGTTCGGGTTTACATTCTTCCCATGACACATTGAATTCTGATAATTCGACTGTTTTCCACGTGTTAAATCAATAAAGTTCAGCTTCCATTTGCCTTCTGATATCCTGGGCATGATAAAAACTAATTGGTTTAATTCGATTTTTTTTTTGGCAAAGCAGCAACCAAAATTCAGGTATTCATATATCAGCCATTTTTTACATTCGGAACGGCATGATCTGTAGCTGCGGCTTCCCATGAAATTCAGCAAAACCCATTCTGTCTTCACGTGACCAGTTACGCTTCAGCTTCATAAGAGTTGGGTATGCAGCAGTTTGCGTGCTCCAAGACTCGATGTCTCGAAGACCCCTGGATGTATTCTGTTTCGTGACTCATGACCAAGATCCCTTAATAACCTTGCACCATTTAATCAGTACAAAATGAGATTTATGCTATTTGTTGCCCACATCGAAATCATGTGTCTACTTTGCAAATTGCTGTGGTACGAGCAATGAACCGTGTGATAACCCGTGAGTAACGGCCTTCAGTCAAGAAACGAGAGCGCTCTCTTTAATATCTCTGCTAACAACTTCGCAATTCATGTAGTATATCCACATTTACTCATGGATTTTCGCTCATCTGTCAACAAGCACGTCGAAAGTATTCTGCTAATACAAATGCACCCCTTCACCGAGTTCTCATTTGTGGACGCCTGAATTGCACCGGTTTCCCAAAGATGATTTCCCTTTCCTGAAACTAAGCAGATTTTACCATGTCATATCTTGATTCCGCAAGTCTCTAATTACCACATTCCTTATTAAAGTTTACAATAATTTCGTCAGCACTGGCATCAAGTTGTCCAATATTTAGATTTGATTTGTTTACTCTGTCCCTACTGTTTTTAACATTTCGGGTTATTAAAGCTAGTTTGCAGTCGGCAAGAAGTAGAATTTTCAATATAAACAGTCTTGAAGGAGATTCAATAATGATTTCTTGTGGTTACAACATTTTAAAAAAACATGAAAATGAAAGGGTTGGACGTATATGGGCCAAGCGTCGGCAGGTGGGACAAGGTTCGTTTGGGATTATGGTAATCTAAGGAGAAAGTGAGAACTGCAGGTGCTGGAGATCAGAGCTGAAACATGTGTTGCTGGAAAAGCGCAGCAGGTCAGGCAGCATCCAAGAAACAGGAGAATCGACGTTTCGGGCATAAGCCCTTCCTCAGGAATGAGGGGGGTGTGCCAAGCAGGCTAAGATAAAAGGTAGGAAGGAGGGACTTTGGGGAGGAGCATTGAAAATGCGATAGGTGGAAGGAGGTTAAGGTGAGGGTGATAGGCTGAAGAGGCGGTGGGGTCAGAGAGGTCGGGAAGAAGATTGCAGGTCAAGAAGGCGGTGCTGAGTCCGAGGGTAGGGACTGAGATAAGGTGGGGAGGGGAAATGAGAAAGCTGGAGAAATCTGCATTCATCCCTTATGGTTGGAGGGTTCTGAAGCGGAAGATGAGGTGCTCTTCATCCAGGCGTCGTGTTGCCAAGGTCTGGCGATGGAGGAGGCCAAGGACCTGCATGTCCTTGGCGGAGTGGGTGGGGGAGTTAAAGTGTACAGCCGCGGGGTGGTTGTGTTAGGTGTTGCGGGTGTCCCAGAGGTGTTCGCTGATACATTCTGCAAGTAGGTGGCCTGTCTCCCCAATGTAGAGGAGGCCACATCGGATGCAGTGGATGCAGTATATGATGTGGTTGGAGGTGCAGGTGAATTGGTGACAGATATGGAATGATCCCTTGGGGTCTTGGAAGGAAGTGAGGGGGAGGTGTGGGCCCAAGTTTTGCATTTCTTGAGGTTGAGGGGAAAGTTCTGGGAATGGAGGTTGGGTTGGTGGGGTGTGTGGAACTGACGAGGGAGTCACGGAGGTAATGGTCTTTTCGCAACGCACCCAGACCCACAACCCCATACCGCCCATTTCTACCTCCAGCCCAAAATCCACAAACCGGACTGCCCCGGCTGACCCATCGTCTCAGCCTGCTCCTGCCACACCAAACTCATCTGTACATACCTCGACACGGTCCTGTCCCCCTTAGTCCAAGAACTCCCCACCTACATTGGGGACATCACCCACGCCCTCCACCTCCTCCATGATTTTCGCTTCCCCGGCCCCCAACGCATTATCTTCTCCATGGACATCCAGTCCCTATACAACTCCATCCCCCATCACGAAGGACTCAAAGCCCTCCGCTTCTTCCTTTCCCGCCGAACCAACCAGTACCCTTCCACGACACTCTCCTTCGACTGACTGAACTGGTCCATACTCTGAACAACTTCTCTTTCCAATCCGCCCACTTGCTCCAAACCAATGGAGTCGCCATGGGTTCTCGAATGGGCCTATGCCTGCCTCTTCATCGGATGTGTGAAACAGTCCATCTTCTGCAGCTACACTGGCACCATGCCCCACCTTTTCCTCCGCTATATCGATGACTGTATCAGAGCTTCCTTGTGCTCCCACGAGGAGGTTGAACAGAACATTCACTTTATAAACATCTTCCACACCGACCTCAAATTTACCTGGATGTCTCAGACTCCTCCCTCCCCTTCAAGGACCTCTCCATTTCTATCTCGGGTGACCGACTCAACACAGACATTTACTATAAACCGACCGACTCCCACAGCTTCCTAGATTACACCTCCTCCATCCCTGCCCCTTGGAAAAACGCTACCCCATATTCCCAATTCCTTCATCTCCGCCGCATCTGCTCCCAGGAGGACCAATTCCAATACCGAACAACCCAGATGGCCTCCTTCTTCAAAGACCGCAGTTTCCCCTCAGACGTGGTTGACGATGCTCTTCGCCGCATCTCCTCCACTTCCCGCTCCTCCGCAATTGAACCCCACCCCTCCAATCGCCACCAGGACAGAACCCCACTGGTCCAAAACCTACCACCCCGCAAACCTCCAGAAACATCGTATCATCCTTCCTCATTTCCGCCACCTCCAAACAGACCCCACTACCAGGGATATCTTTCCCTCCCCTCCCCAATCAGCATTCCGGAAAGAGCACTCCCTTCACGACTCCCTCGTCAGGTCCACATCCCCCACCAACCCAACCTCCACTCCCGGCACCTTCCCCTGCAACCACAAGAAATGCAAAACGTGCGCCCACACCTCCCCCTCACTTCCGTCCAAGTCCCCAAGGTATCCTATCAGCGTTCCGGAAAGAGCACTCCCTTCGCGACTCCCTCGTCAGGTCCACACCCCCCACCAACCCAACCTCCACTCCCGGCACCTTCCCCTGCAACCGCAAGAAATGCAAAACTTGCGCACACACCTCCCCCTCACTTCCCTCCAAGTCCCCAAGGGATCCTTCCATATCCGTCACAAATTCACCTGCACCTCCACACAGATCATTTACTGCATCCGCTGCACCCGATGTGGCCCCTCTACATTGGGGAGAAAGGCCACCTACTTGCGGAACGTGTCAGTGAACACCTCTGGGGCATCCGCACCAACTACCCCAACTGCCCCTTGGCTGAACACTTTAACTTCCCCTCCCACTCCGCCAAGAACATGCAGGTCTTTGGCCTCCTCCATCGCCAGACCATGACAACACGACACTTGGAGGAAGAACACCTCATCTTCCGCCTCGGAACTCTCGAACCACAAGGGATGAATGCAGATTTCCCCAGCTTTCTCATTTCCCCTCCCCCCACCTTATCGCAGTCCCTACCCTCGGACTCAGGACCGCCTTCTTGGCCTGCAATCTTCTTCAAGACCTCTCCACCCCCACCCCCTCTCCGGCCTATCACCCTCACCTTAACCTCCTTCCACCTATCGCATTCCCAACGCCCCTCCCCCAAGTTCCACCTCCCTACCTTTTATCTTAGCCTGCTTGACATCGCCTCCTCATTCCTGAAGGAGGGCTTACGCCCGAAACGTCGGTTCTCCTGCTCCTTGGATGCTGCCTGACCTGCTGCGTTTTTCCAGTAACACATTTTTCAGCTTATAGTATCTAAGACTGGTTACACCGAAGGAGCTATTTCTCTGCTGAACGACTCTGTAACTCCATCACTAGCTCTATTGCCACATGCCTGAAGACTCTGGGATGGGGTTCATTCGATGCAACAACTTACCAACAGTCAGCTCAGTTAGTTTGATGAGTAACTTCCCTTTATTAATTCTTCTTCCCGCAGTTTCCCCAGTCACTCTGTTCCGTACTATTTCTTCATGATTTTCTGTATCTTCCTCTGTGGACTCCAGCTCGAAAAGTTCTCGAATCAAAATAGTTCGATGAAACTGTCGCTTCACGGTCACTGAGACCATTGTAGTTATCTGAGTGTGAGGTTACAGGTTATGCTGAAAGGATACATAAAGCTGTGACCTCCGAATTTTAGAATCAAACTGTGTGTACACTTCACACCTGGCATATATCCAGGGAGAGACAGGAATAAGATTGTGATCAAAATATGTTGTAACTGGAAGACAGGCCAGAAGAGAACTGCAACCAGAAAGACGTGAGTGATGGTTTATTCAGAAATTAAACTGAGGCAGAAGTGAAGACTGTGATTATTGTGGATTTGGTAGTAGCAAGGTTTGGTGATGGAGGGATTACTGACATATACCTCAGTTCAGATAAAATGTGGCAGTCTTGATTATGAACTCTTTTGGTCCTCCTCAGATATTTCTAAGCGAAGGTTATGAAATTGATGGAATAGGAATGGGGTCTGTGATTCTAAGTGAATACAATAGTTTATACATTTGCGAAATAGAGACAAAATGGCGTTCATAAAGGTTTACAGAATTAATAAAGTCGTGTTTATTGTTGGAACATTCTAATCTGATGGTCTCAGATTCTGATTCTTTGTTTGAACTTTCCAGTCTATTGTTCTCAGATCCTGACCCATTGCAGGAACAGACACGTCTATTGTTCTCAGATTCCCATCCATTTTTGGAACGTTCCAGTCTTATGCCCACAGATTCTGATCCGTTGTTCGACTATTCCATTCTAATGCTGTCAGATTCTTATCCATTGTTGGGCCATTTAAGTCTAATGTACTCAGGATCTGATCCATTTTTGGAACATTTCAGTGTGTTGTTCTCAGTTCTGATCCATTGTTGGCACATTTTCGTCCAATATTCTCAGATTGTGATCTCTCCGTCTCTCTGGTGCTGCTGATCTGAATCGTGTCCAGGATAATGCTGGTATTAATACAGTAGGATGCACACTGAAAGAAGACTCTCATTAAAAGAAGACGGACACCTTCCAGTGATACAGGTAGGGTCCAAGGAGACTGACATCAATCATGGTCACTGAACAAACAGCTCCAGTTAACCAGTTTCGTTACAACACTTTTAACATAACAACATTTCCTGGTCTGGGTGGAATGTTGACATCGCCTTCTATTGCTGTTATGGCTCATCTATGCTTGCTCTAACAATGTTAAAGTTAAAGGAGAAGGTGATGATTTCTCTTCACAGCTTAGATGATTCTGTTGTGTAATCCACGTAAACATTCTCTAGGTAACCACTCTCTAAGGAGAAAATAGCGAGGTTGTTACAGCACTGAAGTCTCCTCCACATCACCAAGTGTCCATCTAAAAACTGTCTCTGTACACAACTGCCCTGGGCATTGCTGTCACTCCTCAATAACTTGTTTCGAAAGATGGAAACAGCTTAGGGCGCAGTTTAAACGCCTTTTCTTGTTTCAGATTTTTTTTTTGACTGAGCAGAAAAGTAAATGTTACGTATACAATTGCCTTATTTATTGGGATTAAGATGTAAAACACAATATATATGTGTCCTGAGATAAGAAACAGAATGGAATAGGAAACAGTGGCTGCAGAGACTGGAGAGGAATAAAGCGATATCCTCCCAGTCACCAATATCATTTTGATCAACATAACAAAATAAAATGCTGAGAAAGAAAGATAATAAATTTAGAAGAAGGATTGGCAAGTGATACTGTAAACGAAACATGACAATTTCAAATGGAGGAAAAATGATTTTATATACACTATCTAATCAGTGTGTGTAGATAGTGAAAATGGTTCGTATTTGGACAACAGATTTACATTGAAAATCGTGTCACAGTTAACAAAATATAATACATATGATATAGAAAATTTAAAGAACATTGAAATGATATTTTGTCCTAATCTGAGGTGTCACCTTCTCCTCCTCTCAACGTTCCCTTCATTTCTGGGATTCTCTGCTTTAGTCTCTCACATTTATCACGATGTATTTTATACATTCCTGCTTCTGGTGTCCCACCTTATTTCAGTACATCTACTTTCTATCAGCAAATAAATACATTATCCCGATGTGTTCTATAAACAGCTATTGTCTGTCATATTACTGGAGATAAAAAAAAAGCTCGCACCAGACTCGGCATTTGAACATATGTCTCTGCTGTACATACGACGTACAAAGGACCACTGCACACAGGAATTGTGAACACAAATAGGGAAGTGCATCTACGTCTATCGATGACCTAGTTTTGTTTATTCTTATATCTCCTCATCTATATATGTTTTCTCTCTCTCCGTCTCCCTTTGTATCCAATTAATACATTCTCCAATTATTCACCGTGCCCCATTTCTCAATTTTCCTTCTTTCAGTTTATATTTGGGCAGCGCAGTAGTTAGCACTGCTGCCTCACAGCGCCACAGACCCGGGTTCAATTTCTGCCTTGGGACACAGTCTGTGTGGAGTTTGCACATTCCCCCTGTGTCTGCGTGGTCTTCCTCCGTGTGCGCCGGTTTCATCCCATAGTCCAAAGATGTGCAGGTCAGTTGAATTGGCAATGCTAAATTGCCCGTAGTGTTTGGTG
The DNA here is from genome assembly GCF_037043375.1 of Chiloscyllium plagiosum. Lineage (NCBI taxonomy): Eukaryota > Metazoa > Chordata > Chondrichthyes > Orectolobiformes > Hemiscylliidae > Chiloscyllium > Chiloscyllium plagiosum. Next base: position 65,368,330 of record NW_028270178.1, on the reverse strand, counting down.
TAGGGTTGGTTGCTCTTCGGTGGGTCGGTGTGGACTTGTTGGGCCGAAGGGACTATTTCCATACTGTACATAATCTAATATCTATTGCTCTCTTCCTGAGTATTATTGAGTAGTGTAACTACAAAGACACGGGGGAGGAGCTGGCCTGAGTTAATCGAAATGGGAACCGGGCAGGGAAGTCCGTGGAGCATCAATGGCAGGGGTTTCTAGTGATAATTAAGAGGCACTTCAAAAATTCATCAGAAGGAAGAGAAAAATGTTCAGGGGAGGGCGAGGCATCCATAAGTGATAAGGGAAGTCAGGGACAGTATAAAATCAAAAGAGAAAGCATACAATGTAGTGAAGATTATTGGTAATCCACAGGATTAAGAAGTCTTTAAATATCATTGGAAAATAACTAATAGAAGCAATAGGTAGGAGAAGATTAAACACTATGATAAGCTTTTTCATAGTATGACAGAAGATTGCAAGCGATTTACAGATATATAAGAGGGAAGAGTGGGAGGCAAGAGAAATCATTTTACTGCGAAAAAATGAGGCTGAAGTAGTTATGGCAAACAATAAAATGTCACAGAAATTGATAAGATACTTTGCATCACTCTTCATGGTGGAAGGCACCACAACCTCATCAAAAGCAGGAAGCAGAGGGAAGTGTAGTGACCATCACTCAGGAGAAAGTACAGTGGAAGCTGAAAGCTCCAATGGAGAGTAAATTACCCGGACCTGATGAACTCATCCCCATTGTTCTCAGGAGATATCTGAAAAGATTGTGGAAGTATCGTTGGTGATCTTTCAGGAATCACTGGAATCAGGGAAGGTCCTACAGGACTGGCAAATGGAACCGCCCCCCATCCCAGCCCCGCTCCCAGTTTAAGGAGAGAGGGACAAAGAAGACAGGAACTCACGGTGTGCCAGGAAAGTTGAAATTGTTAGTAAGAATGCTTAATGAACCTTGCTCTGTTGAATAGACGTATAGAGTATAAAAACAAGGAAGTTATAGAGTCGTCTGAAAATCTCCAGCCTAGCAACAGTTAAAATACAGACGCAGACTTGAATATGCGGTAGAAACAAAGGAAATCAGTTCGAAGCAAGCAGCAACATACGTTACGACCATATTGTTGCTTAGACCCTGTGGTTACGATGGGGGGAACAATGTGTGACTGAATAGATTTTAAAAATACTATCAGGAAAGCAGGACGAAAGCTGTTGCTGCCGAGGTTCCAGTGTGCAATTATGTATTTATTTCGAAGAAGAAATAATGCTAGATATTGTCAATTCAGTCTCCTTTACATTGGAGAGACCAAACAGAAAGTCCTTTGAGGAACACTTCTATTATGACTCTAGGAATATACCTAATCTTCTCATTGTTTCTATTTCACTAACCTACCATGCTTTCCTGCTATACGTCAGTCCTGGGCTGTTGCAAGGTTACAGTGAAGCACGAGCCAAGCTCGAGTGAAACCTCACATTATACTTTGGCACGTTACAGCCTGTAGGATTTAATATGCAATTCCATAAATTCACAGCTTGACTCGATTATGGCTGTTCTCTATCTCTCACACATTTTCCCTCCTGTGGTCACTATGACCGTGTATTGTTAAGATTGTACTTAATGGATAGACTCAAGTGCCCCATTCCCCCCCCCCCCTCCATTCACACCTCAATTTACACGTATTTTGCATCTATTTCTCTTTCACCCAACTTTAAAAAGCCCGTTTGTCTTTTTGTACTGTACCTACACACCCCGTTTCCTGTCACCCCTCCTCCGATGCTATGCAGGAGATAGAAAGCACATTTCCCAATCCTTTCCAGTTCTGAAGAAGAGTAACATTGGACTTTAAACGTTTACTCTTTTACTCTGTCTCCGAAGACGATGTCAGATCTGTTGATCTGTTGAGTATCTCCAGAAATTAATAGGATAAATTTTCAATAAAACAAACAACTGTGGATACTGGAATTCTGAAGCAAAACAAAAAATTAGAAGCTTTGAAGAAGAGTCAATGTACCCGAAAGATTAACTCTGTCTTCACGCAATAGATGCTGTGTGACCTGCTTCGGTGCTCGACCGATTGCTGGTTTTGAACAAGTTTCAAAGAAATTGTCAAACCTGCTCAGACGCCCTGTCCAACACGGATCGTCATTGACTGGAAAGGGAACAATAACGGAAGGTTCTCAAATTCATTGGTACCGAAACTATACATCGCTGGCATCACTATTCCACAGAGCTCTTAATCATGGTCAGGGAGAAAAACAGAGGGAAACACATTCACATTAAACACAGAGGATGACACTACTCAAGGCAAAAGATTCAGATGGATTAATCCGTTGAATTATAATCAGTTAAATGGTTTTGAGGAATGTGTCAGACAGGAAGTGTGAAACCAGAGAGAGATTCTCAGCAGAATGAAAATATGAAGATGGAAGTGTTACCACATCAGAAACTACAGTGGGTCACTGTGTACAGGGCTGATTGGGGAATCGGTCTCGATGTGAACTGGGGGACCGGCAGTTGAATTGCATGACAGATATCGCAGCTCAGAACTGCGCATTCATATAAAGCTGTAGAACACATTCAACCACAACCTGTGACTCTTTGCCTTGGAAAATTACTCTGTGTTCCATTACCATCAACTCAATCTATTGGTTAGTGACGAGCTGAGTTAATATGCTAGAGTCAGAACTATCTGATGCCAATCTTGATGACAGGTTGACAAGCAGAGCAGATCAAAGCTCTGCAATCTTGCCACATTCAGTCATAAATTATGACAGACAAATCACTGGAAGAGAAGGCTCCACAAAGATCCTCATCATTAATAATGGAACAGCCCTGTACATCAGTGTGAAAAACAAGAATAGTAACTGCATCACCCTCAGGCCGAAGATTTAGACAGTGATTGACATTACCCTCATCATGATGCCAGCAGAATCACAGATGTCGGTCTTCAACCAAGTCGATTCGCTGCAGGTGACATGAAGAAGCAGCTGAACAGCGTAGATACAACAACGGCAATGGGCTCTAACACAATTCTTGCATAGGACTGAAGATTTGTACTGCATAAGAATCCGTGTCCCTGGGGAAGCTGTTTCATTCCACGTCCAACTCTGACATCTCCCTGACAATATGGAAAATTACACAAATATGTCCAGTCACCTCAGAGGAGAATAATTACAATTTGACCAAATGCCACACCCTCAGTCCAGTCACAATAGTCAAACTGGTGAGAGATCTCTTTGACAGAGCTGTGAGGCAGCACAGAAATAAACTGCTCAGTGTGGTTTCCGAAAGTTCCCCATGTGAAGATGATACTACTTGTGGAAATGCCACTCAATTACTAATTCAGACAAGACTAATGCTCTGGCAGCTGGTGCAAGTTTGAAAAAAAGAGTAAAATATTGAGATCTAAAATCTGATGTCTGTAATAGTGACCCGGAAGCGAATGTCGTTTTTAACCACTGTTTGCCCGTTCGCCTGTTTTTCATGCATTATTGATATTGTATGATTTTAATAAGTTAATGCATGAACAATGTCGAATTGATTCAAGAATGCACTTTCAGGAAGTGAATCTCCTGTCATTTCCTGGTCTGGTCGAAAAGTGACTCCAAACACATAGACACGTGTAAACACTTCAATGGTGTCTGAAACGGCCAAGCAAGACATTCAATGAAATCAAATTGCTCCTGCATCAGCAAGGATAAAAGCAGACAGAACACCTGGAACCAGCCTTGGTGTGAGAAATTGAAACAGAAAACACAGTCCTGTTGACACTGCAGAGTACTCCTTCTGAACGTCTGAGAGCTTGTAACAACATTTACGGAGTGTTCCCACAGACTGCACAGAAACATCAGAAAAGGTGTAGTTGACTCAAATCATTCAGCCACCCCAATTCAGGTTAATGGCTGAACATCTCCTCAACGCACCTCTCACACAAATCGTGTACAAACCTTAATGGGATAAATATCAACAAATATAAACTGCATTAGCCACTTCGCTCCTTTGACTTTGCTAGGCATAACCATTTTCTTGTAATGCGTGTTTATTAACCGTGATGTGGTTGTAATGCAATGAGTGAATTGTCGAACTTGCTTTTATAAAGCGAGCTCCTATTCACTATTACGCGATTCCATCACCGGCTCCAGCTGAAGAGCAAAACCCAGCCTCAGGATCCTTTGTCTGCAAAATGCACCCTCAGTGTGTTTAGCTAAAATAGAAATTAAACAATTGTGTAAGCAATGAAACTGAGCTTGAAACTGGGAATTGTAGTCTATATTTGGAAGGAAATTTATTTCAAACCGGATGGAGAATCTTGGGGAGAACTGGAAATCTGTTTCCGCATCACGTGTTCAGTCAGCTCGCTTGCTTTCTGGCGAAGCGCTTGGTGAAATGTACAAGGCTGGAGTCAGTGAAAGTACTGGTGAAGTGCTTCACTTACTGCATTATTTATTACAATATATATGAATTAAACATTTACTTAGACTGAGGTATCATTTTTGTTCAGCTAACTACAATTTTTGTTTTGATTTTTAGTTATATTTTTCACGGTTTGTCCATTCGCCTGTTGTTCACACATTATTCATATTGCATGATTTTTAGTAGCATAGTGTTCCTCAGAATTACAGCTCCAAATTAAGGGAGAACTTCCTGTCATGATGGCTGATCGTCTGTCCTTCACTGATCCTCTACCCTATGTATCTAATACTGTGGCAATTATTTAGTCATCTCAGCCAGGGGTGTATCATCCCTGCTTCCAGTCTGTCTCACCCGATAGAGTTTTATGTATTTTTCTGAGATTTCCATTCATTTTCCTAAACCCAATGGAATACAGGCTCAGTCGACACAAACTCTGCTTCCACCACAAGCCTAATCTGTTGTGGTTCTGTTCGCCGAGCTGGAAGTTTTTGTTGCAGGCTAGGCGACATCATCAATGCTTGGGAGCCTCCTGCGAAGCGCTTCTTTGATGTTTCCTCCGGTGTTTATAGTGGTCTGTCCCTGCCGCTTCCGGTTGTCAGTTTCAGCTGTCCGCTGTAATGGTTGGTATTTTGGGTCCAGGTCGATGTGTTTGTTGATGGAGTTTGTGGATGAATGCCATGCCTGTAGGAATTCCCTGGCTGTTCTCTGTCTGGCTTGCCCTACGATAGTAGTGTTGTCCCAGTCGAATTCATGTTGCTTGTTGTCTGCGTGTGTGGCTACTAAGAATAGCTGGTCGTGTCGTTTCGTGGCTAGTTGATGTTCATGTATGCGGATTGTTAGCTGTCTTCCTGTTTGTCCTATATAATGTTTAGTGCAGTCCTTGCATGGTATTTTGTACACTACATTCGTCTTGCTCATGTTGGGTATCGGGTCCTTCGTTCTGGTGAGTTGTTGTCTGAGCGTGGCTGTTGGTTTGTGTGCCATTATGATTCCTAGGGGTCTCAGTAGTCTGGCAGTCAGTTCCGAGATGCTCCTGATGTATGGGAGTGTGGCTAGTCCTTTTGGTTGTGGTATGTCCTCGTTCCGTGGTCTTTCTCTTAGGCATCTGCTGATGAAGTTGCGTGGGTATCCGTTTTTGGCGAATACCTTGTGTAGGTGTTCCTCTCCACGGAAATAGAAAAAACACACCGGATCATCAACGCCACACTCACAGGAATCCGATTCACGAGAGAAGAAGAAAAGGATAGCCAACTCCCATTCCTAGACGTGATGGTACAGAGAACACCAGACGGAGAATTCACTACAAGAGTACACAGGAAAGCCACACACACAGACCAAGTCCGAAACTATGAATGTAACCACCCCAACACACACAAAGAAAGCTGCATCAGGACACTATTCAAAAGGGCCACAACACACTGCAGTACACCAGGACTGCAAAAAGAAGAAGAGGAACACCTATACAAGGTATTCGCCAAAAACTGATACCCGCGCAACTTCATCAAAAGATGCCTAAGAGAAAGACCACGGAACGAGAACATACCGCAACCTAAAGGACTAGCCACACTACCATACATCAGGAGCATCTCGGAACTGACTGCCAGACGACTGAATCCCCTAGGACTCATAATGGCACACAAACCAACAGCCACGCTCAGACAACAACTCACCAGAACGAAGGACCCGATACCCAACATGAGCAAGACGAATGTAGTGTACAAAATACCATGCAAGGACTGCACTAAACACTATATAGGACAAACAGGAAGACAGCTAAAAATCCGCATACATGAACATCAACTAGCCAAGAAACGACACGACCAGCTATCCTTAGTAGCCACACACGCAGACAACAAGCAACATGAATTCGACTGGGACAACACTACTATCGTAGGGCAAGCCAGACAGAGAACAGCCAGGGAATTCCTAGAGGCATGGCATTCATCCACAAACTCCATCAACAAACACATCGACCTGGACCCAATATACCAACCACTACAGCGGACAGCTGAAACTGACAACCGGAAGCGGCAGGGACAGACCACTATAAACACCGGAGGAAACATCAAAGAAGCGTTTCGCAGGAGGCTCCCAAGCATTGATGATGTCGCCTAGCCAGGGGACGAAACGTTTGCAACAAAAACTTCCAGCTCTGCGAACAGAACCACAACAACGAGCACCCGAGCTACAAATCTTCGCACAAACTTTGAACAAGCCTAATCTCCAAGAGAAGACTCTGGTCATCCTTCGCTCCTCTCCCCCATATCCGGTTGGTCTTCTATGAGGCAAGGACATCAAAACTGCACATAACATTACACAATGTTCGAGATTTGGTCTCACCAAGGCCCTGTACAGGTGCAATAACTCACACTTCCTGCTGTACTGAAATCGCCTTGAAATGATGGTCAACACACCATTTATCTTTCTAACTGATTTATTTAACTGCAATTTTGCTTTCTGTTCCTGGTGTGCAGGAAGATCCAGATCGTCTTCAAAGTTGCAGTTCAAGCCAGCGTCTACAGGAAAACAATATATACGTACCAAATAATTAACTACAGAAGCAATCACCCAGACATCCACAAGCGAATCTGCATCAGAACAGTATTCCAACGAGTCACCACACAGTGCAGCACAGAGGAACAACGCAGAGTAGAGGAAAATCACCTATGCAGTGTATTAAAAAAGAATGTGTATCCATTGAGCACAGTCAGCCGATTCCTCAGCAACAACCCAAACAAGCAGACAAAACGCGTCCAGAAACCCTAGATCAAAGACAAATCTGAAATGACTACCATACTACTCTTGGCACCCACGAACACACTAAAACTGCAGTTAATGAACTTGAAAGGCCCTATACATACAAAAAGCAAAAATAATGTCATTTACATAATACCGTGCAAGGACTGTAACAAAGATTATGTGTGACAAACAGGCAGAAAACCAGCCACCAGAATACATGAACATCAACTGGTCACGAAACGACATGGCGCTCTCTCACAAGTATTCTTATATACAGATGAGAAAGGGCACCACTTCGACTGGGACAACACATCCATCCATGACACGCCAAACAGACACATGAACGATAATTCCTAGAAGCATGGCATTCCATCCGGAAGTCTATCAACAAACCGACTGACTTGGACCCGATTTACCTCCCATGAGAACAGAAAAAAAACACCGGAAATGACATAACCAAAGGAAATGACATCAGCACAGGAAATGACATCATCAACACAAACATATACATAGAAAGTAGGAATCATCAGCAGTGCTTCGTCCGGAGGCGCACTGAAGGTGTTATCTAGTATGGTGATGAAACATCTCAAAATGTACCTTCCAGCTCAGTGAGCAAACCTACATCTAGAACATCAACCTGAGCTACAAATCTTCTCAAAACTCGCTAACTGTTTCAACATGTCTTAACATCTATAATCCGATTCCCTTAAATGAAGGCTAGCCTAACTGCAACTTTCCACTTACATGTATTCTTCCAAATGGCCTTCACATTAATTGTATTTACGAACACACTGCCTGAGTGAGTTCTTACACAAAGCCTTTTGAAAATCCAAATATGCCATTTCTACTGGTTCTCCGTTGTCTGCGCTGCAAGAAATAAGTTCAAACAATTCCGAAGTTTATCAAGTATGATTCCTGTGTCAGAAATGCAAACTGATTATATCCAATATTGTTGGTAATTTCGTAATACCCAATAGCACATCCTATAAAGTAGATTCCAACAGCTTCCCTGAAGTTGTCAAGTTAATTGGACTGCAGTTCTCCACACTATCTCTTTTTCCCTTTGTAAATGTTTCAATCCTTTCTGTTCATGCATCATGCTTGAATCACGTTTACAACCTTCCATTTACCTATAATGGTTTCTGGCCTCTGCGGGATGTACAAGAAAAGGAGACACATTAATTGCCAATGCAATTAATACTTCTATTGCTGCTTCATTTCTGACATTTTGAAACGAAATGCATGTGGTCCGTCAGACTTAGCAATGCTCAATCCAGCTATATTTTCAAATATGGCCTTGCGACCGATATGAATTGACTTTATGTGTTTAAATCCAGGAGTCCTACATGATCACTTGGTATTTCACAGGGATTTCCTGGATCTTCCTCCATGAAGACAGTTGCAAAGTAACTGATTATTTTCTGCGCCATTTTCTTGTTATCCAGGATAAATTCTGAGAAATCTCAGGTTTCCACAATGTCAGGAATTCTTCTAAAGTCTGTTCCTATGATTAATATGATCTTTAATTTGCTATGTTAACCATCATTAAGTCACATTCCCTTTCTCTGTTTTTTTGTGCCTGAAAGGAACATATGTCTTTTTCAGACATCACAGCATTTCAATTTATCTCCTGATCCTGAACCTGCATATCAATGCACTTCTGCAAAAGGAGAGAGAAAAAAAATTGTGGGGACCCGAGGTGTTATTTTTGCATCATCGTTGGCCACTTGTGAGGTCCTGGATCGCTGGAGGGTATCGAATGCTGTGTCCTTATTTAAAAAGGTGCACAAAGTAAAACCTGGGAACTATAGATCAGTCAGCCCATCATCTGTATTAGGTAAGTTACTTGAGAAGATTCTGAGAGATAACATGTGGATGCATTTGGAAAGACAAGGTTTGATTAGCAGCAGTCAGCATGTCTTCGTGCAAGGGAGATCATGGTTCACAAATTTGTTAGAGATCTTTGATGAAGTTACCAGGGCAGTTGACGAGAGCAGAGTGGCATAAACGGTTGATACTGATTTTAGTGAGGTCTTTGTTGAGGCTCCAAATAGTAGGCTGCTCTGGAAGGTGAGATCACATGGAATGCAAGAGAAGCCGACACGTTGGATAGGGATGTACAAGGCAAGATCTGTAAATTTGAAGATGACACTAAAATAGGCGGTATTGTGGACAGTGAGGATCGTTATCAGAAATTGTAGCGGTGCCTCGATCAGCTGGAGAAATTGGGCGAGATGCGGGAAATGGGGTTTAGCATGCATTTTCGAAAGTCAAATCAGGTTCGGAGTTTAATGGTGAACGGATTGGCCTTATGCAGTGTACTGGAAAAGAGGGAATTTAGAGTTCAGGTGCATGGTTCTCTTAAAGTGGAGTCACAAGTAGACAGCACACTGAAGAAGGCGTTTGGCCCACTAACCTTCATCAGTCATGGAATTCAATATTGAAGTCGATCAGTTATGTTGCAGCTGTACAGTAAGCTGGTTAGGAATTTTGCTCGAAATGTCGATTTTCCTGCTTCTCAGATGCTGCCTGACTTGCCGTGTTTTTTCCAGCGCACACTCGTGACTCTAATGTCCAGCATGGGCAATCGTCACTTTCGCCTCGTACGCTGGTGAGGCCTCACCTGCAGCGTTACATTAAGTTTTGTTCACTTTGATGAAGGAAGGATGCTTGTAAACTGGAAAGGGTGCAAACGATATTGACAAAAAATTTGCCAAGGACTCAACAGGCTGAGTTATAGGGAGAAGTTGGACAAACTAGGACTTTTTAACTTGGGTTGTCGGAGACTGAGGTGGGGTGTGTGGTATCTTATACAAGAATATAATATCATGACAGGCAAGGATAGAGTGAATGCACCCAGTCTATTTTTCCCAGGTGTGTGGAACCACCGACCAGAGGGCATCAGTTTAAGGTTAGAAGGAAAAGGAAAAAGGGAACCTGAGGAGCAACGTTTTAACAGAGAGGGTGTTATGCATATGGAATGAGCTGCCAACGGTTGAGGCGGGTACACTCACAACATTTAAAGGGCATGTGGACAAATACATGGAAAGAAAAGGATTGGAAGGATGTAGGATTTTGGCAGGGAAAAGGGGATGAGCGTCGGTGGAAATTATGGTAGGCATGGACCACTTTATGCTGAAGGGCCTGTCTCCGTGCATGCGGATTGTAGGACGAAAATAACCATTGGTTGTCTGTCACTAAATGCTATATTGTACTTTCCCAATTCACTGGAGCTAACTTGGTCCTTTAGCGTCCAGCTCCCATGACGATTGACCATAATTTTCAAAATTTCTTTGTTGTATGCAAACACAGTTTAAGATGGAACATATTATTGTCATTATTTCTCAAAAGCTGCTTCAGTGTAACGTTATTAATTAGCTTGCTGAGCACGCAACATCCAATCAGAAATAAATTGGTCTTTAGTTTCGTTTACAGCATCTTCTTCAACCCACCTCATGGAATTTATGACATTTATTTTTCACAGCATTAGGAATAGCTTCGTTAACGTAGTTTAGATGCAACTTGGGACCATCCAATATCACTGGAACACACACGAAATCTAATTACATAAAATTTCCAGAACATATTTTAAGAATAACAAAAAGATGGGGTACTGGGCTAATGGTCGGATACTTGGTAGTGTGGATGAGCAGAGGGATCTTGGTGTCCATGTACACAGATCTCTGAAAGTTGCCACCCAGGTAAATAGTGCGGTGAGGAAGGCATATGGCGTACTGGCTTTTATTGGTAGAGGAATTGAGTTCCGGAGTCCTGAGGTCATGATGCAGTTGTATAAGACTCTGGTACGGCCGCATCTGGAATATTGTGTGCAGTTTTGGTCGCCATACTATAGGAAGGATGTGGAGGCATTGGAACGGGTGCAGAGGAGGTTTACCAGGATGTTGCCTGGTATGGAAGGAAAATCGTATGAGGAAAGACTGAGGCACTTGGGGCTGTTTTCACTAGAGAAAAGAAGGTTTAGGGGTGACTTGATTGAGGTGTACAAGATGATTAGGGGGTTAGATAGGGTCGACAGTATGAACCTTTTCCCGCGTATTGAGTCGGGTATTACAAGGGGGCATAGCTTTAAATTAAGGGGGGGTAGATATAGGACTGAAGTTAGGGGTAGGTTCTTCACTCAGCGAGTCGTTAGTTCATGGAATGCCCTGCCAGTAACAGTGGTGGACTCTCCCTCTTTATGGGCATTTAAGAGGGCATTGGATAGGTATATGGAGGATAGTGGGTTAGTGTAGTTTAGGTGGGCTTGGATCGGCGCAACATCGAGGGCCCAAGGGCCTGTACTGCGCTGTATTCTTCTATGTTCTATGTTCTATGTTCTATATGATGCACAAATTTTGTGTTACAATTTTGCTTTGGATAAATAACACACCACGGATTGTTTCTCCTTGCTCTTTGTAAGCTTTCCCTTAACTAATTCTGTGGAAGCTGAGGGCCATTGTCTTTACCGTTAGTAGTGATGGAATTGAACAATACATTCGGACAGAGTCACCTTGACGCTGGGGTGATTTGAAGAAATGTCCAGCAATACAGGACAAGTATCAATATCCTCCCCGCCCTGTCAGGATAAGTGTCACTGTATTATCTCTACTCGATCCCAGGTGCAAGGGTACGTGATGTCTCTGATCGTATTTTCCGGGTCCTGAAGGGGGAAGGGGAGCAGCCCAAAGTCGTGGTCCACATTGGCACCAATGACATAGGTAGGAGGAGGGCTGAGGATGTTAGGCAGGTTTTCAGGGAGCTAGGTTGGAAGCTCAGAGTGAGAACGAACAGAGTTGTTGTCTCTGGTTTGTTACCCGTGCCACATGATAGAGAGTCAAGGAATAGGGACAGAGAACAGTTAAATGCGTGGCTAGAGGGATGGTGCAGGAGGGAGGGATTCCGGTATTTGGATAACTGGGGTTCTTTCTGGGGAAGGTGGGACCTCGATAAACAGGATGGTCTGCACCTGAACCTGAGGGGCACCAGTATCGTTGGTGGGAGGTTTGCTAGTGCTCTTGGTGGGGGGGAGGGGTTAATCTAACTCTGCAGGGGCATGGGAACCCAGACTGTAGCTTTAGGGTGCAGGACCTGGAGTGTAGGGAGGTTAGGAACATGGCATCAATTTCAAAGGAGGGTGCCTGTAAACAGGAAAGTGGCTTGAAGTGTGAATACTTCAATGCAAGAAGTATACGAAATAAGGTAGGTGAACTTGCAGCGTGGGTTGTTACCTGGGACTTCGATGTTGTGGCAATTACGGAGACATGGGTAGAACAGCGACAGGATTGGCTGTTGCAGGCCCCAGGGTTTAAATGTTTTAGTAGGGTCATAGGTGGGGGTAAAAGAGGGGAAGATGTGGCATTGCTTGTCAAATATAATATTGGAGTGGTGGAACGGACGATGGATGAAGACACGCCACCTCAGGTAATTTGGGCTAAGGTTAGGAATAGGAAAGGTGAGCTCACCCTGTTACGAGTCTTTTACAGGCCTCCTAATAGTCCTAGAATCGTAGAAGAAAGTATTGCGAGGATGATTCAAGAGAAGAGTGAAAGTAATAAGGTGGTTGTTAGGGGGGACTTTAACTTTCCTGATATTGATTGGGAAAGCTATAGCTCAAGTTCTTTAGATGGGTCAGTGTTTGTCTAATGTGTGCAGGAGGGTTTCCTGACACAATATGCAGATAGGCCAACAAGAGGTGAGGCCATACTGGATTTGGTTCTGGGTAACGAATCAGGCCAGGTGTTAGAATTAGAGGTAGGTGAGCACTTTGGGGACAGTGACCACAATTCGGTGACTTTTACTCTCGTGATGGAGAGGGATAAGTGTGCACTACAGGGCAAGAGTTATAGCTGGGGGCAGGGAAATTATGATGCGGTGAGGCATGACTTAGGATGTGTGGCTTGGAAAAGTAAGAGGAGAAAGTGAGGACTGCAGATGCTGGAGATCAAAGTTGAACCTTCATTGCTGGAACAGCACAGCAGGTCAGGCAGCATCCAGGGAACAGGAGATTCGACGTTTCGGGCACAGGCCCTTCTTCAGGAAGGCCTGTGCCCGAAACGTCGAATCTCCTGTTCCCTGGATGCTGCCTGACCTGCTGTGCTGTTCCAGCAATAAAGTTTCAACTTGGAAAAGTAAGCTTCAAGGCAAGGGCGTAATTGATATGTGGAGCTTGTTCAAGGAGCAACTATTGAGTGTCCTTGATAAGCATGTGCCTGTCAGGCAGGGAGGAAAGGGTTTTGTGAGGGAGCCGTGGTTTAATAAGGAATTGGAATCCCTTGTTAAATGGAAGAGGGAGGCCTATGTAAAGATGAGGCGTGAAGGTTCAATTGGGGCGATTGAGAGTTATAAGGTAGCCAGGAAGGATCTGAAGAGAAAGCTAAGAGGAGCAAGGAGGGGACATGAAAAGTCCTTAGTTGGTAAGATTAGGGAAAACCCTAAGGCTTTCTATAGGTATGTCAGGAATAAAAGAATGACTAGGGTAGGAATAGGTCCAGTCAAAGATAGTCGTGGGAAGTTGCGTGTGGAGGCTGAAGAGATTGGGGAGACACTGAATGAATACTTTTCGTCAGTATTCACTCAGGAACAGGAAATTGTTGTCGATGTGAATACTGAGTCACAATTAAGTCGAATGGATGGCTTTGAGGTATGTAGAGAAGAAGTGTTGGAAATTCTGGAAAGGGTGAAAATAGATAAGTCCACTGGGCCTGATGGCCTTTATCCTAGGATTCTCTGGGAAGCAAGGGAGGAGATTGCAGAGCCATTGGCCTTGATTTTTATGTCCTCGTTGTCTACAGGAGTAGTGCCAGAAGATTGGAGGCAAGCAAATGTGGTTCCCTTGTTCAAGAAGGGGAGTAGTGATAACCCTATGAACTATAGGCCGGTGAGTCTCACTTCTGTTGTAGGCAAATTCTTAGAGAGAATTTTAAGGGATAGGATTTATGAACATCTGGATTGGAATAATGTGATCAAGGATAGTCAGCATGGTTTTGTGAAGGGCAGATCCTGCCTCACAAACCTTATTGAATTCTTTGAGAAGGTGACTAAGGAGGTGGACGAGGGGAAAGCGGTAGATGTAGTGTATATGGATTTTAGTAAGGCGTTTGATAAGGTTCCCCATGGTAGACTACTGCAAAATATACGGAGGTATGGCATTGAGGTTGAGTTGGAGGTTTGGATTAGGAGTTGGCTGGCTGGAAGAAGACAGAGGGTAGTAGTTGATGGCAAAGGTTCTCCTTGGAGTGCCGTCACTAGCGGTGTTCCGCAAGGATCTGTTTTGGGACAATTCCTGTTTGTCATTTTTATAAATGACCTGGAGGAGGGGTTAGAAGTTTGGGTGAGCAAGTTTGCGGATGATACGAAAGTCGGAGGAGTTGTCGACAGTGAGGAAGGATGTGTCAGGTTACAGCGGGGTATAGATAAGCTGCAGAACTGGGCAGAAAGGTGGCAAATGGAGTTCATGGAGCTAAGTGTGAGGTGATTCACTTTGGTAAGAGTAACAAAAAGATGGGGTACTGGGCTAATGGTCGGATACTTGGTAGTATGGCTGAGCAGAGGGATCTTGGTGTCCTTGTACATAGATCTCTGAAAGTTGCCACCCAGGTAAATAGTGCGGTGAAGAAGGCATATGGTGTACTGGCTTTTATTGGTAGAGGAATTGAGTTCCGGAGTCCTGAGGTCATGTTGCAGTTGTATAAGACTCTGGTGCGGCCACATCTGTAGTAGTGTGTGCAGTTTTGGTCGCCATACTATAGGAAGGATGTGGAGGCGCTGGAACGGTTGCAGAGGAGGTTTACCAGGATGTTGCCTGGTATGATAGGTAGATCGTATGAGGAAAGGCTGAGGTACTTGGGTTGTTTTCATTGGAGTAAAGAAGGTTTACGGGCATTACTCCCCTATCCAAAGCAGATTGCATGGTCCTCCACAAGTGATCTACGATCTCCAACATTTCTTCCCTCAGCCATCCTCACATATCCAATCCAAAACGTAGACATTTTAAACAATATTTTGCATTTTTTAAAGATAGTATTGAACGGAAATGGGTTCATTGGAACTATTTGTTCAGCGACTGTGATTGATGTCCGTCTCCGTGGATCCTAAACGTGTCACTAGAGGATTTGCTTCTTGCATTAATTAGAGTCTCGGTTCAATACGTTATTTCGTAGTTTGAGTTGGAACATTACTGACTGCACTAATAAGCATCAGCAGCTCCAGAGAGGAGAGGAGAGATCAGAATCTCGGAACGTTAGACTGGAATTTGTCAATATTGGATCAGAACTGAAGAACAATGGACAGGATTTTATCTGAGGGGCTTTACATGCTTTCTCAGCCTTGGATAGCATTAACACCGCGGATCTATTATGTACTTATCATTATTCAAGCTGGTTATTTTCCGATCCTCGCTATAATTGGTGTTCCTGGTAAGTAATTACCTCTGTCGACTAAACCAGGTGAAACTGAATTGCTGTTCATCTTAATTAACATTTTTAAACTTGGAAGTCAACTTTTCCAATTCGAAAGTAAGATTCCACTCTCTACGAATTATAAGGAGCAAAGTATTGATGACAAATTACTCATCAATGTGCGAAACGGAACTAGAATGTAGTAAAACTTTATAATCCCTTTTTGTCCTGAACAGATGTGCATTTCCATATCACCCCGACTCACTAATCATACCAGGTACCGCCATCAGTGCAACTTCTAAATCAACTGTAGTTTCTGCCTTTGTTAAATGCGCATACAACTTTTCCAAGTCCCTTCTAACCAAGTGTCCATTATAGAATAATTGCATTTGAGGATTTCTAACTTGTTCTCTCTAATGATCTTTCCTACACGGTGCTTAAGTCATTGACACATGATCCAGAGCAAGAGAATAATAATCTGTTGATATCTGCTTGCCTCATGTCTTTTAGAGAAGTCAATGAATCATCTTTCCCTGATCAGGTCCCTGATTTACTGCAAACCCACAGCAATGTGTTTTATTCTTTACTGTCGTGAGGAACAACTGATCCAGTCACTCAGTTCAATATTGGCACAAGATTCCGGCCTGATCAGGGCTGCACATATCAAATGAGGGAGAACAAAAGGAACGATCGCTCCCTTGCTTTGCCTGTTTCCAAAATTCCTGAAGGTCATTTCCATTCAGGTAGGTGACCACTCCCTGTTTCAAGCGCACTCTTTCTGATTGAGTCTTTCCCGAAGTGTGATGTTTATCTCCACGGTACCTCTGGTACTAGCCTAACTGATGCTCAAATACAGATGTCAGGAACTTTCAAATCCATGTCGGTGGCAATGCACAGAGAAACAATTGGCTTTTATGTCTCAAGAAAGACACAGCGATGGGCAAGTGAGGGCATGTAATTATTGTGACCATTCGAGAGAGGGTTTTGAGGCAGTATTTGGGGTATCATGGACAGAGTTTCACTCCTTCAAAAAGAATGATCTCGTTGTGACAGAGGCATTGTAAACCAGACTAAGCCCTGCGATCATGGAGCCAGAAGGAATGAAGATTAATGTGAAGCGTTGTGAGAAATTCAAAAGGCAATTGCATTGATGGGTGGCATGGTGGCACAGTGGTTAGCACTGCTGCCTCACAGCACCAGACACCCGGGTTTAATTCTCACCTCGGGCAACTGTCTGCGTGGAGTTTGCACATTATTCCCGTGTCTACGTAGGTTTGCTCCGGGTGTTCCGGTTTCCTCTCACAGTCCAAAGATGTGCCGGTTAGTTGAATTGGCCATGCTAAATTTCCCGTAGTGTTAGGTGGAGGGGTAAACGTAGGAGAGAGGGTCTGGGTGGGCTGCTCATCAGTGTGTTCGTGTGGCATTGTTGGGCCGAAGGGCCTTTTTCCACACTGTGAGTAATCCATTGAATCTTGACGGTGATGGACAATCATAGAACATAGAACATAGAAGAATACAGCGCAGTACAGGCCCTTCGGCCCTCGATCTTGCGCCGATCCAAGCCCACCTAACCTACACTAGCCCACTATCCTCCATATGCCTATCCAATGCCCGCTTAAATACCCATAATGAGGGAGAGTCCAACACTGCAACTGGCAGGGCATTCCATGAACTCACGACTCGCTAAGTAAAGAACCTACCCCTAACATCTGTCCTATACCTACCCCCCTTAATTTAAAGCTATGCCCCCTTGTAATAGCTGACTCCATACGTGCAAAAAGATTCTCACTGTCAACCCTATCTAAACCCCTAAGCATCTTGTACACCTCTATCAAGTCACCCTAAACCTTTTTTTCTCCAGTGAAATCAACCCCAATGAAAACTCATTGTTTTCGAAATATAAACTGTGAATGTGATAAATTCCATCGATTGTACTTTTTTTTAAAGTACGGGATACTTTATTCTGGATTTTAAGTGCCTTTGAGGTTACAACCGTCATTTAAGTACTGGCTTAATATCAGGGTCATTCACTCTTATCAATGCAGTTGGGCTGACGTTCTACGTTAATATTAATAGGTTCGAGGAAACGCTTTCTTCTCACAGAGGGTAGAGAATGTTAGCAATTCTCTGGTTTAGCGAGTTAGGGGAAGGAGAACACTGAAAGCATTTAAAGAGGAGGTCGGTGGATATTTGACCTGTGCGGGTGTAAAGAACTGGACATTAAAGAGAGGTTGATGCCAACAATATGTCACCCATGATCTTATACAATGGTGTGAGTGTCCGAAGTACCCACCCCTGTTTCTTCTGTCCTCATAGTTTGTAATTGGAAAGTTGTTTGGTATGATTTTCCTCAAAGTGCCGGTATTAAATGTAGAGTTCAGTGAGAGAAAAGTATTTTGTGAGCCGCCTCTATGCGTGGTATGTGGCCGATGTTCATAGGAAATCTGGATCTACAACAGGACCCAACAATGAAACGCCAGTTGCAGAGATGAAAAACACTGTAAAGAGTTAGGAGGCCTCTTTCGTGCCCAGCCTGGATGAGCCAATCACATTTTCCAACGCATACCAAACCATGTGTAACAGTCTTGAGTGACGGAATGATATCCTGTGTTACTGTGGACTAGGTATTTGGAGGAAATCATCTCCATCTGCTTCTGTGCAGGCGGATCCATGGGACTGAATGGAACATGGGAACTGAGGAGCAGGAGTGGCTCATTAGACACGTTTTTAATGCTCCACGAAGAAGGAAGAGTGAATAAATAATTCGGTTGTAAGATTACAGAATGAATAAACAGAAGTTGTTCCTTTTAGTCAACATGTCAGCTTCCTTACGGTCACAAACCTGGGAATGTAGACTGGAGAGCAAGGCAATAAAAGAACTATGATACAGCAACTTGAGTCCTGTCTTCACAGAAAAAATACCTCAATATTAAAGCTTTCCCAGCAACAGGAGAAAACCTGATGAGAAAAGGAAATAGAATGAAATTAGTAAGTATGCCTATTTGGAAAATATTTTAGAAAAGAAAGGAATGGACATAGGAAACGTACATTTATGAAATGGGAAAAATATGTAAGAAACCGACTATTAGATATACTGGGGAGAAGCAATAGAGGTAAAAAAATTGATTTTCAGAAATAGTTTTTAGAGACTTCTAAGTCCAATGTGCAAAGTAAAGTTATATGGTTTTGCGGATGATATATGGACATAGTGTTAAAATTGGAGAGCTGACAGGAAACAGTGAGTAGGAAAAAATGGATGCTTGTTTGGAGTGCAAGGCATCACAATGCTCGATGCTTGGGCCCCAGATATTGTCAATACATATCAATCATTTGGTTGAGGGTATCAAATGCAATATTTCGAAAGCTGTTGATGGCTATTACCAATGTCGGATTGTCAGTGGGTAAGAATCCTGCGAAAAAGCTCAAGGTGACAGAGACAAGTGAAGTGAATGGGAAAATACATGGCAGATGAAGAGCATTGTGGATAGATGTGACATTGTGTATTTTGCTGGGAACAATAGGACAGCATCATCCAATTGAAAAGGGATTGATTGAGAAATGTTGACCTCTGAAGGACAGTATGTTCTGAAGGGCAGAAGTCAATACCGGGAATGGCATCGAATTACTGAACCGTGTACATAGTCTCAGCAAGTGGATATCTGTAACACTGAAAAGAACCTGGATTTGTTTGTACGCTAGTCACTGAAAGCAATGTTGCAGGAGCACAAAACACTTAGGAATATAAGTGTTGTATTGACCAGCATTTCATGGAGATTAGAGCACAGGAGTAAAGGTGTCTTACTGCAACTATACAAGGCCTTGGTGAAATCCCATAGCTGTAACACTGAAAAGAATCTGCATTGACCTTTACGCTAGTCACTGAAAGCAATGTTGCAGGAGCACAAAGCACTTAGGAATATAAGTGTTGTATTGACCAGCAGTTGATGGAGATTAGAGCACAGGAGTAAAGGTGTCTTACTGCAACTATACAAGGCCTTGTTGAAATCCCATTTCGAACATTGTGCAATATTGTGTGCAGTTTTGTTCTCCTTAATTAATAATGGACAAATTTGACATTGAGGGAGTGCACTGAAAGATGGCCACACTGGTCTCAGGGAGAAAAGGCTTGCTGTGGGAGCAAAATTTGGTTCGAATGCGTTTTTATTCTGTGGAGTTTATGAAAATGAGTGGACATACCTGTGAAATATGTAGAGCTATGAACGGGTGAAACAGATTGGAAGCAGGGATGACAATTCTGCTGGTTGGGACATTTAAAACAATGGTCCATAGTATTATGTGCAGGCAGGTCATTCTGCATTCAGATTAGTATAAATACCTGCACTTAGAGACTCGTGAATCTGGTGAATTCTCTACCACAGAAGTCTGTGGAAGTAAAGGCAATAAATATAAATAGACACGAAGCTAAGGGAGAGAGAGGAGGAGAATGCTTTGGGGACAGACGATCCACGATCACAGCAAGTAGTTCCCCACTGATGTGGTAACTGTGATCATGTGGACCACTGTGTTATTGAAAATCGTACAATATCAATAAATGGACTTCTGGGAAAAATAAGTTAAAGAGTTAGCCTCCCAAAAAATAACTAAAATCAAACCAAAATTAATAGTCAGTCGAATGTAATAATTAGCTCAGTCTACGTAAGTTTTTATATCGTATATATGGTGATGAAATACGACAACAAATGTAGCACTTTACCACTACAACCACTGACTGCAACACTATACTTTTATGATGCTCTTCACCAGAAATAGCGTAAGTTGATAGATCACGTGATGCCGACGCGAAATTCGACCTCTCCATCCAGTGGTTTGAAGTAAAGTTACTTCAAAATGAAGGCTTAAATTCCAATTTCAATCTCGGTTCCAAGGCTTTTATAACGGATTACATTGTTGTTTTAGCTGAACGCACTGAAGTTGAATTTTGCTAGTGGACGATCCTGAGCCTGGATTTTTCTGTTAACCTGGTGCCCGGTATGTATTTGGTAAAAACAATGACTGCAGATGCTGGAAACCAGTTTCTGGATCAGTGGTGCTGGAAGAGCACAGCAATTCAGGCAACATCCGAGGACAGGCAAAATCGACGTTTCGGGCAAAAACCCTTCATCAGGATGAAGGGCTTTTGCCCGAAACGTCGATTTTGCCTGTCCTCGGATGCTGCCTGAATTGCTGTGAGCTTCCAGCACCACTGATCCAGAGCCCGGTATGTATTTGCCTACCACTGAACAGGGGCTCGCTTTAACAAAACAAATCTGCAATTCAGTAATCGCTTTTCAGCCACATCACGTTGAAGAAACACACGTTATAGGAGAATGGAATTCGAACAGTAAAGTCGAAGGAACGAATGGAGTAATGTAGTTTATGTTTCCTGATGATTATTGCAATAAGGGACATATTTTGTGGGAAAAGTATATGGAGGAGTTGTTCCGCCATAAAGTACAATGGAGAAGGGTCAATGTGTTTCTTTCTCAATGTTTCTGCGCAGTCTGTGAGAAAGCTCTATGAGTGTTCCCAGAAATGTTCAGATGTGAGCAAGGAGGTCTCTTCGGGGTCAACAGGACGATGTTTCCTGTTCCTTTTTCCAATACCGAGGCTGGTACCGGGTGTTCTTTCCAGATTTATCCTTTTAGACCTCGGAGCAGTTTGATACAATTGGTTGGGCGTTAGAGAGATCATTTCAGAGACGGCTTGTTGTGCAAGTCTTCAGTCCTAGTGCAGGAATGTTGACTGGCCGCATTGTCTTCCTAGTACCTATTGTGTTCCGTTGTTTCTTCAATTTGCGTGTGGAGTCATCTCCCCCAGTCAGCTGTTTATTCGTCCATGACATTTCATGTGGTGGGATGTGGTGGGACTGCAGACATGAGATCTGGTCTGTTAAGCTTGAAATCAGTTGACCCTCTCTATTAGATGTTAGTTCTGCTGTCTAGAACGTTATCTGTCAAGTCTGTTAGCTTGAACGGATTGTCATCAGGTTTCGGTTCACTTTGGCATGTTTACCTCCACTCGTCAATGATGGTAAAGGTAAACTGAGGGATTATCCCGTGCAAAAAAGTTACAGATGGCGTTTAAATGCAATTTGGCTTTGACTGCTACTTTAGTCTACAGCACCACATAAATGTTACGAATTCTATTCTCAAAGTAGCAGAAGCTCAATCTTTGAAGAATAATTTTGACGTAGAAATGAAATGAAGGCAACAAAGATTTTGTGATGAAAGAGGTCTTATACAGTTTTCGGCTCCTAAAATTATACAATGTGCAACCAGACCCGTCAGCCCAACCTGTCCATGCTCACCAGGCTCCCTAAACTGAACTAATTCTATTTGCCTGTATTTGACTCATCTCCCTCTAAAACATTCCTATTCATATAACCATCCACTTTTCTTTTAAATGCTGACATTGCATTTCGCTCTACAGCTTTCTCTGACAGCTCATTGCATATAATGAGCAGAGTCTGTGCAAAATATTTACCTCTTAGATGTCTTTCAAATCTCTTGTGTTCACCTTAAATCTGTGCCCTTAGGTTTTGGAAACCTCTTTCCGAAGGATACGACCTTGGTTATTCACTTTGTCCCTGTCCTTCATTATTTCATAACACTCTATAAGGCATTCTCAGCCTCTTACGTTAAAGTATAGATTCCCAGCCCATACAGGCTATCCTTATATCTCAAAGCCTCTCGTATCTGTCATGTCATGTTAAGTATTTTCTACGCTTTTCAGTTTATAACATCCTTCCTAAGGCAGGGCAACAAGATTTGTACTCAGTACTTCAAATGTGGAATTACCATTCTCTTAAAAAACTGCAGCAAAATGTCCCAATTCCTATACTTAACGCTCTGACTGATGGAGATAAGTGTGCCTCATGCTGTCTTCAATGCCTTGACTACCTGTGACTCCATTTTCAAGGAGCTATGTACCTGCATCTCCGGGTCTCTGTGTATGATACCACTCCCCAATGCCTTACGTTAAAGACGTAAACCTGCACTGATTTGCCTGACACAACGGAACACCTCACAGTTGTTTGAATTATGTACAACGCGCCAATCATCGGTACACTGGCCGAATTGATCATGACCTCATTTTCCTTTTAAATGGTATTCCTCAGTGTCCATTACACCTGCGATGTTGGCATAGTCGACAAATTTACGATCAATGATGCAGAAATTCTTATCGAAATCATTTATAAAAATAACAAACAACAGTACATTGCTGGTTACAACAAATCTCACCAACCATCCTCTCTACCCTACTATCAAGCCAATTCTGCATCTTATAGGCTAGCTCTCCGTGATGTGTTGTGAAATTTCTTTATTACCATGTGTAACATGTCGAACCTTGTTGGGCCTCACTATGGTTCACATATAGAGCGTAATCGTCTTAATCTAGCTTCTTGATCATCTATTGGAAATTTATAATCTTTTTTTTCGGACGCAATTTCCCATTGAAAACGCCATACTGACTATCCAAGGTCAGTCCTTGCCTTTCCAAACAGATGAATATCCTGTCTCTCAGAATCTACTCCAAACACTGAACCACCCTTAATATCAGACTCACCGGTCTGTAGTTCACTGGCTTTGCTTTGCAGCCTTTATACAAATAATGTCACAACATTAAGAGTCTTCCAGTCCTCCAGAAACTCACCCGTGGCTGCCAATGACACAAATAAATTCTGAAACAAATCTGGATGATATAAATCATTAACAAGAAACAGAACGCACTGGAAAAGTTCAGCAGGTTTGGCAGCATTTGTGCAGAAAAATCAGAGTTGGCATTTCGGATCCCGTGACCCTTCCTCAGAACTTTGAGCAGAAGCACAAATAAATCAGCAAGGGACCTCGCAATTTCTACCCTAGCTTCAGTAAGGATCTTGGGTGCACTTGAACAGATCCTGCGCTTTTGTTTACGTTTATATATTTTAAGGACTGCAGCACATCCTCTTCTATCATGTAGCCTCGTTTCAAAAAACGAGGATGTATTTCCACGAGGTCCCTTACTTCCAAGTCTTTCTCCAAAATAAATGATGACATGATATGCTTCTGTAGAGCATCACCCATCGAGAAAGAACAGGTGTAAAGCAGCGACATGTAGGAGGTCGAGTCTTTGTAAGGAGTGTGACACCAAGATGGTCAGGCACGTACGGGCTGTGTTGTTGAACTGTTAATTGTATTTCTGTGTTTTTGCATTTTTTCTACGAAGGGCTATAATGGTTTAACTTCGAAACCATTATTTTTCTGCTTTGTACCAAGATACCGTGCCTTGATGGGGGTGGAGGGGGAGGGTGGAGATGATTATTGTCAATGTACCTAAGCTATCGTAACATGTGGCGACTTGTAAAACTGAGGGCATGTGACAATATACCTAATAACCATATTTGATCTCCTATGGAACCACATATAGATGGCTCTTCAATTTTTAAGAGCCGTTTTTTCTCGTTAGTTATGTTTTTGCACTTCATACACTTGTAAGTTCGGTTACAATTGTCCTGACCTTATCAGTCAAAGCTATCTCATGCCCCCTTTATTCCCTCCTTATTTCCCACAGAAGTGGATTCTGCAACCCTTTATGGTCAAGGGATTCAACGAACCCCAGCTGTCTATTCCTGACACATTCCTCTATCTAGTTACTTGACCCGAGCCGTAATATCCCTTGTCATATATTTTTTCCTATTGCTACTCGCACAGCCCTTCACACAAACGGGATCATGCTGACGCTGAACTCTTATCATCTCGCTTTTGAAAGATTCACACTTGCCAGACGTTCCTTTACGTGTGTAAAGCTTTTCCCAATCATCTTTTGAAAGGTCCTGCCTAAGAACCTCACAAATAGCCTTGCCCCTATTTGGAACATTAAGTTGTGAACCATACCTGTGCTTTTCCTGTACGAATTTCAAATTCAAAAAATTAAGATCACTGGTCCCAAAGTGCATTCACTCTAACAGTTCAGCCACATGCCCTGCTTTACTTCCCAAGAGGAAATTCGAGGCCGAGACCAGATCAGCCGTGGTCTTAATGAATGGCAGGACAAAGGCGTCGAATGTCTTTATGCTTTTGTGTGTTTCTGGTTGTGTGCACGTGTGTGTGTTTCTTTCTTTGCCTGTGTATGTTTGCGTGCGTTTTGATGTATTAATTTGTATTCTTCTGCACCTGCGTCTCAAAGCAGTGGAGTTTCTCTTGTTTCAGCAGTGAACACATTGAAATTCGGAAAGTCCCTCCTCAGTCTCTCACTCTCTCTCCGTCTGCCTCTACCTCTTGTTTATAAAAGGATCCAATACCACTTTCTGCTGGCAGCCCCTTGCAAGTCCAGAGGGAGCAGCTTTGCTTGAAAACGTAATCAAAGACAGTGACTCCCTCCCGTTTGAATTGAATTGGCTTCATTGTCACGTTCCCTTTAATGAAAGTTGTGCAAAGATTGCAATGTCTTTGCTTATGCCGCCATCTTAGGTACAACAAATCTCGGTCCTGATTCTGACGTATTTGGAACAAATTTGAAGGATAATAAATTAATGTCCAGCAGAACAATAAAATGGAAAAAAAGAAAGGACACAAATTACAGTAAATTCACACCAGTCTCTGCAAGTACCACTCCTCCAATCCGCGCTGGGAACAGTCTCCATGTCATCCCTGGCCCATTCTACAGATCACTCTGGGCCCAGTCTCCAGACCACGCTGGGCCCAGTCTCCAGATCTCTCCGGGCCGATTGTCCAGACTGCACCCGACCTTTTCTCCACAACTCATGGGGCCCAGTCACCAGACCGCACCATTCTCCAGGCAGCATTGTGTCCAGACTCCAGGTCGCAGCGGGACCAGTCTTCAGATCGTAAAGGGCCCAGTCTCCAGACCATGCTGGACTCAGTCTCTAGGCAGCACCAGAAGAAAATCTCACGCCGCATCTGAACGAGGTCCAGTCTCCAGACCACACCAGGCCCAGTTTCGAGGCCACACCTGGACCAGTCTCCAGATTGCACCAGGACCATTCTCAAATCCACACTGGGCGCAGTCTCCAAGCTGCACCCGTCCCAGTCTCCAGACCACACCTGATCCAGTCTCCAATCTGCACCAGGCCCAATCCCCAGACAGCAGCAGGCGCAGTCTTCAGAACACACTCAATCCTGTCTCCAGACCACACTGGACACTTTTTTCACAATGCACTATGCATTAAATCTCGAGACATTGCCACCCCACACCAGCCTCCTGTCTGGTACCCATCTCCTCCATTCGTATCGGAGTCTTTAAAAAGCTAAGCATCTGAGAAGAAAAATGCCTCCAGAAAACTTTATAGAAAAGAGAGACGAATAGAATGGGTGGTGCAGAAAGGGTTCCACCTGGAATTTTTCGACCCTTCTGCCATCTTTGGGATATTTCACATTTGTTTCCTTCTTCAAAGAATGGTTTTGGAGACTCAGAGTAGTTTTGTCAGATTCCATGTAATACTGTCCCTGAAGAATTAACAGAATGAGAAGAACATGCACATTGATGGCCCATATGCTGCCTTTGGGTTTATTTCAGCACGTTCTAATCCATTCTCAATTTAATTTGGGAGACTATATCGAAAAAAATAATTGAAGATTAGAGAAAGTGCCAGAAAATTCATCTCAACCTCTTGCAAAGTGCTTCACTCATTGCAGCCTGGGTGCAATTGTACTACTGTGGTCTTCATAGTTCCCGGTGCAGGACAGGACTGACATGGTCTACGCAATTTTCTGCATTCGGCAGATTTGCGTGTTGGACCAAGCAGAGCCTGAACCACGCAGTACTCTGTGCTCAACAGATATCTCCTCTGGGTTAATGGTTCTCTGTAATGGATTGAGAATTTGATATAACTAACCATTTCATCTGATCTGGCAATGCCTTTATTTCTCATTCTTCTGATTGGACCCTCTTTCACTCACTCCAATAATGTTGCAGTGTGAGCACACATCGTTCACCATGTTGGTGACAACACACTGTCCTGGTAGCAGTCATAGCCTCCTCATTCAGAGGCAGTCAGCCATTCCCATCGCGCTCGGGACTCCACATAGAAAGAAAGGATGCCCTCTCTGATAAAGGCCGTCCCCTTAGTAGTCATCTCACAACATCCTCCCCCTTACTACTCTCCATGGCCAAACGACCACATCAGGTATCCCTTATGTACTGAGAACAATTGGGCCATTGGGAATTTCAGATAACAGATTGTCAGGGAGATGGAACCGCAATTCCCGGTCAGAGTGAACCTTCCACGACACACTGTATGACTAAGTCCTCGATTGCCTCGCCATATATGTAACGTACAACCTTCTATTCTTCCTGAAAAGTTCTCAGTTTCACGGTTACCTACGTTACATTCCAACTGCCAAATTGTCGCCAATGCTTACCCAACTGGATATTCTCTACCTCCTCTTGATAACTTAGTGAGAATATTTTTGTTCCATCTATCTAAAACGTTGGTATAGTCTGCAAATAATTGAGGGCCCAGCATTGCTTACCGTGTCAGTGCAGTCATTACTTTGTGTTGAACTGATGAAGACTGAATTATCGCTAATTTATACTTGCTCGCCGTTCGGAAACCAGTCCTCCCTATATTTCTTGCGCAGTATCTTTGAAAGGCGGAATATTCAAGCATGAGAGATTAAAAGTTCGACTCCAACGGCTCAGTAAATGTCTCAAATGGCTGAATTACCTCATGCTGTTCCTGTTGAAAAATCTTGTTGGGCTCCATGGCCTGCTTCAGTGCAGGTGTAGTCTTTGATGGTACTGAACATTTTGGAAGCATCAGTGAACAGCCCACTTCTGACTTTATTTTTCAGAGCAAGTCATTAATGCTGCAGATGCTGATAGCCCACAGTGCGTCATGAATGCCCAGTTTCCATTTGCTCGGTCTTTTGGAAGTATGTCCTACTTCACAGAAGTTAGTACCATATAACACAATGGGCACTGTCTTCGATCTGAGGCTGAGATCTTCCCTCCGCCAGGACTGTGCACTAGTACAGATACTGGTAGGGAGAAATCCATCTGTGACAAGTACTTTGAAAAGAATGTTTCCCTCCTGTTGGATCCCCAACCACCTCCCACAGTCTGTCTGCTGTTTTAGAGGCATTTTACTGCTCTGTCAGTGATGAGCCTGTGGAGACATTCTTGGTGAGGGGAATTAAATTCTCACGTCCAGAGTACATTCTGAATCTTTGTCACACACGGTCGTTTCTCAGATTTGTTTTCACACAGGGATGATGTGGAGGGCAGTAGATGTCTATCATCAGGAAATTATTTTGACCTTTTTTGACATGTTATCATGGGATTTCCCGGTTTCCAAGATCAATATTGGAAAATTCCAGTACAACATATTTTCTCAATGTATCCTATTGTGCCACCACCACTGATGGGTCTGTCCTGCTGGTGGGATAGGGTATACCCAAGCGTGGTGATGGGGCTTCATATATCATTACCCATCAGGCGTGATTCTGTGAGTATAACGATGCCAGACTGTTTCCTGTCCGGGTCAATATGTGGAATAAGCATGACAATGGAACAGGCAATAATTTGTTATAAAGCTGCATGATATTTGACTGTGCTGTATAAACGAAACATAGTGAGGAAATCAATGCGTACGTTGAGCGAAATCGATGGGGTTTAATGACATTAGACAGACAGAGCGACAGGGTGATAAATAGGGAAATGAATATTCAGCACATTTTATATTTGGGATGCGAGACCGAAACGAAAAGGATGTGGGGGAGGTCTAGAAATAAAGGGTGGTCTCTGTATGATTATAAAACAGGGAAGTACATCAAATGATTGAGACATTGTCTAAACTGTATTGTTGTTGATGCAAAGTTCCAGTTGAGTTGAGTTTGGGTAGAGTTTACCACCGTGGGGCTGACTGAGTCTCAACAAACTCAATGAGCAGAAAAGCGTGTCGTGTGGGTCTTTATGACCCAATCGCAGTCTGTATCTGACATTCTCCAGAACATTTTATACCCGACGTTCTTTGGAACATTCTATATGCAACGTTCACTGGAACATTCTATACTCGCCATTTCCTGAAAAAGTTTGCATCCAACATTCTGTAACTGATATTCACAGGAATATTTTATAACTGACATTTCCCGCAAAATTCTGAACCCACATTGTATAAAGGAGATTGCGCGGAACATTCTATCATTGACCTTATTTGTGAGGGGCCGGACATCAGTGAATTGAACAAAAGATAAGATCCCAATGGAAGTGGTCCTGTTCCAAGGAGAAGGAGTCATTGAACAGAAGTCCCACTCATTCAGTTAAAGGTATGAATACAATTTTTCTGCATTTACGTTCTTCACATCACACGATCGACCACAATTTAGACTGAAAAACAGAAATTTCGAAACACCACTTGTCGTCAAAAAATGGGAGAGTATCCATCAGGACAGCAATGTTTTCGCACTCAGCATTTGATTCGGAAAGAAGCGACCCGCTTCTGCTTTCTCGTGCTCAAGTATATGGTAATGTTCCAGTAATAATCTGTTTTGATGGATGTCACTCTGTATGTTTGAGGATGGAAGGATTCTTGTGTGTTATGACACATTTTTGTCAATAATTCAGACCTTCACATTTATTATTTCGACGCCAATTATTTTAATAAATTTCTGAATAACATAATATATTTGAAAATCTTACTAGGTTCTCAATTAAACTTCAACCCCAGGGCATCAATGTGAACTTCACCAGTTTCTTCATTTCCCTTCCCCCACCTCACCCCACTTCCAAATTTAAGCTCACCACTGTCCCCATGACTTGTCCTACCTGCCTAACTTCCTTTCCACCTATCCACTCCACCCGCCTCTGAACTATCACGTTCATCCCCACCCCATTTACACATTGTACTCTTTGCTACCTTCCCCACCCTCCTCTATGACCAATCACCACCCCATTCACCGATTGAAATCTATGCTGATTCTCCCTACCCCCAGCCTCCTCTCATTCATCTCTCCACCCTGCAGGCACTCTGCCTCTATTCCAGATGAAGGGTCTTTGCCCGAAACGTCGATATCCCTGCTCCTCGGAAGCTGCCTGAACTGCTGTACTTTTCCAGCACCAGTCTAATATAGAATCTGGTTTCCAGCATCTGCAATCCTTGTTTTTATCTTTAAATTGAACTGGCCACTTTACCTCTAGGCTGATTTATAATGTATTTCCCTTCTTGAAAGTCAACGGAGTGACGATATACATCCTGCTTTATAAAGATTGTGGATTATCTTCATGTGTTAGACGTTACCTGGCAGCCATGGCAGCGGCGGATCTACTGGTCATTATCCTCGACCTGATACTGAGACACATTCCCATTGTTTACCGGGAACAGTTTTATTTCCTGTACTCAATCCCAGTGTGTAACATCCACGCCGTCCTGGTTTATGCAGCCACTGACTGTTCCGTTTGGTTCACCGTCACGTTCACCTTCGATCGTTTTGTGGCCATTTGTTGCAAAAAGCTGAAAAGTAAATATTGCAGCGAGAAAACTGCGGCTGTGGTTCTGGGAGCAGTGACGGTGCTTAGCTGTTTAAAGAACATTTTCTGGTATTTTATGCACACACCTTGGTATTGGCTATGGAACGGCCCCTGGTTTTGTTGGGTAACAAACGATGTTCAATCCTCCCATGTCTGGGTCATAATCGAGTTTATCCACCACATTCTAACACCAGCTCTCCCATTTCTCCTGATTGTGTTGCTCAATATTTTCACTGTCAGACATATTTTAGTGACCAGCAGAGCCCGGAGCAGACTCCGGACTCACACAAATGGAGATGCTCAGTTTGACACAGAAATGAGAAACCGACAAAAATCCATCATTTTACTGTTTGTGATCTCGGCTAATTTCATCCTGTTGTGGTCAATGTTAATGTTGTATACATTATGGTACCGCATGTGGTTAATTGGGTATGAGTCGTCGAATCCGTACCGGTTTGTGCGGGAATTGGGCTTCATGCTACAGCTCCTAAGTTCCTGCACAAACACCGCAATATATGCTGTGATCCAAACTAAGTTCAGACAACACCTGAAGAATATGCTGAAATTCCCCTTTAGCCCAATTCCTCAATCATGCCAATCCACTCAATAATCGGGATTTTGTCATTTGAGTTCAGTGTTTCAGCGATTAAGCCGCCTGTCACTATGGTTACAGACTACCGTTCGTGCAACTTCGTCTAACTTTCTCACACAAGGTGGTTGCAAGGGTACATTTCAATGTTTCTCTCAGCTCATAGGACAGTGAGGAAAGGCAACACACCAATGAATGTACCAATTACATCAATTTGTAATCAATAAAAATGTCAATTAAACTGTGCTGAGCAGCAGAGTGAAAGATATTGTTGTTTGTATTGACTTTGAAGAAGCTGAGACGAAGAGGCAGACTCATCGCCATGTTCTGGTCCTCTGGGAGGGGGTTGGTACAGGCCTTGAGCTCAGGAGTTGGATTTAAGTCACTCTGACCTTGCTTTAAGCTCTGGGTCCCCGAATCCAATCTGGCCTTTGGCAGAGTTTACCTCTCTTCCACGAGGCCACCATCTACATTCAAACGCACCCATCTCTCTCTGTCTCTCTTCCTCTATCTCTCTCTTCATTCTTCGCTCTCCCTCCTCCCATGAACCACCTCCCTTACATTCTCACACAATTTCGTCATTTCTCTCCCTCCCTTACATAGTCTATTTGTCTCCCAGTCTCCCTTTCACTGTCTGTCTTCCCCCAGCTGTCTCTGTCTAAACCCTTGTCGGACCACCTGCTTCCACTCGTATTCCTCATGCGACATTTCTCACTCACTCTTCTGTACTCTCCATCTATTTCCCACTTTAAAAACTCTCTCCTATTTTCTCACTTCCTCGAAACACCCTTCCACAACACTCTATCCTCTCTGCACCCCAGTGTCTCTAACCACCTCCCGTCCCGGTGTCAGTAAGAGGAGAGGGTGAGACTAGGTAAGATGGAGAGTGAGTGAGGGAGGATAAGCGATTCAGTCAGACAGAAAGGGTGAGGTAAGAGAGCGGAGAGATATCGAGGATAACAGAGTGATAGAAGGATATACTAAGAGAGAGTGGGTGAGAGAGAGGGAGGAGGGTAGAGATAGAGAGTGGCAAGGAACAGAGAGAGAATATGGGTGGGCTGAGAGACAGAGAGAGTGGGAACGTTGCCGAGAGAGAGCAAGTTGAGAGAGGAAGGGGGTAAAGAGAGAGTAAGCGGATGTCAAAAGAGGCAAGAGAGGGAAAGGGAAGAGAGCGTGTGGACAGTGGGGAGAGACAGCATAGAGTCATAATCACAGAAATGTAAAGTATTGAAACATGAACTTTGGTTAAACACGTCCATGCAGACCAGATATCCCAACCCAAGGTATCCCTGCTCCTCGGAAGCTGCCTGAACTGCTGTACTTTTCCAGCACAAGTCTAATCTAGAATCTGGTTTCCAGCATCTGCAGTCCTTATTTTTATCTTTCAGTTGAACTGGCCACTTTACCTTTCAGCTGATTTATAATGTATTTCCCTTCTTGAACGTCAACTGAACGACGATATACATCCTGCTTTATAAAGATTGTGGATTGTCTTCATGTGTTAGACGTTACCTGGCAGCCATGGCAGCGGCCGATCTACTGGTCATTATCCTCGACCTGATACTGAGACACATTCCCATTGTTTACCGGGAACAGTTTTATTTCCTGTACTCAATCCCAGTGTGTAATATCCACGCCGTCCTGGTTTATGTAGCCACTGACTGTTCAGTCTGGTTCACCGTCACGTTCACCTTCGATCGTTTTGTGGCCATTTGTTGCAAAAAGCTGAAAAGTAAATATTGCAGCGAGAAAACTGCGGCTGTGGTTCTGGGAGCAGTGACGGTGCTTAGCTGTTTAAAGAACATTTTCTGGTATTTTATGCACACACTTTGGTATTGGCTGTGGAACGGCCCCTGGTTTTGATGGGTAACAAACAATGTTCAATCCTCCCATGTCTGGGTCATAATCGAGTTTATCCACCACATTCTAACACCAGCTCTCCCATTTCTCCTGATTGTGTTGCTCAATGTTTTCACCGTCAGATATATTTCAGTGACCAGCAGAGCCCGGAGCAGACTCCCGACTCACACAAATGGAGATGCTCAGTTTGACACAGAAATGAGAAACCGACAAAAATCCATCATTTTACTGTTTGTGATCTCGGCTAATTTCATCCTGTTGTGGTCAATGTTCATGTTGTATGCAATATGGTACCGCATGTCGTTAATTGGGTATGCGTGTGCGTATCTGTACCGGTTTGTGCGGGAATTGGGCTTCATGTTACAGCTCCTCAGTTGCTGCACAAACAACGCAATATATGCCGTGACCCAAACTAAGTTCAGACAACAGCTGAAGAATATGCTGAAATTACCCTTCAACCGAATTCCTTAATCATGCAAATCCATTCAATAATCGGGATTTTGTCATTTGAATTCAGTGTTTCAGCGATTAAGCCGCCTGTCACTATGGTTACAGACTACCTTTCGTGCACCTTCGTCCAACTTTATCACACAAGGTGGTTGCAAGGGTACATTTCAATGTTTCTTGCAGCTCACAGGACAGTGAGAAAAGGCACCACACCAATGAATGTATCGATTAAATCAATTTGTAATCAATAAAAATGTTCACTAAACTGTGCTTAGCAGAAGAGTGAACGATATTGTTGTTTGTATTGACTTTGAAGAAGCTGAGACGAAGAGACAGACTCATCCCCATGTCCTGGTCCTCTGGGAGGGGTTTGGTACTGGCCTTGAGCTCAGGAGTTGGATTTAAGTCACTCTGTCCTTGCTTTAAGCTCTGGGTCCCCGAATCCAATCTGGCCTTTGGCAGAGTTTACCTCTCTTCCACGATGCCACCATCTCCACTCAAACGCACGCATCTCTCTCTGTCTCTCTTCCTCTATCTCTCTCTTCATTCTTCGCTCTCCCTCCTCCCATGAACCACCTCCCTTAAACTCTCACCCAATTTCCTCATTTCTCTCCCTCCCTTACATAATCTATTTCTCTCCCAGTCTCCTTTTCACTGTCTGTCTTTCCCCCAGCTGTCTCTGTCTAAACCCTTGTCGGTCCACCTGCTTCCACTCGTATTCGTCATGCGACTTTTCCAACTCACTCTCTGTACTCTCCATCTATCTCCCACTTTTAAATCTCTCCCCCATTTTCTCACTTCCTCTAAACACCTTTCCACAGCACTCTGTCCACTCCGCACCCCAGTCTCTCTAGCCACCTCCCGTCTCGGTGTCAGTACGAGGAAAAGGTGAGACGAGGTAAGTTGGAGAGTGAGTGAGGGAGGGTAAGCGATTCAGTCAGACAGAAAGGATGAGGTAAGAGAGCGGAGAGAAATCGAGGAGAACAGAGAGATAGGAGGCTATATTGAGAGAGAGTGGGCGAGAAAGAGAGTTGGAAGAGGGTAGGGAGACATGGAAATGGAGGTGGTTGAGAGAGAGGGAGGAGGGTAGAGAATGAGAGTGGCAAGGAACAGAGAGAGAGTGTGGGTGGGCTTAGAGACAGAGAGAGTGGGAACGTTGCCGAGAGAGTGCAAGTTGAGAGAGGAAGGGCGTAAGGAGAGAGTAGGTGGATGTCAAAAGAGGCAAGAGAGGGAAAGGGAAGAGAGTGTGTGGACAGTGGGGAGAGACAGCATAGAGTCATAGTCACAGAAATGTGTAGTATCGAAACAGACACTTCGGTTGAACACGTCCATGCAGACCAGATATCCCAACCCAAGGTTGCTCCACCTACGAGCACAGAGTGGTTGAGGAGGACAGAGAGAGTGGCAGGGGAAATGCCCAGAGACAGTGGCAAATGCCAGTGAGACAGAGAGAGACAGGGAGAGAGAGAGCAATTTAGATACAAAGTAAGAGAGGGAGTGGGGTAGAGAGAGAGGGGTAAAAGAGATTGTGAGTGTGAATAGTTACGGAGAGAGAGAGTGGGAGTCAGTAAAGAGAGACATTGGGAGAGTGCAGAGAGAGGTTGAGTGGGAGGCTGTAGAGAGAGAGAAACTCGGAGGAGGGTAGACGTGAAGCGAGGGAGGGAGGAAGGCATTTACGGAGAGAGTGGGAGGGGCGTAGAGAGAGAGTGCGAGGGAGTAGTGAGAGACAGACAGTGGGAAGGGGTTAGAGAAAGAGGGAGGAGTCTACAAGTGAGAGACGGAAGGTGTGTATAGAGAGGGAGTGGGAGTGGTGTGGAGCAAGAGTTGGACAGGGCAGAGAGAGACACACACAAAATGTGAGTGGGTAGAGAGAGAGTGATAGAAGGATACAGAGAGAAGGAGAGAGAGATGGACAGACAAAATGAGGAAGTGGGATGTAATTAGAGAGAGATTTGAAGGAGGAAACGGAGGTAGAGCGAAAATGACTGGCGGTTGGGGAGAGTGTGGGAAAGAGAAGAAAGAGACTATGAGGGTTTAGAGAGGGAGAGTGAGAGTGGGGAATGAGAGTTGGGCAGAGAGGGAGAGAGAGTTTAGGGGCAGGATAGATTCGCAGGGGTGTAGAGAGAGATAGTAGAAGTCGGTAGAGAGAATGGGAGGGTGTGCAGAGGGAGAGGGTGGGAGCGGGTAGAGAGAGAGGGGAGTTGCTAGAGAGACTGTGTTAGCGGGCAAGAAAGTGAGAGAGTAGGAGGGTGTAGTGAGAGTGTGATTTGGACTTCAAGGGAGAGAGTGGGAGGGGCACAGAACGATGATGGGAGGTGATAAAGAGAGAAAGAGGCAGGGGTGTAGAAACAAATACAGTGAGACGTGGGTGAAGAGAGTGTGGGCGACGGAGAGACAGTGGTGTGGAGAGAATGATGGAGGGGCATAGTCAGGGAGAGGGGAATGGGAGAGAGTATAGGGGAGGGAGAGAGTGGAGGGGTTCGAGAGTAAGTGGGAGGGGTCGAGAGAGAGAGGAACAGTGTAGAGAGAGAGTTGGATGTGAGGAGACAGAGAGAACGGGAGGCGGGAGAGAGGCTCCGAGCGGATATAGAGAGAGTGGGAGGCATACAAAGAGAGACGTGGTGAGAGAATAGCAGGGGTTCGAAAGAGAGTATGCAAGACGTGACAGAGAGACTAGGAGAGCGTAGAGAGAGAGTGAGATTGGGAGGACACAGCGAGAGCGAGAATGGGTGAAAGGTAGAAAGAGAGAGATAGAGAAATAGGAGAGATAGTTTGGGAGAACAGAGGGAGAGGGTGTATCGGCGTTAGAGCGAGAGAGAGTGGGAGGGTGTAGACAAAGTAAGAGGGAGGAGAGCTGGAGAGACGGAGAGCGGGAGTAGAATGGAGAGAGAGAAATTGGGATGGGTTAGAGAGAATAAGGGGTGTGCAGCCAGACAGAGTCGGCTGAGAGTATTCAGAGAGCGTGAGGCGGCTAGAGAGAGTGAGTGGAGACAGAGTGGGAGAGCGAGACTGGTATTGTGTAGAGAGAGTGAGTGGGATGGGTGCAGAAAGAGAACCCCGGGGCAGAGAGAGTGTGAGAGTGGGAGGACGGATGAGAGAGATACAGGATGGTTGGTCGAGAGAGAGGGACACAGTGAGATGGATACAGAGAGAGAGAGAGAAAGAGGGGGGAAGGTGTTCCGAAAGTGAGTGAAGTATAGGTAAAGATAGAGTTGGAGGGAATTAGACCGAGTGAGAGATTGCTTGGAGGTGGAAAGAGAGAAGGAGTGCAAGCGAGTGGAGAGAGAGATAGAGACCAAGATTGTGGGCGGGGTGTAGAGAGAGAGAGTGGGATGGGGAAGAGAGGTAGTGAGAGAAAGCGTGAGGTTTGGAGAGAGACAGGGAGTGAGAGGAGGACTGACTGACAGAAAGCAGTATAGTGGGGAAAGACAGAGGTAGAGAGGGAGTGACTTGGAGAGAGAGGAGAGTAGAATGAGACAGCAGGAGAGTGGTATAGAGAAATGCACATTGACAAGGAGTGAGGTAGAGAGAGGGGGAGGCATGTATAGTGAGAGAGAGTGGAAGAGGGGTAGAGAGAGAGGCAAGTAGGTATGTGGGTAGAACAAGAAAGAGTGGAATGGGGTTAGAGTGAGAGAATTTGAGGCTGAGAGAGAGTGCAAGGATGCAGAGAAATAGTGAGGGTAGAGGGAGTGTGGTAGGAGTGTTGAGATTGGGGAGGTTGACAGAAATAGACGTGGTGGAGAGAGAGTGTGGAGGGCAGTAAAGAAAGATCGAGTTCGAGGTAGGTAGGGAGAGGTTTGAGGTATTAGAGAATGCGAGAGAGGGTAAGTGGAAAGTGCTCAGAGAGAGAGAAATGGAGGTGGGAGACAGTGTGGGACGTGTTTGAAAGAGATAGTACTGCAGATCGAGAGAGAGAGAGTGGGAGTGGGTAGAGAGAGTGGGGGGACAAAGAGAGAATGTTGGGTCAGAGAAAGAGAGCAAAAGAGTAAGGGAAGGGTGAAAAATGTAAAGGGATGGAGAAGAGAAAAAGTGAGAGAACGAATGGCGTTTGGCTAGAGATGGAGAAAGCAGGATGAGAGTTTGGATAGAAAGTGGAAGATTGGTAGAGAGAGACCGAGAGACAGAGAGATGGAGAGAGAGAGTAGTTGGGTAGAGACACAGCATGAGACAGTGAAGCGTGTATAGGGGGACAGAGTGTGGAGTAGGGGTAGCGAGAGGAGGATTACCAGACATAGAGAATGGGATAGCCATAGACAGAAAGAGAGATGGGAAGTAATTACGAGAGAGAGTTGATGGTGGTAGAGACAGAGCACGAGGGTGGAGAAACAATGTGAGATGGGGCATAGAGAGAGTGGGAAGGGCAGTAGATGTAGTGAGTGAGGGGAGAGAGAAAGACAAGCAGGGGGAAGAGAGAGCGCGGGAGGGAAGCAGAGAAAGAGAGAGATAGACTGATTGGAAGGGGTAGAGAGAAAAAGACTGAGGGGTTAGAGAGAGAGTGTGAGCGGAGTAGATAGACATACACTTGAAGTTGGGTTGAGAGACAGAGAGAGAGAGTGGGAGGAGAACAATGAGTGAATGGAAGTCTCAAAGGAAGAGTGAAAGTGGGAGGAGTTGGAAAAGGAGGATGGTGGGAATAAAACGAGTGCAACGGGATTGTCAGCGAGAATGGGAGAGGGAGTGAGCAGCGGGACAGTGTGGAGGGGTGGCGCATAGAGGGGGAGCATGAGCGTGGGAGGGTTTTACAGTTAGAGCAAATGAGAGTGGGGAGCGGAATTGAGCGACAGTTGGAGGAGTAAAGAGAGCAAGAGTGGCAGTGGGTTGAGAGAGCGAGAGTGAGATGGAAGTAGGGAGAGACAGAAAATTGGGTATGGTAGAGAGAGACAGACATAGAGAGATAGTGGGGTATAAGTAAAGGGACAGAGTGGGATAGGAGTAGACAGAGACAGTGCGAGGTGGTAGAGACAGAGAGTGAAAGGGGTAGAGAGAGAGTGTTGGAGGTGTTAGACAAAGCTAGAAAGGGAATTTCGGAGGGGGTAAGCGAGAGACAAGGAGTAGGAAACAGAGAGTACAGGAGGGGATTGAGAGATTGGTTTGGGGATGCAGAGATTGTGGGAGGGAGCAAAGAGAGAGAATGGGAGGATGGGGGAGAGAGAGACAAAGCGAGAGAGTCAATGGGCATAAAGTAGAGACACAGTGGGAGAGGTGGAGAGATAGAGAGTGGGAGAACGGTAGAAAGGGAGAGTGGAATGTGTTAGAGAACGCTAGAGAACGAAAGTGGAAGAGATTTTGTAACACAGATAAAGAGGCAGGAGACAGAGATTCGCAGGGCGAGAGAGAGGGATGGGGAAGAAAGATTGAAAGGAACTGAGGGAGTAGACAGAGTGAGAGTGGGAGTAGGGTAGACAGAGAGTGGGAGGGTGTTAGGGAGAGAGACAGATAAATAGAGAGGAAATGAGAGAGCCAGAGAGAGAGAGAGAGAGAGAGAGGTTTTGACAGAGGGGAGGTCAGAGAGAAAAAGAGGAACAAGGAATGGGGTGGGGAGAAGATGTTGGAGGGGTGTAATGAGAGAATGTAGGGGCAGAAAGAGCAGGAGCGTGCTATTGAAAAAGTGAGTGGAAGTGGGCAGAGAGTGAGCAAGAGAGGCAGGCGGAAGTGAATAGAGAGAGAACGATTGGGCTGGGATTACAGAGAGAGGAGAGGCAATGGGGACAGAGTGTGTGGCAGGATTGTAGAGAGAGTGTGATGGAGAGAGAGTAGGAGGGAGAAGAGAAAGCGGGAGGGTGTAAAGCGATAGTGGCAGGGGGAATAGATAGACAAAGTGGGCGAGGCATAGAGACAGAAATTGGGAGGGGTAAGAGAAAGAGTGAGAGTGTGTGGTGTAGAGAGGGAGAGTGAGTGACAGTGGAACTGGCGTAGAGAGAATGTGTAATGAGAAGAGAAAGAATTTGGGAGGCTGTAATGAGAGAGAATGCAAATGGGGTGGGTAGATGAACAGTGGGGGAGGATGGCAGAGAGAGAGAGAGATGAAGTAGAGAAGGAGAAATAGAGTGTGAGATGTTCACAGAGACATAGACTGGAAGCGGGGTAGCGAGAGAGTGTTGGAAGAGACGTTGTGACCAACGTGTAGTCAGAGAGAGTGGTAGGGAAGTAGAGAGAGAGAATGAAAGGGTGGCAGAGAGAGAGAGCGAGAGAGCTAGTAGTGTTTCGGTGGAGAGACAAAGAGAGAGTGTGGTTTCAGGTAGAGAGAGAGACAAAAAGAGAAGTGGAAGAGGGTAGAGGGAGAACTTGGAAGGGATGTAGAGAGAGACATTTTCGGATGGGGTAGTCAGAATGGGTGGAGGTATCAGAGAGAGTCGGAGGGATGTAGCGTTTGAGAGACAGTGGTAGGGTAGGGTGAGCGAGAGAGAGAATGGGCGGGTTGTAGAGAGAGAATTGGGGTAAGAATGAGAGTGAGAGTGGAAGGTGGTTCGACAGAGTGAGTGGGAGGGCGGTAGAGAGGGAGACAGGGAGCTGCATGCGTTAGAGAGAAGAGGTAGGGAGAGGGCGAGCGAGTGGGAGGTCTGCAGAGAGAGCGTTCGTCTGTGGGTACAGACAGCCGAGTAGGAAGCTGTAGAGAGAGAGAAAGAAAACGGGAAGGATTTGCAGAGAGAGTGGGAGGGGTCAGAGACAGAGTGGGATGGGTTAGAGAAAGGAGAGAGATTGGCATGGTAGAGAGAGAGTGAGAGGGAGAGTTGGAATGGGGTAGACACAGATAGAGTTGGGAGGAAGAGATACAGAGAATGGGGTAGCAAGGTAGATTAGGAGGGGGAACGTGTAGAGGGAGAGAGTTGGAGGAGTGTAGAGTTGCAGAGAGAGTGCAGGGAGTGGAGCGATAAAGAGAATGGGAGGGTGGCAGAAAGACACAGAGAGAGACAGATCAAGAGGTAGATCAAAAGAGAACAGCAGGGGCGAGAGAGAAAGACTGAGATGTTTAGTAGAGAGACAGAGAGAGGGCACAGATAGAGTGGGAGAGTATATAGAGAGAGAGTGGGGTGGGACAGAGAGAGAGGAAGTGGGATGGGGAAGAGAGAGGTTGAGAATACGTGGGGGTAGAGAAAGAGATTGAGAATGGGAGGAAGGATGAGAGAGAGAGTCGGAGTGGGGTGGAGAGGGAGCGAGAGAGAGAGGGTACAGAGAGAGAGAGTCGGAGGGTGGTAGAGAAGGAAAAGGCGGAGAGAGAGGGTATGAAATGAGAGAGGGAGAGGGTTGTAAAGAATGAGTGGGAGGACGGGAGAGAGACAAAGAGAAAGGAATTGTGTTAAAGAGGCATGGGGGGGTGGATAGAGAAAGGGAGAGGAAAAGCGGGAAGTGGGAGTTTCAAAGCGAGTGGGAATGGGACGGCGAGTGGATAAAGTGAAATTGGTGTATGTGGGTACGGAGAGAGTGGGGCGTAACAGAGAGAGGGGAGGGTAGAGTGAGAGACAGTGGGTAGGAGGGAAGTACAGACAGAGGAAATGGGTGTGGGGTAGAGAGAGAAAGTTGGAGGAGTGGGGGGAGTAAAGGGATAGAATGAGAGGGAGATATAGAGAGAAAGTGGGAGGGGATAGATAGACAGAGTGAGAGAGACATAAGGAGAGAATGAGTGCGACAGGAGAGGGGGACAGTGGGAGGGGGTGAGATGGAGAGAGAGGGAGGCGGCAGGGACAGTGGGTGAGGATAGGGAAAGGGGAAAGGGACAAGAGACAGTGGAATAGAGAGCGAGGGTGAAGAGAGAGTGAGATTGTGAGGGATAGGGAATGAGAAAGGGAAGATGAGGCGGTAGTGGGAAAGACTGTGGGAGGGGGTAGGAAGAGAGTGAGAGAGGACGAGCGAGCGAGAGTGCATGTGGAATGGAAAGAGAGTGGGAAGAGAGAGTGAGATTGTGAGGGATAGTGAATGAGAGTGGGAGGAGGAGTTAAAGGGAGGGAGGTGTACGTGGGTAGAAAAAGAGAGAGTGGGAGGGTGGAAGTAAGATACAGAGATGAAGAGAAATGACTGAGTGAAAGATGGTTGGAGGGAAGTATAGAGAGTTGGGGGTAGAGAGCGTGTGAGAGTAGGGAGAGTGGGAGGAGTTAGAGAAAGGGAGACAGTGGGTGGGAGGTAGAGAGAAAGAGTGAGCGATAGTGGTGGTGGGTTACAGAGAGGGTGCAAGAGAGCGAAAGAGTGTGAGCAGTAGCAAGAGAGCGCGGGAGGGCGAGCGCTTAGAGGGCAGCGTTGAAGGGGCGTAGAGAGAGGGTGGGAGCGTGGCAGAGAGATATATAGAGAGAGATGTTAGCAGGTCAATGTCGAGAGCGAGAGAGTCGGAGGTCGGTCGAGAGAGAGAGAGTGGGTCAAGTCTCGAGCGGATGAGTGTGGGAATGGTGCGGGTAAGAGAGAGAGGGAGGCGGGAGAAGGCGTGGGGTGTTTGAGATAGTGCTGCAGGTTTAGAGAGAGACATTGGGACAGTGTAAAGAGAGAGATTTGGAAGGGTCTGTAGACAGTGCCTTACATTAAAAAAGACATGAAATTGTTGTGTCATGATGATATCGAATTACGTGGCGGGGCAGGATCGGTGTTAGGAATGACCTTCTTCTGCTCCTTTGTGTCTGTGCCATTTCTGGCCCAGGTTTTTAAACAATAACAATGAGAACAATGTGAATTTAACGCCAAGTAATATTTTGGTCTCACCTCCAACTCGCTTCCCTCCCAGGTGGAATAAACAGCTCTTGCTTCAGCTTGAGATCAGACAGTGGAGGATTCTCCCAAGTTCTCCTTCAGGCTGAACGTTCCGTCACATAGGTTTCCAAGTGGACACGTGGAGCAAGTAATTACATGGATGCTGGGGATTCAGGGGCAGATTTCCCCTTTGCTGGGCTGGAATTCTGGCCAAGGTAGTGAACGTGAATTTCTGACGTTTTTAATCTTACTCTGGATTCTTGCGGCTTTACTAATTAAACTAAATTTCAATTTGCCCTTGCATAACATTATTCAATCTTCACTGTGTATAACAACCATGCCACGTGCTCGTGCACGTAGTATGCTGAACATTGTTGATGTTGTGTGCAGTGTGGGTCGATGTGTCATATGAACATGCCAAAGGAAGTTGGTGAAATATCAGTGAATCGAATTCTCTGCCGAATTGAAGCCGATAGAAGGAAAATCCCAGTACAATGGCCATATAACTTTGCCTGTGATCAACGCAGAAAGCCACGGTAAACGTACGCAGCATTCAATAAAACCGATTTTCACCACACTTTTCTCTGTCATTTTCCTGAAGCTGATGCTTCATAATCGATTACCATTATCAGTATAACCACCTCTGCACTGCGTTTCATTTCAGATGCACAGAAAAAAATGAGTAATTGGGTTGAGCGGCCCAGTGGTAAGATCAGGAGCCGTTCGTCACCATTCGACGGCAGATCCAGTGGTGCAATTGGTTAGCTTGCTGTACTTGCATGACAGAATGGCAGTACATGAGCTGCCAAAGTTGCGCATTGGGTTCTCGCCAGGTGTTTGTTTTACTGATAGTGATCAGAGATGATTGCAACTTCAAGTTGAAGAACAGTTCAAACACGGAATATTACACGGCAAAAACGTGCCGTTGGCCCTAATGTTGCACCGACCTGTGATACCAATCTGAAGTCCATCTCACAGTATTTTGGCATTATAAGCCGTAAGTTTATGCAATTATCATTTAATTGCCCTGAAGGTTGGTGAGTCTACGACTGTTGAAGGCAAGGCGTTCTTTACCCCTACTACTCTCTGAGAAAGGAATCTACCTCAGCATCTATCACCCTCAAATTACATCGATGTGCCCTTGTGCCAACCATTACCATTTGAAGAAAAAGGCCTTTACTGTCCACCTTACAGCAACCTCTGATCATCTTTTAAGTCTCTATTAATTCACTTCTCAAACTTCTTATCTCTACCAAAAACAGCCTCAAGTCCCTCAGCCTTTCCTCGTAAGACCTTCCCTTCACAGAAGACATCATCCTAGGAAATCTCGTCTGCAACCTTTCCATTGCTTTCACATCCATGCTATAATGTGGCAACCAGAACCGCACGGAACTCAACAAATTTGGCCACACATCCATGCTATAATGTGGCAACCAGAACCGCACGGAACTCAACAAATTTGGCCACACCAGAGACATTTCTGGAGCTGCAAAGGGATGGTTTGGCCCTGAAACTCAATCCC
Source organism: Chiloscyllium plagiosum (assembly GCF_037043375.1). Classification (NCBI taxonomy): domain Eukaryota; kingdom Metazoa; phylum Chordata; class Chondrichthyes; order Orectolobiformes; family Hemiscylliidae; genus Chiloscyllium; species Chiloscyllium plagiosum. Next base: position 65,325,227 of record NW_028270178.1, on the reverse strand, counting down.
TCTCCCAATAAAAACTAACACACTGTGCTCATTGCAAACAAATCTATCAACGTGTGTGTTAACTTTCAGAGTTTTATATACATGGACGCCGAGATCGCTCTTCCAAGAATATTACAATTAGCCCAGAACTTTTTATTCTTGTTGCTCATTCCAAAGTAAATCATCTCACACTTTTCCACATTAACCTCCATATGCAACCTCTGAGCCACGATCTGCAGATTATTCATGTCCCTCTGTAAGTGCAGCAGACTTCGGCACTGTTGACAACTCCATCAAACTTAGTGTGTTCTGTGAATTTACTCATCCATCATCCCACGCCCGAAACCAGGTCATTTATAAAGATGACAAACAGCAGTGGACCCAAAAACGAACTTTGTTGTACACCATGAGTAACTGAACTCCAGGAGGAATATTTTCCATTAACTACCACACTTTGTGTTCTTTCAGCGAGCCGATTACTGATCTAAACCGCTAAATCACCCTCAATCCCACGTCTCTGTATTTTATGCAACAGCCGACCGTGCCTTCATGAAGCTCATATCCACCACGTTAACCACTTCACTCTCATCCACCTGTTTGTTGACCTTTTCAAAGAGCTCAATAAAGTTTGTGAGGCACAACCTGCTATTCACAAAATCGTGTTAACTGTAGCGAATCAACTTCTTCCTTCTTAGATGATCATAAATCATATCTCTCATAATCTTTCCCAAAACTTTACCGACAAGGAAATACGGCTCACTGTTCTATAATTGCCAGCGTTCCCCCTACTCCTCTTCGTGAAGAAGTGGACAATATTTACTGAACTCGAGTCTTCTCGCACTAATCACATAGACACTGACGAAATAAAGTTGGAAGTCCAAAGTTCTGCAATCTCTTCCCACGATTCCCAGAGAATCCTAGTATACATCCCATCAAGCCCAGCCGACAATTCTATTTTCAGGCTTTCAAGAATTGCTAACAACTCGTCTTTACTAATATCAATTTCGTTTATTCTAACAGATTGCATCTCAAAATTCTCTTCGACAACATTGTCTTTTTCATTTGAGATATGCTGAAAAATATACATTCAGCGCGTCTCCTATCCTCGGACTCCGTTGACGACTTCCTACTGCTGTTGCTGACAGGCTCGAATCATATCCTAGACATTCTTTTATTCTTGAAATGACAAGAGAAAGCTTCAGGATTTTAAGTGACCCTGCCAGCTAAAGACTTCTCATGCCCCCTCTTCGCTCTCAGTAGCTCTCTCTTTTTGTCCTTCCTTGCTAGCGTTTAATTTTCAAGTGCCCTAACTCAGCCTTCATATCACATGTTTACATGCACCTCCTTCTCCCTCTTGCCAAGGAATTCAACTTTTTGTGTAAAAATGGCTCCCTGTCTCGACCTCATATTCCCTGCATGACGCACACATACTTATCAAGGACATGCAGGAGCGCTTCCCTGAACACGCTCCATATTTCAGGTGTGCAAAACCCCTGCTGTTACTTTCCCATCTGGTGCATCTTAACTCTTGCCTGATCGCATCATACTGGCCTTTCTCCTAGTGGTATATCATGCTCTGCGATATGTATGTATATATATATATATATATATATATATATACATCACGAAATAAACATACCAAATTGTGGTCATTATCACCAAAGTGCTCACTTACCTCCAAATCGAATAGTTGACTTGCTTGATTACGCAGTACCAAATCCAATATCTTTTTAATTCTTGTTGGCCTGTCTACATGCTGCGTCACGAAACCCTCCTGCATACATTGGACAACGACTGGCCAACCAGAGCTCCTCAAACAATAAAATTTCCAATCAATATGTGGAAAGTTAAAATTCCCCTCTACAACTACCCTGTTACTTCCGTTCCTATCCAGAATCATCTTTGCAATCCTTTCCTCCCTAACTCTAGAACATTTTGGTGGTGACCTCTACTTGCCTGATTTTAATCTCAGCCCATTCTAGTTCAGCAGATTGAGTCGGGTCCTCACCAAATATCCTTTCTCCTACCATAGTACTGTCTTTGACTAAAAATGCCACATCTCCCCATCTGTAACGACTTTCCTGTTCTTACCGAAAAATCGAAACTGAACAACCATTCCTTTCAGTTCTCTATTCATGTCTTTGAAATGGCCACAATATTGAAGTCCCAGTTAACAACCCATGGCACCTGCTTTATCCCAGATGCTCCAGGCGGTGAAGTAGACACACTTCAAACCACCTTCATCCTTGCCAGCATACACTCGCAAACCCGAAAACCTATTTATGTCCTAACCACTCAAAACTTCCTGCAAACTGCAGCTAAAATTCAGGTTCGCACTCCGCTGCTGAATTCGTTTAAACCCTCCTGAAGAGCGTTGGAAGATTATCCACTCAGAATATTGGTACCCTTCCAGTGCAGGTGAAGACAATCCTGTTTGTAGAGGTCCAACCGACTCCAGAATGAGCCCCAACTATCCAGATATCCAAATACCAATCCCCTGCACCATCCTTAGAACCACGTGTTCATCTGCTCTCTCCCTATTCTTTCCCTCACTATAACGTGGCATGTGTAACCAATCAGAGAGAACAACTCTGTTTAATCTAGATCTAAGATGTCACCCTGGATCCCTGAATTTCTACCATACATCCACATCACTTTTATTACATATGTTGTTAGTGCATATGAGAACCATGACCTCGGGATGCTCCCCCTCCCCCTCCCCCTTAAAGATCCTGAAAACACGCTGCGACACAAACTTGGAGTTACAGGGAGTTGACACCTCCAACTGGTAACTTGGAGGTATCACATCAATCATGAGCCTGCCTTGCTCCCACAGAAACTGCAATCTGTACCCCTCACTATGTAGTCCCCAATAAATATTGCTCTCCTCCCCTCTCCCCTACCCTTCTGATCACAGGGACAAACACTGTGCCAGGGACCTGTACCCCATGGCTTACCACTCGTAGGTCATCCCCCCAAAAAGTAACAAATACGGTAAGCTTGTTACAGATGGGCACAGCCAAAGTGGATGCCTGCACTGGCTGCCTGTTCCCTTTTCGTCTCCCGACTGTATCCCATCGACCTTGTTCTTGTACCTGAAGTGTAACTGCCTCCGTATAACCCCTCTCAATTCACCTCAGACTCCCGAATGATCCAATGTTCAGCTCCAGTTCCCTAAAGCTCTTGCCATAGAGATGGTGTTGCGTGCACTTTCCGCAGATTCAAATGTCAGGGACATTACTGAAAACTCTTAGCTCTTACATTCTACAGGAAGGTCATTCAAATGGCCGACCATCCATTTCTAATATTCTAAATTCACACACACACACATATATGTGTGTGTTTGAATTCAGAATATTTGGAATAGATGGTCGGCCATTTGAATGTTCTTCCTGTCGAATGTTCGAGCTATATGTATGTACGTATGTGTAAATGCATAATGTGTGTGCACATGCATGTATGTGTGTGTGTGTGCAAAAATATTTAGAAGTTGCAAAAGAACATTGAGTAAAACAGCATTTATTCAAAAAAATATGTTTTTTTTGGAGTGTTCTGTCCTTGAGAAATACCTCAGTTAATGAAGGCCAGCCATAAAGACTCCCTGAGTGAATATCCATCACTCAATAGAGATACAGAGGTGATTTTTGAAGTCGATGACGTTCTCATGTCGCTGATCCTGCGCTGTGTAAAATTCTGGAAAGGATATTTAGCTCGTTCCATATTACTGATTTTGCTGCAAACTCGCACAGTCCATTAAAACAATCCAAAAATTATTAGATTTGTCTCATTGGACATTCTGCCTGTTATCAGAAAAACTGGATTAGAAATGACGAAGATGTTTTTATGTACTGCTATGAAGATTACAGAATTCAAACAGGAATTTTTTCGTGTCTTGTCACTAGATATGTTTGGGGGAGATGAGTGAGCAGCAAATAAACTCACTCCCTTCTCTGTGATTGCAGCCAAATTTTCCAATGCAACAGATGAAAGAAAAAAGGCGCATTACATCGGCAAGTCAGTTCCAACACACGATAGTATAGTTTCACTTTGATTGTCGCCATCTTTTGAAGTATTAGCTGAGTGGGGAGATCAGGATCCTGACGGTATACTGAGACATTGCGAGAATTATTCCCACACTGTTGGCATCAATTTATAGCATAAACCAGTTATGCAGCGGACTGAGCTAGCTGGCTTCCCTTTAATGTTTAGCTAACACAAAGAGCTTTTACAATTTATAGAAGTTCACGTAGAATAAGCTGCTAAACCTTTCCTCACAATCAGCTCATTCTATACTTAGTCGTGCTCAGTTGCAGGTGTTATGAAGTTTCTTTCCAATTAACGTTAACCAACTAGAGAGTGTGCACCTAACGCGTACCCATCCTGGCCGCCCAGACTCCCTGTCCTGGTGAAATTCACTCCTTGTGTGTCTGCACGTGTCTTTACAAATATTTTAGAATCAGCTTCTGAATATTTTTTTCTGAGAAAAAGTAATTATTTTCGAGTTCAATAACTGCAGAAAGAAAAAGAATACGAGCTCCAAACTTCTCTTTATCATTCATCGCTAGTTTTCAAGTTCTATATTCTAGATACAGATCCATGCGAATGAGGGAATTTCCCTCCTGTTTACTCTCACCAAATTCACATCGCCTAGAAACCTTCTATACGGACACAACTCAGTTTTGCCTGGTGTCACGTCTCATGATCTATTCAACTTTTCCACCATCCCATGAAACCCCTCCTTGTCTTTTCAAATGGCATTATCCCTCACTACATCGTTGGCTTCCTTTCCATTTTTCTGTTTCCAAGTAAACACAGTCCATTCTTCCTGACATCTTTTCATTCCAGTCATCGCCATCCATGTCTTTTATCATATCTTTATGTCCCACTATAGTCCATGTTGAGAAAGGATGCTAGCGCCAAAACAACACATGAAAACCTGCTCCAATGCTGTATCCTGCCATTACCAATGTAGGGAAAATGGGAACTCGTTCAGTCAAACGTATATCTGTTGGTTGTCGCACAATTGGTCAATCACTGATTGGGTCGTGACTGTTTTTCCTCACTTTTCTCCCCTGCCTGATCATGTGCCAAAGCAACACAATAAGGTAACATGGAATGCCTACAGTTCAGAAACTGGCTATTCGATGCAACAAATGCACACCAATCCTCCAGGCATTAACCCTACAGAACAATTCCTTACCCTTTTTCTCTTCATTTGCTCCTGAATAAGGCACCTTACTGACAGTCGACCCAGTTGTAGGCAAATCATATCTCTGGCGCTGTGAGGCAGCAGTGATAACTAGTGAGCCACCTTGCGGCCCTGTACAATTATGCAAGGCACATGCGGACGCGTTTGAAATGCGATTCCTGTCAAAGATTGTCTACTTTTGTTGTTGCCCTTATTAGGAACAATAAATCCAGATTCCCTGACCAAGAAATGAACTCAAACCACGGCGGTGAAAGCGCTACATCGTAACCACTAGTCGACCAGGAAGGACAGCTTGTGCAATTGTGTCTTCACTAGACAGCATAGCTTTCTTTTCCTGCGATGAGAAATACCTTCCAAAAAAGAGTGATCGTGACACCGTGCTTTTACAGCACAGAATAATACATTATGTCAGTGCCAGTCATCAAACATCCAAATATTCTCGTTTCTAGTTCCCACTAATTGGCCCACAGCCTGAAGTCTGAAGTGTTCATCTGAACGAGACTTACGCTGCAAAGTTTTAATCTCAAATGAGCCGGTGAATGAGACTGATGTCAGATACCGTCAAATTTGTTCATGTACTGCGGGAGATCTGAACCACATTTTGACCCATATAGGGAACTATACAGACACATCTTTTGAAAGTGACAAAGGCCTCAGGAGAGCCCAACGTCCATAAAATGAGGAATTGTCCCTTTTGGCCTCTGCTTTCTTCACTACTAGCTTTAAAATCCGATTGTGTTTACATTATCAGAGGGGTAAACAGGCAGGAGTCTGTCCTTCGAGGACTGCCCCAATCGTGAATAATTGGTACCCACTAAACGTTGACTTCTCCACCTCTGAGGCAGCCTGGGTAGCTGTGCTCTTCAAGCCTCCTACTTGTTTATTTTGAATTCCAGCAGATTCCCGTCTCTACATAAGGAACAGAAGCATTCAGCCGTATCCCTGTACGTATTCGTCCTGCACTGTTTCACTGTAACTTTACTGTTTCTCCTGAGTCACGTTGTTCTTCCTGCCAAACGAAGGCATTCTTCGCATCAGAAGCTTGTCATCCTCATGTTCTGCGAAGGAAAAACACGGATGTGGACTTCCAAACTGAAACAGATGCGGCCTGGTCTGCGTAAAAAATAACTTCCAGCTGTTCCTTCAAAAATAATTCCGAACAACATAGAGAATGCACCTTCGGATGCCCGCTGCAATAGTTGCAAGAAAATTCAGTAAGGCCGCAGTGAAATTCGAGGTTACAACCCCCGGTTTACATAACCAGTGCTTGAATCACTGAGCTATGGAAGCACTAACCCAGGCGCCATTTTGAGACTGACAAAAGACGATGACCTCGAGCAGAAAAACTTCGGTCATCTCAATTTTGTGATACAAGCTTCATTTTGTGTGACAAAATACGACTTGAAATCCACTTCTTTGATCACTTGTTTGTCAGCTTCCCAATATCTCATATTGTGATCAACATTTGTTTAAACTCCCTCAGAGTAAAAGCTTTGAATTTTCTATTATATAAAAGACACGATGTCGTAATGATACCAATAAATTGCCCTGATTTTAGCAGATATTAGAGCTTTTTATTAATTAGATTAGATTACTTACAGTGTGGAAACAGGCCCTTCAGCCCAACAAGTCCACACTGACCCGCCGAAGCGCAACCCACACAGACCCATTCCCCGACATTTACCTCTTCACCTAACACTACGGGCAATTTAGCATAACCAATTCACCTAACCTGCACATTTTTGGATTGTGGGAGGAAACCAGAGCACCCAGAGGAGAATGTGCAAACTCCACACAGAGAGTCGCCAGAGGCGGGAATTGAACCCGGGTCTCTGGCGCTGTGTGGCAGCAGTGCAAAGCACTGTGCCACCATGCCGCCCACTAATTACTTGATGAATAATTCCTTTCCTATAGCCTGGTGCGATTTACATATCTACGAGATTTCATAATTTCTTGCCTTGGCAGATGACGTTTCGACACCAAACATGAGACAGTCCAAATCGAACATGCTCCGGAGTTTGGAATTCGCGGGAATGCAGATATCTGAGAGAGCACTTTAAACATAATCTTGGGTGCCGTGTCCGCTGGCTGGGTTGGCATACTATTGACAAGCTGTATTTGCTCTTGAGTGGCCTGGAATACATGACAGTGATAGACAGAGGGAAGACAGTCAAGAGATTTGTAGACGATGATGAAAACTTTGAAATTTAGCTGCCCTGTGATGGGTGAGCAACACTTATTGTGAGTACTCCCACATGCAGGAGAGGTATTGGAAGAACCCAGGATTACATCATTGGGTGGATAACCTGCAACTCCTTCCCTTCCACCATGTGGGAGCCCTTGTGGAAAGATAAAGCTGCGATGGCCGCAGTGCACGTTTGGGAAAATGGGCGTTCGTAAAAATGTCATTCAGGTAATGCACAATGAAACAGTGAACAGAACTGAATAGAAGCAAAGGGAGTTAGACCATAAAACATAGAACATAGAACATTACAGCGCTGTACAGGCCCTTCGGCACTCGATTTTGCGCCGACCTGTCATACCAATCTGAAGCCCATCTAACCAACACTATTCCATGTTCGTCCATATGCTTGTCCAATGACGACTTAAATGTACTTAAAGTTGGCGAATCTACTATCATTGCAGGCAAAGCATTTCGCACCGTTACTACTCTCTGAGTAAAGAAACTACCTCTGACATCTGTCCTATATCTATCACCCTTCAATTTAAAGCTATGCCCCCTCGTGCTCGCTGTCACCATTCTTGGAAGAAGGCTCTCCCTGTCCACCCTATCTAACGCTCTGATTATATTATATGTCCTATTAAGTCACTTCTCATCCTTCTTCTCTCCAACGAAAACAACCACAAGTCCCTCAGCCTTTCCTCGTAAGACCTTCCCTCCATACCAGGCAACATCCGAGTAAATCTCCTCTGCACCTTTTCCAAAGCTTCAACATGCTTCTTTTAATGCGGTGACTAGAACTGTACACAATACTCCAAATGCGGCCGCACTAGAGTTTTGTACAGCTGCAGCATAACCTCATAACCTCGATTCCTCTATTACTAAAAGTTAAAACACTGTATGCCTTCTTAACAACCCTGTCCACATGGGTGGCAAATTTCAAGGATCTCTGTACCTGAACACCGAGATCTCTCTGCTCATCTACACTACCATTAGCCCAATACTTTGTAGTCCGGTTACTCCGACCAAAATGAATCACCTCACACTTGTCCACATTAAACTCTGTTTGCCACCTCGCAGCCCAGCTCTGTAGCTTACCAGTCTCTCTGTAAACTACAACATCCTGCATCACTATCCACAAATCCACTGACCTTAGTGTCCTCTGCAAATTTACTAACCCACCCTTCTACGCCCTCATATATAAAAATGACGAAAAGCAGTGGACCCAAAACCGACCCTTGCGGTACACCACTGGTAACTGGACCGCAGCATGAACATTTCCCATCAACCACCACCCTCTGTCTTCTTTCAGCAAGCCAATAACTGATACAAACTGCTATATCTCCCACAATCCCACTCCTCCGCATTTTGTACAATAGCCTACTGTGGGGAACCTTATCGAACGCCTTTCTGAAATCCATATACACAACATCAACCGGTTTACTCTCATCTACCTGCTTAGTCACCTTCTCAAAGAACTCAGTAAGCTTTGTGAGGCACGACCTACCCTTCATAAAACCATGCTTACTATCCCTAATCAAATTATTCCTTTCTAGATGGTTATAAATCCTATCTCTTATAATCTTTTCCAACACTTTATCAACAACTGAAGTGAGGCTCACTGATCTAAAATTAACAGGGTTGTCCCTACTCCCTTTCTTGAACATGGGAACCATATTTGCTATCCTCCAGTCTTATGGCACTATTCCTGTAAACAATGAAGATTTAAAGTTCAATGCCAAAGGCTGGGCCATCTCCCCCCGGCTTTGCAGAGGATCGTAGGATAAGCTCATCCGGCCCAGGGGGTTTATCTATTTTCACACACTGCAGGATTTCTAATACCACCTCCTTGTGAACCTCAATCCTACCAAGTCTAGTAGCCTGTATCTCAGTATTCTCCTCGACAGCATTGTCGTTTTCTAGACTGAATACTGTTGAAAAGTGTTCATTTAGTGCTTCCCCTGTGTCCTCTGACTCCACACAAAACTTCCCACTACTATCCTTGGTTGGCCCAAAACTTACTCTCGTCATTCTTTTATTCCTTAAGTACCTATCGAAAGCCTTAGGGTTTACCCTGATCCTATCCGCCAACAACTTCTCATGTCTCCTCCTGGCTCTTCTGAGCTCTCTCTTTAGGTCTTTCCTGTCTACCTTGTAACGCTCAAGCGCCCTAACTGAGCCTTCGCATCTCATCGCAACATAAGACTTCTTCTTCCTCTTGACCAGAGAATCTACTTCCTTCGTAAACCACGGCTCCCGCGCTCTACAGCTTTGTCCCTGTCTGACAGGTACATACTTATCTAAGACACACAGTAGCTTTTCTTTGAATAAGCTCGACAGTTCTAATGTGCCTATCCACTGCAGTTTCCTATCCATCCGATGCTTCCTAAATCTTGCCTAATCGCATCATAATTCCCTTTCCCCCAGCTGTAACTCTTGCCCAGTGGTATGCACCTATCCATTTCTATGACAAACGTAAACATTACAGAATTGTGATCTCTATCACCAAAGTGCTCACCTACTTCCAAGTCTAACAACTGGCCTGGTCATTGCCCAGTACCAAATATAATCTGGCCACCCCCCTTGTTGGCCTGTCTACATAGTGCGTCAGGAAGCCTTCCTTCACACATGGACAAAAACTGACCCATCCATAGTACTCGCACTATAGTGTTCCCAGTCAATATTTGGAAAGTTGAAGTCCCCATGACAACTACCCTGTCTCTCTCACTGCTATCGAAAATTATCTTTGCTAACCTTTCATCTACATCACTGGAACTATTCAGAGGCCTATAGAAAACTCCCAACCGATTAACATCTCATTTCCGGTTTCTGACTTCAGCCCATATTACCTCAGTTGACGAGTTCCCAAAAATCGTTTCTGCAACTGTCATACTGTCCTTGACCAACAATGCCACACCTCCACCCCCCCCCCCCCTCTTTTACATTCTTCTCTGTTCTTACTGAAACATCTAAATCCTGGAACCTGCAACTCCCATTCCTGTCCCTGCTCGATTCATGTCTACGAAATGGCCATAAAAACGAATTCCCAGGTACCAACCCATGCTGCAAGTGCAACCACCTTATTCCGGATGCTCCTGACGTTGAAGTAGACACACTCCAAACCAACTTCTTGCTTGCCAGTGCCTTCTTTTGTTCCTGAAACTTGATTTTGTACCTCCCTACTCTCAACCTTTTCTATACTTTAACTACTATTTTGGTTCCCATCCCCCCTGCTGGACTAGTTTAAACACACCTGAATAGCCTTAGCGAATATCCCACCAGGATATTGGTAACCCTCTGGTTCAGATGAAGACCATCCTGTTTTTAGAGGTCCCACCTACCCCTGAAAGAGCCCCAATTATCCAAGAATCCAAAACCCTCCCTCCTGCACCATCCCTGTGGCCACTGCTCTCTCTCCCGATTCCTTGCCTCACTAGCACCACAGCAGAGTGGGAATTTGAAAGGACGGATGGATGTGTATTACGACTGTGTCGCCCAAATGAATGGATTTGAGACTGAGCTGCAGAAGAGTAGACACGTGGAAGAGTTAGTGATGTTAATGAAGTGTAAGTAGGCTGACATGGTGATTATAGGGATATGTGGTTAATAACACATCACGAGGTGAATAATGTCACCATAGTTATGACGTGTCTTTTCAGACTTTGGCAATTGCCAGGGAGGAGATTGAATCAGTGGCGAGGCATTTTCTCCCAGCACTTGGTCGATGATGCCTTCCAGCTCATCTCATCTACTTTCCTCAACTCCGCTCCAAAAACCCATCCCTCAAACTATGACGACGACGGAACTCCCTTCCAAATCACTTTAAAATCCAGCAACCTCGGTAGACATTATGTCATCCTCCCATATTTCCATCAGCTGCAAATGAACCCCACCAACTAAGATGTGTTTCCCTCCCCACCCCTATACACTTTCTCTAAAGATCATTCCTTCTTTGACTCCTTGCCAAGTGCACGCCCCCACCAAACCACGATTCCCTCCCAGTAACCTTCTCATTCCAACACGGGATTTGAAAAACATCCACCCACACCTCCGCCCTCAACTCTTTCTAAGACCCCAAAGGACCCTTCCATGTCCATCAGTGTTTCACCTGCATTTCCACGCATGGCATTTACTGTATCTATTGCTCCCTTTGCAGTCTCCTCGACATTGAGGAAATTGGATGCATAAGTATAGACCGCTTCAGAAAAAAAACCCCGTAGCACCCGCACCAAACAACACCTTGTCGAACACGTCAACTCTCCCTCCCACACAGCCAAATTCATTCAGGTCCAGGCCTTCCGCCGCCCTCATGAACTGTCCTATTTGTCCATCTTCCTTCCCACTTATCTGCTCCAACCTGCACTCCGAAATATCATCATCACCCCCACCTCCATCCACCTAACAGACTCTCAGCTACGTTGTCCCAGCCACAATCGCTCCCATTTGTCACTATACTCCTCGTTTCACAAGCCTTTTTCCTGATGAAGGCTCGTGACCGAAACGTCGATTGTCCTGCTCATTGGACGCTGCCAGTCCTGCTGTGCGTTTCTCGTATCACCCTTTCGACTCAGTGGCGAGGCAGTGGATTTTGAGGTTGGGACTGAAGTCAGAGGCATCAGTTTTGCAATGATTCAATTGTAAGGAATGTCTGCTCCATCAGGACTGGATGTCATGAGCAAGTGAGACGAACTCAAGCCTGCGGAGGTGACCAGCTTGAAATTCCACAGACATATAACAAGGTGCAGTATGGCAAACTGCTGAATAAGTGGCCATGTATGAGGCTTGGCTGACTGGCAGAGGCAGACAGTTGGGTAAAGAGGTCTCTTCCAGAATGGCAGCCCGTGACTAGTGGAGTACAAATGAGTCAGGGTTTGCACCACAGCTATTCACATTATGTATGAATGATCCATTCAAAGGAACTGAGGGTGTTGTTGCTCCATTTGAAGTAGGTGGAAAGGCAGATCTTATTGATGATGCGGGCATGCTGCAGAATGACTTGAACGGACTGAGTGCTTCGAAAAAAAAGTTGCAATTGGCATACTTTGTGGAAAATATGAGGTCATATGTTTGGTGGAAAGAGTAGAGGCATAGACAATTTCCTGAAAACAGAAAGATTTCAAAGTTCAATTTTCTCTTATGTTCAGCGTGCAGTTTCAGTTGATGTTTAGGAAGGCAAATACAATGTAGTTCAAGCTAATGAGAAAGTACGGGCAGAGGTTTACACCTCAGTCAATAGGAGGCTCTGGACAGATGCAGTTGTAGCATTGGGAGTAGGTTTTGGCCCCATATCTAAGTGATGATATATTTTGAGTGGTGGATAGGAGGTTTATAATGGCTGACTCAGTGGTGAGTACTAATGCCTTGCAGCCTCAGCGATGTTGGTTCAATATCTACATTGGACGACTGTGAATTTGGAGTTGGAACATCCTCTCCGTTTCAGCTTGGATTTCCTCCACAGACTAAAGATGTGTCGCTGACGTTCTTTGTTCATGGGAAATGCAGAGTTACAGGAATTGGGTAAAGGTGTGAGTTGGGTGCGATTCTCTTCGCAGGATTAATGGGGGTTTCTTGTTCCGAATGGCCTGTTTCCACATTGTAGGTATTCCGTTAGAACAACGTTGATCGCAGGGAGTTAGGCCTTGTCAAAAGAAATTTTTAAAGGCTGTGACAGCTTCCATATAAGCACAGCGTTTCAAGTGAATCTTTTGAACGCTATATGGAGTGGAAGGGCATTCTTAAGGAGGACATCATAAAGGTTAGCCGAGAATGAGATAGCCTCAGGCCATAAAGTTAAGTAAAATCTAAAGAGATTCTACAAGTACATTAAGAACTTGAGACCAAATATGACCATTTTAAGATGAAAAAAGCTCACCTTTGTCTTTCATTCTCAGCAGATGGAGAGACATATAATGTTCACTTCGCGTCAGTTTACACCTTGGAGAATGAAATGGCGGGAACAACGAAATATTGATGGTTTGAAAGAAGTTCACATTGAAAAGGGAATGTGGTGGAGGGCCTGGAAAATATAAAGTTGGATAATTCTCTGGGATCTGATCTCCTGTATCTCGGAAACGTTTGGGAAGTTAGGGAAAGAAGCTGTTGGGCAATTCGTAGAAATATTTTTATCATCTATTATTACGAGTGAGGCGCTGAATTACTGGGGGATGGCTAATGTTATGCCTTTATTTAGAAAGGAATTCATGAAGAAACCTGGGGTCGATAGACCTGTGTGTCTGGTTATGGTCGTGGGTAAGTTGTTGGATGCAATTCTGAACGATAGGTTTTATTTGAATTTTTAGATATAAGGAATGAATTGCGATAATCAGCATGGTTTTGCACAAAATTGATTGAGTTTTTTGTGGGCGTAACCAAGAAGAGCAATGAGGACATAGTGGTCGACTTTCTCTCACCTGGACTTTAATAAAAGCTTTTACACGGTTCAACACGGTTCACTAATTCATAAAGTTAGATCACATAGGGCTCAACGTAAGATTTCTAATTAGATATAAAATTAGTTTAATAGCAGGATGCTAAGAATGGTGGTGGATGATAGTTTTCAGATTGGAAGTCTGTTACCAGTGGTGTACCATTGGCTGAGCGCACATTCATTTAAATAAATGATGTAGGTCGGAAGATAGAAAGCATGGTAAGTAAGTTTGCAAAATTGCTAGTAGAATGGACAGTAAAAAGGTTATGTAAGGTTGTGAAGCGATTTTCTCGTCAGGTCAGTTGCTCTCTGGCCTCGAGTTTAAAAAGCGTGAGGGGGAGGAGTAGTGAAGGGCCATTCGTCCATCGTGAAGCGTACGTTATCAGACATCCATCTATTCTCGTCCCAGTTTGCAACAATAAGATTCTCTCTTTGATCTTAAATGACAGAACAATGGTACTGAAGGTTGACCTGGTCACACTGTTGTAACTCCTTTGAGGAATGTATTCTCATGTTCAAGTACAGAGGCAGTCACACAGGCACATCCCCGACAGTGACAGAGTCCTCAGGATTATTCCCACTCCATTTGCTTTATGACTGCAAGTTTCCCTGGAGAAAGGTGGCTTTAAGTGGATTACAAGGCACTTCGCCAGAAAATGTGCACCGTTGCGCTGAGCCGCGATATGAAATGGATACTGAGCTAAAATAGTCCCACACACTTCTCATGTGTAACTTTCAATAACACAAATCCCACCAGAACAATTCCTCCGCCTCCTGGGACCTGACAGGATAGCTCCCGGCAGACATTCCTCACTAAAAACAACGACCGTCGGCAAAATCTAAACACTTGCACTTCTCGTCTTGTTCTGTTTCTATTCCTGTCACACCTCCAGATTCCTCTGAACGTCATATAGACTGATTCCACAAATATGCACCGTAACAGTTATTACCAATTGAGATGTCCTAATTAATACCATGACTGACAGAAAGATCAGGGGAGAGTGGCTTCGACCCCTTCCTCGCCGAGGGACATACTGCAAAGAATGTCCTGTAACTTCACAAACTGAGATCCTCGAAGCTGGCCATGGAAGTGTCTTGCACAACAATACCCTCTGGCCCACTAGGTCTGCACCAGTCCAACACAATCCCCTGAACTGTTCTTATCCCATCTGGCGTACTTGGTTCAGAGGGGCTAACGTATTCAGTAATGGAAGTGTACAACTAAGTGGGTCTTACCTGCTCTGGAGTTTTCTGCCTTTTCCATCCTGACAGGCGGTTCGTTGCAGATTCCTAATGTTCCTTATCTGAGTTGTATGCATTTCACCTAATCCTGCGATTTGAATTTCAAACGAATGCAGAGAACAAACACTCTTCAAGTTCCCTCTTGGCTTTCAATCATAGTAAGCAAAATGCTGAACTGCGTGAGGAATCCACAGTAGATTTAATACCAATCGTTCAACCAATTGGCCACAACTGCCGAAGCGTGCTACTAAACTGGTTTCATGTTCTCCCTGCCTGTGGAGCTGAGGGATAGGCAATCATTGTTCGGTTTGTTTGAATTAAATCACCACAGTTTCGACAGTGTTAAATGACAGGACATGTTTGGTCTGTACAAACAATCTCGATGGTTGAAATGGTCATTCAGTTAAAAAGAAATGGAGAGATTTCAGGAGAAACTAAACACTTCTGGCAGCATCTGGGGAGAGACAAATAGAGACAACGATTCAGAGCTTCTTCAGGAGTTTCTCAGAACGCTATCCTCTCTCACAGGGACTGCCAAACCTGCCGAGTTCCTTGAGCAGTTTCTGTTTTTGTTTGAGATTCCGAGTGTCCACATCCCTTCACTTGCCATTCAACAATACAAAAACGCATTTGTGGTTCCTCACTGGATTTGGTTTCCGTTTGGATACATATCCCTGACCCGATTAAAAGCCCGAAAGTGCACAGCAAAGGAGTCGGATGGATACGAACAGCGACCGCTCCATGCGTGGGTACACCCTCTAAGTTAACAGCCAAACGAGAGGACTAATTGCTCCACAGAGATTGGGGAGCCCCTTGTTGTAGGCCCCTTGTAGGATCTCCAAAAGCAGACTGTCAATGAACTAAAGCTTTTGCCTGCCCTTCGCAGAATGAAAATTGCTATAAATTGATTTGAGGTTTCCTAAATGAATCCTGGGGCATTCATGTTGGACCATGGGAACAGACTGATCTCACGCTTTGCAGACACATACATGTCACCAAGATACAACTCTCCGAAAACTGGGAGCTTCTCCCTTCGCGCCTTATGAGGAACATTTTCCTGACCTCGGTAAAAACTCGGAACTGTTCGGCCAAAGAAAAAACAGATGGTGTGCGAGCAACTGTCGCTCTGTTCGTTAGTCATGGGATAACAGCAACCTCTCAGTGATGAGCTGAATGCACTGACGAACGTCGCCGCAGAGACTGATAAGCCAACGTCGTTAATGATCCCCGAATGCAAGCTGCAGCCTGCTCCTCCCATATTGACAATCATCCTTAATTAGCATTACTTTTCCGAAATAAATCCCGTGAATTTCACGGTGAAGACATGGGAATAGTCTGATCCCACACTCTATAGACACACCCATCACACCGGAAACCAATTATCCTGCTACAGGAATCGTCTCACTTCCAGCCTTTCAGTGTCCTATCTGTTCCCGCGTTTACTAATTGCCCCGGAGCTGCGATGAGATTTGACATCCTGACGTGCAGGAACGTGAATCCTTCACTATCACAGATCATTTCATGTCCGGAGACAATCAGAGTCAAAGTACCGGCCTCCGAAAGAACGGAAAGATTTCTAAACTGTCTCTGCCTGTCGGCCAGTTCACTCTTCATTTTCCTCTGAATCCGCGTCCCAAGGAATAGCTAAAGATTCACAAAGCTCGAGTCTGCGATTTCTGTTTTGCTTGTTGACAGTTTTCCCACTTGACAAGTGGCAACATTTTCCCAGAATCTTTTCACAATCCTCTGCTTTGCACCATGTACAGAGATATATAAACCTCCTTTTTGGAGAGATTCCAGACTCTGGGAATGTTTTGTTTGGAGCTCATTGGATGCTGCCTGACCTGCTGCGCTTTTCCAGCAACATATTTTCAAACTACTCAGGACACCTGGCAGTGGTCATTCGTGTCAAGTTGATCTTCATGAATGGGTATCGTGAGTTGTCTGTCCTTCATAATATTTCCTGCAGTCACTACGTGCAACATTGTTTGCCCAAATTTGTCCTGCATACGTTCGGTATTGGGTCGATTTTGTTTTTGGTGAGTTGTTGTCAAACGTGGCTTTCGGTTTATGTTATCTCAGAACTCCGAGTGGTCAGAGGAGTCTGGCTGTACATGCCGAGTCATTTTTTTTTTACCTATAATGTACTTGGTGTGTTGGATAATGACATGTCCTCCTTGCGTTGTTTTTGGTAATGAATCTGCGGGAATATCTATTGTTTTAAAATATTTCTGGAAGATCCAGTAAACAACACAACCAGCTGTCCCGAGTAGCAATGCACAGCGATGACGAGTTAAACAAATTCGACTGTGACAACACAAAAACAATTGGACCAGCTAAACAGAGTGCAGCCAGAGAATTTCTAGAATGACGAGACTCATCCAATGACTCCATCCAAAAACATGTTGATCTGGACCCAACATACTGGGACATGCAAAGAACGACAAGAACCAGCAACTGAAAGCTGTGGGAAGGAAATCAAACCAATTCAAAACGCCGCAGGACAACAGCGCTTCACACGAGTTTCATCTGCCTTGAGGATATCACCAAGAAAGGGGAGGAAACGGCTGCAAAACCAACTTCCCAAAACCACTGAAATTCCCCACACTATCTGCACCCTTCACCGGAACTACAGATCTTTACACAAACCTTGAAACCCTGAAACAGTCAGAACCGCCCCAGCGGGAATATGAACCCTGACCTCCCACGTGACAACTAAGGTTACTAAATGCCACACGATGGATGTCAGAGCTAACTGAGCCTGCAAGCTACTTGAGCATGCTCTTGTCAATAACACCTGCTTGATTATCCTTATCCCATTTTCCATCATTTAACGTTGTATGCCTAAAGCATTACAAATTCACAGTTAAATATCTCTGAAGGTTATTAGAATTTCTGCCGCTCTGACACATAGAGACAGTGATGTCCAGATTCCAACCACTTGCTGGCTGATAATTTTTTTTTTATTTACAGCTACTCGAACTTTTATGACTCTTATTTTAAATCTATGGCTACCTTTTGATTGATCCCTCCATCATAGAGAAATCTTTCGTTAAATTTACCCAATCCATGCCGCTCATTATTTCCTACATCTCAATACAGTCTCCTCTCTATGTCTCCTGCTCTCACAAAAACAAGGCCAGTCTGTCTGAACTCTATCGTAGCTGAAATTCTTCAATCCAGACAATATATTGGCAAATCACTTCTGCACCGTTTCCACAGCTGTCATATCGCTTTTTTAGGTGAATTGCAGAATTGTACATAATACTCTAGCGAGAGACGAATAAAGACTTGAAATAAATGTGGGGAATTCACAAACATTGGTCTATTCCAAGAACGTCTCGCTCCCTCGAAACCGTTCTGTGTCCTTTTCATGATCCCAGTGCTCCAATGAACTCTGCTCCATGCAAATCAAACACTATCCATGAGGATTGAAAACTCAACCACATTATCTGATTGCATTAAGTGGCTTAAAGGTCCTCATGGTGGTATTGGGGCACGTTCACCTAACAAGAGTTACAGCTGCAACACTAACTTCATGGTGTCAATGTGAAAGCGAATGTTAATTTGAGCAATGTCCCAGTGACATGGGAGGGGGGATGAAAAGGAAGAATAGTGATTGTGAAAGGGAGAAAATCTCCGAGAGTGGGTGCAAATAAAGTTTGAAGCAATAAAATCATCACCTTAGAGAGTATTTACACCTTAAAAATTTATTACTTCCTTTCTGCGTTTGTTTTGCACAGATTATATGGAGTAACATGGAACAAATGCGCTTTGCCAATACTCGGATTTGAATGGAGCTTGCTTCGGCCACAATGCAAAGGACAAACCACTATACAATCAATGGAAAAACCCAACAGTAAAAGCAAGAAATGCAATGGCTGAGATTGGCGATGAACAGCTCCACATGTACAAGAGCATAACCCACTGAGATTGGGTTGAATCGTCATCTTCGATGTCCTCAGTGGCTGTGGATATTTCATTATTGACAAAGTTGAAGAATGAGATCGATAGATTTCTCGAAAAGATTCAATGTGCAGGCAATAGTTCACAAATTGGTGAAATGTAGGTTTCAATAACAACGAAGTTTCACATCGTTACTTTACCAGTGCCGCGAGACAAGGTCGTATCTACTGTTGCACACTCACATCACACTGGTTCCCAGGTCTGGAATCAGAGAAATTTAGTGACGCAGTGGCAAAGATCTGATCGGAAATTGGGAGTGGAATGAACGCGTGGATCTCTACTCTATCTGCCAGTGACAAAGTCCGTGAGCATGCAGTCCTTCTATGAAGGCAGAGAGGCGCTTGAAACGCCCAGGCTAGGAGCTCCAAACTCGGCTCTAACAATTTCTGTTGACATGGAATAGGGAGCATTGGGAGAAGAGGCTGGGAGTTCTAACCACATCTAGAGACACTTCAATTGACATGGCGCAGGAAACATTGGGTTGATGGAAAGTATCCTGAGCCATTTTAATCTGAACTGAAATAGTTTTCAAAAGCATACATTTTTGTGGGTTGAGGGAATGTCTGCCCCAGGGAATTATCACAGTTATAAATAAACATTTTGCTAAGACTAAGCTCGTCTAGGAGTATCTGTGCATTGTGAAATGGATTAAATATCAGTGCACTCTGACATTTCTCATATTCTCACTCTGCAGTCAGTTAACTTGCTTGAAGGGTATTTCAAAAATCTGTTTTTTTGTGTGTGTTGTCCAATTTCCTGCAAGCTTGTTCTGGTCTGGTCATTGATGTAACATAAACAACCGAAAATTAATATGATGTTGGGATTCGGTTCGAGGTTCCCTCGCATGACAGAGGAACAACAGGAGAGTAGAGGTGAAATTTATCAGAACAGCAGTGACCAAATTGAATGGATGGACAGACAGAGGGTAAAAGGAAGCTTCATGGTGATAAATGTGTTTTCTTTGACAATGAAACTTACCGCGCCACAAAGTGGTGACTATTGAAGTCAAGCAATGTGGGTGATAATATTTGCTGGTTTTGTGAATGTCTCACCTGGACTGACAGGAATGGAGTTTATAAGTCCTTCTACATAGAGTGAGGCGGGGAGAATGTAAACACAGCAAGCTCCAAAAAGAAACAGAAATATTTGTTCTTTTCTGAACCTCAGTCCCGGACTGACTAAGAAGACTTTGGAAAACTATTTTGCACCATGTCAGAAGAGGAGTTACAGATTCGAACACAGAAACCAAATTACATATCAAGATAAAATCATGCCACTTTATTCACTAAGACAAAAGCAACATAGAAGTTCTACCTTCTGACTCCCAATAATTCTTGCACAATATCATAAATTTGCTTCCCATGAAAATGGAACACCTGCTCTTCCTCTAACTTTCTAAACGTATTTTAAAAATCGGTACCTTGAACAAATCACACCACAATCTTTTTTGATCTGTGTAGAACAACTTCAACTTCTCCACCTTGAACTTAGATGTAACATTCGCATTTCTTTGACTGTTCTGATAAATCTCCTTTTCGATTTCTCCACAGACACTCACATTCTTTGTCGCGATCAGCTGTTTGCGCAAACCC
This sequence comes from Chiloscyllium plagiosum, assembly GCF_037043375.1. Classification (NCBI taxonomy): domain Eukaryota; kingdom Metazoa; phylum Chordata; class Chondrichthyes; order Orectolobiformes; family Hemiscylliidae; genus Chiloscyllium; species Chiloscyllium plagiosum. The sequence goes on along the minus strand of NW_028270178.1, from coordinate 65,304,630 downwards.
CAATGCTGTGTATTCATGTGGGTGATGTCATCACACACAGGCAATTGCTCAGTGACATCACCCTGATTCCTGGGTATTTCCTCAACTGTGAGCGTTTGCTCTGACCACAGTGCTTCTGATTTCGTTCGAGCTGCCGGGTCCAGCATTTGGTTACCAAGGTGAAATTAAATAAATCAAATAACTTACCTCAGTAGTTTTTACTGATAATCTACCCACTTCTAGTGCTATTCTTTCCTATCTGCAAAATGTTTTACATTTATTTTGGCGGATGTGACCATTTAGTGCCAACTGAAGCAAAGTTTATCCATTGATCTGTTTGATACTTCTCTCCTGAATGAAGTTTCTGTCATTGTTTAACTACCTCTTTCTCCAATGTCAGTATTGTTTTGATTGTTTCTTTTTTAATTCTTACTTCTGTTGACTCTCTGAATTAGGTTTTTAGAGCTGAACGTTTCCTAACTATGTGCTGCTGGAAATTTTCTTCGCTTAGTAACTCCCAACAGGCCATTAGTTTAGGAGATATTGGTAAGTGAGAGTGAAGTGCTTGTGATGCGTGTCAAAAACAATGACAATTAATTTACATAAATCTATTGTTATGATCCAACAAATGGGTGGAAACTGTTGCAAGCCAACTTCCCAGACCGGCCGAAGACACCCACAATAACTGCACCCGGTACCGGGGGCCAACTCTTTCCAGAAACCTTGAAGCTCCGAGGGGGACATCAACGGGAGAGAATTGAAACACTAACTCTCGCGGAACAGGCGAGGATAGTCACCAGGAAAGACACGAGAACATCAGGTAGGGCGTCTGTCTCAAGTTCATTGTGCGAGATGTTGTCAAATACAACTGCTTGGCTATCCTCATTCCATTTTCCATCATTTGGCCCTGTGTGCCTTATTTTCAAATACTCACACCTGAAGGTTATGAGGGTTACTGCCTCTCCCGCCCCTGCAGATATTGACTTCCAGATTCAACCACTCGCTGGCTGTTTAAATTTATCCCCACATTGCCTCAAACCATTTTGACTCTAATCTGAAATCTATGGCTCCCTGTTAATTGAAACCCTCCACCAATGGAAAACGTTTCTTTCCGTCTACAGTATCCATGCCCCTCATTATTTTGTATTTCTTAATAGTGTCTCCTCATAATCTCCCTCTCTCTGAGAGAAGAAAAAACAAGGCGTCTTATCTCTCCTCATAACTGAAGCGCTTCAGCACACAAACTATCCCCGTAGATCACTTCTGTGCTCTCCGTGAATTTCGTGAATTTCGGAACTCCAAATAACAATCTGCAGCTGAAGGAAAAAAATTACATAAATGTCACAGAAAGCCACAGAATTTGCTCTTTTCCAAAATAAAAAGGCCCCTTTTCGTCGCTACTGCTCTGAGTTCCTTTCTTGCGACAATTGATCCAACACTGCCTGGTCAATGTCATTTAAAACTGCTACATGAGGATGATCTCTCAACCATGGTGTCTGAATGATCCAAATGGTTTGAAGGTTCAACTGTTTCGGAGAGACTGGGGCAAGTCCACTCAGCAACAGTGACAGAAACACAGACTGAACGGTGTCCATGCAGAAGTCAGTATTACAGTGAGCAGTAAATTTTTGAAATAAGACGAGGGAACATATTCACAACAGGAGTCGGAGAGATGTCAGACAGCGGCAGTTAGAAGGAACAGAATCATCACTTCAGAGAAAATTTTCACGTAAAAATAAATAATGTTCAAAATGCCAAATCAGTGACAATTTATTATATAAATATAGTGTTACAACCCAACGTTTTGACCCCATTCATAGAACGTTTTATAATGAAGGTAACAATGCGTATAATGTTCAAATACGTCGTTTTAAAGAGGTATTTTAAAGTGAAAATCTGAGTTCAAGAGAATGAGTTTAGTGAAGAGGCTACACAGATTATGGCCTTGGCAGCATTAGTATGTGGGCCGCCTTTGTGAACATGTGGAAAAGTTAAAAGCGTGAATGCTTAGATGCATGCTTTTGAGGTAATGCAGATATCATGAAGGGTGTTTTTTTTTAAAAAAAAATAATTCTTCGGATATAGGCATCGTTGGCTGTGTTGGCATTTATTGACCAGCCCTAATGTCCCCGGAGAGGGCTGGAGGATATTAAAGACCGAGGCAGAGAGGAGGCTACCAAGAGTTATGAATAGAATTGCATCAGTTTTAAAATTTATGTCGGGTTTCTGGGTGCGTCGGATGTGGTGAGAATATTAGTTTGCCTTTGGAACTTGATCGTGGAGGTGGCAATGCCCGTGACTGTGGGACTTTCACAGTCAGCCACAAGACGGGTGACCAATGTCGACAAAATCACGGCTTCATTAATATCTATAGCAACGAGACAGCTGACGTGGTAGCGGAGTATGGCAGCAGAATCGGCCGAGCATGTGCTACTGACAGCGAAGGATGATTGTACTGCTGAGGTGTAGTGTAACCATTGAGGTTCGGTAGCAGAAGTCAGCAGTGAGGTCAGCTGGTAAAAAACAGGTACGTCTTTGCCCAACGTGGGAACGCATGATTACAGAGGGGAAGTTCGAATAATTTTGCTCAAAGTCCAACTTGTAGAATCTGTAGGCTGATGGACTGCATAAAAATAGACTGTAATGTCTGTTTCTTCTTCAAATCTATTTCTTTCTTCAACTTTTTTTTGTGGTGAAAGCATTTGTTTCTTCTCCAACTTCTACAACAAAGATTTGGTAATGGACACATTGTTCAAAAGATGCTGCTGTGTGTGGGGACATTGCCCACTTCTCTCTCATAGCCTATACCAAAGAATATGTGAAAATTCCATCTTAAAGAATCCCAGCAGTATGCAAACAGGCCCTTTGCTCCCAAGCATAAACCAGACAGAGCAATCCTCATATCCTAATATTCTCTATTTACTTCAGACTATTGCACCTAACCCACAACAACCTGAACACTCAGGACAATTTCTCTTCGCCAATTCACCTACCCTGCACATCTTTGGACTGTCTGAGGACCCTGGAGCACCCTGGAAAAAAAAATCCATGCAGCATGGTGCGAATGTGCAAACTCCATACAGACAGTTGCCAGAGGCTAAAATTGAATCTGGGTCCTCAGCGCAGTGACAAAGCAGTAATGATCAATGACTCAGCAAGCCTGACATCACCCCCACGCCCTCACACACTCACGGAGAGTAAGGCTCGTCCTGCCTTTATTTCCTGTTTAGTCAGCGACACTTCTCCGTCCCTGTACCACTAGCCCTGCCCTTTGGTTACTGATGACAGTGCCAAATCATCATGCCGGTGGGCAGCATGCAGGAGCAGGAAAACAATGTAGATTATGAGCATGCGCACCACAAGTTATCTCCAGATACAAATGTTGGTCTCTCCCGTCACAGGTGGTGAGTGAAGGTTGAAGGGGAGGGTTGCGTATGGAGCTCTATAGGTTTCATGACTGGTCTGAGCAGGACTCTAACCCCAAACACATGGTTTTACGGGCCTTGATTGAAGACGCAGAGAGCATCAGGCTTCTTTGCACTGACACGCCCCGTTCAACGGCCGTTATCCTTGGATCAGTTTGTTTGTTTTCGTTTAAGCTATCGCTTCACTATTTGTTAATCTGTCTTTGGTGTGCATGGGGCTGAAATCAAAGGTTATTGAGTTAAATCACTATTGTCGAGTTTGGTGCTGCAAAAGTACATCTGGTCAGGCAGAATCCGATGAGCAGGAGAATTGACGTTTTGAGCAAAACGCCTTCACCAGGAATGAGTGCAGTGAGCCAAGACAGTGGTAAGATATTTGAAAGGGGCTGGTTCGGGGGCATGGGAGCTGACACTGCAATAGCGAAATGAAGGTGGGGGTGATGGGACAGGTCAGAGAGGATGGTGGAGTGGATAGGTGAGAAGGAAGTTCGACGTTGTAGGACGGGTCATGAGGGAGTTGCTGAGTTCGAAGCTTGGATTTGGGATAAGGTGGGGGGGCGAAGGGGTAATGAGGAAATTTTTGCAATTCACATTAATCCCGTGAGGTTGGATGGCCCTGAGGTGGAAGATGAGGCGTTCTCCAGACAGGCATTCGGTAGTTAGGACTTGGCAGTGGGGGAGGCCCAGAACCTTCATGTCCTTGGTCGAGTGGGAGCGGGTTGTTTAAGTGTTCGGCCACAAGGTGGTGAGGTTGATTTGTGCGGGCGTCGCACACATGTTCTCTGAAGCGTTCTTCGCAGGTGGTCTGTCTCCACAGTGTAGAGGAGATCGTATTGGGAGAAACGAATACAGTAATTCATATGTGTGGAAATGCAGGTAAATCTCTGCCGAATGTAGAAGGCTTCATTTGGGCCTTGGACATAGGAGATCGGGAAGTATGGGCGCAGGATTTCCAATTCCTGTTGTTTCTGGGGAAAGTGCTGTTAGAGGTGGGTAGGTTGGTGGTGGGCAGTGATTGAGTTTTTGAGTGGGGAAGCTTGCGCCGGTCTCGACTTTGCCATGTGATGCCACATTCGACTTCGATATCCAGCATCAGCAGTTCTCACTTTCTCCTCCTTAAATAGTTTGTGTATTCAGTTACCAATTAACAGGTCATGTGATTTTTTTCACTGTAAATGCCACCAATTTCCCAGAGATCACTTTTCTGCCATTACGGGTTTCCTTCAGTTCCTCCCTCTTGTATATTCCCGAACATGTTAGTGATATCATTTTGTCTTCATTTGTGCGGACATTACCAGATATAAAATTAATTCTTGTGCCATCTCCTCATTCCACATTATAACTTCGCCTATTTGACTGTCAGGAATTTGTTTTAATTACATTTTTTTCTCTTCAAATACTTTTTGAAGCTTTGAAAATTAGTTTGCGTGTTCAGTTCAAGCTTCCTTTCAAGGTTTATTTTACCATCTTCAGTAATCCTTCAGTCTTCTTTTGTTGCAGTCTGAACCGCTTTCAGTTAACTTGTATGCTGCTCTTTTTAGCCGGTGGGTACGCCTCTTACTTGGATTCACTTCTATCCATCATATTCTTTGTGAACCATGGCAGGGCCACCTTTCCAGTTTTATGTTGTGCCTGACAGGAATGAACAACAGTCACAGTTCCTCCAAGAGCTTTTCCATTTTTTTTTCATCGTATTATGTGATCTTGCCAAATTATTGTGTCTCATGCCATCATAATTTTCTCCATTTAGTTTGTAACCCACAGTCTCAGAATCATCTTTGTCACTGTACACCATTCAGAGTGCTTCACTCTCACACAAGGTGCTTCACACAGTTAGATTCCCTGCAATTCCTTTCTCATTACAAAACAGAAATTTTAATACGAAACTTGTCGTTGTCCCAGAAGATCATAGGACTACAAACTCACGAGCAAGAGAGAGAGAGAGAGATGACTGATGGTGCTTTAAACTGAGCGTCCCCATGCTCAGGCCAGGGGTAATGTTGAGAAACTGGAACTTTCATGGCAGCCTCAACAGGTGCAGGGATCGAGCATGTGATTTTGCTGTCACTTTGCATCACGAACCAGCCATCTGTTCAACAATTTTTCCATTCTGGACTGTGCGAGAAAACCGCAGCACCCGTAGGAAACCCAAACAGATAGGGGAAGAACGTGCAAACGCCACACAGACAGTGTTGAACCTGGGATCCTGAAGATATTGAGCAGCCGTGCCATCCAACGAGACACCGTGCCACACGTTTGCTCACTGACTTGGCGCCCACAGCCCTCTATGGCAACTATCTCCACAGAATCACGACTCTCTGGCTGAAAGATTTTCCTCCTCGTCTCATTTTCAATTTGTTATCGCTTCAATTTGACTCTGTGCCCTCCGTTTCTGGTGTGTCATATTGGCTGAAACGTCTTCTCCACATTGGCTCTATGCAGGCCTCCCAGCATTCTGAAAATTTCAATCGCATCGAGTCATTGACTCAAGCATCACTGAAACAGACCTCTGTTCCAACCAATCCATGCTACTCTATACGGAACCTAACGGAGTACTAACTGCGTGTACTGGGCCCATAACTCTCTTAACATTTCCTATTCATGCACCTATCCAAATGTCTTTTTTAAAAGTTTCAATGTTATCCACATTCACTAATTCCTCTGGAACATTGCACAGATAACATACCATGTAAAGTAAAACAGATTGCACCTCATATCTTTTTATACCCTTGCCCCGTCACCTTAAAAATATGTCCACTAGTCCTGAAATCCACCAACGAAGGAAAGCACGTTCGCAGTTGTGCTAGTCTCTATCCCTCCGGATTTTCAAAGCTTTTATAGGATAAACGTCAACGTCCTAAGCTCCTTTGAAAGAAATCCCAGTCTATCCGGCCTTCCCTTTCACCTCAATCCCTTCATTCTGAGCAAATTTCTGTTGAATCTCTCTCTAGCTTACTAGTCTTCTTTGTCTAACAGAGCAACCAGAACTTGACGCAGTACTTCAGAAAAGGCCTCACCTACGTCCTGTACAACCTCAGCATGATGTCCCAACTCCAACACAAAAAAAACTGCCGAACGAATGAAAACATTCTCACAGCATTTTTAACGGAACTGTCGATACGTGAACGGAACACGACTTTCAAATTCCATTCCGTGACCTATTCACGTGTCGATTATGCAGCACTATTCAAGGCAGTACTTGTAATTGTACAAGTGCTACATCAGCACCTTACATTTATCCAAGTTACACTCTCTCTGTCATTCCTTTGATCATATACCTGAATGATCACAGTCTCTTTTAATCTTAGATAACCTGAGATAACTTTCTTTTCTGTCTACTGTACCACCATGGAGAGTTATAGAGTCCTTCATCACAGAAACAGGCCGTTTGGCACAAACTGGTTCATACGGATCATAATGCCGGTTCACATTAACCGCATGTCTCTGCACTTGGCCCATATCATTCTAATCATTTGCTGTCCATGTATTTGTCTAAACGCCTTTTTAATGTTCTCAATGTACACACAAAAACTTCTGCTCTCATCTCATTATATGCATACCGCTAATTTTGGTGCCAACCACAAACTGACGATGCCTTCGTTTCATTTTGTCATCTAAAACATTTGAATAAGCCACATTTAAAGGAACCAGCACGGATCCCTGTGGAACACTGCTGATCACGAGCCTCGAGTCTGACAATCAACCCTCCAAAATCTCATCCTTTCTCTTATTGTTAACTGAATTTTCTATCCAAATGGCAAGCTCACTGTTAAACCGTGTGATCTAAATTTACTCATTAGTCTTCCATGCGGAATCTTGTGAAACGCTTTCTTAAAGCCTAAGATAAACAATGTCTATTGTTCTTGCCTCATCAATCCTTTTGTGTACTTGATCAAAAACTCAATCAAATTTGTGAGACACAGTTTCCACCTCACGAATCCATGCTGATGATCCCCTATATTTCCTGATCTCTGCAAATTATCTCTTCCAAAACCACCTCTAAAAACCTGCGAAACACCAATTTCAAACTCACAAGTCTGTAGTTCCAAGTCTTTTCCCTATATCGTTCTTCAACAATGTTCGTCACTGTCGAATCATTTGGAATCTCACCCATATTTAGATATGACACAATTATTTCAGCAAGGAGTCCTGCAATTTACACGCTTACTTCACACAATGCCTTTGGATTTATTTTCGACAAAGGGTAAGCCTCTATGCTAATTTAAACCAGCAACACAGAAAAACAATATTTACCCCGTGCTGTAATCTGTGAAATTACGAGAGGCCAGGCGCATCTCAAAGGTCACGATTTAAAGGGAAAATTAAGAACTTTATTCTTTACGTCAAACAGAGAATATTAAAACTGAAAACTATTTACAGCTACCTTCTCTGAAACCCATCTTTTACCTACCACTCCACAATAGTATTGCAATTTGACAATTCCTCAATGATATTTCTTTTTAAAAAATCACGGTTCAAAACCAATCAGCATTGCCATGTATTCTTTTGTGGATTATTCTGTGTAGTTTCTCTCCAGATCGTCATCGATGTTCTGCCATGCAAACACATTCCCAGGCTGGTACATTTGTGAGATATCTTGAAGTTTCACACACAGTCCTCTCACTAGCTGTTCAAAATGTCCTGTTTTATACACCAAAACATCAGATTATTTCATTGGCTTTAATATTATCAAAATGCTAAATTTCCACCTGATTTTTGTTTGGGATTGTGATGAATGATTTAACCTGATGGCAATACAGCTCTGCTGGCTATTTCGATGAAATGTCACATTGTTCCCTTGTTCAGCATAGGTTGTGTTGTGTCCTTGCAATTTTTCAAATCTTTTCTTCACAACATCTTCATAACAATACAATAGTCCAAGGTCTGGAGATTTATCCGCCTTTTTACATTTTCTGAGGCATTCAGCAATTAATTTCCTGAAATATGAAGTATTTATTTCCATGATTTCTGCAGTCTCCTTAAGTGCAACATATCTCAAACTTACATTTGGTCTGTATCCCTCTAATAATTCCTTCTTCATCTAAATGTCCAAATGTCTTTCAAATAATGTAACAGTATCTCGACGTACCAATTACTCCAGCAGTTGATTCCATATAGAAACCATCCTCTGTATGAAAAGATTATCTTGTCATTCCGTGTAAGTCTTATGGGTTCTGGACTCCCGTATCCAAGCGAAAGAGACCTTTGCTGTTCACCTTATCGAAAGCACTCATGATTTTATGAATCTCTATAAAGTCATCCTTCGACATCCGATGCTGCACTCCGACAAGTCAAAGCCTACACAGTCTCTCCTCGTTATATTACAATCGAGTCCTGGGAACATGTAAACGCTTTGTTGCATGAGGCAGCACAGAGTCGAATGCAATCCAGCCGCTAGAAATATCACCTAATGTCAAATTCTTTGATGCTTGGACAAATAGTTTAAGAAAATGAATCGTCCTCTTCATACATGGAGAGTGAACATTCGGTCTTGATTTCTCCACAGTTAAAACTGACGTGAAAAATTCGTTTAATGTCTGTTCTATCTGCTGAGTTCAAACGCAAACTTAACCTCTTTAATATTTATGGTCCTATTTCTCGAGTTGTTCGCTTGCCAGATATGTACTTGTAGACCCTCTTCGGATTATCTTCAGCCCTGGCCGATTCGATAATTTCATATCACCACATTGCCTTCCTGGTCTGCATCTTATTGAAGTCCCTACAAGAAAGTCATTTGAACCCTGTGACAAACAGATTTTAATCAGCAAGGGATTCGAATGATAGCTGATATTGCATGAAACTGTATCCGTAGATTACCAGATCAGCCGTAATCTCACTGGAGAGTGAGGGCAGACTCTATAGGTTGAATTGCTGACTTCTGCTCTTGCATCTTATTGTTTTTTTTCTGGACTTCAAAATGCTTCTGGTTTTCCTTTGTCAATAAATTTCCCGGGCATTAGAAGAAGAAGATTTACAGTGCAAAGGCTTAAAACCAAATATAATTGCAGCAACGGGTGATGCTGTCCAATTGATTCTTGCTTGAATATGATTCGCTTTTGAACATGGAAGGGAAAAGCATCATTCACAGTGTGGAGAAACTGTGTATTTTATGTGTGGACAGGGATTCAACAGAAACTCTGCCTTGTCAGAACATAAACACAGTCAGACGAGGTCGAGGCCATTCGTCTGTTTCGAGTGTGGGATAGAATTCACTTGATCCACCACATTGTTTGAACAACAGCAAGTCCACACATAGGAAAAGATTATTTAAATGCCCTGAACGTGAGAATCGCCTTAAAATCTCTGAGGATCTGTTGACACGAATGAGAAACAGTCAGTTGCTCTCAAAATGGGCCTGGATGTAAGTGGTTAATTAGACTCACTGTGTACCCGCCATCTCACTGTGGGAGAGGCTGTTCATCTGCACTAGTGTGGGAAGATATTTGATTTGAAATCCAAACGACTGAAACAACAGCAAGTTCATAAGTGAAGGAAGTGCCTGGTTTTCACTGTGCTTCATCGTGTGCCTAAGTCTCAACTAGAAGTTTTGGTTTCAATTCCAGCTTATTGTGGAGCTGTACCAAGGAGTTTAACTGTTTCTTAATTGGTGATTGAATGATGCCCATTGTGTCTTCTTTCCGATGAATCCTGAAGAAACGAAATGTGTTCCAGTTTCCTCCTGTTCTACAGCAGCTAATTAATTCAAAATAAATTGTTCAAACATCAGAGATGTGCCTTATTTTCTCCACATTTTCCGGACAGGAATTGCTTGTGTGACTGAGAAGTCTCAAATTGTGCTAAACAATATGCAGTCAGGTGTGGCATGTTGGCGCAATAGTCACCACTGTTTTCTTACAGGGCCAGGGCCCTTGCTTCATTTGCAGCCTTGGGTGATATTCTGTGTGGAGTTTGCACAATCTCCCCATGTTTGTATTGTTTCTATTACACGGCCCAAAGGTGTGCAGGTTAGATAGATTTACAATTGCTAAATTAACCAAGGAAGTCTGGGTTAGATACTTAGCGATGGGAAATGCAGGGTTACTGAAGGAGGGAGGGGGATTATTCTGGGTGGGATGGTGTTTGGAAGGCAGGTATGAACTTGTTGGGTAAATTAGCCCTTTTCGGGGATTCCATGTTTCTGTGAGTCAAATAACCAACTCTTATTTTTTGGTTGAACAATAGTCTTTGAAACAGCTCAGAACGATTGGGACTGAGACAATAACCTGCGAGACCCCTGCAGTGATGTGCTGGGCTGGGATCATTGACATTCAGAAATTGCAACCATTTGGGATGGATGATTACACCAAGTGGAGAGAGTTACCTTGTTGAAAGCACACATGTTCACTTTAAAATAGTGTATTTTCTGAATGTTGAAGGAAATTAAGACTGCATGCTTTGCTCCCTGAATGAAAAGGCTGGGGCACGGGCTGTTCCAAAATAGATACAGGTAATACTTCTCGGTGAAAACCTCATTTTTTTTTGCTGTTTCGACAACAACTCCCCTTGAACCAATTACATTAAATTATGTCCAGGGTCCCAGAAGCTAATAAACTTTCAATTTCTGTTTTGCTTTGGCATCTGCAATCGAATCAATTTATACAAATTAATGTGTCATTGGAGTGTATATAAAACCAATATTTTGAAAACTAGAGTGAGAGCTATTGCTGGAGAGTTACCTGCCCATCTTACACTTCCCTCTCTTAGAAATTAGAAAGCGCTCTCTATCAAAAGATACCTTTTTCTGCAAAACGTACTCTGTAAAAATGAAAGAAATTGAAACAATTAAGATGAGCAGATAGAAGTTGGAAACAGCGGAGCACATACAAACTGTGTCGACTTGAGATGATGTTAATGTAATGTTTAACAACTGTGTTATTGAAACAGCATGTTAATAGATTGCGTTCAGTTAAAGGAAAGAATATTTAGTTTCTTGATTGTTTGGCATAGTATTCGCAACAGACTGAAATAAAAAGTCGTTTTTTCTTTAAGTATTGGAAATTAGAATTTCTGTGTTACTCACTCACGTTGGAATACATTACGAGGTGAGGAGAGGTTTCCCGAATGTTTGCTATTAATTTACGAGGGATTCCACGTCCTCATTGTAACAATGGTTTCCTTTGATTCCAATTGACTCCAGTTTTGCAAAATGTCTTCAATGTCTTAGTCATTCGGACGCACCCTTAATTTCAAAGGCAGTCAGTCTCAGCTTGCCTTGTGAGTGCAGTATTCTATCTATTTTGGACTAAATATGTAATGAGGACAAAAGCTAAGTGCCTCTGATGGAACACGCAGTATCAGAGAGCTGCTTATTCTTGACTGAGTACAACCTGAAAGCACAGTTCTTACTCACTGCCATCACTTTGCTGATGGTTGAGCATTGATTGACCGGAGTAAGGGTTGGATTTGTCCTGCTTTTGTGGACTCGTCACAACTGGGCATTTTTAATAAACCTTTATCGATATGAATGTCGTGGTTACAATGCGCTGTTGTGAAAGCTGGAGCAGGGCATTGCGTATGATGACCATCAATCATTATATCGAAGGGAAAGACAGACTTGATGGCCCAAATGTCCTCCGGCTGTACCGATATATCAATGCTGGGGACATTTGGGGTGGGGGAACTGATATAGAATCGTCAAGGATCTCCATGATTTCACACTTCTGCCTCGAGATTACTAAAATGTTTCAGCCTTACCTTGTGCACGGATTGTGCTGGACGCGCCCGTCTGCCCCATGAATGAGACAACATTTGAGATACGTAGCACATTTCCAGGCTGGCTTATTAATAGTGAGGACAGAGTGAATTTCTCCCTAACCTGTCTGCGCCGGCACTAGCCTCATCCTCGTTCAGTCTACTTTTGGTGGATTAATCTTTCCGCCCCCTATTCATATTGGACAGGCACCGCTGTTGATCACCTGTTAAGCATACATGTGCAATATTATGTGAAGTGTTGGTGCAGACACAAACCACGGGATGGAGCCATACTGGCTGGAACCGGAGGTTTGCTAACACTGGGAGTGACAGAAATACCCAATGTTCGCCTAAAAGTCCAAATAAGAGTGTTTATTGCTTTGAGTTAGCGTCAGCTGCATAGTTTCATACGGTAACAGGCACAGCGTGAACATTCCGAGCTGAATCTCGTAGAGTTACAAGGGAGAGGGACTGTGGACAGTATTGAAGATTAGAAACACTGCCTTAAATCATCCCAGTATTTATTAGAGTTAACTAATCAGCATGAAGTGGAGCAGAAAGCAAGATGGCTCACGAGATGGATTCCAGATGCAATTGAGTATAAGCAGGAGAACAGGAACGAAGGGAAAACTGGTAGGTTTAGAGAAATCACATTGAAACAACAGTCTCCGGCAGTTACACATTTCAGCCATGACGTTAAATTGGAGAAACCACAATGAAACGACAGGCTTCTGCAGTTGAACATTTCAGCCATGACGTTAAATTGGAAAGGCCGACAGGAAATTCAAAACAATTTTTCAAAATCATGAGGGTACAGTACAGAATTGATGGTGAGAACGTGTTCCCACTCGGAAAAGCTTTGAGAGTAAGAGTGGAGAATTCCAAAAAATTACAACAGAAGAAAATGTGACGCAAGAAATAAACTTCACACAGCGAGTAGTTGGATCTGGATTTTTTTTTTATTGATCTGTGGTTTGGCTTTTTTTCAGTCAAGGGTATTAAAATACTACTTTAAAAGGAAAAAAATACAGGATTACCGTGGGAGAAGTCAGGGAAATGACACAAAACCAGAAAGCATATTTGGAGAATCGTGTTAACACAAAGGGTTGAATGACCTCCTCTGTACCTTGGTAAAAACAATGATTGCAGATGCTGGAAACCAGATTCAGGATCAATGGAGCTGGAAGAGCACAGCAGTTCAGGCAGCATCGAGGAGCTTCAGCAAAATCGACGTTTCGGGCAAAAGCCCTTCATGAGGAATAAAGGCAGTGAGCCTGAAGCGTGGAGAAATAAGCTAAGGAGGGTGGGGGTGGGGAGAGAGTAGCATAAAGTACAATGGGTGAGTGGGGGAGGAGATGAAGGTGATAGGTCAGGGAGGAGAGGGTGGAGTGGATAGGTGGAAAAGGAGCTACGCAGGTCAGACAAGTCCGGACAAGTCAAGAGGACTGGAAGTTTGAAACGAGGATGAGGTGGGGGAAGGGGAAATGAGGAAACTGTTGAAGTCCACGTTGATGCCCTGGGGTTGAAGTGTTCCGAGGCGGAAGATGAGGCGTTCTTCCTCCAGGCGTCTGGCGGTGAGGGAGCGGCGGTATAGAGCCCCAGGACCTCCATGTCCTCGGCACAGTGGGAGGGGGAGTTGAAATGTTGGGCCACGGGGCGGTGTGGTTCATTGGTGCGGGTGTCCCGGATATGTTCCCTAAAGCGCTCTGCTAGGAGGCGCCCAGTCTCCCCAATGGAGAGGAGACCACATCGGGAGCAACGGATACAATAAATGATGTTAGTGGATGTGCAGGTAAAATTTTGATGGATATGGAAGGCTCCTTTAGGGCCTTGGATAGAGGTGAGGGAGGAGGTGTGGGCACAGGTTTTACAGTTCCTGCGGTGGCAGGGGAAAGTGCCAGGCTGTGAGGGTGAGTCGTAGGGGGGCGTGGACCTGACCAGGTAGTCACGGAGGGAACGGTCTTTGCGGAAGGCAGAAAGGGGTGGGGAGGGAAATATATCCCTGGCGGTGGGGTCTTTTTGGAGGTGGCTGAAATGTCGGCGGATGATTTGGTTTATGCGGAGATTTGTTGGGTGGAAGGTGAGCACCAGGGGCGTTCTGTCCTTGTTGCGGTTGGAGGGGTGGGGTCTGAGAGTGGAGGTGCGGGATGTGGACGAGATGCGTTGGAGGGCATCTTTAACCACGTGGGAAGGGAAATTGCGGTCTCCAAAGAAGCAGGCCATCTGGTGTGTTCTGTGTGTTCCGCTACATTGATGACTGCATTGGCGCCACCTCATGCTCCCGCGAGGAGGTTGAGCAATTCATCAACTTCACCAACACATTCCACCCTGACCTTAAATTTACGTGGACCATCTCTGACACCTCCCTCCCCTTCTTGGACCTCTCCATCTTCATTAGTGACGACTGACGTGACACTGACATTTTTTACAAACCCACCGACTCCCACAGCTACCTGGATTACACCTCTTCCCACCCTATCTCTTGCAAAAATGCCATTCCCTATTCCCAATTCCTCCGCCCCCGCCGTATCTGCTCCCAGGAGGACCAGTTCCACCACAGAACACACCAGATGGCCTCCTTCTTTCGAGACCACAATTTCCCTTCCCACGTGGTTAAAGATGCCCTCCAACGCATCTCATCCACATCCCGCACCTCAGCCCTCAGACCCCACCCCTCGCACTGTAACCAGGACAGAACGCCCCTGGTGCTCACCTTCCACCCTACAAATCTCCGCATAAACCAAATCATCCGCCGACATTTCAGCCACCTCCAAAAAGACCCCACCACCAGGGATATATTTCCCTCCCCACCCCTTTCTGCCTTCCGCAAAGACCGTTCCCTCCGTGACTACCTGGTCAGGTCCACGCCCCCCTACGACTCACCCTCACATCCTGGCACTTGCCCGTGCCACCGCAGGAACTGTAAAACTTGTGCCCACACCTCCTCCCTCACCTCTATCCAAGGCCCTCAAGGAGCCTTCCATATCAATCAAAATTTTACCTGCACATCCACTAATATCATTTATTGTATCCGTTGCTCCCGATGCGGTCTCCTCTACATTGGGGAGACTGGGCGCCCCCCAGCAGAGCGCTTTAGGGAACATCTCCAAGACGCCCGCACCAAACAACCAAACCGCCACGTGGCCCAATATTTCAACTCCCCCTCCCACTCTGCCGAGGATATTGAGGTCCTGGGCCTCTATACCGCCGCTCCCTCACCGCCAGATGCCTGGAGGAAGAACGCCTCATCTTCCGCCTCGGAACACTTCAACCCCAGGGCATCAATGTGGACTTCAACAGTTTCCTCATTTCCCCTTCCCCCACCTCATCCTAGTTTCAAACTGCCAGTCCTCTTGACTTGTCCGGACTTGTTCGACCTGCGTAGCTCCTTTCCCACCTATCCACTCCACCCTCTCCTCCCTGACCTATCACCTTCATCTCCTCCCCCACTCACCCATTGTACTTTATGCTACTCTCTCCCCACCCCCACCCTCCTTAGCTTATTTCTCCACGCTTCAGGCTCACTGCCTTTATTCCTGATGAAGGGCTTTTGCCCGAAACGTCGATTTTGCTAAAGCTCCTCGATGCTGCCTGAACTGCTGTGCTCTTCCAGCACCATTGATCCAGAATCCTCCTCTGTACCTTAACAATTCTATGATTCAAAATTACTCATTGCATCTTCACACAGTCAGTCAAGAACATAGCCCTGATATCTCAAATTCAATCTGGTTGTTCAACTATACTGTGATTAAATATTTGAGAGAATCATTGAATAAATTGAATTATCAAGGACATCACGGTTTCCAGATGCAATTTTGTTTTTTAAATAAAGCTTCATAAATAAATTATCCACACCAGAATTTCGATTTTGTCGAAGTACGAGGAAGAATTTGGGAAACAGGTTTATAACTTTGATGTTAACAGAAAGGAAACATTTTTAACACGAACTGGTTTCCCTGGCAAAATTCCTGTTCTATATTTGGCAGAGCTGAATTTTGTGCATTTCTTTTTCTAATTGATGAGACAGAGAGTATTTGCTGATTGGAAAATTAAACAAGACACTATACTGAGATCTGAAAGAGCCACGCGACTCATCAGCAACTGAACGCTACCTCTCAATGTGTTCATCTGCCAAGCTTACAAACATTAGCATTATAGATTCCCGGTGTGGGAAAATAGGCCATTTGGCTTAACATGTCCACAGCAAATTACTGCACGGCATCCATTTGAGATGCACTTCCTGAATGAAGGTTTAAGAAATCAGGAACTGCCAAAATGTCTCCAATATAAACCGTCGATAAAAAACACCTCAATCCAGAAGTTTACCAGAACAAAACGACCGCAGAATGCTCCGAGAACTAATCAATGACACCCACCATAGACTCCGAAAATACAACCGGGAAATTGCGCGCCAAAAACCGTTATTCAAACAAGCAACAAATCAAGAATGGACAGACGCGGGAGAACGAGCCATAAACACCAAACAACGACAAACACAGATAAAGAAAAATCGGGACCTGAAGTAAAAACTTGACAAACTCACAAAAAAAGACAAAACCGATAACTCAGGGGCATGGGTAAAGAACTTATCAGACTGGACCCTGTCAGACATAAAAAAGGCGGTACTCGTTAAAGGATTAAATTTCAGTTACCAAGTCGCTGACAAGAAGGATTTCCTAGCGGCATTAGAAACCACATTGAAGGACAATAATCTCATGGAAAAAACACAACGAATGATCAGACAGACATTTGCACCTACTCTGAGCCGAAAGACTGAAGGAAACAAATTGAACACACACGAAAAGAAAGCCCTAGAAATTCACAAAAAAGACAAAAAACATCGTTATATTACCTGCAGACAAAAGTCGGCTTCCAGTCATCCTGAACAGAAGGGATGACAGAGAGAAAGCCAATGCACTACTCGCAGACACACCACACCAACCAACAGGTGGCGCTAGACCCGACCACACAACTTGGAAACAAAATTACATATCTCCGAAGAAATTACACAATTCCGGACAATTAAACAAGACGGAATTCCAGAAAATGAAACCCGACGGGACCAACATCCCACGATTCTCTGGACTACCAAAAATCCATGAACCAGGAGTTCCCCTCAGACCTACAGTCTCACCACCCGGAACACCAACTGACAGACTGGCAAAAGAACTACACGAAAGACTGAAATACCTCGTGGAAGAGTCACAGCACTCCATCCACTCCACCCAGGAATTCCTAAAATCATCAAAAACACCAAAATAGAGGAAGGCGAAGCAATGATCTCATTCGACGTAACAACACTGTTCACCTCCATCAACATCGACCTGGCAATGGAAACACTTCCCACACTTTTAGAAGAGACCACCACACACACACTAACCACCATCACTCACATTACCAACGAAAACATCATGAAGCTAGTGGACCTGTGCCTCACCATCCACTTCACTTTCAACAATATAGTCTACAAACAAACCAACGGCACACCCATGGGATTTCCACTATCAGGATTCATAGCAGAAGCAGCAATGCAAAGACTTGAACAAACAGCCCTACCTACGATCAAACCAAAAATCTGGGTCCGCTTTGTCATCACAAATGAAACAAGATAGAAGAAACTTTTAACATCATCAACAACACCCTCACAGGCAAAAGTTAACAAGGAGGAAGAAACCGACAACAAACTCGCATTCCTGGACGTCACAGTCGAAAGAAAGGACAACGGAGAACGACAAACCTGCATATACAGAAAACCGACAAACACTGACCAAATACTAAACTACACCAGCAACCATCCCAACACACAAACAAAGCTGTATCAGAACACTACTCCAAAGAGCCACCACACACTGCAGCACAGGCGAACTTCGGAAAACAGAGGAGAACCACCTATACAATGTATTCAAGAAGGACGGATACTCAAAAAATACAGTGCGCAGATTCCTCAAGAACAAACCACGACAAGCAGACCAAACACAGCCAGAAACCTTAACCACCTTAACATTCATCAAAGAAGTTTCAGAAATTACAGCCAGACTACTAAGGCCGCTCGGAATCCTAGTAGCACACAAACCCACCAACGCTCTCAACCAAAAACTAACAAAGTTAAAAGACCCAGTACAACCCATGGATAAAACCAACTTCATCTACAAAATTCCATGCAAGGACAGACACTACGTAGGACAAACAGGAAGAAAGTTAGCCGCCAGGATACACCAACACCAGCTAGCCACAAAAAGACATGACCCTCTCTCCATCGTAGCACTACACACGGATGAAAAGAAAAAAAACATTTCGAGTGGAACAACACATCTATCCTGGGACAGGCTAAGCAAAGTCATGCCAGAGAATTCCTAGAGACCTGGCGCTCCAACCTCAACGCCATAAACAAACACACAGATCTATATGCCATCTATCAACTCGTCAGAAAACGAACAGGAAATGGCACCACCACAAACCCCAGGAACCCCATCCAGGAGAAAGATATAAATAGAAAGCAGGAGACAACAGCTTCGCTTCACTTGGACGTCGCCATTGATGATGTTACCTAGCCAGATAATGAAACGTCTGGATATCAAACCATCAACTCAGCGAGAAAACCTACACCCTAAATCCACACGAGAGACACCCCTCTACCCTCCAACAGTGCACTTCCCATGACCAGCCAATATAAATTTGTATGCTTTCCCTGAAAACAATTTTGTGATTATTTGATGTTTCCATAGACCAGCCTGCCAGAGCAGCTAATTGATTCAAATATTACGAAATTTCTCACCATTGACCAGGGCCTCCTTCTTTCAGTTCGGGTAAGGATCGTGGATGTTACTGATGGAGAGGTCGGAGTAAACTCATATTATTTTCGGGTGAGCTCCATCACTATCATTCTCACTTTCCTCCTCTTAGGTCTCACAGTAAAATCTATGACCGTTGTCTGTTCAGACATTTACGTTTTTCATGGGAGCACTTTGATTTTTCACATAGTCCTAATTCTCATTAATGTTCTCTGCCTCCAGCGATTCAATGTTAGTTGGACAGGAACATGGGAGAGGTAGTGAGCTCCTCTCTGACAATGATGGAAAGATATCCACCATTCCTTGAAATCCCGAATTGTGTCTGTTCTCTGCCCTGATCACCTGTGATCGCACCCATGGGCACTCTATTCTCACATTCGGGAGGCAGATTAGATACGAATCCAATCCGTCTCAATTGAGTATTCGTTGATATGGATCAGTTTCTTTTGATTCATGCAGCATTTGGCCATTCCAATTCTGTGATTGAGTCACTTATTGGTGTCAGGACATGAGCAGAAGCGGTAAAAGTTAAAGTGCCCCCGCTCAGTCAACTTTAAGCCACATCTACAAACGTGTCTCTCATTCACTTCTAAATGTCACTTTGTACCAGCAACTAAGGCATTAATATTCGGAACAGCAGATAAACTCGCTTCGAATGTGTTTACACTGACAGTGGAATGAAAAGTCAATGTTCAGCTCAAAAAACAGATATTGAATGGAACATTATGCAATGAGGGTGTCAAACCTATGACCTGATATTTAAATTCGCTTATTCTCCTAACATTGGCAAGTGGACAACACTAACAAGCTACAATCACATCTCTTATCAAGGCCAGGTAACTGTTTAAAAGCCATTCACTGAATTAAATTAACCATCAGAGGCCAACGACATTAATGCTTCCTCATTAAAAAGTCAGTGGAATCTTTAAGATATATAATAAGGAAACAGTAAAGATTGGAGGAACTTTGTAACAGGAGTAGACTATTGAGCCCTTCGATGCCGTTCCAACATTTAAAGAAACCATGTCAGGAGGAATCATCCCTGTGTGCGGATACATGCAAAGTAATTCTGCAGTTTGTCTGCCATTGTCTTCCTTTCAATTACGGCGTCACCTGTGTCACTCTTTAGAAACATGAACAGACCAAACCGAATGCAATCTTTCTCTATGTAAAGACACCGTGGTAAACCTTTCTGCTAACGAAACCAAACACACAGATAATCTCACCTCGTCTCATAACCTGTTCATGTAAAAGTTACAAAGAGCGACTCACATTCCACTATTTAACAAAGGTATATTAATTAATCCTGTAACACTAAAATTGAACATTAAACAACAAATATTGAAAATTCTAAGTTTCTTTCGATTGGGTTATAATTATCGGGACATAATTATATCTAATTGGTTAAATTGGAACTGATGTGAAATAGTCATTCTGGATTGTTATTAGACAGAGGGAGAACTGGTGGTGATCGACACAGAGGGAAATCACACAACAGATGAACAGAGGTTTCGTAAAGGAGAGCCTTTCCTCATAAGCTGACGGATTTAAACCCACACTTTTGGCGGCAGGGAGAAAAAAGGCAATCGTCTCTGAGGAAGTGTTTGGTTTTCAGAAACTTCTTCAAAGAGGAAAACTGAGAGTTCATGTCCCAACAAACAATATCGCTCAATGTTATTGGTTAAAGGAGCTGTTTTTTGTTCCTCTGCAGCCTTCAAGACATGGAATTACTTTTTGGATGAACATTTAAAACGCGTTTGAACACACAAGGTCAAGTTTTGGAATCTTGTTAGAGAAGTACCATGTGTGACGACTGTCATTGATGTAATAGGACGAAGGGACTGTGCCATTGCTTTGAAAATTCAGTGATTGTCTCTCATTTTGCAACTGATTTCAACATCACAAGCAATGTTAAGAAGTAAAATTTCAAGTATAGAGTGCGCCTTCTCTGGTGCTCTTATTGTTGGGTATCAGCACTCGCACTGTTATATCCTGAGTTAAATTCTCAGAGAGGAATGCGGACTGAGCATTCTTGTAAAAAGTGTGAAAAATGAACATGAATTCCTGACATTAAAAACAGCAAATGGCGCAGCTCTGAAAGACTCAATGAGCCTTTTATGCAGAGATAAAATTAAATGGGAGGAAGCGGTGACACCCATTGACTAGGCCTGCTCAGACTCAGTACTTCAACAAAAAAAAAGTACTCCTTACTTCAGCATACATGTTCGGAAATATTTGACTTCTTGCATGCAGAAAGTTTGGTTTCCTTCTTGGACAACCTAGGATCAGAGTGCCTCATATCAGAATGGAGTTTGCAGGTTTACCACAGACATGAGAAAGAATTTCGGAGCAAATGACTGCATATGCTGGAATCTGTACTGATAACAAAAAAAAAAAACACCTGGAAATTACCGCGGATCAGGAAGCATTCATGCTGAGAATGGACGTCAGGTTTTCCAGATTGGAGTCATCGTTATCAGAGCTGATGTGAAGTGTGGAGGTGGCAGTGGTTATGCAATAGTCGGGAGAGGGGGTGGCCTGCTGTTTGAGTAACGATGTTAATCGTTCGGTTAAGTGATTGGAATTTGAGAATGGCAGAACAATGGAGTATTGGTGAAACCACACCCACTCCTTCGCTTTCCTTTAGTTTTAACTGTTACATTCTCTCTCACCATAACTTCGCCATTCTCCCACTTCAATGGGACTGACTGTTATTTCCTATTTGGCAAGTTTACTCACTATTGTTCTGTATTTCGTGGAATTCTGTACAGCATAGGCTGTCGGGTCTGGCTCATTAAGTATATTCAAGTCTGAGAGAGACAAAGTTGGAATCAATAAAGTTATGAAGAGTTATGAAGAAAGGCTAGTTATGCAATTCGGATTATCAAATCAGACATGAGCTCAGTTCATGGTGGAACAGACTTGTGTTGAACCGTCTCTTTCTGCTTCTAAAAATAGCTGTGTTAATATGAATCTGCAAAGATGATCTGAGTAAAGTTCGCCATGTTAAAAATGCGTGGACCCACTTGGGGCACTGAATCGATGTGAGACCTGCAAATGTCAACACACGAAGTAGAGTCAATTAAACTAACCTTCAGGGCACATATTGATCCTGGCTCCAGTTAGCCTATAGTCGGTTCTAACAAACCACCATCAGTCTTCCTTATCCGGTGGCCTCCTCTGTTCTTGTTTTGAGCCAAATGCACGTCTGGCAATAGTAGCTGACATTACGGATGTGGATCTGTGACATGGAGGGAAGTGATTCTGACAGTTTCACGCATAATTCTGCTTCTAAAGATCAGTTAGCATTTCCTAGTGATTAGTATAATTGGTAACAATTAACAGAACATGACAAATAGAATTCGTGAATCCTAATCACCGACGACAATGGAAGAACTCTGTTTATATCACCCTGAACACTGTGCGTTTTAGCATTACATCCTGCTATCTTTTCGTACATGCACCCTGCGGCTCTGTCTGGGTTGTGTTACACTGGCCTGCTATATGTTACACAGTATATCAGTGCATCTATTAGTTTGCAGTTTCGAATACATGGGACCTTCTCTCTCACATGGCAATGCTTTGGTCCTGTAACTCAGTAGTTAGACAGTTGGCCTTGTAAAGTAAAATGCTCATAAAATACCCCATTCCTCTTTGTCTTTTCAGGAACATGAGGTAGACCACTCGGAATGACAGTAAGCTGCTGACGAAGGCAATATTCCAGTGAGGCAGGAAGAACCAGGTGAGGCTGCATAAACTGCAGAGTTAAAGGGAATTAATGTGGGATGTGCACGGACAGGGAGTGACCACTTGCTTCCTTTCACTACGGAAAACAGAGTCTGGTGTTGACGTCTGACATGGGACAATATAAGCCAAGTGGGTGAAATCCAAATTTGTTGGGGTTCGTCTCTCACCTTACATCTGTCACTCTCGGTTGAATAGGTTTTCATGTTTCGCTCTGTGGGTCAAAATGAGGTTCAATTCCTCAAGGAGAAAGTGAGGTCTGCAGATGCTGGAGATCAAAGTTGAAACTTTATTGCTGGAACAGCACAGCAGGTCAGACAACATCCAGGGAACAGGAGATTCGACGTTTCGGGCACAGGCCCTTCTTCAGGAATGAGCAGAGAGTGTTGAGCAGGAGAAGATAAAAGGTAGGGAGGAGGGACTTGAAGGAGGGGCGTTGGAAATGTGATAGGTGGAAAGAAGTCAAGGTGAGTATGATAGGTCGGAGTAGGATGGAGGCGGAGAGATCAAGAAGAAGACTGCAGGTCAGGAAGGCGGTGCCGGGCTGGAGGGATTCGGCTGAGACAAGGTGGGGAGAGGGGGGATGAAGAAACTGGTGAAGTCCAAGTTCATCCCCTGTGGTTGGAGGGTTCCCAGTCGGAAGATAAGATGCTCCTCCTCCGACCGTCGCGTTGTTGTGGTTTGGCGGTGGATGAGTCCAATGACCTGCATATCCTCGGTGGAGTGGGAGGGGGAGTTGAAATGCTGTGCTACAGGGTGGTTGGGTTGGTTCGTCCGGGTGGCCCAGAGGTGCTCTCTGAATCGCTCCGCAAGTAGGCGGCCTGTCTCCCCAATATAGAGGAGGCCACACCCGCTGCAGCGGATGCAGTAGATGATGTGGGTGGAGGTGCAGGTAAATCTGTGGCGGATATGGAAGCTCCATATCCGCCACAGATTCACCTGCACCTCCACCCACATCATCTACTGCATCCGCTGCAGCGGGTGTGGCCTCCTCTATATTGGGGAGACAGGCCGCCTACTTGCGGAGCGATTCAGAGAGCACCTCTGGGCCACCCGGACGAACCAACCCAACCACCCTGTAGCACAGCATTTCAACTCCCCCTCCCACTCCACCGAGGATATGCAGGTCATTGGACTCATCCACCGCCAAACCACAACAACGCGACGGTCGGAGGAGGAGCGTCTTATCTTCCTACTGGGAACCCTCCAACCACAGGGGATGAACTTGGACTTCACCAGTTTCTTCATCCCCCCCTCCCCCCACCTTGCCTCAGCCGAATCCCTCCAGCCCGGCACCGCCTTCCTGACCTGCAGTCTTCTTCTTGACCTCTCCGCCTCCATCCTACTCCGATCTATCACCCTCACCTTGACCTCTTTCCACCTATCACATTTCCAACGCCCCTCCTCCAAGTCCCTCCTCCCTACCTTTTATCTTCTCCTGCTGAACACTCTCTGCTCATTCCTGAAGAAGGGCCTGTGCCCGAAACGTCGAATCTCCTGTTCCCTGGATGCTGCCTGACCTGCTGTGCTTTTCCAGCAATAAAGTTTCAATTCCTCAAGGTAACGTTAACAACATTGACCCATCTCAAACTTCACCCCATTATTTGTGTCGTTTAGTTGGAAATGGTAGAGAGAAAACATCATTGACTTGAAACTTGGGAACATCAGTGCACATAAGGCTAGAGTCCAGGATTGAAAAAAATTGGATGATGTGCTTGGTTACTTGCTGATTACCCTTGGTGACTCAATAATTTTGGAGGAGAAACTTATCTCCGGTGAAATGAAGGCAAAAACTGTATCATTAAGAAAAGATGCAACGATGTCTGTTGTCATCCCTAGTGATGCATTGGTTGTGATTCAGTACTTTCAGCGCCACAGTCCGAGCTCAATTCCTGCTCAAAACCCTGAGCGAACTTGGATCCTGACATGCAGTAGATATAACAAAAATATTTATCAATGATCGGGTGGTTGAATCGGGAACGCACTGTCAGGGTTCGCAGAGGCAGGAAACCACATAACCTACAAAGAGATTCAGATGTGAACTTTTGATGTAAAGGCAAAACAAAGTGCTGGAGAATGGGATGAGGATCGGCAAGCCGTTGTTTCTGACAAGAGCACGAAGAGCAGATTGATGGCTGATGACCCACCAGCACATCCCCGTTCTACAGGCATGCTTGGTGGTCTATTGGTTCGGAGTTTGCACATTTACCACCGCGTCCCGGCTTTGATTCCCTGCCAGTGAATGAAAATTTTATTATTCCCAACAACGGCAACAGCAAACGCACAGCATCTGTGACAGAATTCCTTGCAAAGCCTCGGATCAATTAATCGCCCCGAGAACATCAGAGTCAAGAGATTGACCTCTGACAGAAGGGGCAGATGCCTGGATAATCCCTGCTCCGTGGGTCAGATCAACCATAATTCTCCTCAGATTCGACTTCCCAGTGAATTTCTGAGGATTCTAAAACCCAAGATTGGGTGTTCGTTTCGTTTCATTGCCATTCCTTGCAGCCAGAGCAATTGGTGGCTGGGATTGGAAGGTTGTGCGTGAGCAGCGTATGGGACTAATCCAGCTTCCACCTCTGTGATGGCCCGAGGACATTGAATCGGATATCCTCAGGGACATTTATGGAAGGGATCTTGCTCTTGCCTATCTAGAATTGAATTCTTATCTCAGCTTCACAACAACATTTCATAAGATTGTGAAAGCCGAAATCCCTTGCTGTCGAGACCAGCAGTATTCGAACCAACAATTGCCCAATCTGTAGGTAGGCGCATTACCCATTGCGCCACTGGAAACGGCTTGGAAAAAGCCTACAAGCCTTGCTGTTGATTCGTAGTCATGCCCGTTATCCATTGTGCCACTGGCCCCGAGCATACCTTGGGCGTGCACGCTGCAAATTAGTGTTGTCAACACGGATATGAACAAGAGCATTCATGATCACAAGTTAAACTACTAGCAAAGATAATCACCGTCAATGCTTCACGCCAATGTCCCCAACGTTTTGAAGCAGCGAGTTTCGCAAAGAATACGCATCTGTCGTAATGATGCTGGCATTCACTCTATGTCAGATCAAACATTCAATGGGATCACTGCTGCTCTGATAAATGTAAACTCCTGTTTCCTCCTTTTCGTCGTTAATTCAAGAAAAACTCAAGTGTAATCACAACAATGGATGTTCCTCTTAATTGTCGGAGCTTCAGATTACTTTAACAACCTGTGAAATTTCGCAGGAAATTGATTAACATGAAACGAGCTAAAAATTCCCTTCTGTAAATTTAGCTCAGTGCAGAGTCAACCATGTGAGAAAGGTCACAGGGAGAAAACATTGCCTCCTTTTCTCTCTGCACATATTAGATTTCCAACAGAGTGGAAACAGACCATTTGGCCTAACAAGTGCCCAGCGACAGTTCAAAGAGTAACCCAGAAGACCCAACCCCCTCTGATTAATGCACCGAACAGTATCAACAATGTTGCATGGCCAATACGACTGACAACATTTGAATTGTAAGAGAAAATCATTGGACCCGGAGGAAAGCAATGCGTATTCAACGAGTATGCACAAACTCCACAGAGACAGACGTTCGGTGCTTGAATCAAACCCGATCCATGGCTCTGGGAGGGTGCAGTGATAACCACTGAACACTTCCACGAGTTAAAACTTCGCAGTATTTCTCTTTATGGAGGAAGTGAGGACTGCAGATGCTGGAGATCAGAGCTGAAAATGTGTTGCTGGAAAAGCGCAGCAGGTCAGGCAGCATCCAAGGAGCAGGAGAATCGACGTTTCCGGCATTAGACCTTCATTCAGCAAGATATTTTCAGCTCTGATCTCCAGCATCTGCAGTCCTCACTTTCTCGTCATGCCCGAAACGTCGCTTTTCCTGCTCCTTGAATGCTGCCTGACTTGCTGCGCTTTTCCAGCAACACATTTTCAGCTCAGTATTTCTCTTTATAACAGATACATATACCTTGGGAAACATATTCCATCAATCTTTAAATATGTGCACTGCTAAGGTCTATTTCACTTCAGATTAAAATAGCTGAGCATCCTTTCCCTCAGCCAGATGTCAAAATGCTCCCTGCTCCATGTCAACCGGAGCTGAACCCGGTGCGGTTGGACCTCGCAGCCTGATGTCTCAATGTTCCCTTCTCAATGTCAATAGAAACTGCTGCAGGTGAGGTTGGAGCTCCCAGCCTGAAATTATCATAATTCCTGCTGCTCCATGTCAAAAGAAATTGCTCCACGTGAAGCTCAAACTCCCAGCCAGATGTCACAGCGCTCCATGCTGCACAACAATAAAAGGTGCTCCAAGTGACGTTAGAGCTTCCAGGCTCGGCATTTCACACACCTCTGTTCAGTCAGAGATGGACCTCGCCTTCATCGATTACATCACTGCTGCAACAGGTGCGTGCTCTTCCCCATCACAATTTTCAATTGGATCTTAGGGTCTGGATCACTCAGTTTCTCTGATTCTGGGCCTATGAACTTGGATTACATGATATTTCTCAGCAGTGTTTACTTGATTTTGAGAGCAATTTGGTGAAGAAAACCGATGTTAAACCACATTCCTATTTGGAAATACATTTCAACAATACCCTGCAGTATCCCCTAAGCCTTTGAAGTTTTGTAGAAATCCATCAATCTCAGCATTCAACATCTCCAAGTTACAAATTCAGCCCACTCTGAGTACCCACATCTCAGACACTGTTTGGCAAAAATATCTGTTGTGCCTGTGGAGCTGTTCCTGATATATCCTCTGTAACTATTCCTACTGCTTTTGAATAGTATTTTTCCATATGGCACCCGGAACGTGCTTTGCCTTGTGGCCCCCGCAAGTTCAGCTCCAGCCTGAATTATGGCTAAATACA
Source organism: Chiloscyllium plagiosum (assembly GCF_037043375.1). Lineage (NCBI taxonomy): Eukaryota > Metazoa > Chordata > Chondrichthyes > Orectolobiformes > Hemiscylliidae > Chiloscyllium > Chiloscyllium plagiosum. The sequence continues at coordinate 65,277,130 of NW_028270178.1, read as the reverse complement.
TCTTTCCTGTTGTATTTCACGTAATGCCTGATGTCCCAATGTTCCCTTCCCAATGTCAATAAAAACTGCTGTAGGTGAGGTTGGAGCTCCCAGCCTGATATTGCAATAATTCCTGCTGCTCCGTGCTTAGCAAACGCGGGGAGGAATCAGTAACATACGCCATGAAAATACTCTTCGAGGCAATGATTTCGCGCCTTCAAACACGCGTTTTTTCCATCTCACAGTTTCAGATATCAGGATTCAATCCCACCCTTCCTCGGAGATTTCTCTCCCTCTACGATCACTAACCAACCTTTAAGCTACCCCTGCGATTTCACTGAGGTATTCCACAATCTAACACTCACATTGCACCATGCAGTCTGTGCTGCTGGTGTGCTGTAGCTGGGTGAACATGCCCCTAACCAGCATCGGGACCTTCAAACCAGTCAATATATTCAGCTTCCGCGGTTGTGAGGTTAATCGTCATATAGCAGCATTTACTGACGTAGACCAGAATGTATTGCAGCATCAGGCTCAGGAAGATGATGCAGCGCATTATTGAGCAAAAGAGAATTTATTGCAAAAGAACATTTTTTGTAGCTTTCTGCGTAATTTATTCCATTTGTTCATTCCACTGTCATCTGAGTATTGTGTGCAGTTATGCAATTCACATTAGATCAGGGATAATGTAGCACTGGAAACGGTGCAGAAGAGATTCAACAGGATATTCGCTGATTGAAGATTTTGAGTTATGAAGAGAGAATGGACAAACTGGGGTTGTTTTTTTCTGACAGAAGAGTAGATTTTGTAAAGGCATGATTGAGATACAAAATAATTAGGGACATGGGTGGGGTAGACTGAAAGAAATGTTTCCTTTTGATCAATCACCGCAGGAGATAGATTTAAGGTAAAAGGCGTAAAGCGTTGTGGAGATATGCAGTAAAGCCGAAACAGCCAACGAGTGTTTCAATCTGGATCTCACTCTGTGGAAGGGTCAGAGAAGCAGAAACCCGCATAATCTTCACGGGTATTTCGATGTGATTTTGTGATGCATACAAGTCCTAGTCATGGAAAGTGAGATGAGGATAATCAAATTGTTGTTTCTGACAAGAGCGCTTACAAGGGGCTTAAGAGTTGTCACGCCAGCCATGCGCTTGATTCTTGAAGTCATGCTTGCTGGTGTAATGGGCAAGATTCAGTGCTTTCACCACTTTGGTCGGGCTTCGATTCCTAGCCCGGGAGACCGGAATTCATTTTTCTCCTAACAGCGCCAACAACAAAAGCGGAGCATCTGTCATGTTAGTCGGTTCAATGCCTCGGATCAATTAATGTCCCCGAGAACATCAGAGACAATCTTCCATCCTGTTTAAGAAGGGGAAGGTGCCTCGGAAATCCCTGATCAATCGGACAGTTCATTCTTCATTCACCTTTGAAACCGCTTCACAAAGAGTTTCTAAAGATTCACAAAGCTGCAACTTGGCTACACATTTTATTTCCTTGCCATTTCAAGGAGGCGCAGTGATTGGGTCAGTGCGTTATGGAAATGGAAAATTGTCCATGAGCAGCGTGTTTAACTATTTCAGCTTTCACTCCTCTGATAATGTTGGGGCATTGAATGAAAATTCCTGCATATCAGGAATTCAAACGTCGACTCGGCTTCAGTTCAAAAGGCACGATAGGTTTGTCAGTGTAATAGAAACCTACATTGCTCTCGAGCCAGGTAGGAGTCGAACCTGTATTCTCATGACACGTAGTCAGGCGCGTTATCCATTGCTGGTTGAGACATGAATGACAAAAGGATCAGTATGTGGGAGACAGCATCACCACACAGACACATTTCCTCAATGTTAGGACATATGAAACCGATTGTGAATAATCTCAGAGAGATATAAGTGGCAAAGATTCGCCATGGACTGGATGGACTGTCCAGCTTCTGTGTGCGTGGGAATGACGCCACGTGTTTAAGCCGTCCCTTGCCGTATCACTGGGACAGCGGGCGAAACAATGGATCATTTTTAACCCTACATTCCGCGTTGGGCTGTCAGCAGCAACGCAGCTCCGGGCCGTTTTGATGACTGTCAGTGAGTGCGCATTTCTCTTGGATCCTCTTCATTTGCGATTCGTGGTGGCTCAAATATCGCAGCAAAGAAACGCTCGCCCGTTTTGCATTGGACATTCTGCAAGATTGCTGTGAGAAGAATTCTGAACACCACACAGGCTGCACTCGAGAGAACTCATATTATTTACCTGAAGGAAGAATACCCAGTGTCAATTTGTTCCTTCCCCGCCAGCTCAGCAACTTTCTATTTCTCGGTTAAGAGACCTTTGGAGAAAATCCACAAATAAAGTTGCTAACTTCCTGTCGTGTCATTGACTACTTCCACCGCAAGTGATTGACACTGAGCAGAAGAGAGAATGGACTCTGCCCTCACCCAGCACAGCTTACACATAGAAACAAAGTTGTCCACCAGTGGAGACAGCCCGGTCCCTTTTTACGGGACAAACAGCAGCATCAGGGAGCAGGGAGTCAGAATGGGAAGCAGATACTCTGGAAACACGTTGATGCTTGGAATTCTGGAGCAATGTGGAATGGAATTTAAACTGAGAAAAAGTGAGTTGCTGGCAGAGTTGGGCACTGCATCCAGGCTGTGGCTCATTGCTCAAGGAATATATTTTTCTTTTGAGCTTTCAGTGGTTTAGATATACCATTCAAATTCCGGAGGGACCCATATGTCCTGTCTACACTTCCGCAAAACTATTTGATCAATAACCTCAAAAAGTAGATTATCTAAATGACGTCAGACTGCCTGAAGTCAGGATTGGCAAGACCGAGCATTGCAGTAAATGCGACAAAGGGAAGCACATTGAAAGTTAAAACATGGGTTTCGGATTGTTCTCTGTGTCAATCCGATTCTAAGTGAATCTTTCAGCTGCATTATTGTTCAGTTCTGCACGTGAAACTTCAGTAAGTGGGGAAGTGAAGTGATTGGCGACAGCGCTGAACAGAGTGAAGTGAATGGTGTAGTGTATGTGCAATGTCAGTTGTGAATGTAGATTGGAAAATTGGGTCAGGTCCTGGAGAACAGAAAGCTGAAAGCTGGGCTTCCCTTACCACCGCAAGAGGTGAAAAACTTGCACCCTCACCAGCTCCCTCACCTCTGTTGATTGCCCCATTGGTACCTTCCACATCCGGCAGTTTACTGCATATGCCAACATCTCTTCGACTGTGTGCGTTGTTCTTGTCGTGGTCTCCTTGCCTTTGGGGATACAGGATGCTATTACGCAGAGCGTTGCAGAGGATATCTCTGGAAAACACGTTCCAAACAGTCCACCGTACTGTAGTCGACTGTTTCATCTTCCGCTCCCATTCCATCAAGGGCATGCATGTCTTGGGCCTCCTCCAACATCAACTACAAGTTGTACAATGAGTGGAGGAAGACCACCTCATCTTCCTCTTTGGGACCATCCAACAACTCGGCATCAACATTAACTTCGCCTGTTTCCTAATCTCCTCTCCCCTCCCCCAATCTCAGATCAAAACCTCCAACTGGTACCACCCTCTTGAACTGTCCTACCTGTCCATCTTCATTCCCACCTATCATCTCTACACTCTTCTCTGACCTGACACTGTCCCCCTCCAACCTGCATCCACTGATTGACTTCCCAGTTCCTTGATCCCAACACCTCTCTCACTCTAGCCCCACGCTCCTACCTATTTGTCTCTCAGTCCCCTTCCACCTCCCCATTCGTGACGAAGGGCTAATGTCTGAAAAGTCGATTTTACTGCTCCCGACGTTGCCTGACCAGCTGTACTTTTCCAGCTCTCCACTATTTTAATCTGCTTAACCTTTTCCATGTCATGAATGGTCTAGATAGAGAAAAAAAAAAGATGTGAAAATTCTCCAACGCCTGAAACGATCCAGATCGCCTGGGCAGAAATTGAAAATCACGATGAAAATAATTAGCAATGACACGAGGAAAAATGTGTTTGCACAGGGAGTGGTATATGTCCGTAAATCACTGTCTGAGAGTGACAAAGAGTAAGATTCCATGTATGCAAAAGGGAATTCAATGTCAACCTGAAAAGGAACAATGTTCAGAGTTACGTGGAGAGAGCAATAAAATGACAGCAGATAGAAGGTTGGCTGCCCAGCTTCCTTGTGTGCCGTTACACACTTTGTGATTCTAAATGAAATCGCATTTGGTCCAACAGAATGTGGGACATTTGACAACGCGTATATTCTGCCCAAAAGCAATGAAGGAATTATGACTTCATTCTCAAAGTTACATGCTACATGGAAAACTAAGTATTTCTGTGAATGACTGAGAGCTTTCTTTACAGTTATTAACTCAGGTAAGCGGAGTGGCACATTTGGAGCTTAAAGGTGTGCAACCCCGCGGTCAATGTATCAAAGCCTTCTCCTCCTTTGTGGCAGTTCCGCGAACAATACAATTTGTTGTGCTTCCAGTCAGTAGATGCAATGTCCACAGGGGAGTTGATACGCCTGTGAATGCCTTAATACCATTCTTTTGTTCTACATTGGTCTGCTATGATCTAAATTTTGCAACCTCTCTTCACTGAGATGGGAATAATGTCGTGAAATTGTTAAAAAAATCAGTTGTGATGTGTTTTAATCCCTGCTATAATTTCCGACCTCTGTTTCACACAGGGACGTCCTCCCAGCCGATTAAATTTAATAAATATAGGACTGAACCAGATCAATGTCCACAATTGGATTTTTCCAGCACAGTGTGACATTCAGTCTCACCGTTAATATGGAGAAATCCTTTTTGGCTTTAGGTTTGCTCGCTGAGCTCAAAGTTCATTTCCAGACATTTCGTTACCTTACAAGGTAACATCTTCAATGGACCTCAGGCGAAGAACGCAGAAAATTCCTGCTTTCTATTTATATGTTTGGTTTCTTTGGGAGAAAGCCCTCAGACCAGTGAACATTCCGTTGAATAAAGATCACTTTTAATGTGTCCAGTGAGTGGAAAGAATTGCTGTTGCTGGGAAACATTGCTTTCTGAAACATAAAATTGGGTGTCCATAAATTATGTAATTAAATATCAGTATATAAAACTAAACATTACACTGTCACCAACTGAATGCAGCGGCTATCCAGAGGGAGGCGGTTGTGTGTTTATACCCCATGCTGAACAGTTTGTTTTTTAATTCTCACACTGGGTGAAGTGAGCATTTACCAAAACGATGGGCACTCCAAATCCGTGAAATAGTGTTGACAAATAAAACTGACAGCAGCACTTCTCGTGTGATCCAAAGGAGCTGGAAAGAACATTTTGACCAATGAATATCCGAACACAGCATGTTTGTTGACATGGAAATCTCAGGGAGGGAAACATCCACAACACACCACGAGCCTGATGTGATTTGAACAAGCAGCTTTCCGATCTGCAGTCAGATGCGGCACAAGCGCACAGCCACACACGTATTACTGTGCTCCATAACGTGACGCTATTTTACTGCGACAATTTTACGTTATGACTAGCAACAGAGGCCAATGATTAATGCCTGCATTGTCTCGGTCGATCTCTACCCCTCTTCCTCTCGATAAAACGGCTCCTTCTGTTTGTCTTTTTTTTCCCATTCCCACACTCCCATATTTCCCCCCTTCTGCAATTAATTGATTCAACTATTCTCTCCTCGACCATGCCCCTCCTGCCTCATTGATTCGGCTATAAACTTGTCTCTGGGGAGACTGATTCGAGACTGTACCTCACAGGGTGGATTCACGACAGAGACAACAGCCGAGACAACGAGAGACAAATAATGTGTGAGAGGTGAAACAGATGCGGACTAGGTTTCATTCACATTTTCCCGATAGTGACCAGTACATTCGGCCATTTATGCACAATAGTTCTTGAAATTCACCAAGGAAATCCATCATGTATATCAAAAATAAAAATATACCATCATAATAGTTGATGAACCGTAAGTCAGTCCCGGAATCACGCATGAATGACATGTACAACTTTACATTCCTGTCGTTCGAAAAACATTCCATTGAATGGTTCAGTACCACGTGACCCGTTTCCAACTATATTCATGTCCCAGAGGCCAGCTCATGCCCTATGAGGTCACGTTGCTGCTGGAAGCCCTGGGGACAGTTTATGAAATAAACTTCCCTGAGGTTCAGGGAGGCCTGCAACGGGAAGCATGCATTATTCATCCCAACATCAGCTCACATGGGGACATATTTCTACATTAAACAGACTGGAGGCAAACTTGTCTTCCTTCTACTTTAAATGGAAAACCATCACCCGAAATCCCTCAGGTAGGTTTGGGAGCATTTATTCCAGACGGTGGCTAATGATTTCTGTGGACACTTGCATAAAGTTTAACATGGTGAGAAACAATGCTGGCAAGATGGATCCCATTGGAAGTTCAGCCCAGAGCCTGAAATGCTCGACCAATACTGAAAGCAGTGCTTTAAATCTAGCCTGATTACACTAGAGAAAGACTCCATAAGGCTAGGGTTGTCCGTGTTTCTAATAAGGACAGAAGTGCGATGACAGTTGAAACTAAGGAAATGACAGACAGATTGCAGGTTTGTTTTGAATGTAATAACAGAAAAGACCGTTTCCTGTTGACATGAATGAGTTTGCTGGGACTGGGATCAAGCTGTCGCCATCTCTCCACAATGAAAGTCTTAGCCTGTATTTTGGTACAGTAAAGCTGATAGAGGAGAATTGCTAATTCAGTAACTGCAGTCTGAAGCTGAAAATTGCTGATACCCAGGTTTCAGAATTTTAGAGAACATTTTTACACCTCAGACTCTATGGTGCAATTCGTTAGCACATTAAGCTGTACACCAAAATATTAGTAACTTATTATGATTCCTTATCTAAGAATTAGGATTAGACCACTCAAGGTGCTTGTTCAGAATGACTTCGACACACTGAGTTTGTCAGATGTTTGGAGCTCTTTTGGACATTCAGCAGTGTAAAGTGAATGATTTGTTATCCTTAAATCTGAGATAGACAGTTTGTATTGCAGAGGAGACAGTCACACTCTGTAGATTAACTATTTCAAATCAGCCAGTGTTCAGGGACAGAAGGGTGTGACTGTGAGTGTGGCAGATAGAGGGAACCAGAGGGTAGTACTAACGGTGTCTCAGCCCTTCAGCTGAACAGGTTTGAGGTACTTGCACCCTGTGTGATTAACATAGCAAATAGAACAGTGCAGTGAAGAACAAGCTCTTCGGCCTTCAATGTTGCACATACTTGCGAACTGATCTAAGCTCACCCGCCTACACTATCCCAGCATCATCGATATGCTGAGCCAAGGATTGCGTAAATGCCCCTAATGTGGCTGTTTTGACTACATTAGCAGGTGGTTCATTCCACGCACTTACCACTCTCTGAGTAATGAACTTGCGGATGACAACTGCCTGAATTCTATCACCGGTCAATTTGCAACTTTGCCCTCTCGTACTAGCTGACGTCATCATCCTTGTAAAAAAGTCTATCACTTTCTTTCCTACTTAATCCTGAGGTCATCTTCTATGCCTCTAACAAATTCCCTCTGAGCCTTCTTCTCTCCAGTGAGAATACAATCAAGTCTCTCAGCCTTTCCCCATAAGACCTTCCCTCCAGATCAGGCAACATCCTGGGAAATCTCCTCTGCACATTTTCCAATGCTTCCACATTCTTCCTGTAGTGGGGTTTCAGAAGTATACGCAATATCCAAGTGTGGCCACATTAGCGTTTTGTAGAATTGCCGAATGACATTATGGCTCCGGATCTCAATCCTTCTACCAATAAAACCTGACACACTGTATGCCTTCTTATCAGCACTATCGTCCTGTATGCCAAGTTTCAGGGATCTATGTCCATGGACTCCAGGATTACTCTGAACATCAACACGACCAAGAATCTTTGCATTGACCCAATATTCTGCCTTCCTATTATTCTTCCCAAAGTGGGTAACTCCGATTTATCTGCAATGAACTCCAGTTTCCATCCTTAAGTCCAAACCTGCAATTTATCCAAGTCCCCCTGCAACCTGCAACATTCTTCCACACTGTCCACGACTCCACCAACTTGCGTGTCATCAAACATAGATCACAATGCAGCGCAGAACACACGCTTCGGCCCACAATGTTGCGCCGACCTGTGAACAAATCTATCCTCATCCCCCTACACAGTCTCATCATCATCAATGTGCTTACACAAGGATTATTTAAATTTCCGTCATGTGTCTGAGTTAACTACCGTGGCACGCAGGGCATTCCAGGTCCTCACTCTCTGAGGGCGTCTAACATCTGTCTTAAATCTATCAACTCTCAATTTGTAGTTATTCACCCTCATACAGTCTGACGTAATCATCCTAGGAAAACTATTTTCACTGTCGACCCTATATCATCCTCTGATCATCTTTTATGTCTCTATCGAATCCATTTTAGCCTTATTCTTTCCCATGAGAACATAACTCAATCTCTCAGCCTTTCCTCATGAGACCTTCCCTTCAAACCACGCAATACCGTGGTCAACTTCCTCTGCACATTTTCCAATGCTTCCACGTCGTTCTGGTAATGGGGCGAACAGAATTGTACACAATGTTCCAAGTGCAGCTGCACAAGCGTTTTGTATAGTTGTAGCACGACATTATGGCTCTGGAAATCAATCCCTCCAGTAATAAAACCGAACACAATATATGCCATCTTAACAGTACTATCAACCTGGCAACTGTCAGGAATCTATGTACATGGACTCCAAGATCACCGTGCCCATCCTCACTGCCAAGAATATTTCCATTGATCCAGTTTTCAACCTTCTTGTTAGTTTTCCCAAAGTGAATCACCTCAAATTTAGCTGCATTGAACTCGAATTGCACCTCTCAGACTAAACCTGCAGTTTATCCAAGTCCCCCTGCAACTGTCCACTACTCCACTGAATTTACCGTCATCTGCAATCCTACTAACCCATCCACCTATGCCTGCATCCAAGTCATTATAAAAATGACAAACAGCAGTGGTCCCAAAAGCGATCCTGTATTTACTGCAACAGCCTACAATGTGGAACGTTATCAAAAGCTTTACTGAAGTCCATGTACACTACTTCAACTGCTTACCCTCATCCACATGCTTCGTCACATTCTCCAAATACTCAATGAGTTTTGTGAGAAATGACTTTCCCTTGACAATACCATGTTGACTATCTGCAATCAACTTATTGCTTGCAAGATTATTATAAATCCTACCTCTTACAATCTTTTCCATTTTTTTTCCGACAACAGCTGTAAGGCTCACTGTTCTATAATTACCTGGGTCATCTCTACTGCCTTTTTTAACAAGGGCACAATGCTGGCAATTCTCCACTAATCTCGTACTAAAAATATAAACAATGACTGCTCAAAGAGCAACGCTAAAGGCTATAAATTCTCTCAGAATCCTCGGATCAATCCCATTGGGCCCAGACGACTTGTCTACTTCCACTACTTCGAGAACACCTCCTCCTAATTCACCTAGTTCCTTTCTAGTCTAATATCCAACATCACACTTTTCTCCACTACAATATTCTCCTTTTTTCGGAGTGTAATCTGTTGGGGAATATTCGTATAGCACGTCTCCAGTCTCCAAAGTGTACACACAAAACTTCTAAATTCTGTCTTTGACTGGCCCTAACCCTACCCTAGTCATCCTTTTATTACTCAAATACCTATAGAAAGCTGGCGGGATCTCCGTTATTGTACCTGACAAAGACTGCTCACCTGATCTCATTATTCCTCTTATATCTGTCTTTAAATACTTAAAGGCCAATCTGTAACTCTCCATCGCCTCATCTGAACCATCTCGTCTCAAAGTCACATAAGCCTCCTTCTTCCGCTAAACAAGAGATGCAATTTATTTAGTAAGCAACGGTTCCCATACTTTATCACTGCCTTATAGAGGCATAACTATCAAGGACACACAATACATGTTTCTTGAACCTGTGCCACATTTCCATTGTCCCATCCCCTTCATTTTGTTACCCCATTCTATGCATCCGAAGTCCTACCTAATTGCATTATAGTTGCCTTTCCCTCATCTATTACTCTTGCCCTGTGGTATGTATCTATCGCTTTCTATTGCTAAACTAACCGCAATTGAATTATGGTCACCTTCTCCAAATTGCACGCGTAACACTAACTCAAACATCTGGTCTGGTACATTATTAAGCACCAGATGCAGTGTAGCCGCCCTCCTCAACACATGAAACGAAAACCGATCTTTCCGACGTACCAGAGGCATAGCGTTTCCATTCAATCTGAGGACGTTAGAGTCCACAGAATGACCAAACTGTTCTTTTCACTCCTACCCAGAATCGTTTGGCCAAACCTCTCCTCCGCATCCCTGGAAGTCAGTGGAGGTCTGAAGAAAACTTGCAGCGGTGTCGCCTCGTCTGTCCTGTTCCTTTCCTTATCCCTTACCACCTCAGTAGACTTATCCTTGTCAAGATTACTTTCAGCCACCGTTATGCTGTCCTTGACTAACAAAGCCACACCTCCCCATATTTAAAATCCTCCCCTGTTCTCAATGAAGATTCCAAATCCTGGAAATTGTCACTCCCATTCCTGACCCTGTCTATCCATGTACCCAAAATGGCCACAACATCGAAGTCCTTGTTACCTAACCATGCTGCAAGTTTACACACTCGATTTCGGATTGTTCTGTTTTTGAAGCAAGCACACTTTTAACCAGCTTGCTGTCAATCAGCACATTATTGTCACTGTGAATTCCTCTCAATGCCCTGCCTACTCTCATCCTCGTTTGCCTCAGGAGCCCATTCCCCTGCTGAGCTAGTTCATCCGAAAACCACCAGCAAAGTTCCCACCCAGGAGAATCATACCACTCTGGTTCAACTGATGTCTGTCCTGCTTGTGGAGTTCCCACCTTCCACAGAATGAACCCCAATTAACCGTGTTCCTGAAGCATTCTCTCCTGCACCATCCCTTTAGCAACGTTTTCAATTTATATATCTCCCTATTCCTTCCCTCACGATCACGTGGCGTGGGTAACAATCCAAAGATAACAACACTGCTTATTCAAGCTCCGAGCTTCCAACCGAGCTCCCAGAAATTCTGTCTTACATTCATATCCCTCCTGCAAACTATCTTTCGTACTTACATCGAACCGATTTGGAGCTGGTCACTCTCACCCCTGAGGACCGCAAAGACACGATCTGAGACAACACGGACCATTGCACCAGACACAACACACAAAGCATAAGTCTCGTTCCTTCCGCACAAACATACTAACTGGCCCGCTCAATATTGTGTGCTCAATGACGAAAACGCTCCTCCTTTCCCACCTTCGTTTAGAGGCAATAGGCGCAGTTTCTGCGCCAGAGCCCTGCGACTTACTGCATATCCCTGATAAGTCATCCCCGAATACTAACCAAAACGGTATTCTTGTTTTTGTTTCCAGCGGAAAGACCACAGGAGATCCATGCACTGACTCTTTCCCGCCCTTCGAACAGTTACCCAGATTACTTCGTGGCTGTGAGAAGGTTGGATGAAGGGAGAATGAAAAAAATGCAGACACAAATGTGGTGAGTGGGCGATTCAAGAGGATGGATTGAAGAAAAATATCGGTATAGCCGAGGATAGCAGATGCCAGGAAACAGAGACTCTTCCCCATTGCCTAAATCAAATATCCCGATGTCTGTGTTGCCTGCCTGGTGTCCGGTTTCAGGATATTTTTCTGGGCTGCAGAGGTACTTGGTTTGGGTGAGGAACGATACCGTTGTAGACATTGGTAGAAAGAGTAACGAGTTTCTGCTGATGGAATTTAGTTTGTGCGAAATAAGAAAACAGATACAAATCAGTATAATCTCTGGATCCATAAATAAATCCGCACAAGATCAGTAAGATTAGCGAGGTAAATGTATGATTGAAAGACTGGTGTGGGAGAAATACATGTTATTTCTTTGGATATTGTGGTCAGAACTGAGGACGGATGGAACTGTTGGAATGGGACAGTTTCCACCTGCATGATGTAGCGACCAACGTCCTTGAGAATCTGATAACTGGGGTCGGTTTATAGCACTGTAAACTATGGGTATTGGTTTCAGTTGCATCGAAAATTATGTGAAAAACTTCAAGAAGTGGAGGGTTTTGCACGGGTTAAGGTTTCCACAACAAGTAATAGGACAGAAGTTATGGAAAGGATTAGCAATCTATTTCCAAAACAATTATTCAGGGTACAATTCTGAGAACAGCAGTCACGGCATGCGTGAGGGTGTTGTACCGAAACAGACACAGTATATGAAAAAAAGATAAACGAGTTTGAAGCACAGTTTGAAATTGGCAGGTATGTTATTTTTGTGTGTATCATAGAGACGTGGTTGCAAGGGGATCATCTAGGAGAAAATGAGGACTGCAGATGCTGGAGATGCTGCAAGGGGATCAGCCCTGGGAGACCACTACCAGTGCAACGGATAGAGTAGATAACATTTGTGGCTCACGATATGGCCTCCCTTACATCGGCAAACAGAACACCAAATTGTGGATCGTTACAACCAAAACTCTAGGACACCTGCACCAACCACACCACCCCGTTAGTGAACAATTCAAATCCCCTTTCCACTCCACCAAGCACATGCATATTCTGGGCCTACTCCATCGCCAAACACTAACTACCTGACACTTGGACGAAAGAAGCCTTATCTTCCGCTGCTCCACCCTGCAATCCCACGGGATTTATGTGGATTTCACATGTTTTCTCAATTACACTCCCTGCAACTTATCCCAAGCCTCCAACTCGACACCGCCTTTTTCACCTGTTCATCATCTTCCACATCTATCCGCTCCACCCTACTCTACACCCATCACCTTCTCCCGCACCTTCATCTACTTTCTGCATTCTCAGCTATCTTGCTCCCAGCCCCACTAGTCTCCCAATTATCTCTCAGCTCCGCTGCCCACAAACTTTATTTGTGATGTAGGGCTTATGACTGAAAAGTCGATTCTCCTGATACCCGGATGCTGCCTGACCTGCTGCACTTTTTCAGAACCACACTTTTGATTTTGATCTCTGGGATCTGCAGTCCCCACTGTCCTCCTGAGATTTGCAAAGTGTAACACACAAAGGACAGTCATTGTAGCTGATCTATTTGAAGTGATGAGTGTACTAATTTAAACAGGAACACCCGTCTTCAGCACCAACATTGAGCTTGTCTGTTGTGTAAATCTCAATGTCTCTGTGACTAATCCACTGCGTCATTCTTCTTCAAAAGATCAGGCAGTATTTCACATTGATTACTGTAATATCTTAGCCATTAACATTCCATGGCACAGATAGCGCTAAATCTTAATTACTAGACAACCAGGGAAGTTCTCTGTTGATATCAGACTGGGCAATATCTGATTCAAAACTACATTCCCCCATCTTTCAGTACATGATTCATTCAGCTCTGTTACATCTTGTTTTAAATACACAGACTAATCAGTCATCTATTAAACTGCAGTATTTAGGCCATGACACCCCAACTGACAGCTATGCTGCTGTATCACAGTGGTTGACTAATTGCTTTTGTTAGCCTGCGTTTGTGAGTTTGTGCCACCCTGAGCCACGGGTGAAATTTGACAAACCTGCCGCATCCAACATCCAAAGGAGCACTTTGCAGCAAACGGATTCTGTTGTTCAAGCCTGAAAAGGGACAAGGATGCCAAGCCGGTCATATCCTACTTCCTAGATTTAGTCAGTTCTGAGGCCGATGTCACTTTTGGGGGGATGTCACTGCATGGTTCTCTCTGTCGGTGAAAATGAGTCTCAGTTCCACGAGGGAGCAAGAACACATTTTTTCAATCTCAGGCAAAAGCAGACGTTGCTGAAAGACCTGGTTCGGAGGAATTGCCACCGAACCCGTAAATTTATCTCTGATGTAACCTCACAAATACTACCAGAACTGGTGAACTTTTTCAGCAACTTGTAGTTTTGTTTCCATCTCAAATTTCAGTCCTAATTGTTGTGTCATTAAAGTGCAAAATATTCCAGTGAAAATGTCATTGAGATGACCAGTTGAAAATTCAGTGCAAGTAAGGCGAAAAGCCAAAGGTTGAAAACTGGGATGATGGGCCCCGAATGGTGAAGGAAAATACTTGATGACTCCATCAGATTGGACGAGAAAGTTATCTCCAAAGACCATAATCAACGACTAAAGCTGTTTTGAAACAAATGAGAAACGTGCTCTTGCTTATATTCCTGGTGGCAGAGTGAGTAGGACTCGATGCTTCTACCACTGTTGCCCGGCTTTCGGTTCCTGATCTGAAAATTCGAATTTATTGTTGTAGACTGTTGCAACAGCAAAGTCAGAGCAGGTATGACGGGAATCAATTAATGACGTCGAGAACATGAAAGCTCTATCTGAAAGAAGGGGAAATTTCCAGACTGACTCTGTTCAGTTGGACATTTCACTCTTCATTCTCCTGATTTCGCTTCGGAAAGAGTTCTGAAAGGTTCACAAAGCTGAGATTAAGTTTTGGTGTTTGCTTCATTTCCGTTCCCAGGAGCTGCAGTGATTCAGTCGGTGGGTTTGGGTAACAAAAGGAAATGAAAGGTGGGGCTATTTCAGCTTCCTCTCCACTGACAGCGCTGTCAGATTGCTTCGACTGTATTCGGGGAAATTTGTGATTTGAGGCATTGAAAGGATTCTCCTACATGCAGATCAGCAATCACAACCTCACCTCGGCTTCAGTGCAATAAGGAAGATATGTTTGGAAGTAGAACAGAGCATTGAACTGCACTCACAACAATCAAGTGCATGGCCTGTTCCATCTCTGCCCTGTGCATACAAAAAGGCCCCATGCTGCAGTGTTCTGAAGTTCACACGAACATGAGCAGCAATGGGAATTCTCACAAAGTGAAAATCCAGGAAAAACAATCAGAGTCACTGCTGCACTTCGGAAGTCTCCATATTCTGAACCAATGCCTTTCTGTGGCAAAGGTAAGTTATTTGCCCTCAAGTCCCGGCTTCTGTGTCACTCTCTTCTCTGTTAGAACTTGCCACTCTCTTCTGGGTTGGAACATTTATTCACCGTCACTGCGCTGTTTCAAGACTTTGAGTAATGGATTCTTGGAATCTGCGAGAAACCTCTGCTCATTTCTAGTCCTGAGTTGAATGATAGATACTCCCTTCACCGCAGCTCAGCGTCTCAAAACGATCCGCTGTTAGCATCAGCCTGTTCTGTACCTTTCTGCAGTATGTTTGCTGAAAAATATCAGATCATCACAGCTCGGCTTTCCTTACAAAGTAATGTTGGGTATGGATAGGGTAGACGAAAACAAATGTTTGCTCTTGATGTGTCATCGCGGGCATCGATTTAAAGGTAGAGGCAGACACAGTTGAGGAGATATGCAGTAAAACCTAATCAGCCAGCAGCTGTTTGAATCTGTGAGCCCACTGTGAGTCAGAGTCGGAGAAACAGAAGCCTACATTAGCTTCAGAGGTATTCAGATGTGATTTTGTAATGCTAAACTATACAAGGCCAAGGGACGGAATATGGGATGAGGATAATAAAGCGGTTGTTTCTGACAAAAGCATTAAAAGGAGTTTGGGGGTTAACATTTCATCCAAGCAACCGGCAGTGGAAGTCATTCCTGGTGGTCAAGTGGTCATGATTCACCGCTTTGACTGACGGGGTACGGGGTCGATTCGCGGCCAAGGAATGAAAATTGCTCATTTTTCCGTTAAAAGCGGTATCAACAAAGGAAAGCATCAGTGACGAGAGTGAGTTCAATTCCTTGGTTCAATTAATGTCCTTGAGAAAATCAGAGGCAATGTTCCACCCTGTTAAATAAGCCGAACTTGCTTTGATAATCCCTGCTCAGTCAACCAGTTCACCCTTCATTCTCCTTTGATACCGCTTGCCAAAAAGTTTCGAAAGATTTTCAAATCTGCGACTTAGCTATTCATATTGTAACCTTGCCATTCCCTGGAATCGCAGTGATTGGGAAAGTGAGTTATGGAAATGGAAATGTGTGGGACAATTTCAGTTACCCTCCTGTGACGGAGTAGGGATGTTGTCTCTGATGTTCTCGGGTACATTGACAGAAGATCCCTGCAGATCAGAAATTCAAACGTCGATTCGACTTCAGAACAAAGAGAACGATTGGTTTGTAAGTGAAATAAAATCCTGCATTGCTCTCGAGCCAGGTAGGAGTCGAAACTCCGCTATCCTGACACGTAATCCGGCGAATTCTTCATTACTGGTTCACACATGAATGGCAGGAGAATCAGCATAAGCGAGACAGCATCACCTCACCGACACATTTCCTCAATGTTTGGACATGTGTCACCGATTGTGAATAATCTCAGAGAGATACAAGTGACAAAGAATCGCCGTGGAGTGGATGGGTTGTTTGGTGTCTGTCTCCGTGGGAATGACGCTACGTGTGTCTGCCGTCCCTGTCCCTCTCTCTGGGATGAGGGAGAAACAATGACTCATTTTTAATCCCTTCCTTTCGCGTTGGACTGTCAGCAGCGGATCAGCTCAGGGCCGTGGTGATGACTGTCACTGAGTGAGCGTTTCTCTTCGATTCTCTCCAGCGGGGTAAGTTGGGGCTCAGATGTCAACTGCTGCCCACTCGCGGGAAAGAAATGTACGCCCGTGTTGCATTAGACTTCCTGCAGGATTTGTGTGTGAAGACGAACTCGGAACACCAAACAGGCTGCACACAATCGAACACATATTAGTTTACCTGTAGGAAGAATCTCCAGTGTCTATTTCATCCTCTCCTGCCAGTTCAGAATCGTTCTATTTCTCGGATAAACAAACGTTCAGAGAAAATCCACAATCAAAATTGCTCGTTTTCTGCTGTGTAATTGCTTCTACTCACAGCAAGTGATTGACACTGAGCAGAAAAGCGAACGGGCTCTGTCCTCTCCCCGCACAGCTTGCAAGTAGAAATAAAATAGTTACATTGTCTGCCAGTGGTTCCTTGATACGGGTCAGTGAGCAGGGAGACAGAACTGGAAAAAGACATTCTGGAAACGCTTCGCTGCTTGGAATTCCAGGAGCGTTGTGGAATGTATTTCAGGCGGCGAAAAGGTCCGCTGCTCGCGCAGAGTGCTATGCCACCTGGCTATCACACATTGCTCATCGGGTGTCATGGCATTCAAGGGTTAAATACGTGGTTCAAATCCCGGACAGGTGCATATGTCCTGTCTGCACCAGACAAAATTAATTGATCTAGTTTCTCAAAAACTTGTCTCTGTAAATGACGTTGAACAGCCTGAAGTCGAGATGGAGAAGAGCTGCTATTGCAGCAAATACAAAAAAGGGAAACACTTTGCCAAAGTGAAAACCTGTGTTTCAGATAGTTCACTGAGTCAATCCGACTCTGAATGAAACTACCAGCTACATTATTGCAAAATTCAGCTCGTGAAACTTCAGGATATGTGGAAATTAATTGATTCAAGACGAAGGTGAACAGGATGATGTGATGTGCAATTTCAGCTGTGAAGGTAGATTGGAACGTTGGGGCAGTTTACCTGAGAGAACAGAATGCTGAAAGCTGGTCTTCCCTTGCCAGCGCAAGAGATGAAGAACCTGCACCCTCAGCACTCACCTCACCTCTGTCCGTCGCACCAAAGGATACTTGCACATCCAGCAGAGAATTTCTTGCAAATGCAAACACCTAATCTACAGTGTCCGTTGTTCTTGACGTGGTCTCCTTGACACTGGTTAGACAGGACACTAATACCTAGAGTGTTGCAGAGAACATCTCTGGGATACAAGCACTAAACTAACCCATCGTACTGTAGCTGACTACTTCATCTCCCCCTCCCATCCCAAAGACATGCAAGTCCCGTGCCTCCTCCACATTCAAATACAAGCTTCTCGATGAGTGTGGGAAGAACACCTCAACTTCCTGTATGGGACCATCCAACCACTCAACATCAATGTTAACTTCACCAGTTTCCTCATCTGCCTTACCTAAAACCCCATCGCAGGTCTAATACTCCACCTCGATATCTATCTCTTGACTTTCCTATCTGCCCATCTTCCAGCCCACCAGCAGCTCCATACTCCGCTCTGACCTATCACCGTCAACCTGCAGTATGCATCGACTGATTAACTTCCCAGTTCCATTCTCACTCTTGTCCCCCACACACCTATTTATCTCTCAGCACTTTAAACCTCCCCTCATTCCTAATGAAGAGAGAACGTCTGCAACGTAGATTTTCCTGCTCCCGATGTTGCCTTACCAGCTGTGCTTTTCCAGACCCAAACATTTAGCATCTGCTTGACCTTTCCAAAGTCATGAAGGTTCTAGTCAGGAGAAGCAAGGGAGTGAAAATGCTCCAACGCCTGAAAGTATCTAGAATGACTCGGCAGAGACTGAAGGTCATCAGGAAAAGAAATACAACTGACATGAGGAATAATACATTCGCACAGGGAGTGACACATGTCCGTAAATCACTGTCTGACAATGACAAAGATTCAGATTCGATGGACAAAAAGGGAAATCGATGTTTACATGAAAAGGACCAATGTTCAGAATTACATGGAGAGAGCAAAAAAGTGGCACTGGAGAGCCAGCAGAGAGAAGGTGGGCTCTCTGGCCTCCAACTGCACTATGACACATGTTGTGATTCTGAGTGAAATAGGCTTTGGTACAACAGAATGTGGGACGATTGACAATGTGTATATTTGCCCAAGAGCACATCACACGACAGCAATGAAGGAGTTATAACATCATTATCAACGTTACATGCTACATGCCAGATGGCAAACTGAGTATTTCTCTCCATCACTGAGAATTGTTTTTACAGATATTGACCTCAGGTGTGTGGTATGGAGCATTCGGAGCTAAAGGTGTGAAACCCAGTGATTATTGAATCAACGCCATCTCCTCCTGTGTGGCAGTTCCACGAGCACTGCAATTTGCTGTGTTTCCTGTAAATAGACGCAAACATGTATTCCGTAAAACATTGGTGAAGTTGGCACAGATGAGTTGATACGTTTATGAAGGTCTGAATGGACTTATTCTGTTCTCAGTCGGTCTGCTATGATCTACATCATGCAGCCTCTCTTCTGTGAGATGGGAGTAAGCTCGTGAATTTGTAAAAAATAAAAGATCAGTTGTGATGTTTTTCATGCACAGGTCTCCGCACACTATTTCCCCATGCTGCTTCACACAGCCACGTCCTGGCGGACAATTAAATTTAACACATTGAGGACTGAACCAAGTAAATGTCCGTAATTGGATTTTACCAACACGGTGTAAATTTCAGAATCACCGTTAATGTGGAGAGAGTCCGTTAGACTTCGGTTTTCGCTCCTGTTGTTGAGATAAACATCACTTTAACTGTGCCCAGTGAGAAGAAATAATTGCTGTTGCTTCGAAACATTTCTTTGTGAAACCTCTGTCACTCTGCTGTAACCGGAGAAGGTCGAATTTCCTGATGGATTGAAGCATAAAATTGGGCAGATTAAGTAATAAAATATCATTACATGTTGTTAACACAACGCTGTCTCCAACTGAAAGTGACGGCTGAACAGAGGGATGTGGCTGCGTGTTACCCAATGATGAACACATTGTGCTTGATATATCACACTGGGGGAACTGAGCATTTAGCCAAACAATGGGTAATCCACTTCCCTGAACCATTGTTCACAGATACAACTGCCAGGAAAACATCTCGTCTGATTGAAAGGAGCTAGAAAAAAATACTTTGCTCAGTGAATATCGCATACAGCAAAATCTGTTGCCAGGTAAAACTTACGGAGGGAAACCCTCAAAACGCACTGCGAGCCTGAGGTGGTTTGAACACGCAACTTTCTGATCTGGAGTCAGACGCTCCACAAGCCAACAGCCACACTCTTGCTATTACATTCGATTTAGGTAAGTTATCGTACTGTGATAATCTTACATTATGACCAGCAGTAGAGGTCAATAACGAATGCCTGTTCTATATCATTCGCGCTCTGTCCCTTTGTCCCTCGATCACCGTATCCTTCTGTCTGTCTGTTTCTTTTTTACTTTGCCTACCCCATTCCTCGCTTCAACAATTCATTGTCTCAACTCCGCTCAACTTGGCCATTCCCCTCCTGTTTCATAGATTCGGCTCTAAACTTGTCTCTGGGAAGCCTGGTTCGAGTCTGCACGTCACAGGGTGGATTCAGGACAGAGACAACGAGAGACAAAGAATCTGCGTGGAGTTCAAAAAAAGATGGACTGGGTTCCATTCTGATTTTCCTGTTATTGTCCAGGCTGCACAATTACGTTTTGTGTATCCACATGCAAAATCGTTTCCTGGTGACATGCATGAAGTTGCAGTGACTGGGATCAGGCTGGCCTCGACGCTGCACAATGAAAGCCTCAGCATGTATTTTGGTAAAGTAAAACTGGTCGAGGACAATTGCAGTTTCAGTAACTGCAATCTGAAGTTCCAACTCGCTGACACCCAGGTTTCAGAATCTAGCCTATTTCTTTACACCTCAGATTCTGTGGTGCATTTAGTCAGCACGTTCGGCTGTTCACCAAAATATTTGTGAGTTACTATGGCTCATTCTCGAAGTTTTCGAGGTGCATCTTCCAAAGCATGCAACACACTGTGTTTGTCAGAAGTTTGGAATAAACGTGTGCAAGCAGCATCAGATACAGGATTATTTGTTTATTATAAATCTGAGACAGCCATTTTGGTATTGCAGAGGAGACAGTCACACCCCTTAGATTAACTACCTCATATCGGTCAGTGATCAGTGACAGAAGGGTGTGACTGGGAATGAGGCAGGTAGAGGGAAACAGAGGGTAGTACTGAAGGACTCTCAGCCCGTCAGCAACTCCAACAGGTTTGAGTTACTTCCTCCCTGTGTGGATGAAAATACTGCCTGTAGGGAGGATGAGCAAAGAGAGGACAGAAATGTGGTTGAGGTGGTAATACAAGAGGAGGGAGAAAAGAGAAATATCGGTATAATCGGGGACAGTAACTGCCAGGAAATAGAGACTGTTCCCTATTGCCCGACTCAAGGGTCCCGAAAGGTCTATTGTCTGCTTGGTGCGCATTTTTAGGTTACTCATCTGGGCTGCAGATGAACTTGGAGTGGGAGAGGAATGATCCAGATTTTGATGTACTTGGAAAGAGGAAAGAGTTTCTGTTGATGGAATTTAGGTTGGTGCTAAATTAGAAAATATGCACAAAACGTAATAATCTCTTGATTACTACCTGGTCCACAAACACATCGGCACAAGATCAGCAAAACTAACGAGGTAACTGTGTGGTTGAAAGACTGGTGTGGGAGAAATGCATGCTATTTCATTGTATTTTGGGGTGAGAACTGGCGAAGGATTGAACTGTCCCGTGGGACAGTCTCCACCTGAATGATGCTGGAGCCAAAGTCCTTGGAAAAGCTGAAAGCTTTGGTCTGTCGGTAGAACTTTAAAGTAAATAATATGTTTGTTTTAGTTGCACAGAAAATTGTGGAAAATGTCAAAGAAGTGACAGTTTAAAATTTCCGCAACAAGTAATTGGACTGAACGTATGTAAAGCAAAAGGAATCTACTTCAGGCACAGCAGGGAAGGGGACATCTCTGAGAAGAGGTGAAGTCTTTGCAGGAGTGAGAGTGTTGAACCTAAATAGAAGCAGTGTACGAACAAAGGTAAACGAGCTTGAAATTGGTAGGTACTTTATTGTGGGTATCACGAAGACGTGCCTGCAAGTGGATCAGGGTTGGGAGACCACAATCGATCGAACAGATACTGTGATCACATTTGTGCATTCTTTGCACTTTTGCAAAAGTCACCTACTGTGTCCGTTGCATCTGATGATGTCTCCTCCATATCGGCAGATAGGACGCCAACTTGCGAATCATTTCAGCGAAAAATAACTGGGTCACCAAACCAATCCCACTGCCGGTTAGCTGAACACTTTAAATCCTCTACGCCCTCCAATGTAGGTTTTGGGTCCTCCGTTGCCAAACCTTTGCTGGCTGAATCCTGGAGGATTGAAGCCTTATCATCCGCTTTGGCACCCTGCAAACCCACGGGATTAACGTGGATTTCACCTTTGGCCAAGAATCCCTTGACCTACCTCATGCCAGTCCCAAGCCTCAAGTGGAGACCGCCTTCTTTCCATGCTCAACATCTTTCCCATCTATCCGCTCAAACCTCCTCTCCAATCTAACATCTTCTCCCCGTTTTTATCTACCTATTGTATTCTCAGCAATCTTGCACCCAGTCCCAAACTGCCGCTATTTATCTCTCAGCTCCCCAGGCCACCAGCTTCATTCCTGATTAAGGGCTTACGTCCAAAACGTCAATCATCCTGTTTCTCAGATGTTGCCTGGCCTGCTGCGATTTTCTAGCACCACACTCTTGACTCTGATCTCCAGGATCTGTGGTCCTCACTTTCCCCTGAGCTTTGAAATGGTCAACACAGAATAGGCAGTCATTGTGGTTGATACATCTGGAGTGATGTGTACACCAACATAAACAGGAAGGCACGTCTTCAGCACCAACATGGAGCCTGGCACCAACGGGCTCACCGTCATCTCTCACAAACAATGAATGTCTTTCTTGTTCCCTGATGCCTCTTCTGTTCTCGTTTCACCCTGATTTCACATCAGGAAATTGCATCTGACATTGCTGATGTGGGACTTTAACATGCAGGGAAGACATTCTGATGCTTTCATTTTTTGGTCATAGCATTCAGTATCGGATTTGGGTGGTCATGTTGCGGCTGTGCAGGAAATAGGTTCAGTCAGTTGTTGGAATATTGTGTGCAATTCTGGTCTCCCTCTTCTGGAATGGATGTTGTAAAACAAGAAAATTATCAGAAAAGATTTACAAGGTGTTGACAGAATTAGAGGATTCGAGCTACAGGGAGTGGACAAAGAGAATGTGACTGTTTTCCCTGGAGCCTCAGGGGCTGAGGGATGAACTTATAGATATTTATAAAGTCATGAGGAGCGTGGATAGTGTAAATAGATAGGCTCTTATTCCTGGGTTGGAGGTAGTCCAGAACTAGAGCCCACAGATTTACTTCTCTCGCTGTCGCTGAAAATAAGGATCAGTTCCCCACGGGCGTATGACTCCTTTTATTTTCGATATTAGACAAAAGCAGATGTTGATGGACGACCTGGTTCTGAGGAAGGGTCACCGAACCCATGACGTTAGCTCTGATTTCTCCACACAGATGAAGCCAGAACTAATGAGTTTTTCAGCAACTTCCCTGCTTTGTTTCCCAACTCAAAGTTCCATCCAACTTGTTGTGTCGTGTGAGTTTAAAATGTTCCAGGGAAAATAGTATTGAAATTACCACTCGGAACTGCAGAGCACTCAAGTATACAGGCCAAGTGCTGGAAACCGGGATGATGGGTTGCTGTCAGTATTTTATAACCTCGATGACTCTAAAACATTGGAGGAGAAAAATGTCGTCATTGAATATAATAAAAGTCGAACGCTGTTTCCTTATCTAACGATGGAGACTGTATTGCCTCCATCCCTGGTCATACAGTCTGTACGATTCGGCGCTTCTACCAGGACTTCCCGGGTTCCGAATTATTTCTTATTCCTGACTGTCACAACTGCAAAAACGGAGTAGGTCTGATGGGAATCAATATCTGGGAACAATATCAATATCAACTACGAGGAGAGGCAGAAGAGGTTGTGACTGTTTTCCCTGGAGCGTCAGAGACTGAGGGATGAAATTATTGATGTTTATAAAGTCATGAGGGGCGTGGATAGGGGAAATAGATCGGTAAATATCCCTGGGGGTGGACTTAGTCCGGAATTAGAGGCCACAGATCTAGAGTGAGAAGGGAAAAAAATAAAATGGATCGAAGTGGCAATATTTCACGCAGAGGGTAGTGTGTGTGTGCAATGAGCTGTTAAAGGAAATGGTGCTGGCAGGTACAATAACTCCATTTAAAAAGTTAAAAATCGCACAATACCAGGTTATAGTCCACAAGTCCATTGGATGCATTCGCGTTTGTAGCTCTGTGCCTTCATCAGGTGATTTTGGAGAGTAAGGTTGTAAGACGCAGCTCGTGAATCCAAATATAACTGTTGGACTATAACCTGCTGTTGTGTGTTTTTGAACTTTGTACACTCCAGTTCAACATTGGCATCTCCAAACCATTCAAAAGGTCATCTGAATGTGTATATGAACAGGAAGTGTTCAGAGGAATATGGGCCAAGTTCTTGCAATTGAGGTTATCTGCTCGGCATGGGCAAGTACATCCGAAGGATACGTTTCCGTTGTGTAAAACTTACGATTGATACACTGCTGCATTCTACTTCGAAAGATCAGATAATATGTCATATTGATTACTGTAACTCTTAACCATTAACAGGCCATGTCACTAAATCATAATGATTAAACAACCAGGGAAGCTCTCTGTTGATATCACACTGGACACGACCTGACTCAGCATTGCATTCGTCCATCTTTAAAACCATGATTCCTTCAGCTCTGTTACAACCTATTTCAAATACATAGGCTATTCGCTGCAGTATATAGTTCATGACAACCCCACCTTACTGGTGTCCTGCTGTGGCACAGTCGTTATAATATTGCTCTTGTAAGCGTGGGATTGCGAGTTTGCGCCTCCCTGAGTCACGTGTGAACTTTTGTGCAACTGCCGCATACAACATCCAAAGGTGAACTTTGCTGCAAACAGATTCTACTGATGCAGCTTGAAATAGGACCGAAAAAGCCAAGCAGGTGAAATACTACTTTCTGAATTTGGTCACCCCTGAGCCCTCTGTCACTCTCGGGGGGACTTGATTGAATGACTCTCTATGTCAGTGAAAATAAGGCTCAGTTCCTCGAGGGCGAATGAGCACTTTTATTTTTCAATCTCAGATAACACCAGATGTTGATGGACGACCTGGTTCTGAGGAAGGATCACCGAACCCATTAAGTAAGCTCTGATTTCTCCTCACAGATGCAGCCGGAACTGCTGAACTTTTCAGCAAATCCTGCTTTGTTTTCCAACTCAAAGTTCAGTCCAACTTATTGTATCATTTGGGTATAAAATGTTCCAGGGAAAATATTATTGAGATGACCACTCGGAACTGCAGAGCACTCAAGTATACAGGCCAAGTGCTGGAAACCAGGACGATGGGTTGCTGTCAGTATTTTATAACCTCGATGACTCTAAAATATTAGAGGAGAAACTTATCGCCATTGAATATTATAAAAACCTAACGCTGTTTCCTTACCTAACGATGGAGGCTGTCTTGCCTCCATCCCTAGTCATACACTGTGTCGGTTTCGGCGCTTTTAACATCACTTCGCAGGTTCCGAATGCAGATGCGAAAATTCATATTTATTATTCCTGACTGTCGCAACTGCAAAATCTGAGTCGATCTGACGGGAATCAATATCTCGGAACAGTTAATGTCGCCGAGAATATCAGAGCGCCTCCGGAAAAAGGAGCAAGTTTGCAAACTGTCTTTCATCAATGGCAGGAAACATTGCTGTTTGTTGGAACATGAACGCTACATTTTCCTCTTTGAAGACATTTCTGAAACGCAAACTCTTTCTCGGAGCAGTTTTCCACTTTTCCTCATGATTAAATCGGCCAGGTTACCACTAATGACTCGTCTTTGCATCCCCTCTGCTCAAATGCAGTGTACTGTCCCTCAGAGTAAACCACCGCTAGTTGTCTCTCTCCAAGAACAGTCCAGAATTAAGATGGAGACATTGCCGTTAAATATGTGGCTCACTGGAGCGCACAAGGGGCATTTTATTATCTATTACATGCATTGTATAGATTAATTATGCTTGTAGGAGATAAACAGAAATACTCTTTGTATGTGTAATACAAAATAAATTGAGTATCTAAAATGGCGGCCTCGTAACCCATCACAGTGACTCAGTGAGTATCACGAAATAAAAATCAAACGAAGAGCGAATGCTACAAAATTTGAAATAAAACGACAAGTTGTGGTAAAGACACAACACGTATGGAAGCATTTATAAAGAGAAATCAGGCTTAATGTTTCCGTTTCGCTGAACTGTGGAAGCAAAACGTTAGCTCTGAGTTTTCTTCACAGATGCAACCAGACCTGATGTGTAATCGACGCAGTTCAGCTTCTAGTGCTGTGCTCTGCTATCTGTGAAAGATTTATATGTCTCGTTGGCTGTTGTGGCACATTTAATGTGAATCTGAATCAATATCCATCCATTGCTCCGTTTCAACTCTGCTGTCTTTGATCAACTCTCTGTCAAGATTTTTCTTCCGTTATCTCCAAGAATGCGTTCAACTGTCTTAGATATATTATTATTCAATCCATTGACTTTCCAGATTAGGCTTTTTTTTTACAGCTGAACGTTGTAGCCATAATGTAAGTAGTTATTCACCAAGTAATTATGAAGGGCCTACGATTTGTGTTCAAATCAATAACAATTAAATTACATCATTATGGTGCTGTAAACCTACTTTGCGGAGCAGTTAAGTAATGAGGTATTATCGGGGTTGCAAAATATTTTCTGACCAAATATGTAGTTTATACTGAGTATTTTTAAGTGCAAAACTGAGGTTGAGACAGAGGGAGGTTTAGTGAACATTTGTCACAATTCATGGCCTTCACAGCTGAAAGTTTAGGCAACAAAGGTGTAATAGTTAAAATCTAGAATGCTCAGGAGGTTAGAATTACATGCAACACAGATAAATGGAAGGGCATTTGTAAAAAACTATTCTCGGAATGTGAGCAACGCTGGCTGGGCTAGCAATTATTGACCTGGCCTCATTGCACTTCAGAGGGCTGGTGGCTCGAGGATATTACACGTCAGCATCGAGAGCAGCCGACCAAGAGATGTGATTGGAAGGAGGTGGAGTTTAAAATGTATCTGTCCGAATACGAGTTGGTGAGTGAATCAGACTTGATGCAAATACTGGAGCAGAGTTTTGGATAATGTGTTAGTTTTGGATGAGTAAATAACCTGTGTTCCCTTCCATTCCAGCATTGTTGGAGCTCGTGTGAACAGATAAAGCTGCCAAAAGTGAGAATGGACAGTGGTTAAAACATCAATTAGATGCAGGCAATGGAAGAAAGCTCAAAACATTAAACTGAATCATGCAAACTCATTTAAATAGGCAGCGAAAATTAGACAAGTGCCGAGAGGGAATCTGGGAGGACGGTTCTCAGTGTATTAAGAGTTAGGTCAGCAGTGAACAAAGGAATTCATGAGAGTTTCAGCAGCAGATGAGCAGAAACTAAGTGGATTCGGGTTGTGTAACTTTGGTGGGCAGTCTTGGTGACAGTGGTGATATATGGTTGAACACGCATCTCGCGATAAAGTATTTCACCATGGTTATGACGCGTTTGTTTCACACTCAGACAATTGCCAGGGAGACGGATGGAGACAATAGCAAGGCATTGGAGTTTCTGTTGGAGTGTGAAGAAAAGGCCACAATTTTGCCATGATTTAGCTGAGGAATGTTTTGGTCGATCTGAACTGGATGTCAGACAAGTCAGGATGGTGTACAAACTAGAGAGAAATCTGCAGACCCCTGAGCGGCATGGTTGCTCAGTGGTTAATACTGCTGCGTAACAGCAGTAGAAGCCCAGATGCGATTCCAGCCTCAAATGTGTGTCTGCGTGGAGTTGCAGATTCTTCCCCTTTCTGTGTGACGTTTCTCCAGGTGTTCTGGTTTGCTCCCACAGTGCAGAAATGTGCAAGCCCAGTAAATTGCTCATCGTTTTTTGTGCATTAGTCAGAGGCAAATGGGCCTGGGTGGGTTACTCTTTGGACGGTCGATGCGTATTTGTTGTGCTGAAGTGCGTGTTTCGACACTTCAGGGAATCTCACCTTTTCGAATCAAACTCAGAAGTTACGGTGTTCACATCAACCTGCTACGCTGCTGTTACTGTTTCTCGGTGGTGGAGACTGAGTGTTTGGAAGCTTCTGACAACGCTCTGGTCAAGTTGTTGGTGTCTGTATTCCGTCTACTCCAGTCGCAACCTTCACATAGAAGACAGAGTCTTGTGAGACATTATCTCTCAGTCCCTTGTTATTTTGTTTGACATGAATTTCACGGGATATCAGTGGGAAAGACTTACAAAACATGATATGAGGAGGTTGTCAATTTCATCACAAATGATACGTGATCAGATATTGAACTTCGAAGGACACATCCCATTTACAGTGTGAGAGAAACTGTATGCGTGTTGTGTGTTTGGGCAAAACTTCAACGAATCATCAGAGCTCACTTACCACAAATGCAGTTACACTCGGGAGGAAACTGTGCAAATGCAGGGATTGTGGGAAAAAATTCATTTCCTCAAACAAGCTGGAACCGAATTGACGGAGTTTAACCAGTCCAGTGTGTGGGAAGGGCTCCACTCAGACATCTCATATGCCGCATCAGCAGCTCGGTCACGCTGACACAGACCAGTCCATTACCCAGAGTGCGGAAAATGCTGTAAAACCTCCAGGGACTTGACGTCCCATCAAAATGCTCATACTAAAGAGAGATGTTTTATATGCCAAAAGTGCGCAAAGTACTATAAGATGCCTGTGGACATGATGTCCCTATTGTTAAGCTTTGATGTTGGAAGTGCGAGAAAAGTCCCAGGGATCTGATGCCTCATAGATGTGCTCACATTAGTGAGTTTGTTTAATGCCCCATCAGTGGGAAATGCTACAACACCTCCAGGGACCTTTTCTATCACCAGCATGTTCCCCCTGAGGAGAGAGCATACAGGTGCTCTCTTTTTGGAAATGGGTTCAGGTGACTATCTGATGTCATGGAGCACCAGATGGTTCACACTGGGAAGATACCGTTCAGCTGCTCCCAGAGTCGGACGGGGTTAATGGTTTGTCCAGTCTGTTTAGTCAGCTGGAAGTGCACACTGTGGAGAGATCTTTTCTATGCATAAATTGCAGGAAGTGCTGCATAAGCTGCCGTGCACTGAATTGTCATCAACGTGTGCACGCTGAGAAGAGACCTGCCAATTGTTAAGACAGCGGGAATTCCTGTAGAAAGTCTATGTAGCTGAAGTCCCATCAACGTGTTCACACTGACGAGAGATATTCACAAGGCTCTTACTATGGGAATCACGATAAAAGTTACTGGGGACTGTTTTGTCATTAACGTGTTCACAGGGCTTCATCAAATCTGGTAGAATACTTTGAGGAGTCGAAGAGCAAGTGAGACAAAACAGAGCCAGTGGATGTGATTTGTTTGCATTTCCAAAGGGCATTTGACAATGTGCATTTTGGGAAGGTGTTAAATAAGAATGCACTGTGTTACAGGAAAGGTACTGGCATGGATTGAAGAGTGGCTGAGTGGCAGAAAACATGGAGTTGGGATAGCGAGGTTTTTTCATGATGGCAGGTGGTGACTCGTGGAGTTCATCAGGTGTTTGTGTTGAAACTATAACTTTTCACGTTATACACGAATTATCTTTTCAAAGGAATAGAGGGCGTTATTATTACGTTTTCTGATGAGACAGTGATAGGGGCAGGTGAGTCGCATTTAGAAGTGGGAAGTCTGCAGAATGACTTCGACAATCTCGGAGAGTGTATAATGATTTGGCAGGTGGAATACTGTATGAAACCGTGTGTGGTAAGAATTATTGGGAAGCAGCGTAAAGATATAACCTATTTTCTGAAAGGGAAAAGGCTTCTGAAATGCGAAATGCAAAAGCATTTGGAAGATCTAGTTCAGTATTGTCTTAATGTTGACATGTAGGTTATTTGACAGTTGATGTGAGATACATTTGCTCAATCGCGATAACCGAAAGAGATCCTACAAGGGCATTTCAGCAAAAGAATATTTAGTGCCTTTTAGAGATGAAAATAATTATCTTTATGTCGAATCGCAGTAGATGAGAGAGATACTAAAATGACAGTCTCACAGGTTTTACTTTCGATGTTTGAGAACACAAATTGATGTTTTAAAAACAGTTAACAATTCTAAAGTGGAAGTGTTGGAGATCTTTGAAAATAAATATTGGATATATTTCTGGGATCAGATTTAGTGTATCCCACGACTCTGCAGGTGGCTGTAAGAAAATATGGGGCCCCTTTCAGTCATAATTTTATTATCTGTAACCACAGGTGAAGTGCCAAATACCTGAGGATTACCGAATGTTGTGCATTTATTTAAGAAATGAAGCACCTAGAAACCTGTGAACTTTTGGACTGTGAGTCTGGCTTTGGTGATGGGTAAGTTATTGGAAGCGATTCTAAAAGATAGGACTTGTATGCATTCTGGGTTAAGGAAAAATTAGTTATATTCAGCATGGTTTTGAGTGAGGGAAATTGTGTCTCACAAACATGATTGTATTTATGAGAAAATACCTGAGAAGATTGATGGGGGCAGAGCAGTAGACAGTGTTCACTTGGACACTGGTAATTCCTTTAACAAGGTTCCACATGGTCGATTTATTCTTACAGTTCGGTCACACGTGAATCAGGGTGAACTTCCCCTTTAGATATAAAATTGTTCTGATAGCATGAGACAGACACACAATGTGACGGTTGCTTCTTTTTCAGAATGAAGGACTGTTCGCAACAGTCTATGACAGGGATCTGTTCTGGGTCCACTTCTGTTTCTCATTTTTATATAAGCTATTTAAATGAAAATATGCAAAACATGTAAAGTAATTTTGTAGTTTCCAGCCAAATTGGTGGCAGAGTCGATTGTGAAGAAAGTTATCTGAGATTACAAAGATCAATATGTGACTCGATGAAGGATTAACAGGCTGTGATTAATTAAATGAGAGGATCAACACTGAGACAATTAGTAGTGCGCGTTTGGGTGATGTTGTAGAATAGAAGACCAAGGAGTTCCGGCGCCTAATTATTTGAAGTATGCATGACATGTAGATCGGGTGGTAAAGGAGATGTTTATGATGCTCATTCCGTTAAGTATAGAAGTTGGGACGTCATCTTTTGGGAGCACAAGACGTTGGTGAGGCATTGTCAGGAGTAGTGTGCGCAGTCGTGATTTAGGAAGAATACTGTTAAGCTGAGAAAGGTGCAGTAAAGATATGACAGGCTTTTGTTCGGAATGGAGGTTTTGTATTTGATGGAGAAGCTGAAAGGTCTGAGACTCGTTTTCAGTGGAGTGTAGGAGACTGAGCGGTGACCTAACAGAAGATCATAAAGTTTTAAATGGTATAGATAACGTGAATGGCAGGTTCATTTTTATCTTGTATGAGGGATTTCAAAATTAGTGAACAGATTTTTAAGGTGAGAGGAGGAAGATTTAAAAAGACATAAGAGAAATTTTAAAAAGACTACTTTATAAAGAGAGTGTTTCGTGAGTGGAATGAACTTCCTGAGGGTGTGGTGGATGCGAGTACGGTTACAGCATTTGAAAATTAGTTGAGTAATAGAAAAAAGCTATCATATGGCCTTTATTAAGGTACATGAATAAGATTTTTTCGAGTGATAAGGACAAAGCAAAGACAGATGGGACTAGTTCAATTTTCGAATCTGGTTGCATAGACTCGTTGGGAGGAAGTGTTCCTTTCAATGTTGCATAACTGCATAGCTCTATCTGACCCTGCATGCAATGAAACAGATTATTTGAAGATCTGCACTCCTGTGCAGAAAATTGGCAATAATAAAATTGGCCGAATTGCTTCTTTCTGTGCCATAGTGAATTTAAGCCTGGTTTCTGCAATCTCTGTTCGCCGTAGTGAAAGTCAATGACTGGGATTGATGGAAAAGTCTCTCCGTGAATATATGTGCACCTGAGTTGGTTGTCAGTGTGAAATAAGCTGAGAGAATCGAGTAGGAATAGAGCTGAGAAAGATGTGGCGTTGAGTTTGGAAATTGATTGTGTTCTTCACACACCAACACACTGCAAACCTCAACTCATTGTTTCTCTCACTGCTCCTCTTCACACACTTGCTCCATCCTATCCCAACAACCTTTGCCTTACAAAATTTCCAAAGATGTTTACTTATTTCCGACATACTACGTTTATTTCTCAGAATATTCAACAGTTTGAGAACTGAATCGAAAACAAGAGATAGAGCAGTCATACCAAAAGCTTTGAAAATGATTCTGCATCCTTTTCAACCCTTCATGAAGTGATGCAGTCCGTGTGGTGAAGCTTATCACAGATGGCCATTCATAAAGCTGGTATAGGATTTTTATCCAATGATATCTGATATCTGTGATGATATATGTGTCAAGTATTTTTGCATATCAACTTTAAAGGTATATAAACATCGAAAATTGAAACAGGAGTAGATTGTTGTTGTGTTTGATCCTGCTGCAATGTTCACTGTTATCAAGTCTGGTTATAGCATTCAGTAGTTTGTTATTACTTTATACCCGTAGTATTTGATCTCTTCAGAAAACAGAACGATATTTCCTGCATGGAAACATTCCGTGGTTTGATTTTGACACCTTTCTGTGGCAGAACATTCCACAGGGTCACCTGCCTGAGGGAACTAAATGGCCTGCCCAATATCTTAAAACTGTGAACCCCACACCTCTGGGTACGGACTCCGTTGTCATGAGGGAATCCTTCCTACATTTAACATGCTAATCATGTTAGAATTATATTAGTTTTGTTGTGACGTCCTACTTCTTTCTTCTAAAGATCAGTGGACTTCATTCGAACCAATTCAAGTTGTTCCCAAAGTTCAGTCCTGCCATCTGAAGAATCGCTTTGTTAAATATTTGTTGTGCAGTCTCCACAAGCCATACGTGCAAATAATACTCCACGTATAGCCTCAAAAAGACACTGTTCAATTTCAACAAGACATCCCTGTTCCTGCACTCAAGTCCTCTTGCTGCAAAGGCCAACATGCTATTTGCCTCCTTTACCTCCTGCTGCACCTGCATCCATACTTTCAGTAATTTGCGTACACAGGCACCATGAGTGGTTTCTCATTTCCCCTTCGTAAATCCATGCTGACTGACTGTCCAATCCTACGATTGGTTTCCAGTTTTAGGCTAACTGGTCTATAATTCCATGTTTCATGGGAATTCACCGTTTTTTTAAAAAAAATATGTACTCTCATCAGCTATCTTCCAATTCATTTAAAATTGTTCCAGATTCTATAGAATCTTGAAACTTGAGATTACTCTATTTAGGTTGAAGCTCCTTGTTTCATATTAGATCCCCTAACTCTTGCGCCACTTTGTTACGTATGCTTCGGTGGAGAGTAGCATTCCTGTGATATCTTTGCTTTTAATCCTATAAACTTTCCCAACCCCATTCCCCAACATACACTGATGTTTTCTTCAGTTCTCCCTCCACAGCAATTTAGGGATATTATTGACATCCTTTGTGATGACAGAAGCAAAATACAGTAGATAGTTAATTGATCTGCCATGACTTGAACCCACATTATAACTTTCCCATTAATCTTTTATTCTTTGTCTTCCTCTAATGTCAGGAGAATCTACCATTGCCTTGTATTTCACTGGCTTTCTTATATACGTTCTTTTCCGTCTTAATCACTCCCTTAATCGTGCTGAAGTCTGAAATGCACTCAGTCTTAAGGTCTTTTGTTCTTTTCAGACACTTTATATGCCTCTCCCTTGGATCAAGTACAATCCCTAATCTCCCTTCTTCGACATGGTAGCGTCACCTTTCCCATTTTATTTTGTTACAGATAGGAAAGACGAACTGCTGCAATTCCTCCAAGGGATCGATAGATATTTGTCATGCAGTTACGTTATGTTCCCCAATTTATTATAACCTTCTCCTCCTTGTACCATCGTGATTTCCTATTTTCAGATTTTATCCTCTCGATTCAGTGCATCTCCATCTTAATGATTGTTTCTATCATTGCATTCTTCAAGCTCCCACAAGGGACCTCACACAGCTAGATTGCCAATTATTCCCTTCTCATTACACAAATAAAGTTATGTAATTAAAGTTGGCGTAGCCCCGGAGACTATAGGACCACGACCTCACTTTTCAGAGAGAGAGAGACGACTGATGGTGCTTTACCCTAAAAGTCACTGACCCTCAAGCAAGGGACCAGGTTAAGAAGGTGAGAACTTCAGGGCGACATTAGCTGATACGGGGACTCAATGCGTGGTGTTCGTGGCACTCTGGATCACAAATCAACCGTCCACCCAATTGAGCTAACTGATTTCCAAACAGTATGTATTACTGCCTGGAGAAGTCGGTTGGGGAGCAGGAAGTGCCGAAAGTTAAGTGATACTGAAATACTAGTCATGACAAGTTTGGCGTGCTTCTTTCGTGGGGTGGCGTGGCAAAGCGGTCTGTGGCGCTGAATTTAAGCGCCAGTCTCTATCGATATGTTGCTGCCGATATCACAACTCCACTGCGGTCAGCACGTGTATACGAAAAGGCTACGCGTGTTCTGACGGTTTTGATTTGAGTATTTGCGACTGTTGATCTCTGGGTCGTGGACATGCACTGCACAATGAGTGCTTTCATTTTCTTACTGGATCTCAGCTCTCCATTCCACTTCCACTGTGGGCAGCCTCACTCTTTCGTTGATGCATTTGTTTCCGAGGGAAAAGTCTCTTCACTTCACTGCAATTAGCCGAGACAAGTCGATCAGTGTAGGCGAATGTACGATGCATGATGTCCATTTCAGAGATGCAGGTTCCACTCCAAACGTGCATTAAAATGGCCACTTGCTGGGGGAGACTGTAAGTGACGGTTCCATTTCAAATGGTGCTGAACCGAAATTAACTGATTCAGAGGGTTCGGATGGAAACCTTCGAGAAATCTCCCAGAATGCCATCAATTCAATTTGATAATGATCTTCTTGTGTGTCCATGCGGGGTGACGCAAAAAACAGCTTAGTCTCGGCAACTGGCATGGGGGTGGGGTTGGGCAGGGTTGTGAGTTTTCAGTGCTGGACGAAAGTGATCTGAGGGAACGGGGCAGTCCAAGAGCAGTTAGAGCTGATTGCCCGAGAATAACACTTCCATGTTCTGTTTCAGTAACAAAGATAGAATTTGCCTGAAAATATCAGCAGGTCCGGCGGAATCTTGAAAATGGAAAGCAGATTTAACATTGCAGGGCCAGTGACGCTTCTTTTTTAATCTCCCTCTGCCTTTCCGCACCCTCCCTTTCAATTGACTATCTCCTGACTTCCACCTTTATCCTGAGCTTCTCTTTTATTATTTCCTCTCCGGCCATTTGGACAGTCACAAGGTTTGTTTCAGCCATATCCCATCTCAGCATTTTTAGCAGCTCTGACGGGGGGTCATCGAACTGAATAAATAACTCTGTTTCTGTCTCGTTACGTAACTGATGGCCAGAGACCAGAAGGTTAGGCCTTTCAGTCCATCTAGTCTGCTCCGCCATGTGATCGTGGCAGATGTGTGTTTCGACACAATTCTCCAGCATTCTCCCTGCAAAGCTTACTCTATCTGATTTCAGGATGCAGTGTGTTTTCCAATGTGGATCTGAACCCGGCCCCCTCCGTACATATTGGCAGCTTGTTGCAATGACCCTGTGTGTGACCGAATTTGGTATGATGCCAGTGCAGCAAGCACGATCTCCCGTGAGCAAGGCAATCACCGCTTGTGTTGGGGGGGGGGGGGGATGGGTGGGGTCAGTTCGATCAAGTCACTGGCCCCGCTGTGTTTCTGTGGGGGAGCGGTTATCACGTTCACCTCCAGCATGAAGTATCCCTGCTTCCAATTGTCCTGCGCAAAGAACGATAGGCTTGTTTCTGAATATGGGTCGATCTTATTGCTTGCTGGTCTTGCAAGTAAACTTTCCTTTTATTGACCCAGCCCATTCCAGCCGCTGTGGTGAAAGGGAATACAAGTCCAATTAATTGTTGTGTACGATTTTCTTCATCATCTATTCTTCCTTGTTTTGAATATGCAAGGATTTTTCCACCACGGACGGGAACTATTTTTAAAAGAGCAGTCGGCGAGCCCTGATTCTTTCTGTAGAGAAAAAGGATCAGCTTCTGTGAAAGTGGCCGTGTTCAGAGACGGGCAGAAACATTGTTGTTCCTTTCTTATGGGCGACAGGCTTCCAGATTGTGGTGGATGGGGAATTTTTTGCAGTCTCTTTATCAAACCTCGTTTTGAATTTAGTCGCCCATCATTAGTTTAATGGCGAAAAGGAATATAATTGTAAGTAATTGTTGCATGAATTCCGTTTTTTCAAATTTGTTTCTGCAGCGATCCTGAAAATGCACTGATGTCTGCACTACTTGTGGCTATCCTGTTTAAGAGGGAAGGTACGAGCTCATTTTCGCCTCAGTGCCGCAGAGAAAATTTTTCCAGTCGAAATTCAGATCAGACACGAGACGTCCACGGTTCAAAACGTGGCAGAAACATCCTTGTTCCATTTTTACAGACGGTAGCCTTTTGGGTTGACGTGAACAGAACATCCGTTTTTGATATTCTCATCAGCAAAACTGTCTTGGAATTTGCACGCTCATATCTGATGCTGTGGTGTAGAGGAATATAATTAATTCGGATTAATTCCTGTGTGAAACTTTGTTATGTTTTATTCTCCTCGGGGAAAGAGGATTGGAGATGATGAAGGGCTTCAGTCAGAATCGTCGATTCTCCTGCTGCTCCGACCTGCTGTGCTTTTCCAGCATCACTTTTTGTTCTAAGTTTCTGTCCTCCCTATTCCGAAATATAAGTCGAATTGTACACCTTGGATGGCCGTTCTGTGTAAGGCCAGTTACCAGGCATTGATCACTTCTGCACCAGTCATACCGCATTTGCTTTACATGCGAAGGTGACCTGGTTCAGTGTCACGGGGAAATCTCATTTGCTGGGGTCACAACGAACACTGGATTCTGATGTATGGTCTCTGTCAACTGCATCCAAATCTAGAGTGTGAAATGCTTGATATGGATGTTGTCTGCCGTTTATCAACCTTTGTGAAACAAAACCAGAAATCCTTAATTATGATTGGCAGCAATTCACATTTTGGCGATTTTAAGCACAGGGCACATTTACCGTTTATTCGGTCAGCAACGGGAATGAAAAGGTTTACTTCCTCAGATGAACTGCTTAACTCACGCTCTCATGTGGTCGCTCTGAAATCTAAGCCATGTCGGAACTGAAACTGAGGAAATGGTAGACTTTCTGACGAATGACTTCGTATCAATTTTATTTCCTTCATATCAGAAATGTCTAAACAAGGAGGAATAGGAGGAAGGAACATGCAGTTCCGGTAAAACACCTCTTTGATTCAGTCATCAACAGGAGGCGTTCAAAAGACTCAGGAGAGAGAGAGAGAGCAAAGAACCAAAAATAAATCACGTTTTGTCACCACGAGCAAAGAAACTTATAAATACAAAGCAGGAATAAGCGGCAGCGCTTTGCCCGAAGGCCCACTGAAGATTTTAGTAGATTGACGAAACGAATGGAAATGAACATTCCAAATCAGCGAGCAAGCCGACATCCAGATAAATAGTGTGGGGGGTGAGGCTGTAGGGAGTGGTGCAACCTCGAAGGTCCAGTTGGAAATGGGGATGGAGGAAGCCACCAGTGATGTCCTTCTCTGGCGATACAGAGGTGCGTGAAATGCCGAGACTGGGATCTCCAAACCCACCCGGAGCACCTTCTATTGTCGTGGAGCAGCGAGCATTGTGACATTAGGCTAGGGGTTTGAGCCTCACGTGGACCAATTTGTTTTGACATGGAGCAGCAGGACTTATTGGAATATCAGTTTGGGAATTCCAATCTCACTTGTTGCCGTTTTTATTGACATTGAGAAAGAAGCACTGGGACGTCAGGCTGTAAGGTCCAACCTCACCAAGTGCAGTTCTTATTGGCATGGAGCAAGGACCATTTGAACATTAGGTTTGGAGATTGAAACACACCATATGCAGCTTCTATTGACATGTAGCAGGGGGCATTGGGATGTCTGAGGGAAAGGATGCTCAACAATTTTAATCTGAAGTGAAATAGTTTTTACCAGGTCACATATTGAGGATTGAGGGAATATGTTTCCCAAGGTAAATGTCTCAATTATAAAGAGAAATCCAGCAAAGGTTCAACTCGTGGCGGAGTTCAGTGGTTATCTCTGCAAACTCGCAGCACCATTGATCGGGTTCGATTCCAGCATTGGACGACTGTCTCTGTGGAGTTTGAACATTCTCCATGAATATGTGCGGGCTTTTTCCGGGTTCTCTGGTTTCGTCTCACAATATAAAAATGATCAGTTGCATTGACCATGCAAAATTGCCGATACTGTTACTCATATGGGAAAGGATCTTATGGGTGACTCTTTCAACCGTCAGTGTGCAGTTGTTTGGCCAAATGGCCTGTTTCCTGTTTGTAGGGAACCTAATCTGTGCAGAGAGAAACAGAAGCAATTTGTTCGCTCTGTGACCTTTCTCATAGGCTGGCTCTGCACTGAGTTAAATTTACAGAAGCGAGTTTTAGCTTGTTTCATATTATTGATTTTCCTGCGAACTCGCAGAGATTGTTAAAGTAATCTGAAGATCGGGAAATTAACAGGAAAATCCACTGTTGTGATTACACTCTAGTTTACCTCGATTCATGGAGGAAAATTAGGGAATTCGAATTGAAATTTATCAGTTTAGCAGTAAGCATATTGAATGGTCGCGCGGATATAGGGTGAATGTCAGCTTGAGGACAGACGTGTTTTCTTTGCGTTTGTTGCTTCAAAAAGTGGGGGCCATTTGCGTGAAGCAGTGACGGTGATTATCTTTGCTGGTTATTCAACATGTGAACATGAACGTTGTTGTTCATATTCCTGTTAACAGCACTGCTTTGCAGCATGATTGCATGCTGTAAGATCCTGGCCAGTGGTTCAATGGGTAACGCAGCTGTCTACGAATCAGGAGATTGTAGATTGGAATCCTGTTTGGCTCGACAGCAAGACCTGTCCACTTCAACAAACTGAACTGATGACGATTTGCTGTGAGACTAAAATGTGGATTTAATTCCTGATATGCAAGTGCAAGGATTCCTTCCATAAATGCCTTGAGTATATCATCGTTTCCACAAAAGTGGAAGTTGAAATAGTTTGTTCTTCCTACTTTCTATTTAGCAAACCCAGCTGCTCAATTGCTGCGATCTAGGGGCTGGCAAGGAAATGAAACAAATACACAATCTCAATCTTCAAAATCCTCAGAAACTCCTCAGCTATTAAAGAGTTTCGACAGATTGGAGTTGTTTTCTTGAGAGTAGGGAAGATTGAGAGGCGACATGATTGAGAAGTCCAAAATAATGAGGGGTTTGAATTTGGCAGATTGTGACATTAGGCTGGGGGTTTGAGCCTCACGTGGACCAATTTCTTTTGACATGGAGCAGTAGGACTTATTGGAATATCAGGCTGGGAATTCCATGCAAAATTGCACTGTTGGGTGCTTTGCTCATATGGGAATGGATCTTGTGGGTTACTCTTTGAACGGTCAGTGTACAGTTGTTTGGCCAAATGGCCTGTTTCCCGTTTGTAGAGAACCGAATCTGTGCAGAGAGAAACAGAAGCAATTTGTACGCTCTGTGACCTTTTTCATAGGCAGAAGTGAGTTATAGCTTGTTTCAAATTATTGATTTTCCTGCGAACTCGCACAGTTCGTTAAAGTACTCTAAAGTTCCGAAAATTAACAGGAACATCCAATGTTGTGATTACACTCGAGTTTACCTCGATTTATGGATGAAAAGTAGGGAACTGGAATTGAAATTTATCAGTTTAGCATTAATCACATTGAATGGTCGCGCAGATACATGGTGAATGTCAGCTTCATGGGGACAGACGTGATTTCTTTGCGTCTGTTGCTTCAAAAAGTGGGGGGCAGTGGTGCAATGGGTAACGCAGCTGTCTACGGATCAGGAGATTTAAGGTTGGAATCTTCTTTGGCTCGACAGCAAGGCCTGTCAGCTTTAACAAACTGATGACGATTTGCT
The DNA here is from genome assembly GCF_037043375.1 of Chiloscyllium plagiosum. Classification (NCBI taxonomy): domain Eukaryota; kingdom Metazoa; phylum Chordata; class Chondrichthyes; order Orectolobiformes; family Hemiscylliidae; genus Chiloscyllium; species Chiloscyllium plagiosum. Next base: position 65,237,370 of record NW_028270178.1, on the reverse strand, counting down.
GTGAGGCTAAAATATGCATTTAATTCCTGATATGCAAGTGCAAGGATCCCTTCCATAAATGCCTTGCGTATACCATGGTCACCACAGGAGTGGAAGCTGAAATAGTTTGTTCTTACTACTTTCTATTTACCACACCAAGCTGCTCAATTGCTGCGGCTGCAGGGACTAGCAAGGAAGCGCAACAAGTATCAATCTCAATTTTCAAAATCCTCAGAAACTTCTTGGGAAGCGGAATTAGAGGAGAATAAAGGCTGAAATGAGGTAGAGATCAGGGACTATCCAGGTATCTTCCCCTTCTGTCAGAATCCAACAGATTGACACTGATGTTCTCGGGGTGATTAATTGATCCGAGCCTTTTAAAGGAATCCGATCACAGATGCCGTCACCACATTGTGACATGATCAGCTTCATTGGCGGCAAAGAAAACACATTTGTCCTTCTGAAGATTCCTTTCACCCACTGCCTTCCTAGATAATTTTCACCTCCTCTCCCCTGTTCTTCCTCCATAATTCGAGGGAAACTCAAGCCAAATCCCAGCATCATATATCTCCTTTAATGTTCAGATGTTTTAGATTAATTTAATGGACGGAACAAGCTTGCAAGAAATTGAATAGTATGAAAAAAAGATGTCTAAAAACCCTTCCAGAAAGTTAACCGACTGTTGAGCCAGACATACGAGAAATATCAGAGAGCAATGCAATTAAATAATTTTCTCACTGTAGAGACACTCCTACACTAGCTCAATATTTGCAAAATATTTATTTACAATTGAGACAATTCCCTGGGGCAGATCCTTCCTCAATCCACAATCATGTGTGCTGCCAGGAACTATTTCATTTTTGATTAAAATAGCTCAAGATCTTTTTCCCCAGACCACTACTCCGTGCGCCATGTCAATTGAAGCGTCTCCAGGTGAGGTTCGACCTCCCAGCCCGATGTCCCAATGCTCCCTTCTCCATGTGAACAGTAGTTGCTCCAGCTGTGGTTGGAGCTTCTAGCCTCAGCGTTTCACGCGCGTCTATGCTTTCATAGAAGGACAGCGTGCTCATGGATTTCGTCACCAAACAACAGAGTAGATACTAACATTCATTCTACTCCCCATTTCCGATTAGATCTTTGCCTCTGCGCCACTCAGTTTCTCTGATTCCAGAACTGGGAACCGGTGTGATGTGAGCGTGCAACAATATTTATTTCCTTGTCTCCTGGTTCTGGTAAAGTAACGATGTGAAACTGCGGTGTTCCTGAACACTGCATTTCGACAATACCATGCACTATCGCCTGTCTTTTGTAGGAACTTATCGGATTCAGTCTTCGACATTATCAATGATGGAAGCTCCACAGTCTCTGGGGGCATCGAAGAAGAAGATTCAACCCAATCTCAGTCCAGTATGTGGTAACTTTTCTTGTTGTGCATGTGCTGCTGTTCCACACCTATCTCTGCCATTGCATTTTTTCTTTTTATGTCGTGTTTTTTTCACGTGATCATATCGTGGTTCGTACTCTGCGTTGTGTCCGCAGCAAATTCCGCTCCTTTACGAGTAATGACAATGCACATTTGTTCCATTTTATGCCACATCACCTGTGCGAAACAAACACCGAAAAGAATCAACCCATTTTTAACCGGACTTAAGTACTTTTCAGTCTGCTCTCTGACATCATTGTGTTTCATATGTCAGGATTCAAATTCACCCAATATCGGAGATTTTCCTCCCTTTCACAATCACTATCCCCCCTTTCCGTCACTCCTCCCATGTCACAGATGCATTGCACTGTCTAACACTCACTGTCATGTTGACACCATTAAGGCTGTGCTGCAGCTGTCACTGTTGCTCGGTGAACGTGTCCCAATATCACCATCAGGTTCTTCGAGCCACTCAATGCAATCAGATAAGGTGGCCGCATGACCAATCCTCCTGTATAGTGTTGTATTTGCATGGACCAGAGATTATTGGAGCATCAGGTTCACGAAAAAGGCACTGAACAGTATTGAAGGGAAGAGATTTATTGGAAAAGCCCAATTTCGGTGGTTTATACACATTTGTTTCATATCATCATTCGGCTCTCCCTAGGGTGTGTATACAATTCTGCAATTCACATTAAAAAAGCGATATGACAGTAATCAAAACGGTGCAGAAGTGATTTGTCAAGATGTTGTCTGGATTGAAGAAGTGCAGCTATTAAAGAGTTTCGACAGACTGGAGTTGTTTTCTTGAGAGCAGGGAAAATTGAGAGGAGACATGATTGAGAAGTCGAAAATAATGAGGGGTTTGAATTTGGCAGATTGAAGGAAACGTTTCCCTTTGATGGAGACCTCAATCACCAGGGAACCATAGATTTAAGTTCAGAGGCAAGAATGTTTGAATAGATGCAAATAAAAACTTAATCAGTCAGCGAGTGTTTGGAATCTTTAACTCACTGTCTCTCAGTGTCGAAGTAGCAGAAACCCGAATAACCTGAGGTGTTCACATGTGAATTTGTAATGCTTACGGTATACAAGGCTAAAGGATGGAAAATGGGATGTGGAGAGTCAAGCTGTTATTTTTAACAAGGACACGCACAAGGAGCTGGAAGCTTGGCTAGCGCTGACCTCCTCAGTCGCGTGGTATTTAGTATCCTCACATGTCACGTGGATTCCAGAGTTCATTTCCTTGCTGGCGCAGCTCGGCCTGATTTGGAGATTCAAGGTTTGTTTAAAGATTTGTAATTCAAGTGCAGGTTGCAGTTTTGGGAATTTTTGGCGGTTTTGGGAAGTTGATTTGTAGCCGTTTCCTCCGCATTCTCGGCGACATCTTCAGGGCTGCTGAGACTCCTCTGAAGCGTGGCTGTCTTGTGGCGTTTGGAATTGATTTGAGTTCATTCCCACCGCTTCCGTTTGTTGCAGGTCCCGGTATGTTGGGTTTAGCTCAACGAGCTTGTTGATGGAGTTGATGGATGGGTGTTTTCCTTCTAGAAATTTTCTGGCCTCCCTCTATTTGGCTTGTCCTATTATTTTTCTGTTGCCCCAGTCGAACTTGTTTTTCTCGTCGACTGTGTGTTTTGCGACGATGGGAAACAAGCTGTGGTGCTCACTGGCTCCTCCAGAAATGCTTTGCCAACAAAAGATATTTCCGCAGAATCCTTGCAGACAAACAACGCTGGGAGGACATGCCATGACCCGGCACACTAAGCACTCTACTTTATATATGAAAAAAATCTCAGAACTGACAGCCACTCTACTCTGACCATTCAGATTTATGAGAGAGCATAAATCCAAAGCCAGGTTCAGCCAACAACTCCAAAGAACAAATGCCCACTACCCTGCATGTGCAGTGCACATGTAGACAAACAATACTCCACGCAAGGAGTGCAGGAAACATTGTAAAGGACCAAGAGGCAGGCAAATCGAGAGCCGCATTCATGAAGAACAACTTGCTCATAAATGCCAACGCGAGGTGTCCCCAAGAAGTGTACTCAGGGAACTGAGTGTCTCTGATTCCGGGCCTGGGAGCTCGGATTATATGACAGTCTGTGGGAGTGGAGAGTTTGTAGCTGGAAAAGGACAGCATGTAAGGCTGGATGCAGGAAGCAGAAAAATCGACGTTTTGAGCATGAATAGCTTATCAGGCTTATACCCAAAACCACGATTCTCCTGCTCCTTGGTTGCTGCCTGACCAGCTATTCTTTCCACTCACTTCTCTGATCTCCAGCACAGAGTCCTTACTATCACTTCCGTCTGCAGCAGTGGTTTGTTCTTTGTTTGATGGAACTATTGATGTCACCAGTGTAAAATTCGATTGCTGATTGAGAAGTGAAACCAGGTCCGTCGCCCTAAAGAGCATTTCTATTGTTTATCAGGTTCTATGCCTCTCACGGCTTCTGGCAGTGTACTTATATGGAGTTTTCTAGCGGTTCGGTATGAGCGTTTGTGATCGTACAGTTGTCACTACTCTGAGATGTGGCTGCAGTCAACTGCGTTCGTAACCCTGTGTCGATTGCTACTGCTTTGCCTTGGTCTTCATGTGTTTATTACTAACATAGTGATGGATCAATTGACATTGTAGGAAGGCAGACAGACGTGGGAAATGTCGAGGTTTTTGTGACATTTGTACAATGTTTAGAGGTTACCTAGAAACAGTAGATAAGAACGTTGAATTCTTTTGGGGAGTGACGAGGAACAGTGAGGGAAATAAGTTGTTGTGGTCCTGTTCGCCGAGCTGAAAGTTTTTGTTGCAAACGTTTCGTCCCCTGGCTAGGCGACATCATCAGTGCTTGGGAGCCTCCTGCGAAGCGCTTCTTTGATGTTTCCTCCGGTGTTTATAGTGGTCTGTCCCTGCCGCTTCCGGTTGTCAGTTTCAGCTGTCCGCTGTAGTGGTTGGTATATTGGGTCCAGGTCGATGTGTTTGTTGAAGGAGTTTGTGGATGAATGCCATGCCTCTAGTAATTCCCTGGCTGTTCTCTGTCTGGCTTGCCATATGATAGTAGTGTTGTCCCAGTCGAATTCATGTTGCTTGTTGTCTGCGTGCGTGGCTACTAAGGATAGCTGGTCGTGTCGTTTCATGACTAGTTGATATTCATGTATGCGGATTGTTAGCTGTCTTCCTGTTTGTCCTATATAGTGTTTTGTGCAGTCCTTGCATTGTATTTTGTACACTACATTAGTTTTGCTCATGTTGGGTATCGGGGAAATAAGTCACCTGATATTATTACCACAATGCGAAATAAAACGTACTAAAAGTGAGGAAGACAGATAAATGTTGCGATCTCCTGACTTCCACTCCCGAACTCCCACAATTCCAACTCCCGAGACCATTGTAAACAAATTTTACAGAACCATACACATCAAGGTTGTCCAATAGAACAGCACAAGTCTTTTGTTGGTCTTCGTTTTATAGTTTCGATTTATAGTTTTTTTTTTCAGGAAACCATCTCTTTCATTGCAAACTTTCGGAAAGAAGGCCATACAGTTGGTCACAAAAAAAAGACATTAAACTTTGTTTGTGTTAGGCACAAGAACGCCCAGATTCCTCTGTCCTACACGTTTTTTCTACTTCCCCTATATTTTCGTAATGCTCTACCTTTTGACTCTTCCAACCTGACACTCCCGACATGAAACTTCATCTGCAAAGTTTTCCCCCCACTCACTCAAACTATCAATACGCCTTCGCAGATTCCCACGTCCTCATCACAACATGCTCTCCCATTATTGTCTATCGTCAGCAAACTTGGACATCTTTCACAATGCCACTTGCTGCATTCGATGAACAGATAGATAAATAATTGAAGCCTTGAATATACCCCATCTTGGCAGATCTCTCTGTTGTAAATAAGTACCACCTCCTCATCTCTGTCTTAATTGGGTAAAGCCTTCTCCTGATATTTGGACCACCAGTCCTATACTATCCCGGAGAGCAATCAGAGCTGACCAAACGCCAAATGAATGGGATAAACTCACTGCTGTTTCCTGCATCAGTTCTGAGTGTTTGTAGTATTTGCTTTTTGACCTCTGATTGAACAAACTGCCCGGATTTGCACAGCAGATTTGACAACGCCACATCTGCTTCAAATTTCCTTCAGTGCCTGTGACGTAGGTAGTGCTGAAAGGCGCTATACAAATACTATGACATCTTCATTTCTCGATCCATTTCATTAGTACTAATCTCTCTGCTCATGAAAATGAATCCTTCTCAAGCACTCTGTCTCTCATCAATATGTGTCGTTCAATCCAATTTCCTATCAGCCTCCTCCATTCTAATCAATTACAGGGGGACCCCAAGTTTTGGAATCATTGTGCAGACAGAACAAACCGAATAGTGTCCTCGCGTTTTCTGCTGGAAGCCCCAATTTCACGAGAAATATTAAGCAGTATCTCAGGTTATAGTTATGGCTGAGTGGTTAAGGCGATGTATTAGATATCCATTAGTGGTCCCCGGCGCAGGTTTTAACCATACGACTACGTTTCCTTCACTGTTTCTTTTAAATGACTTTCTGGTGGATGAGTTATCCCTCAAACTACAGAAAGTCCATCTCAATAACCACACGTTTTGTCAGGTCTGCTCATTTGTTGACATGCAGGAAACGTGGGTTCTGAACCAGAAATGGACCTGACTCAAAACGTTCGCTCTGTTCCTCCAACCACAGATAACATTAGACCTGTGGAGTTAATTTAGAATTCGCAAAATTTATTCAACACAAATGTTCTTTTTCATTAAATTCCAGTGGTGAGTTGCACTGGTCAGTGGCACATTTCCTCCTGATCTTCAACCCTCCCATCCCCACTGCTCCCTCCAACATCATTTTAAATTTCCCTAGGAAATCTCTCGTTAACCTTATTTACTTCGAAAAGAACGTTCCCGAAGTCGGGAATTTCTCCACTAAAGATGATTTCCTCACCTCTGGACCTGGTGCAAAGCAAAAGATTGTGAAAAAGATGCTGGGAAAATGTTGCTTGGTGGAAAGTGCAAAAATTATCAAGTAGCAAAACAGAAGTTCCAGTCTCCAGCTTTGTGAATCCTTAGACATTACTTGGGAAGTGGATTCAGAGGAGAATGAAGGGTGAACTGTCCGACTGAGCAGAGACAAGCCCGACAACTTCCCATGATTTTAGAGGCCGATACATTGAGTCTGATATTCTTGGGAAAAGAAACAATGTGAAACATTGAAAGGACTCCCGTTCTTGCACGTCAGGAATTCAAACCTCATCTCAGCTCCGGCACAATGAGAAAACATGGGAACAGAAAACGCACTAAAATTTTCGAAGGGAGTCGTTTCCAGTTGTAGGAGAGCTGGTTCCCAGTGACATGGAGGTGCCTGCAGAGAGTGGGATCAGACTGTTCTCTAGTTTCCACAATGAATGTTCCAGACTTTAGAATGGAAAATAAAACTGATTAACGGCAATTGTTATTCTGTCAAGGCCATGCAACAGCTTGGATCCACTAACCGCCTGCTTTATGAGATGCTATACGAAGATTGTTCCCCACTCTCAGTGGTGCTTTGGGTCAGCGCGGTCGGCTGTTAATCGAGAGGCTGGTTGGTCTCACCCACTCATGGATGGAGTGGTCGCTGTACTTACTCCATTTGTTTCCTTTGCTGCGTAGTTTTGGGTTTTTAATCAGATCAGGGATATATTCCCCAAACGGAAACCTTACCCTGTGAGGAACCATAACAGCGTTTCTGTATTGCTTTTGTGACTAACAAGGGGCTGTGGATGCCGTAAATCAGAAATAAAAACAGAAACTGCTGCAGAAGCTCAGCAGGTTTTGCAATACTCTTGGGGGAAAACAGAGTTCTAACAAACTTCTGAAGAAGCTCTGAATCGTTGTCTCTGTTTCTCTTTCCACAGATGCTGCCAGACGTGTTTAGTTTCTCCTGATGCATCTGCTTTTGATTTTTACTGAGTATCTATTCCAACTATCGGGATTGATCACACAGACCATACATTCCCCGACGTTTAACACTGTAGAAGCTATAGTGAATGAATTGAAACAAAGCTAAGAATGATGCACTGTATCTCAGCTCCAAAGGGAGAGATGACTGGCAAACCCCAGTTCAGCTTCTGCAGTTGCTGACAAGTGGGTAAGGTGATGGGTTTTAAATCCACTACGTTTTTCTCGTGCAGTTTCACATCTTGCTGACTGTTATTGAGAGCCGAGAGTAAACTGGAAAATAGCTTGGTCTCTGCTTCCTTGTTTGGGATTCAGGTCACTGATTAGGGAAAAACGCATATAACCCAGATTAGGAATGTTGGGAATCTGGAACGCATCACAGGTCAGGGTTGAACAAGCAGAAACCTCTAGAAGAGGTGAGACCAATTTAATTTACACATCCATTACTGACTTCATTTGCACCTCCTAAGTGAGTGCTGCAAAATGAGATAAGAACAGTTAGGGGATTAACTGAAACTGGTGCCGACCTGGTGGGCCAAAGCGCATTTTCTGTGCTAGTGATCTCCATGACCAGCGGTGGGGAGCTCAGTTTGTGAAGTAACAGGAAATCTTTAGCAACTCAGTTTCCATTTCATACACCGGCTCACCGCAACAGTTGCCATTTTCTGGAGAATTGGCTAGTGTTCCGCGTGAAGTTTCCTTTTTCCAGAGAAACTTGCAGACGTGAAGCACATAACGCTGAGGCCTCAGTCACTGTCGGGGATGTGCTGGTGTGTCTGCCTTTGTGAGTGAACATGAGAATAAGTTTCCTCAACGGGATTACAACGTAGCATGATCATGTTAAATTTCAGTCCCATTGATGTGTCATTTAAAATTACAGAGAGATTATCATTGACATTTGCCCTGGAAACATCAAAACACGTCAGCTTATGGGCCAAATGCTGCAAACTGGGACTAGAATACGTGGATGTCTGATGACCTGCGCTGCACGATGGACGAATGATGCTTTTCTCCCACGCTTTCAATGTCGAGGACAGAGAGAAACTGATCTGACGAGAAAACCTTATTACAATCTGACATAACATTTTGTACTGTCCACTCTACTACAAATCTTGATGTCATCTGCAAACTCACTGACCATGCTTGCAATATTTTAATCTAAATCATGTGTACGAATGAAAAACGAAAGTGGGCTCAGCATTGATCCCTGTGGAACATAGCAGGTAACAGTCCTCCAGTCTGAAAACTACCCTCCACCACCGTTCCCAGCCTCCTACCATTAAACTAATTTTGTATCTAATTGGAAAGCTCACCTTGAATTCTATGTGATCTAACTTTAAAAAATAATCGACCAAGTGGAAACTTTTGAAAGGATTAATTAAAGTCCAAGTGAACAATGCCGACCACATAGTCCTCATCAATATTCTTGGTTAAGTCCTCAAAAAACCCAACCATGTTTGTGAGACACAAATGACGTCGCACAAAACCATACCGATAATCCCTATTCATTACACCTCTCTCAAAATGCTTATAATCCTATCGTTCAGAATTGCTTCCAACAACTTACCCACGACCTTAGCCAGCCTCACAGGTCTATGGTTTTTAGTTTACTCCATTTATCCCTTCCTCAACAAAACCACCCCCCATTTATTCTGCACATCACTCAAAGTAATAGATGATGCAAATATTTCTACCAAGGGCCCAACAGTTTAGTTCCCTAATTTCCCACGAAGCCCTGGGTGCACGAGATCAGATCCCAGAGAAATATCTAACTTTATATTTACCAATTCCTCTGTAACTTGCAAAATTCAATGTGAACTACTTTCAAAACATCAATACTTGTAGCCGCCATTTCGTTCTCCATGGTATAAACTAATGCGAAATGAACAGTTAATATCTCTCCCATCCTCTGAGGTTCAAGACAAATGTGAATTCTTACATCTTTCAGGGATCCTATTTGGTGTCAAGCTCTGAATGTACTTATAACATCTCTTTAGATTATCCTTAACTTCATGTGCTAAGGCTATCAAATACGCTCGCTTTGCCTTCATGATTTCCTTTGAAGAATGCCCCTTCACGCCTTATATTGATCAAGAGATTGACTTGAGACCGCATGTTTACATAGAAACTGCGATTTTTAAAAAATAAATTCTAAGCCGACGAGTCCTTCACCCCTGCGATCAACGTGTTCTAGTAGAATCCCGACAAAGTGGGAACAGGCAATTCAGCCCAAGAAGAACCCATGATGCATGCGAAGATCACTGCACTCAAACTCACACCTCTACTCGATTCCTGTAACTCTGCAATTCCCATAGCTAAATGACTTCAACTACACATCTTTCCTCTGTGGAGGAAACCCAGGCAGACACGGAAAGAATGTGCAAAGTGCAGACGGTCGCCCGTGAAGAAATTGAACCAGCGTCGCAGAGGTTGGAAGACAGCAGTGCTCTCCACTGAGTCAGCTATTTTAAACCTCCTATCAACCACTCACAACATATCTTCCCTTAGACATGTGACCAGAAGTTATTCCCGATGATACAAATGCGTGTGACGAGAGCCTCTTATCGCATCAGTTGCAAACCTTTGTGGTTAGTTTTGAACTCGCTTGAATGAATGCCGACATTGCGTTTACCTTCCGAACAGACAACAGAACCTGCATGTTAAACATAAGAGAGACCTTAACTAGATCTCTCAAGTGCATTTAAACGATAGATCTCTGAAGCCATTTCCCGTCACAAAATACTCTACGCCTCTAATAATTCCATCACTTGATGACCTCACACTTTTCCAAACAGTGTTCTAACTGCAACCTTTTTTATCCAAGCACTCAACCCGGCCACGTAAATCTGCAGCCTGCCCGCTTCCTCAACACGATCTGTCCTTCCACCTGTCATTGTGTTTCTGCAACTGGAGCAACAACACTCTCAGTTCCTTTGACCCGATCATTCATGCATAACGGGAATAGTTGTGGTGCCACAACTGACTCCTGCTGAACTCCACACGTCACGCGCTGCCATCCTGGAAAAGACCCCACTCACCCAACTGTCTGCTTTCTTGCCAGTCAGCCAGAACTCAAGCCATACCAGGACTTTGTCCCTAACACCATAGCCTATCATTTTGCAGCTTCCGATACAGCACCTTGACAAATGTCTGCTGGAAATTCAAGCTGATCACATTCTCAAAATAGATTTTTTTCTCATTTCCTCATTACCTCCTCATAGAATTCTAACACATTTGTCCTTGCGAAACTGTGCTGATGCTTCAAGTAATATGTAATCCCATTCTTACACTGACCTCTCATATGGTATTTAATACAAAATTGATTTGTTTGACATTTATTTAAAATATTAAAACTTTGCTTTCAATCCTGAATGTCATGAACAACAAAGTCCAATCACAGTAGAGATATGTAATATCTGCGCTGTCTCAGCAGGCTCAGTGAGTGAGCGAATTCCTTTCCCCAGTGGATCTCTCTGCTGTCTCAGCAGGGTCGATGAGTGAGCTAACTTTTTTCAAAAAATGAAGCAGGTAAATACGTTCTGCCCACTGCAAACTCGCTGGTGTATTGAGAGTTCAGATGATCGCCTGAACCTAGTCTAACAATGAAAACAATTGAAATGTCTCTCATCTTGTGAAAATGTCGATGGAACATCAGTCCTGCAGAGACTGGATAGCACATCCCACACACTAGATATTTGAAAGGTCTCTCTTCAATGTGAAGGGGTTCATGATAAAACGATCACTAGGATCTTGTGCAGTGATTCCAACAGTCTGAGTATTTAGAAGCTGTCTTCTTTGTGAACATGTTGATGTTATTTCAGTCCACAGGAACATTTGCAGCACTTCCCTCGGTCTGGGCGTTGAAAAGACGTATTCATAATGTTGTTGGGACTTTATGTCGCTCGGACATTTGCAGCACGTCCGTCAGTTGTAGAGTTGAAGATGTCTGTCCTCCGGGTGAGCACGTGGATCGGACGTCAGGTCCCCAGAAGTTTTAAAGGACTCTCATTCGTGTGAGCACATTTCCTATGCATCAACTATACAGTGGAATGATGACATTTTCAAACGTCTGGACGGATAAAATGTTTCTCATTAGTATGAGCATAGTGTCGGATAATCCAATCATTGGACGTGACAAAGCACTTTCCGCATTCCAGACATTGAAAAGGTTTCTCCTCATTGTGATCGAGCAGGTTTCACAGAAGGTCCGAGAAGGAGTGTATCCCTTCCCACACACTGAGCTTGTTCCAGGTGTCATTGCTGTCATGAGTTCCAGCTCAGATGGAGAAATGAATCCTCACATGGCTACAGTCTCACCTAAATATGACTGCAATTGTAGTTTGTGAGCTCTGATGATAGCAGAAGCCGTGTCCACACACACAACAAGTGAACGATTCTCTTCCACTATAAACAGAGCATTTTCCTTCCATGTTCAAACTCTGATCAAAGTTCAATTTGGGCTAAAATGCGTGACTTCGTCAGATCATGGTGGAGTGATTTTTTAAAAAGTCTTTCCCTTCTAATATGCTGCGAAATTGATGTCATATATATGTTTAAAAATCAAGAGAATGAGAAAGAGTCTATCACAGACTCTGGCTGTGCCTGAAGATAGGGATTGAAATTAAGGGATTTAGAGACCAACAATTTGACCGGAATTTTGCAAGAATTTTTCATACAGACAGCCTCCACTACTGAGAAGGAGCAGGTCAACAGGTGGATGTTAACACCATCAACTCCCGGATCGCTTGAGGTCAAACACTTTCCGGACTTGTCTGACATCCTGTCCTGTTGGAGCAAACATTTCCTACAATTGAATCATGCAAAACTGAGGCCTCTTCCTTCAGTCCCCAACACAAATCCACTGCCTCGCCACTGAGTAGAGTATGGTCTTGGAAAAGTACAGCAGGGCAGCCAGCATGAGAGGAGCAGGAGAATCGACGTTGCAGGCAAGAGCCCTTCATTTGGAATGAGGCTTGTGAACCGAGGCGGTACAGAGACAAATAGGAAGAGGCAAGATATCTGTGAGTGTTATAGGTGGGTTGAGGTGGGGGTAATGGTGATAGGTCGGAGAGCAGGGTGGAGAGGATCAGCGAGAAGGAAGATGGACATATAGGAAAGTTCATGAGAGTGGTGCCAACTTGGAACGATCGAACATGGATAAGATGGCGGAGGGGAAATGAGAAATATGTTGAAGTCCACATTGATGCCGTATGGTTGGAGGGTCCCAATGTGAAAGTTGAGGCCCTCTTCCTCCTGGCGTCGGGTGATAAAGCTATAGAGATGGCGGATGCCCAGGACCTGCATGTACTTGGCTGAGTGAGAGGGAGATTTGAAGTGCTCGTCCACAGGGCAGTGATGTCGTTTCGTGTGGGTGTCCCGGAGATGTTCTCTGAAGGGCTCTGCAATTAGGAATCCTATCTCTCCAATGTAAAGGAAACAGCATTGGGAGCAACGGATAGAGTAATTGTCATGTGTGGAAATGCAGGTAAAACTCTGATGGATGTGGAAGAATCCTTTGAGTCTTTGGACGGAGTTGAAGGCGAAGGTGTGGGTGGATTTTGCAAATCCTATGATGGAATGGGAAGGCGCCTGGAGGGCAGGATGGTTTGGTGGGTGGCGTGGACCTGACAAGGGATTTACGGAGGGAATGATCTTCACAGAAAGCGGCTAGAGTTGGGGAGGGAAATACCTGTCTGCTTCTGGCGTCGGTTTGCACGCGGAAATGGCGGAGGATGATACGATGTCAACGGAGGTTGGTGGGGTGGAAGGTGATTACCAGGAGAATTCTGCCTTTGTCATAGTTGGAGGATTGGATCTTGAGTGTGGAGTTGCTGGAATTGGATGAGATTCCCTGGAAGGCCGCATTGACCACGTTGGTGGAGAAATTGCCTCACCACTGACTCAATTTCTCTTTTGCAGTTGTCTGAGTCTAAACCAGTCACGTCATAACCATGGTGAGATACTTCACCACGTCTGCACACTTGCACCTCATTAACATCATACGTCTCTTCGACGTCTCTGCTCTTCTGCAGCTCAACCTCTCTTCCATTGCTTTGGACTAAACTATCCGAATGCAATTCCATCCGTCCTCTCATATTCCCTTTCTACTCTGGTCAGACGTCCTCTGCCTGTATGCATGCGTGTACTTGATCTCTGTACAGTGTTTTATTGTAACTTATTTGAATGACGTTTTTAGCACCGCCTATTTTCCCAACCCTGTGCTGCTGCCTTCGCAGCTTTACCTTCCCACATGGTGGAAGGGAAGGAGTTGCGGGTTGTTCAGCCAATGATGCAATCCTGAGGTCTTCGAACAACTATGATGCACGTAGGAGTATTCACAACAGGGGATGTTCACCCATCACAGCTCAGCTAATTCTCAAAGTATTTGTCATTTTATTCAAATCTTTTCACTTTCTCCGCTCCATTTATCGTTGTAATGGCCTACACCCAACTCAAGAACAATTAGAGATGGTCACTAAATGCCAACCCAGCCAGCGAATCCGACATCCAAGCCTTTTTTTTATAAATAAAGCTGTCTTAGATATCTGCATTCCCTCGAATTCCAACCTTTTGATCATGCTCGATTTTAACTGTTTTATGTCTGGCGCCCGAAATTTCATACATCAAGGCCATAAAGCATGAGATCCCTTCATTAAGGAGATCTCATAATGCCGTTACGAAACGGGTTACTCACCAAGTGATGAAGAAGAACTGTGATACGTGTTCAAATCAACGCCAGTAATTTGTATCAATACTGCATCGTGCCTTTCATACACTGGAAATTTCAACGTTTTTCCTCTGAAGGGAGTTTAAGCAAATTCTGATCGCAGTCGCATAACGAGATATTGGGAAGCTGACAAAGTGTTATGTCAAACTAGTGATCAAACAAGTAGGTTTCAAGTAGTATGTTACACCACAAAACTTAGGTTGCATCACAAACGTCGGTTGATGGAGTTTGTTCTGCAAGAGGTCATCATTGTGATGTCAGTATAAAGGCACCACTTTCGCTCGTGCCTCCGCAGCTCAGTGATCAGAGCTCTAGCCTCGTTTGCCAGTGGCCATGAGCTCGAGTCCCACTGGGGCTTTGCTGCGTTTTGTCACATACACTGCAGCAAACATCCGAAGGTGCTTTCTCACTGTTGTTCGGAATTCTTTCTGATGAAAAACCGTGAAGCCAGTCTCTCCAGGGCTAATCTGTTTGAGTTTGCAATTCCACTTCTGTGTTCCACTTCGATAAACATGAGAATAACAAGCAGCTGACGCGAAGAATGCTCCAGTTTGGCAGTGAGACTGTAGATGCTGTTGAGAAACGGGGAAACAGTTGGGGAGGAAGCGTACAGGGAAGCGGCTTTATGTTTCTGTTTCGTTAAACGACGAAATCCAAAGTAAACAGGCAGGAGGCTGCAAGATCACAGGAAGCCAGGCTGCCTCAGGAGCTCAACTTTCAGCATGTATCAATTCTTCATGGCTGGGCCTGGCCTCGAATGGCAGGCTGCTGCCTGTTTACCACTTTGCTTACTTTTTAAAGGCTCGGGTTTTAAAGTCTAAAGTAAAGGAAGAAGAAGCCAAATGGTGAAATTCGTCATAAAGTCGGTCTCTACTGAGGCCTTTGTCACGCTCGCGAGATATGTCTGTACATTTCCCTCTATGGGTAAAAATGAGGTCCAGTTCTTTTTTGTGTCACGAACAAATTTAACCGATTCTGACTTCACTCTCATACGTTGTTTCATTTGAGGTTAATGGTTTGCAGGGAAAGTCTCATTCAGATGATCACTTCAGACGCCAGACTGCGGGCCAAGCACTGCAAACTGGAAATGAGAACGTATGGATGTTTGATGACTGGAACTGACATCGTGCATTATTCTATGCTGTAAAACCACGTGTGTCACGAAATTCTTTTTGGAAAAACTTCTCATCTCAGGAAAACAAAGCTATTATGTGAAAAGAAGATGCATTTGCACAAGCCGTACAAACTGGTCGATTAGCGGTTATGATTCAGCACTTCCACCATTGTGGTTTGGGTTCATTTCCTGGTCAGGGAATCAGGATTTATTATTCCTGACAGGGAAAACAACAGAAGCAGAGCATCTCTGATAGGAATCGCATTTCACGCGTGTTTGCATGTGACTTGCAATTTTGCTGCAGGTCCGCACGGTGGTTCACTGGTGAGCGCTGCTGCCGAACAGCGCCAGAGACCTATTTTGACTTCAACTGCATCGACTGCAGGGAAGTTGACTTAAATGTTAAATGTTGCAATTGTACCAGCTTCCACCACTTCCTCCGGCTGCTCATTCCATAAACTACCGCCCTCTGTGTGAAAAAGGTTCCCCTTAGGCCTCTTTTATATCCTTCCCCCCCTCACCCTAAACCTATGCCCTCGAGTTCCGGACTCCCCCACCTCTGGGAAAAGACTTTGCCTATTTACCCTATCCATACCCCTCATAATTTTCAGAGAAGGGAGAAAAGTGAAGAATAACAGTCATTTCCCCGTTAAGAATTGATCCATTATGCGACAACCAACCGAATCACCTGTGACTGAAATAGCTCCCATCCTCCCTACACTGGTAATGGCATTATACAGTATTAGAGTGGGTTTGCCAGTGTTGAATTGGACACAGCACCCTTTCTGAAGACGGACTTTACTGGGATATGAAGACCTGACAAAAGACGTGGAGTGGTATGCCTGGAATCAGAAGACATCAGGAGGAATGAACAGCGTTTACTTGAAAACAAAAACATTGCAAAGGAAGCCACTGAGGTTCTGGGGGATAAATCCGTTAGAAAAGACAAGGCGGGATTTCATGGGGAGGTGGAACAGACCAGTGGATCACGTGACGTGAAACCAGGGAAAACTGAGTGGTGTCCATATGGACGTTTTCCAGTTTATGTGAATTTGGTGAGAGTAAACAGGAAGGAAATTCTCTCAGACAGATGGATCTGTAAGTGGAGTTTAGAACTTCGAAACCAGTGATGAATGATAAAGAAAAGTTTGGAGTACGGCTTGTTTGTTTTTCATTCTACAGTTATTGAAATCGGGAATGATATTTTTCAGATGAAAGTAATTTCAGAAGCTAACTCTAAAATATTGGTAAAGGTGCGTACAGGCAAACAAAGAATGAATTTAACCTGGACAGAGAGTCTGCACAGTAGGAATGGAGTTGTGTTAAGTGCACACTCTCTAATTGGTTAACGTTAATTGGAAAGAAATTGCATAACCCCTGAATACGACTAAGTGTGAAAATTATTATGAACGGTATCGCAGCTCGATCTAAGTGAACTTCTATAAATTTTAGAACAACTGAGCTGTTTGCATTAGCTCAGCATTAAAGGGAAGCCGGTTAGCTCAGTCCACTGCATAGCTGTTTTACGATACAAAGTGATACCAACAGTGTGGAATTAATTCTTGCAACGTCTCAGTTTGCCATTAGGATCCTGATATCCCCATTCACCTAATCTATTAGACGATGGCGAGAATCAAAGGGAAATTATACGATGGTGAGTTGGAACTGCCCTGTTGAGAAACGCACTTTTTTTTCATCTGTTGTATTGGACATTTGGCTGCAATCACAGAGAAGGGGTTGAGTGAATTTGCTGATCACTTATGTCCCCCCAAAATATCCAGTGACAAGCCTCAAAACATATTCCTGTTTAAATTCTCGAAACTTCACAGCAGTTATTTAAAGAAAATTTTATCATTTCGATTCGAGTTTTTCCAACAACATTGAAAATGGCCAACGAGATAAATATCATTATTTTTGCATTGTTTTAATAACCTGTATGAGTTTACAGCAATTGCAATAACATGAAACGAGTTACGAGCCGTTTCCACAGTTTAACACAGCGTAGGATCAGCGTTATGAGAAAGCGAATCCATCTCAAACGTCACCTCTGTAACTCTATTGAGAATTGGATATTCTCCTGGGAGTATTTCTGTGTGGTCGTAAGTAAGGAGGCATTTCCCAAGGACAGAGCACTCCACAAAATCAGAAGTTGGTTCTTTAGAGTAAATGCTGTTTTATTCAACGTTTTTTTGCACACACATGCACACACTCATTTATATTTATATATGTGTATGTGTGTGTGGGTATGTGTAAGAATTCAGACGGTTGGGAATTGATTGTCGGCCAAATGAATGTTCTTCCTGAAGAATGTGGGAAATAAGTGTCAGCAATAATTTCCCAGATATCCGCATCTGTGGGAAGTGCATCCAACTCTAGTTTCTTGGCAAGAATCGAAGGATAGTGGAGCTGGACGTTGGATCATTCGGAGATTGAGGAGATAATTGAGAGGAGTTATAGGCAGGCCGTAACACCTCAGGTACAAGAAAAAGATCAATGGGTTTCAGTCGGTAAACGAAGAGGGAACTGGCAGACAGTGCATGCATCCATTGTGGCCGTGGTCCTCGGTTACAAGCATAGCATACCGTTATTGATACTTTTGAGGGGGAATGACTTAGGAGTGGTAAAACATGGGGTATAGGTCTCTCGTACAGAGTTTGTTCCTGTTGCTCAGAAGGGTAGGGGAGAGAGGAAGAGAATATTATTTTTGGAGACTTCAGAGTGAGGGAAAAAGAGTGCAGATTCAGTGGGTAGGGGACACACTTATGATTGGTGTGTTGCCTCCCATCTCCCAGGGTTTGTGATGTCTCACATCGTGTTTTTGCGATTTTTAAGGTGGGTGGTGGGGGGGGGGGACGTAATCCCAAGTCATGGTCCACACATGCAACAACAACATAGGTAAGAACATGCATGTGGATATAAGGCAGAAATTCAGTGATCTAGAGTGACATCTTCGATCTCGATCAAACAGAGTTGTTCTCTCTGATTTATTATCCATGGCACGTCATACAGAGATGAAGAACAGGTAGAGAGCTTTTGAAAATGTGGCTACAGGGATGGTAGAGGGGGGGAGGGATTGGGATACAAGGACAATTAGGTCTTATTCTTAAGTAGGCGGTAACTCTATAAATAGAATGGTTTTCACCTGAACCACAGGAGAACCAATATCCTGAGGTGGTGGTGGGGAGGATAATTTGCTAATGCTCTTCAGGAGGGTTTTAACGAACTCAGCAGCGCAATGTGAACCTGAATTGCAGCTCAAGCTAACAGGAGATTTTGAGTAGTGAGGACATAAATAGGTTTTCGGGTTTGCAAGAGTGTACTGGCAAGGATGAAGATGGTTTGAAGTGTGTTTACTTCATCGCCAGGAGCATCTGGAATAAGGTAGGTTTTCTTAAAGCATGGACTGTTACATGGGACTTCGAAGTTGTGGCCATTTCAGAGACATTTATGGAGCAATGAAAGGACTGGGTGTTCCTGGCGCTGCAGTTTCGACTTTTCAGTAAGAACAAGGAAGGTGGTTAAGGAGGGCGAGGTGTGGCATGATTAGCCAAGGACAGAATTACGGGAGCGAAAAGCATGTTTGATTATAATTTGAGTAAATCTGATCGGTAAGTTTTTGTCCAACAGTTAGGATGCATAAATTAACTGCAGCGGTTGGGAACAAATGAAATTAGATTCGATTACTTACAGTGTGGAAACAGACCCTTCGGCCCAACAAGTCCACACCGCCCAGCCACAGCGAAACGCACCCGTACCCCTACATCTACGCCTTATCTGACACTAGGGGGAAATTTCGCATGGCCAATTCACCGGACCTGCACATCTTTCTGACGCTGGCAGGAAACCGGCGTACCCACGCAGACAGGGGGAGAATGTGCAAACTCCATACAGTCAGTCGCCTGAGGCAGGAATTGAACCCGGGTCTCTGGCGCTGGGGGGCAGCAGTGCTAACTGCTGTGCCACCGTGCCGTAATCTGGAGCGTGTTCAGGGAGGCGTTACTACGTGGCCTTGATAAATATGTATGCGTCGTGCAGGGAATATGTGGTCGAGTCAGGGAGCCATGCCTACTTAGGAACTTGAATCTATTGTCAAGAGGGAGAAGGAGGTTTATGTAAAGATGAGATGTTCAAGCTCAAGTCGTGTGCTTGAGAATTAAAAACCAGCCAGGAAGGACCGAAATAGAGAGCTACGTCGAGCGAAAAGGGGACATGAGAAGTCTTTGGCTGGCAGGATGAAGAAAAACCCTGAAGCTTTTAATTGGCATTTCAGGAACAAATGAATGACTAGGCTACGATTAGAACCTGTCAAGAACCGTCGTGGGAAGTTGTCCGTGGAGTCCGAGGAAAGGAAAGGCGCTGAATGAATATCTTTCATCTGTGTCACAAATGAAATAAGACAATGCTGTCGAGAAGAATTCTCAGATGCAACCTATTAGAGTACACGAAATTGATGTTCATAAGTAATGTGTGTTGGCAATTCTTGAAAGTGAGAAAATAGATCTGTCCTTTGGGCTTGATGGTATTTATCCTAGGATTCTCTGGTAATCGTGGGTGGAGATTGCTGAACTTTTAACTGTGAACTTTGTGTCGTCTGTGTCTATGTGATTAGTGTGAGAAGACTCAAACTTCGCAAATATTGACCCCTTCTCCAAGAAGAGGAGCAGAGAAAACTTTGGTAATTACAGAACAATGAGCCTTAGTTCCATTGTAGGTAAAGTTTTGGAAAAAGTTATGAGAGATAGGATTTATGATCATCGAATAAGGAAAAGGTTGATTCGGAATAGTCAATTTGATTTTGTGAAGAGTAATTTTTGCTTCACAAACCTTATTGAGCTCTTTGAGAATGTGAGTAAATAGGTGGATGAGGGTGAAGCGTTTGAAATGGTGGATATGGTTTCACTAAGGCATTGATAATATTCCCCACGGTAGGCTATTGCATAAAATACGTAGGCATAGGATTAATTTTTGCTGCTGTGCATAAAACTCTGAAAGTTACCACCCGTGTTGACAGGTTTGTTTGGACGGAGCTCGGTGTGTTACATTTATTGGGAGAGAGATTGGGTTTCAGAGCCATGAGGTCATGCTACACTTCAGTTCGGAACATATGTATCAAATGGCTTGCATTCCAACACGGGCACAGCGTACGGCTTACAGAACAAACGTATTTGCACTTTCACTGATACTGTGTCTCTTCAGGGTTACTGTGAAGAAAAGAAGCCCCTCAGCCTCTATGCCGGAACTGGATAATAACAACTATTTCACTATCCTAATTCCTTTAAAACCATTGACCCCAAAGCTATGTGATGGCATCAAAAATTCACATCTGAGTAGTTCTTCAAGTGATGAGTGTTTCTGACCCTTACTGTGAGTTCAAGATTCCGTACAACCGATGGCTGAGAAGGGTTTTTTTTTCCAAAACACGTACTCAAAACTTTCTGCCTCTTAAATCTCTGCTTCCCTGGTGATTGATCTCTTCATCAAGCGGAAACGTTTCTTTTAGTTTACTCTTTCCATATCCCCCGTTACCTTTACATCCCAATGGTGTCTCCTTTCAATTCCCTCTGCTTTCAGAAAAATATCAGACCAAACTCTCTTTATAACTGAAACTCCTCAGCCCAGAAAATATCCTGAAACGTCTCTTCCAAACCGTTTCCAGCGCTATCACATCTCCTTTTTAAAATCACTTGCAGACTGCACTATAGATCATCTGGAGCCGAATGAGCAAATTAAATAAATGATCAAAAAGTCACAACATTTTTACAACAAACTCTATTTTGCTCAGTACTATCCTGTGTCCTTTTCATAGAAACATGGGACTCCTACAGTGTGGAAATAGGCCATTCAGTTCAACAAGTCCACACTGACCCTACGAAGAATAACAACTTAAACCTATTCTCCTAACCATTTATTTTGTATTTACCCCTAACTCATGCGCCTAACT
Source organism: Chiloscyllium plagiosum (assembly GCF_037043375.1). Classification (NCBI taxonomy): domain Eukaryota; kingdom Metazoa; phylum Chordata; class Chondrichthyes; order Orectolobiformes; family Hemiscylliidae; genus Chiloscyllium; species Chiloscyllium plagiosum. The sequence continues at coordinate 65,216,227 of NW_028270178.1, read as the reverse complement.
TACACATCCCTGAACACAATGCGAAATTTAGCATGGCCAATTCACCCAACTCTTCTCATTTCCTGATACTGGTGCTCCAAGAACCTCTGCTTCATGTCAGTTGAAGTTGCTCCGTGAGCTTTGATCACGCAACCGCGTCATCGAACGGGATCGATTGGTTTGAAGTTGCCAATGCTGAGATTGGAGCACGTGCACCCAGCAACAATGACTGTAGCTGCACAGATTCAATGAGGTCAATGTGAAAGTAAGTGTTAGATTGCGTAGTGCCTGAGGGAACGTGTAGAGGAGATCAATGGGAGGGTCAGTAAGTGCGGGAGAAAGACAAAAACTATTCGACAATGGGTGGTTTCGAATCCTTATATATACAACACGCTGAGATGTGAGAGATCAGGTTCTGAAGGAAGAAAATCGTCATTTTGGAAAATATTTTCATGTGAAAACAACTGATTTTATGCTGTGTTGATTCAGTACATGTCACACAGTGTAAATTGGGGAAAATATTCCACACCATGACTCGAATTCTAAACGTACTCATGCAGCCATAAAGCAAAGTATTAACCACTGAACACTAACGCGGCATCACGCAAACCAATGCAACAAAAAATACTTACAGTGGCAGAGGATATGTCAGAAACAGCAACACAAACAGAAGAAGACCACTTGGCGAAGTCTGGAATGAGATGTAGGAATTCAGAATGGGCTTAAACTTTAACTTCGATATTTCTAGAGGCTGTGTAGTTTCCACCATTTGGGTATGTTGACGACAGAGATGAATTGTTTTCTACAGAATATCAAAGGGTGAGAGTATAGTCTGAGATATTGTTGAAATGCATGTTTGAATAGTCATGTAGTTTAACAACATTTACTTCACGAGTTACCTCACATGTGGAAGTAACCACTGCTGACAACGATTACATATTTTCAGTTGCCATTCAGAGAAAATGAGTGGTACAGCCGCGAAACTCCCAAATTATTGAGAATACACGACTTTTTTATTCAGCTCAAGTTTACCTCGAGCTATCGAGGAAAAGCACGGAAGTAGAGATAAATTTATCAGATCAGTGGTAATCCCATTGAATGGCTGCGCAGACACAGGGGGAATGAAAGTTTCATGAGAACAAGTGTGTTTTCTTTGCGACATTGTCTGCTTCACAACGTGGGGTCTATTGGAGTGAAGTGGTGAAGGTGATTATATTTACTAGTTATACACACTGTGAACGGTTACAATTGTTTCTCCTATCCCTGATATCATCAGAGATCTGCACCGAGCGCACTTGAATCAGTGGTTTAATGATTTGCTTGTTTACAAATCAGGGGGTTGTTCATTCGACTCTTCACTGTCTCTAAAACGCTGCCGATTTTTATTACACTTACAAACTCATTGTCCCAAAGCCAAGATGTGCTTTGAATTCCTTATCTGCAGGAAGAATAATCTTTGAAATGCTGGGATGTCTGAACTATTGAAATGAGAGCATGTTTACCTTCAATATGTTTGTCTACTTATAAGTATTGTCGATTACACCACAATTCTTTGTTTAACAAATTCGTTTTAAACAGTAGTTCGGTGGGGTAACAGAAAGTACAAAAATGATCAACACAATTTCACCGAATCGTTCAAAAGAATTGACGTCTTCATTAGAAGCATCTTGCAACGCAAGTTGTTTATCTTCTTAAGCTTGGTTTTCCTAAATACCTCTCAAAAATGAGCAGTTTCTGAGAACTTTGTAGCCAGAAAATTTGAAAGAACTTCATTCTGTTTGGAATTATTTGTGGCACTTCTTAATATACCGATTAATGTCTCCGATCGATGAATGCAACCGAGAACATCAGAGTCAACCACACAGCGCTGTCAGAGGAGGGGAAGATAGCATCACCTCGCATGCTGCTCTTGTGCACATGAGCAGTTTCAAACCAACGCAATACCTACAACCCGTGGGAGTGCAAAGGAAACAATTAAACAGAGCCCCGCTTCAACTCTGTGAATCTTTAGAAACTCTGTGGGAGGGGAATGAAGGGTGAACTGACCGACTGAGCAGAGACTGTCAAGGTACCTTCTCCTTCTTGAAGGAGCAGGGACATGAGCTCTGATGCTCTCGTGGCACGAGCTGATCTGAGATGTTGAAAGCATTCCCATCAGAGCTGCTCCACTCTCGCTGTTGTCACTGTCACTGACCAGGCACCCAACTCTGACCGTGGTGAAGAAAACACCGACTCCTACAACACAAGAGTGTGGTTACAGCAAAGAAAGGAAGCATTCAGCCATTCCCCTGTCCGTGTTCTTCCCCTTTCTAATCTTTGAGCTACGGAGGCAGTGTGCTCTGAGAGAAGGATTCTCACTCTTTAGAAACTGCAACATAATAGATGATTGGATAGCCTGTGTATTAGAAACCAGTCGTAACAAAACCAAGACAGGACTGAAGGCATCATGTGCAGAAGGATGGGAGACTGTAATGCCGCATCAGACAGTGTCCAGGGTGAGAGAAACAGAGTCTGTCCCTGGAGGTCTAGTAATTTGGATTCTGTGCTCTCACAGCCATGGCCTGCATATCATTACCATTTATTGTTTCCGATATGAAATGCTGCCTTCTCCTTAAAAGTTCAATTCTGTCCGGGACATGCACATATAAATTGTGAAATTGATATAAATTGATGTATTTTTTCATTTCGTATTTGAGCAGAAAGAGTGACATGTAAACAGTTAGATTATCATTAAAATCCAGATAGTGTTTTCACAAAACAAAAAACCAGAGGAAAGCTGGGAGTTGCATGACTGAAAGAGGTGACTGCTCCTGCTTTCGACCCAGAACGTTTCATCCCGTTTGTCCCAAGAACAAGTGCAGAAGCGAAATACTGCCAATCTGATATATATTTAAAAAAAACAGAAAATGCTGCAAGTATTCAGCTTGTCTGGCAGCTTCTGAAAATGTGGTAGAGGTCAACGCCATCACAAACTGATTGTCTTTACTTTGTATTCACGATAACTAATGTCCAAGTCACAATTCATTCAGACACATTTTCTCATCTTTAAGGTTTGCACGCTTTCAGTTCACTGATAAACGTTTTGTCAATTAATTTTGTACTGACAGGATAACCGTTTAAAGCTGTATGCAACATGTTGCAAACGGTCATATCAGACAAAATGAGGTGTCACGTGAAGAAATATGTGTTTTATTCAGGAAGGCTAAAATAGAATTGTTCGTAGAAAATTGTGGGGAACTGACTGCCGATTATTTTGATGAGGTAAGAAGACGTCTTGGTGATGCTAATCCAAAACGATTAGATAAATGTAGATTGGCAAAACAAAAGACAAAAGTTCTGTGAGACCGCTGTGTATGAAACCTGGGCATGAAAGAATATAAGGGATAGTAGCAATATTGATCATAAATTGGCTGCATGAAAGGTTACCGATGAAGGGTGCCTGGCTGAAACTTCAATTTTCATGCTCCTCGGATGCTGCGTGACCTGCTGTGTTTTTTGAGAACCACTCTAATGCTGACTCTGATCTCTAGCATGTGCAGTCCTCACTTTAGCCTGCGGGAAAGGGAACAGAGTTATCATTAACAATTGTGTTTTGAACTGGAAGAAGTTTTCATCGAATTTTGGGTGTGGACGTTCTGGATAGATTAGTTTAACCGAACTGCATTTTCTGATTTATCAGATCCCCCAGCACGCCCATGGGTTTCTATGATTGGTTGGAGGACCAGTGCCTCCAGCTTGGTCCTGTCGGTCCGCTTCTTCTTCGCTGTTGGACATTATACATCATCAGTTGGGATGGGTCCTGCAGCATGCATAGGGTTAACATGAACTGTGAACATGCTTGCGGTGAGCGATTATTGGAACGAAATGTTGTTGTCTCCAATCAACAGTCGGTGAGTGAGGGCTAAAGGGGAGGGAAGCACCAGGTGCTATAGCTCAGTTAAAATTTCATGTTTGGTCATTATATGATTCTGGACCCAAACGTAGTGTATCTGGGGTCGCGAATTAAGCCACAGAGAGCCTGAGTCTTCTTCCCAGAAGCAGGCCCCAGTCAGCGATCGCTATTCCTGGTTCAGTTTTATTTTGTTTTTTTTTTAAATTTACCAGGCCACTGTTGGTTTATCTATCTTTAGTGTGAATATAGCTGAAAATAAATGATATCGTTTGAAATCATTGCTGTGGTGCGTGAGGATATGATGTTGTTGGGAGACGCTTGAGTGTGTATTAGTTACTGGGATTGATGGGAAAGTGTACCCCATGAACACCTCTGTCCCTTACCTTACTGTAAATGTGTCAGAGACGGGAAGAATGGAGCAGGAAGTGGAGGGACTGGAATCCTGAGCAGGATAGCGGGTCGTGGGAGTTTTGGAATTTGGGGTCATTCGTTGCCAATCCCTCAATAAAAATCCGATCCTTTGTTTTTCTCACTGCTTCCCTTCCCCACCATTTCCTACTACTCCTTCCACCCAATATCAGCAACATTTTAAAGCCGTTTACTTATTTCATACATACCATGTCGCTTTTGTCAGAACATTCAGTAATTTGAGAACTGGAATGAAATTGAGATACAGAACAGTCAGTGTACGAAGCTCAAAAATTACTTTACACCTCCTCGAACTGCTGAAGTTCATATGCTAAAATTGCTCCCCGATTGCTGTTTGGTAAGTATTTACAGGATTATTTTTAAAATCTAGATAATGTGTTACTGATATCTGTGTCAGTTAAAATCAATTGGTTTTTATATCCCATATTTAACAGAATGGAGGAATGAAAACTTAGAACAGGACTGGCTTGTTGTGATGTTTGATCCTTCGCCCTAATTCAGTCTGATCTTGGCTGATCATTCCGCGCAGTAACCTGCTAACTCTTTAGGCCTACACCTTTTGATCCCTCTTGTCCTCAAAACTATAGATATCTTCATCTTGTCAACATTCCACGTTCTGGATTTAATTACTTTCTGTGGCATCAAATTTCACTGAGTAACCAGTCTTCGATTAAAAAACTAAAATCCTCATCTCTGTCTTAAATGGACTACTCCATGTTATTAGGAGTGACGCCACCTCCCCACCCTCTATGGTTTGGACGCCCTGGTCATTGAATGCATTCTTCCTGCATTTACCTTATTCGTACCTTTTAGAATTTTATTCGTTTCTGTGACATCCTACTTCATCATTCTAAACTTGAGTGATTTCCATCCTAACGAATCATCATACGTCAGTCCTGCCATCCCAAGAATCAGTCTGGTAAATCTTTGTTGTGCATTCTCCGCATGGAGAATATTCTTCATCAGATACGTGCACACAACACTCTAGGTTGTGTGTCAACAAGGCCCTGTACAATTTCAGCAAGTCTTCACTGCTCGTGTGTTCAAATCCTCTCAGTACAAAGGCTAACACACCGTTTGTCTTCCTCGCCTGCTGCTGCGCCTGTGTGCTTACGTTCAGCGATTTGTGTGCAAGAAGACGAGATCTCCTTTCCTAGTTTCCTTTCGTAAATTTATGCTGCTTCTGTCCAATTCAGTTACTGGTTTCTAGTGTTAGGCTAACTTTTCTGTCATTCCATATTTTCTCGCTACTTCCTCTTCTGAATATTGGGGTCACATTAACTGACCTCCAATCCATAGATATCGTTTCAGATTCGAAAGAATATTGAAATATGACAATTAATTTACTCTAGTTAGACTCCACACTCTAGTTACAGAAAGCATTCACTGCATTTAGGGTGACTTTAAGTACACTGGTGTTTGATTCGCAGTTGGTGGAAATTATTGTCTTTTAACCTCATCAATTTCCACAATACCAACTCGCTGATAATACTTTTTTCCTCCAGTTCCTCCCTCTCCTTTTCTTCCCAGCATTTTAGGAATATTACTTGTGTCATCATTTGTGTTGATGTAACCAATATACATATTTATTTGGTATGCCATATATTTATCCCACATTATAACATCATCTGTTTCTCATTGATTTGTTTTCAATAATCGTTTTTTTCTCCCTTCATATACCTTCAGGACCTTGAACAATTCATTAAATGCTTCTCTCAAGCTTACTGTTAAACGAAATTTTCGGGCTGCATTAATTCTTTCTTCATCTTGTGCTGATATCTGAACGGCTCCCAGTCTGAATGTCTGCTGCTATTTTCAGCCGATTTGTAAGCCTCCTCCTTGAGTACAGTACGATGCCTTCATATCCCTTGTTAGCCATGACATGGCCACGTATCCCGTTTTCTTTGTGTCAGACAGGAGTGAGAAGCAGTTGCAGTTCCTGCAAAATGCTTTTTAAGTGCTCGTCCTCCCTTTAAGTTCTGTTCCCCACTTCGTTGTACCCTGCTCACGCTTCATATCAGTGTCATTTCTTCTATTTAGATTTCGGCTCATAATCTCAGTCAGCTCAATCACTCTCCACCTTAATGAAGAGTTCGCTGACTGACTTCTTCACTCTTCCATAAGGGACAGCATAGAGATAGATTGTCAATTATTCCTTGTCATATATACAAATAAAGCTTTGAAATCAAAGTTGACATCTTCCCATGCCTGATTTCTCATTAGAGAGAGAGAGAGATCGCACGAGTTGACTGATGGGGCTTTAACTTGAGAGTCGTTGTGCCTCAGGCAAGGCGCAGGATTGAGAATGTGGGTACTTCATGAGGCCAGTAAAACAGCTGTGCACATGCTGTTGCTGTCATTCTTCATCGTAATCTCGTCGACCAGCCAACGAAGTGAGCTCACCAATGGCCAGTAAACAGCACGTAATCGAGGGTGCTCTGTCCTTCATTTGTGCCCTTAATATAGCGACCCAGAAAACCATCTAATACATACACCAAGTTCGTCTCCTCCATAGTATTGTTACTGATCTGACTTACTCACTCTATGGGCAGATTGAAGTCACATATAATAGTGAGAAGGCCACCAGTTCAAGGAGCAGAATTAGGCCATTCAACCCATCGCGACCTCTCCATTATTTGGTCATGATTGATATGTTTCTCAACCTCGTTCTTCTGCTTTCTGCCATCTCCTGCAACTGTTGATCCCCTCAACAATCAGGGGCTTATCTATGTCTTTCTTGAATATTCGCAATGTCTTGGCAAAGAGCTCCAAAGAATGACTACCCTCTTGATGAAGAAACTCCTCCGCATCTCACTTCACTAATTTACATCAGATGGTATGTTTTTCTTTTGATTCTGTGCTCTCCCTGTCTTCTCTTGTCAGTCATGTTTGCTTTGTCCGCTCTTAAGCATGTTTAGGTGGCGTGAGCAATGGATCCGGTGTTACTAGGCGCTGACGGAGTGCCATTTGAACTTGGGATAAGGTCTGCCAACTTTACAGGATAGCAGAGTACATGAAACAAGACTTTGACCAGGACACAATGATTGTGGGTTTCTCTCCTGGACTGGTTTACGAAATTGCATTTACAGAGAGTTCAGAGGAGAGTATTTACACACACCAAACCCAAACCAAGGTATATTTGATGAGAACGTGAGGACTGCAGATGCTGGAGATCAGAGCTGAAAATGTGTTGCTGGAAAAGCGCAGCAGGTCAGGCAGCATCCATGGAACAGGAGAATCGACGATTCGGGCTCATGCCGGAAACGTCGATTCTCATGCCCCTTGGATGCTGCCTGACCTGCTGCGCTTTTGCAGCAACACATTTTCAGCAAGGTATATTTGTGTCTTCAGAATTTCTCAACTGGATTGATAGTGATGAATTTTATATACCCCTTTTTGTTATTTTACCATAACTCTTGCCGACTGTGTCATTATGAGTTTTATACCAATTGCTATCCCTAGAGCCTGTGACTGTCACAGCTCAACTCCATTCTTTTTCTGATTCTCAGATCATAAGGATCAAGAAAATCTCTTTCATTTTTATTTCCTGATGTCTGACTGCACACGATAAAACATTCATCTACTTTCTTTCCCTGCACATACAAACCGACCAGCTAATTTATTCCTGCATATCCTGTTTTTTTTTATATATTTCAGCTGCTGCAGTAGTTTGCTATTATTTTCTTGCAGGTGTTTCTCGCAGCACTGAGTCCTGAAGAACAGATGCCCCAACGATTAGCTGCTTTCTTTCTGAGTGGTGGATACAGAAACAGATCCATGGACTCCGGTGTGAGTCTTTTTTTCTTTAATTTTAGTCACAATTACCGAATGATTACAACACAAGATAATTTGGCACATCGTGCCCATGCTCGTTCCCTGAGCAGATTAGTTCACCCCACTTTCCAGCGCTTTCATGAGCTAGACTGGCAGATATTGTCAATCTCCAATTGCCGATGTAGAAATCGATGAATGATCTTCCTGAACTGCTGCAGTCCAGTAGTGCACGTGGTCCCAGATCACTAGCAGGTGAGGAGTTACAGGTTAAACACCTGGAAATGATGAAGGAATTGCAATGGATATCCAAATCAACAGCATCAGATTGTAATTCTATCCCGTCTTCCATCTATCAAAATGTACAAGATGATTCTCAGGAATGTGAAAAGGCAACACTTGACACTGAGCCACATAAAGAGTTGTTTAGGCATTTGACCGAGCATGTATGAATGGGTTCTCTCTCAATTATATGCTTCAAATCAATTTTACATGGTATTAGAAGGATTGATTTGCAATCAGCAAATTTGAATCAAAGATCACAGCAGAGTCTGACGGAGCCACATCATTTATCCTAACCTGAATAATATGGAGTTCTGAATAGAAAGGTACAAACTTCGTTGAAAGTCGGGAGAAACAGAACACGTGTGTGTGAGCGAGGCTTCAGCTGATCATCTGCCTGGCAAGACGCAAAGCGAATCAACACAGTGAGAAACTTTGTAAATGTCAGGATTGTGGAAAAGGAGCAAGTGAGGATCGCAAATGCTTGCAATCAGTGTCGAAGAATGTGGTACTGGAAAAACACAGGCCGTCAGTCAACATTCAATCAGAAGCTCTTCATCAGGAGATTAAATGTCCCAAAATATGAAACAAGGGGCAAAACAAATAAGAACAGTAAAGAGGTCGTACTTCAAAAGTTAACTGGACTAAACTTTGAGTCAAATAGACCAGACAGGCTTTATCCTAGAATTTTGAAGAAAGAGGAAGACAATGAGAGAATGTGGATGCGCTGGGAGTCATCTTTCAAGTTATGTGATCTCTGCAAAGTCTCCTGTGGAGTGGAATTCACGTTGGAACCCCACTAATGTGCTTGTTCAGGAGGCGTTTTATCAGGTTCCACACAACATCACGAAATACAATGTGGTTGTTGAAACCGTACCAGCATTCATTAAGGATTTTTTTACCAGCTGGAAAGCATAGAGTAGAATAAGCGCACTTTTCTCAGGTTGGTGTTCTGTTACTGGTGGAGTACCACAAGGATCAGTGACAGCACTGCTGCCTCACAGTGCTGGAGACCGGGGTTCAATTCCAGCCTCACACGATTGCCTACATGAAGTGTACATATTCTCAGTGTCTGCGTGGGATTCCTGCGGATGCTGCTGTTTCTGCACACAGTACAAACATTCACGGTTCAGGTGAATTGCCCATTATATCCAGGAATGTACAGGCTAGGTGGATTGGGCATGCGACATGCAGCATTATAGGGAGAGAGTGGGGCCTCATTGCAACGACTGCATTGCAAGGATACTATGATCCAATGCTTGAACCAAATTGTTCCCAAATATTATACATGATTTGGACATTTGAACCTCTTGTAATTTTTCCAAACTTGTTGATGACACCAACTGGATCGGAATGTACATTGTGAGGAGGATGGAGGGAGCCTTCAAGAGAAGTTTGACAGGCTCACGAATGGATCAGGACATGGCAGTTTATCCATAGCACACGATAGCTCCACAAATAACTTCAATAATCTGTTTAAATCTAACTACCCATTCACAAAGTATCTTGAATTTGCATCATACCCTTGATTTTCTTTCTCTAAGTGCCTTACTCAACAAATATAATAAAAAAATTGAGAAGCTTTCATGTAACAGATGTTAGGCTAACTGCCTGTCATTTCCTCCTTGACTTCCCTTCTGTTCTGACTAAATAAAACTCACTGATCTGCATTGGTTCCCTGGATGCCTCTCCACTGAATTTGTAATTCTCAGATTTGCTTTCAAATCCATCCATGGTCTTACACCCCATTAATCCACCACTGCTTCCAGCCTAACATTCCTCTGTGCTCTTCCCACTCCTCTAATTCTTCTCTTGTATTCGAACGTTCCTTACTCCCCCACTGACAGATGTGGATTTCACACTGAATGAAAGTATCTGAAGTAGGGTTGTAATTCATTAAACAATAAAGGCTACTGCTCTTGGCGTTAATATGTAGTTCTACCACATCACCATGTTATCTAAAAAAAAATAGATCAATTCATTCTCATGCCTATGATGTAGTTTCCTGCAAAATACTGGACTACTTTCTGTGTGCTGGCAAGTACAGTATCTTTCTCTATCCCCAGTTTCATTTTGACTGTGACATGGCACATTTTACTGCTGAAAATGTGTTGCTGGAAAAGCGCAGCCGGTCAGGCAGCATCCAAGGAGCAGGAGAAACGACGTTTCGGGCAGGAGCCCTTCTTCAGGAATGGCCCATGTCCGAAAATTCGATTCTCCTGCACCTTGGATGCTGCCTGAACTGCTGCGCTTTTCCAGCAACACATTTTCAGCTCTGATCTCCTGCATCTGCAGTCCTCACTTTCTCCACATTTTACTGCTCCCTCACTCACTTATAACTATCCTTTATTTGACGTCTTTATTTCTGGTTTTGTGTGTAGTGGGCCAGTGACAGCCTTATGTGGAATTCCAGATTGTTATGTAGATGAAAGTGTACACTGCACCTTTAAGAGAGGTGGAATGTTGTTCTGCACTGTAAGCTTATGAGAGCAGTGTCAGGGTTTACTGGAATATTGAAAATATATAACATTTGCCTGTGAAATAGGTACCTGAGAAGGTTGCTATTTTGACGACAATTCAAATTTAACCAACGAGTTTCAATTACGTCTCAGTAAAATAAAAGCCAATCGATTTCGAATTTATTATTCTGCCAACATCGAACCAATGAGATAATCCGATTTTGGGGAGAAGAAAGGCAAAAATGTTGAACGTCAGAGAGAGTTACTGTCATCCAGAGATAACTATAGGAGAAAAAGACAAGCCAAAAACAAAAAGACAGATTGTTAAATGAAATGGAATGATGCTGGCATTTTGTGTAGCTAACACAAAATAAATGTTAGCATGAAAGCTGTTGGATCTTATCATTACCTCGATCACATGTGCCCCACACGCTGACAAATAATAACTCCGCTGAATCTCAGTTCATCTGCTGCTGAAACTCTCATTTTTTGCCCCTTTTATATCAATGGAGGAGACTTTAAATGAAAAGGCTGGCGATTTTGGTCGAATGACAAATTGTAGTTCTGAGGAATGATGCTTTAAAATGAACATCAAACGCGGCTGTAAAAATTCAGCGAAGGAACAAAAAATGCAGTGACACTGCTTGAAGAGTGCCACAGAGCCCCGAACAACTTAGTGGTATAGTGGAGCTAATGGCAGTTAATCTCTCAATAATGATCAAATAAAAGGGTTGGAATAATGGGGTTTTTTACAACTACAATGTCGTGTGTCATTGTAATGCGAAATGATTTTTGAAGTGATTTCAAGAGCACTGTTTGCAAGACAAACAAGAGAGGCACAATAGGAGGAATGGCGTCAGGAGGGCATCTTGGTAATAGAGATCACAAACAAGTAAGCTTAACGTCAGACTGAAAGCCACCTTGCACAAGAATTAGACGAGTATGGTTGACAAAGTGTGTGTTTATTTCACCATGGCAAACTGGTTAAAAGATAAACGTCTGTGACATTAATGGAAACGTAGCAAGTGAGGTGCCATACTGGCTTAGTGGCAGGAAATCAAGACGAATTGTTAACAGGCAATCTCTGGTCCATGCCAGTAAAGGCTCCGACATGATGATTGAAATGGATCGAGTGGTTTCAAGTTCCCGATGATGGGATGGGACACGTTTACCCATCAAGAGTGACAGCAGCACAGACAGAATGGTGCCGATGTGTGCGTTAGATTATGGAATGCCTCAGTGAAATGGCAGGAGCGATGTAAAGGAGGGTGAGTGACCATGCAAGGGAGGGAAATCTCTGAACGTGCATTGGTTTGAAAATTTATTTATGAAATGGAGAAGTGTGCTATTCCGCAGAAGTAACCAGTGTTGCGGAATATCATATAATCTCGTGTTCCCAGGGCGAAACTAAGAGAGACTGAGTGGCGCAGCAGCAAAGATCAAACTGGAAATGGGCATGAGGATGAGCCCGCTGTGACGGTATAAAGGTGCATGAAATGCCGGGGCTGGGACTCCAACCTCACCTGTAGTACCTTCTATTGACATGGAGAAAGGAGCATTGTAATATCAGATTGGGACCTCCAATTTATATGGAGCAGCTTCTGTTGGCATAAAGCAGGGGGCATTGTGGCAGCAGGCTGGACGTTCCAACCGCACCTGGAGCAGATTGTATTGATAAGGAGCACGGAGCAATGAGACATCAAGTTGGAGAAAGGATACTCAGTTATTTTAATCTGAATTAAAGTAGTATTTAGCAGGACCCATGTCTGTAGATTGAGTGAATATCTATCCCAGGGAAATCTCGCAAATATAAGGGAAAATGTGGCAAAGATTCAGCTCGTGGAGGAGAATCTGTGCAGAAAGAAACGTAGGTTATATTTTCTTTTTCTGCCTTTTATCCTAAGACTGACTGCGTATTTGGTTAAATTGCAGCAAGTAATTTTCAGCTCATGTCATGATATTAAATTACCGGAAAACCCATACAAGTTATTAAAGCAAACTAAATTTCCAAAAATTAACGGTATGTAACTACCTCAAAGGGAGAGGACAGAGGGTGGTGCTGGAGGGTTGTTTTTCAGACTGTAGTCCCGTGACCAGTGGAGTGCTACAAGGATCAGTGCTGGTTCCTCTACTTTTTGTCATTTAATAGGAGGTGTAGTGGACAGCGAAAAGAGTTACCACAGATTAGAAAAAGATCTTGACCAGTTCGGCCAATCAGCTGAGAAGGGGTAGATGGAGTTTAATTCAGATAAATGTGAGGTGCTGCTTTTTGGAAAAGCAAATCATAACAGGACTACCACACTTAATGGTAATGTCTGAGGGAGTGTTGCTGAACAAAGAGTCCTTGGAGTGCAGGTTCATAAAATTCTGATATTTGAAATTTAACTTAAAAGTGGAGTCGCAGGTAGATAGGATAGTGAAGAAGGCGTTTGGTATGCTTGCCTTTATTGGTCAGAGTATTGAGTACATGAGTTGGGAGGTCATGTTGCGGCTGTACTAGACATTGGTTAGGCCACTGTTGGAATATTGCGTGCATATCTGCTCTCCTTCCTATCGGAAAGAAGTTACGAAACTTGAAAGGGTTCAGAAAAAAAGAGGATTTTGCCAAGTTTGGAGGATTTGCAATATAGGGAGAGACTTAACAGTCTGGGGCTGTTTTCACTGGCGCTTCGGAGGCTGAGGCGTGACTTGTTAGAGGATTTCAAAGTTATGAGCGTCAAAGATATGGTAAACAGAAAAAGTCTTTTTCCTGTGGTCTGTGAGTCCAAAATTAGAGGGCATAGTTTTAGAGAGAAAGGGGAAAGATATACATGAGACCGACTTGGCAATGTTTTCACACAGAGTGTGATAAGTGTATGGAATGTGCTGCCAGAGGAAGTGGTGGAGGCTGGTACAATTGCAATATTTAAGAGGCATTTGGATGGATATACGAATAGAAAGGGTTTGGAGGGATATGGACGGGGTGATGGCAGGTGGGACTAGATTGGGTTCGGATATCTGGTCAGCATAGACGAGTAGGACCAAAGGGTCTGTTTCCATGCTGTGCATCTCTCTGACTCTATGACTCTATTTGATGTTGACATTATGCTCGAGTTTATCTTGATTTATGGAGGAAGAGCAGGAAACTAATGTTGAAATTTACAGGATCAACGATGATCCCGTTCAATGACTTAACAGACAAGAGGCTGAATGGAAGTTTCATCATGACAGATATGTTTTCATGATGAAAGGGGCTGAAACACGAAGTGGGGAGGATTGGACTGAAGCAGTGGTGGTGATTTTCTTCCCTGGTTAAATTTTTGAATATGACTGCTATTTCTCCTGTCCATGTTAACATCACAACTCTGAAGCATGAAAGCGTGAAGAACAATTGGGGCAAGTGGCGCAAAGTCTAACGTGCCTGACTCAAGATCAGAACATTGTAGTTTTCACTCCTCTCCAGCTCGAGGTTAACGCAGGTATTTATTACACTCACAACCTAATCTTCCTCATTGTTCTGAAGCTGAGATGAAGTTTGAGCTCCTGATATGCAGACACGAGAATCTCTTTCAGTACACATCCCGGAGAACATCACAGTCAATGTCGCAGCGTCATCACAAGTGAGGAAGACCAAATAGTTCCACACACTGCAAATCGGCACTTTTCAATTTCACAGAGCCAAGGACCCAATCGCTGCGGCTCCTCGAAATGGCAAGGAAACAAAATAAATATCTCAGTCTCATGTTGGCTCATGGAGTGCCGAAGCACCTTCTCCTCCTTTAAGAGGCTGGAACATTGACTCTGATGTTCATGGAGACATTGATTGATTCGAAGCATTGAAAGGAATCCTATCACTGATGCCCATGCTTTTGATGCTGAACAAAACAGCCCTTACTGGGAATTGAACCCGGGCTGCAGTGGTAAAAGTGCCAATTCAGAACCACGACACGACCAGGGACCAGTACAGCGGTTTGACGCACGGAGAGTGACAGCCCTCAAACGTGTTGGACGCGTTCTTTGCAGAAACAACCGCTTCACTATCCTCATTCCATTTTCCATCCCTTGCCTTGTATGCATTAGCATCACAAATACAGATTCAATACCTCTGAAGGTTGTGTTGATTTCATCACAATGAGTTGCAGATTTATCCACCACCACTGGTGGATAAAGATTTTACTGCTTATCTACTGAAAACCTTCTGCCTCGTACATTTAATCTACACCACTTTGCGTTTGTCCGAGAGGAAACATTTCTTTCAGCCGAACATGCCTTTATCTCTCATTCTTTTGCTCATTTCAATCATGTTTCCTCACAATCTCCTCTTCTCGATTGAAATTAAAACAGAAAAACTGATCGTTTCCAAAAAAAAACACCCTTTGCTGAATATGCATTGTGTCATTTTCCTGAGCCTGATGTTCCAGTGATCTCCAGAACATGTCAGCGAAAATTGCTACATAAGCACTGATCTCACAACAGCAGTATGTAAATGGATCGACTAGTTTTAAGGTCCTAATTGTGGGATTTGATCATCTTTGCCCAACAAAATTGACTGCAGCTGCACAGACTGAACAATGTCAATGCGAGTACTTGATTGTCAAATGCCTCAGTGAAATTGGAGGAGGGACCTAAAGCAGGTTTACTGATCGTGTGATGGGGGGAAATCTCCGAGAATTGGTAGGTTTGAATCAAGATACATAGACAGCAGAGATGTGAAAGGGCGAGGGTTTGAAGGAGCAAAATCATCACCTCGACGGATATTTTCATGTCAAAAAAGATTGATTCGCTCCTGCTTTTGTGAAGCATGTCTTACTCTACATAAAACGGTAACAAGTGACAATACTGGATGTCAAATTGCAGATGATCTTTCTGCTGCCACAACGCAAAGCGCTAACCACTGCACGATTCTGGCACCGCATGGAATAGCATGATGCAAAAAGCAGTAAAGATAGTGGCAGAGGATATGTTAGGATCAGGTTTACATGAACAGCAGGAATACTTGACAAACACTGACTGAGACATGCAAACTCGTGGTTGGCTGAATGGTTAACTTCAGTATCTCTAGAGCCGATGGATGTTTCATCACTTAGTTTGTTGAAGGCGAAGATTGATATAGTCCTCCAGAAAATGAAAGCGTCAGGGAATAGCGCAGGGAATTGCTGGAATTTATTTCTGCAAAAGAAATGTAGTTTACCATCGGTTACTTTACCAATTTCGTCATACAAGGAAGTGACCACTGCTGTGGAATATCATATAGTACCAGGTTTCAGGCCTGGAATACGAGAAACTGTATGGTGCAGCAGCGAAGATCAAACTGGATATGCGGATGAGGATGAGGCAGCGGATATGAAGTCAGTAATGAAATCATTGAGTGTGAAGTATTTCACTGAAAGTATAGAGTGAATTGAAATGCCGGGGACTGGGAGTTCCAACATTGCGTGGAGCTGTTTCTGTTGACGTGGTTTACGTCACATCAGGCTGGGAGCTCCAACCTGAACTGCAGCAGCTTCCATTGACACGAGTAGGGAGTATTGGGATATCAAGCTGGAAGTTCCAACTGTATCTGGAGCAGCTTCTATTGACATCTGCACTGAGAGAAATGGAGGCAATGTTTTCGCTCTCTGAGCTATCTCATATGGCTAACTCTGCTCTGGGCAGAAAGGAATTTTTTTTGCTCATTTCATTTTATTCAATTTCTTGTAAACTCGCACAGGTCGTTAAAATACTTTCAGACTTCGAAAATTAGCTTGAATACGATGTTGTGATTAGGCATTCGTTTATCAAAAGTGATGGAACAAAATCAGTAAAGTGAATTTGAAATTCATCAGATGAGCGGAGATCCCATTGAATGGCTGAGTAGACACAAAGTTAATGCAAGCTTCATGAGGATGAATGTCTTTTCGTTACAAAACCTCCCACTGCACAAAAAAATGGATCATTGGAACGAATCGGTAACGTGGTTATCTTTCCTGGGTTATTCAACTTGTGAACATGAGTACAATTGGTCATATCCATGTTTCGATCACAACTCTGCAGAGTACCAAACTCAAGGACGCGCAAGCGCAGTGTCACAATGGATAATGCGCTTGGTTACGGTCCAGAGATTGTAGTTAAGGTTTCGACTTGGTTCAAGAGCAAGACTGCCAGGCTTCAAATTCACATACAAGCTAATTTACCCCACAATGTAGCACATACAACGGGCCAGTGGTACATGGATAACATGCCTAACTACAGGTCTGCTGATTGGAGCTTCGATTCCAACCTGGGTTGCGGGCAGCGCTGACTTTATTGCACATATAACTGACTGTTCTGAAGCCGAAATGAGGTTTGCACCTTGAACTGCAGGGACAAGAGTCCCTTCATTATATGCCCCTGCGACCGTTGGAGTCAATATCCCAGAGTCATCACTGGAGGGGAAGCTGAATTCGTCGCTCACACTGCCCTCTCCAACTGTCAACTTTCCGAGATTCACTGTGGCACCTGCGATTGGCAAGGAAACAAGACACAGAGCCAAGTCTCAGCTTTGACAATTTTGGGAAAACATTTAGGAAGTGGAATCAGAGGAGAATGGCGAGAGAACTGTCTGAATGAGCAGAGACAGCCGAGGCACCGTTCCCCTTCTTTCAGTGGCTGGGACATCGTCTCTCATTTCTCGACGTCATTAATTGATCTGAGGTACGAAAAGCACTCCACTTGCAGGGGGTCTGCTTTTGCTGATGTCATTGTCAGGATCGAAACAAACCCCAACTCCCGGACTGAGGATCAAAGCCGGGTTAGAGCGAAGGAAGCGAAAAATATGTAACTGCCAGCCCACCATGGACAGCTACACGAATACCACGTATGTGAAGAATGACAGCCCTCAAGGTCGTTGTACATGCTTTCGTCAGATGCAATCGCTTGACTATCTTTGTTCATTTTCATCACTTGGCATTGTATGCATGAACAACTCAAGTTCAGATCCGTGAATTTCTGAAGGTTATGTGGGTTCGCCTCTGTGCATCCCTTCAGACAGTGAATCCAGATTCAACCATCCGCTTGCTGATGAGATTTTTCTGCATATCTCCTCAATCCTTTCCACTTCTTAACTTCAGTCTACGCCCCGTTGATCGGTCAAGAGGAAACGTTTCTTTTAGTCTGCATTGTCCATGTCGCTCATTACTTAATTCATATCAAACATGTATCCGCACAGTTTCCTCTGCCTGAAGAAAACAACCCCAGTCAAAACAATCTGTCTTCATAACCTAAACTTTTCAGCTTGGTAAATTTCTGCACGGTTTCCAGTGCGATCACATGACTCCTGAAATGTGAATTGCAGAACTGCACGCAATATTTCGGGGGAACCGAATGAACAAATGAAATAAATGACTGGAGAAAGCCACAGAAACTTGTCTTTTCCAATAAGACATCTTTTGCTCAATCCTGCGCTGTGTACTTATCCTGAGCCCGATGCTCCAGTAATCTCCTGTCCGTGTCAGTAAAAGCTGCTCCACGAGGATTAATCACAGAATAGCTGCATCTAAATGGATTGAATTGCTTGAAGATGCCGACCAAGAGATTGAGCATTTTCACCCAAAACAGTGACCGCAGTAGTACAGAATGAACAGTGTAAATGTGAGTATTATATTGCATACCTCAATGAAATGGGAGGGTGGACGTTTAGGCGAATTAGTTCTTGCGGGAGGGAGAGATTTCTCCGATAAAGGGTGGTTATGATATGTGAAACGCAAAGATGTGAGATAGCGGGTGTTTGAAGAAGGAAACTTATCACCACGTAGAGTATTTTCATGTAAAACAAAGATTGATTTTCTCAGCGTTTGCTAAGCACATATTACATGGAGTAAAACGGGTAAAATGCCGATTGCTGTCACTGTGATTCGAGCAGAACTTGCTGTGTTGACAATGCCAAGGAAGAACCATTTCATGATCCTGGCGCCACATGGAAAAGCACGATGCAAAAAGCAATAAGGATCGTGGCAGAGGTTATGCCCAGAACAGAAACACACGCACAAAGGAATACTTGTCAAACAGTGACTGAGATGTGGGAACTCAGATTCGGTTGAATATATAGCTTCTATGTCCGGAGAGTCTGTAGAGATTGCAACACTGAGATTGTAGGATGTTACGTTTGCGAGATATCTACAAAACCTCAAAAGGTCATGGGATACTGCAGGGTATTGCTGAAATGTATTTCTCAATAACAATGTATTTTAACATCGGTTACTTCACCAATTTCCTCACTTATTGACGTAATCCTATAATGGCATGTCATATAATCCCAGTTCAAGGGCGTGGAATCAGAGAAATTGATTTGCAGTGCACCCAAAACTAATTGGAAATGGTAATGGCGTTCAGCGCGAGCATGTGGCTGCGAAAATGTAATCGGTGAGCATAATGCCATTCTCTGATGATACAGAGGCGCGTGAAATATCGAGGCTAAATGCTCTCGCCTTAAAGAGAGCGGCTTCAATTCCCACGCATCAAGAAGCAGTGGGACATCAGGCTGGGAACTCCAATTTCACCTGCAAGAACTTGTATTGACATGGAACACGGAACTTTGGGACAGCAGCTGGTCGAATAGATAGTGGTCGAATAGATAGTCAACTATTTTAATCTTAAGTAAGTAGTTTTCAGCAGGATACTTGTTTGTGGATGCAAAGAATATCTACAACTGGGACAGTCTAAATTACAAAGAAGAATTCTGCAAAGAGTCAATTTTTGGAGAAGCATCTGTGCAGAGTGATGCAGAGGAATGTTTACGTCATCTGCCGTTCTTATATGTTTGACTTTGCACTGGATTAATTTCCATGAAGGGATTTTTTTGCTCGGTTCACAGTATTCACTTTCCTGCATACTCGCAAAAGTCGTTACTGTACTCGAAATCTCTGCAAGTTAACTGGTATATACAATGTGGTGATTAGGCTCACATTCACATCAGTTATGCTGAAGAAGTGGATTCGAAATTCATCACTTCAGCAGTGATTCCATTAAATGACTGAGCAGACAGAGTGTGAATGGAAGCTTCATGAGGACATATGTGTTTTTTTTTGAAAATTCGATGCTTTGAGAGGCGATCACGATGAGACTGAAGCAGTGACAGTGATTATCTTTATTGCTTGTTCAACTGGTGAACATGACTGCTATTAACCGTGTCCGTATTAACATCACGGCTCTTAAGGCTATGCCTATGCATCGGGCCAGTGGCGCAAAGGGTAACGCACCTGACTACGGTTCAGGACACTGTAGGTTCGAGTCCTACCTGGTTCGCAGGCAGGGCAGACTTTAATCGCGCTTTAAAACTGATTTTACGAAGGCCAAAATAAGGTGTGAGCTCCTCATCTGCAGCAACGAGAATGCCTTCATTAAATGTCCCCGAGAACATGAGATTTAGTGTTCCAGCGTCATCACAGGAGGGAAGCCGAAGAGTCGCGCAGGTGACTTATGGGCACCTTTCCATTTCATGAAGCCACCGATAGAATAACTGTTGCTCCCGTTGATGCTCTGCTTTGAGCATTTTTCGAAACTCTTTGGCCAGTGGAATTAGAGAAGAATGAAGGGTTAACTGTCCAACTGATCTTTATGGAGTGTGAGTTCCAGAGTCTACCACCTGCTGACTGATAAAGTTTTCCTACCAGTCTATTCAAAGCTTTCTGCATCTTATCTGAAATCTACAAACCCTGGTGATCGATCAAGAGCAAATGCTTCCTTCAATCTATAATTCCTTGCTCCTCATTATTTCGTACACGTCAATCATGTCTCCTCACCATCGGCTCTGCTCTGAGAAAAACAACATTTTGAAAGTCTTATGTTCACTGAAATTTCTTGCCTGTTTTTAACAGTTCGGTGAAGGGAGTAGTCCCACTGCTAACATTCAGCACAAACTTTCAGTCAAAGCCACTCAATGCGGGGAACCGAGTACTGCTCTTTTCGTTAACAATGTGTAAACGTCCCCTGTAACTTTCGATTTCGCATCCCGTGGGGCTATTTGTCCGTGTTCAACGACGTTTCCCAGGAAGGTGACTTTGGCTTTGGCAGATTCACTTTCAGCGAGGTTTACAAACCAGTTTGACTTCCGAATTCGATCAAAAAAGCCCGATAAATGCTGTAAATATTCAATTCACGAGAGACTGAAAGTTACCAGGCACAATATACACCAATCTGTTGCGTATTCGGCAATTACCCTGTCAGTTAACCTCTGAAATGTGGCTGAAGTGTTTTTCGTACAAACGGCATTACTTTAAATTTCTGCAGGCCAGTTGGCGTTACAAAATTGCCTTTGATCTTTCTGGCAAAGTTCACTACCAGTAACCTTTGAGGAAGTCCAACTAAGAAATGCAAGTTGCTCCTCCAATCTTTTCCACACAGTCCTCCAAGTGCAGATATGTATACGCATCAGTCTTTCTAACAACATTGATTTTGAGATAGTCCACACATAACTGTTGGGTCTTATCTGGCTTTGGCACCATGATGATGGGTGAACTCTATTCATTGAAACTCACTTCGGTTATGCCATTTTGGTGCATACGTGACATCTCCTTATGAACTTGTACAACTTTCAAGGGTTATGCCTGCAAGGATGTTACAGAGTCAGAACAGCATCTCCTACATTTACATCATCTACAAATAGGTTATAAATTCCCAGTATATTTCAGCAGATCTCCCCATGCAAGAGTAATAACTCTTTCGGTTTTTTTCTGGAAGATAACTGAATAACTTTACCAATTTTGGACAACTTTTGCATTGTCCAATTTTATTTCAGGAACGCCCAACGCAGAATTCACTGACATTGGTTCTTCCCAGTGTGTCGTAGTCAATAACACATTCTCCTCTTGCGTTCGTTCTCTGCCAAAATACCGTTAGAGCATATTCCCATCACATTCTGTGAGATTCCTTCATGACTGGAGTCCCTATCAAGTAACTAACCTCACTCAATTTCCTCTCAATTTGATAAGGTCTTTTAAACCTTACTTTAAAGTTTCACCGACTAACGAATTTTAAATAGTTGCATTATTCCCAGCGGCAAAATTGTGATTTTTTGATTTCTCATACACTTCCTGCTTCACCATTTGCTGTGATACTTTTAAATACTGTCTCGACAACTCCCCAACATTATTTCGTTCAACTCTAAAAGTTGACACATCATTCAAATGCGTGGTCTCTGTAATCTGACTTATTAAGTTTTCCTTAATAAATTTTAATGGTCCTCTTACGTTATACCCAAAATTGGTTTCAGATGGACTTAGTTTGGTGGATTCTTTTGGTGCATCTCAGATCGCAAACAGCACTGACGCAACTCCCTTATGGAAATAATCTGGCTACTCCGAACCATAAAACCTCAATATAGTCTTTAATAATTGACGTCACCTTTCCAGTGCACTCTGTGATTTTGGATTGTACACAGTAGATTTGAATCGATTTATTTCCAAGCTATCTATACACTCCTTTAAAAGTTTGGACGTGAAGTTTGACCCTTGAGCTAATTGTATCTCTGATGGTAGTCTTAATCTAGATTTTTTTAAAAACCGTAATTCGTCCACTATCCTTTTAGCTTTCATATTGCACGATTGAACAGCATTTGGAAATCTCGTCAAGACATCGTTTTTCTGTTAATTAATACTTATTCCCATCATTTATTGGATGTAGGGAACCTACACAATGAATGAAGACACTTAAGAAAGATTCCTCGAACGCTGGGGTAGATATTAAAGGTGCAGGCTTTATTATTTCCAATGGTTTTCCTATTGAAATGTATGACACGTCTGGCAAAATTCAAATGCATTCCCCTGCAATCCAGGCCGTAAAAATGTCTTTGTATTTTAGCCTCCGTTTTCATCATGCCTACGGACCCTCCAATTTGTGGCACATGCGGCACTCGCAGCACCACTTTTCTGTACCCTACTGGAAAAATAAATTCTGCCCATTTCTCACTTGCTTGAATATGTGTTGCTCTCCATTTCCTCCTTAACATATCATTCGCAAAGTAATATCACACGGGGATGCATTCACTCTCCTTCCAAGTACATGTCTTCTGATCCAACTGCTTTAATTTTTCATCTTTCTGCTGTAAATCAGTAGCATAGCAGAGCTGAATATACTTGCATTATTAACGCTTGTCCTCTGCTGTGTCCCACTTACCTGACAAAAAAAATATATTTTGTAATCATATTTCAGCTTGCTTATCCGTGCCTTTTGAGTTGACCTGCTTCAGCTTGTGACTCTGTGATCGCGTTAAGACACAATCTGGGAAAATTTATTGATAAACGTCCTGCATTGCTGCACTTGCCTGCATCTCGACTGGCTTTTCAACTGGAGTAGGCAGCACGCTTAACGGCGATTGAGCTATATCATTTGCAAGCACAAATTGTATTCTTGGAGTTGAGAGTTTGTCCAGACCTCTCACCTGAAATTCCCCACTCTTTCTGCCCACTCTAGCCTCACTGTACATAACTGAGCAAATTTTCGTCCCACCATGAATTCCCGTATACATAGTTCTTCAGGAGTACATGTTTCTCCCTCCTTCTGCATCATAGACAGGCACGATCCTGTGTCCCTCAATATTGTTAACTGTCTATCTGCTACTCCTGGCCAAGGTAAATAAACTTTAACTTTGCAGGTATATTATTAAAGCAGATCTGGCACTTCCCCCTTATCAACCTCTGATCGGCTTGTGCACTCTGATGCAATTTTCCACCCTCCACTGTGCTTTCTATTGCCATGCCAACAAAACACCCAGGCTTGTTTTGTTTTCCTGCATCTGACTTTCCAGTGCTTTCCCTAGTTCTCTAACACTGATTTCATGTGGCCTACTTTATTGCAATGAAAACCTCAGATCTTGTTCCCTTCAAGAGTTTCCTATTTACCCTGTGATAAGTTATCCTAATGATTTTCACAGAGATTTAACTTTTCCTTTCCACGTGAGGATTTCTCTTTGCCCCAATTTCGATCCCTCAGACTTAAAATGATTCTGGAAGTCCATCCTTGTTTTATGGACCACTTCATAACAATCAGCCATTTCAGCTGCTAACCTTGTCGTTTTAACAATATGCTCTTCCAGAGTATGCTTATCTTCAGCCTTTATCTCCAGCCTTTTAAGGTGAATTCCTTTAATAATTGCCAATTTCTGAAGTTCAAATCCTGTCTCCCTTTCTCTCTGCTCTGCTGCTCTCTCTATTCTTCCCCCTTTCAACTTCGAATCGTATCTCAAACTGCTTCAAATCTGGTGTCCTTTCCTTACTTCTCGAGTCTAACTCAAGCTGCTTCATTTTCAAATAACTTTGAACCATCTCTACAGATTCTCATGGATACTTCAGCTTAGTTAAATGCTGAGCTACTGCGAGAATGATCTCTCCTTTCCTCACAGAAAGAGGCAAATACAACCCCAATATGTCTGCTAATTCCAGAAGCCCGGCCTGAATTATTTATTGTAAAACTACCAACTTTACATCGTCCATAGCAAGACAACTCTTTGTACCTAAATGAGACATTGCTTTCCCAAGCATTGACTACCCCAATCCAAATCAACACCCGAAATAAAGACGCAAGCACCTATCAGTTGCTCTTTTAATCCATCAACTACCTCCCGATTTGTTATGGACGAGGCTAAACCATTCAAAACGTTATTAAGCAGACAACCCAGACCGTAACGTTGTATTGTTTTCGTTAAGCCTACAGTGAAAATTACCCGAGGAAGCTAGTTACAAAAATTATTCACAAAATGACGGATTGAAAAACAAAAAACAGAATAAAGAATACCCACAGAACTTAGTCTATCCAAAGCAGACTTACTTATGCTGTTCTGAAAATACACAACAATCCTAAAAACAATGCACCTTAAAAACAGTAAAAATGAAGCAGAAGCTTACAGTTAAAAATTAGAAGGGCAGAAGGAGAGAGGTTATTAGTTAGTGCACCACTGCTGCAGGATCAAAAATCTGGAATTCAGCTTTCCAGAATGACCACTGTTTTTCCATTATACAGTTCATTTCTGAAACATTAAATCTATGGCCTTAAGCCTCAGCTGTTTACGGAGAAACGAAAGACCTCACAGTGAACACTTTCATCTCTGTAACACTTCATCCGATTCGGAGCCCGAACTGTTTTAAAATGCCTTTGATAAAAAAGATATCAAGAGACATTATCCTTGAGAAAAAGTACAGCTCCGTTTCTTTTTAAAAAAGAGAACATCTTTGTGAGAGCCCAGTCCGTCCAAACTATCTTCATTAGTGAAACTCTTCAAACAGACAATATCCTGGTAAATCTGTTCTGCACCGTTTCCAATGCTATCACATCCCTGCTATAATGACAATTGCAGAATTGCTAGAGCCGATTGAGCAAATGAAATTAACAACTTAGAAAGCCACAGGAACTGCACTTTTCCACTGATGTGACTTTTACACTATACTGCACCGTAGTGACAGTGAGAACTGCAGATGCAAGAACTCAGAGCCGACAGTGTGGTGATAGAAAAAGCTGTAGGTCAGGCAGCATGGGAGGAGCGGGAGAGTTGATGATTCGGGCATAGACACTTCATCAGGAATGAGGTTTGTGGCCGTGGGGGCTGAGAGATAAATGGGAGGTTCGGGGGTTTGGGGGCGTGATAGCTGTGAATGCGATGACTAGATAAAGGTGGAGAACAAGATATTAGTTCTGACAGGAGGTGGAGCGGGTAGGTTGGAAAAGTGATGTGCAGGTCATGAAGGTAATGCTGAGTTGGAATCATGAAACTAGAATAATGTGAGGGAAGGCGAATGAGGAAACTGTTGATCCCATGTAGCATCAAGGGCCCAAGGGGAAGATGAGGCCTTCTTCTTTCAGGCGACAGGTGTACAGGGAATGTCAATGAAGGAGGCGCAGGACCTGCATGTGCTTGGCAGATTGGGAGGGGGAGAATGAATTTAATCAATGATGAGCTTCTAACTGCATATCCAAACTATCTCTATGAACATGTTGTTACATCTTAGGAACAATATCTAACATTACCCCGCCTGAGGATTGCAAATGCGAAAGATTAGAGTCAGGAAGGATGGCACCAGATATCACAGTGGTTAGGCAACATCTGAGGACCAGGAGTGTCAATGTTTCCAACATTCCTGACGAAGAATTTATGCTCGAAACATCGACTTTCCTACTCCAAAGATGCTGCCTGACCTGGCGTACTTTTCCGGATCCACACTTTTAACTCGACACCACCTCAGCTCAACTGCATAGGAACATTAAGATGCACTTGTCACCACTCAGTTGGTTCTTCTATCGCATGCGAGACAAACTGCAACATTCATTTCCCCATAAATATCAGGTCATTCAGATCACTAAAGAAAAGAAAAATGCAGAGGCTGTATATCTGAGAGAAAAGAAATAATTGTTGCAGAATTCAGCATCCTGTCAGTTCAACTGAATGTTTGGATATTAAAATTGGTAAAGGAAAAGAGAAAGCTGCAGTTCAATAACTGTTACGTTCTGTTTCTCAAAAGAAACAAAAGAGTTTCATGAACTGGAATGTTTCGATCAGGCAATGCATGCTCACCTTGTCTTGTGCTGATAGGAATGGAGGAATATATATTTGCTTCGCCACTGCTGAACAGATGAAAAATATCATTTTGCCTTCCGAATCAGTTGATGCTCCTGCAGAAAAGTCAATGTGACTCATATCCCAGCACAGCCAGTTCGGTGTGTATTTCAGAGTCCTGCAACATCACATTTTAATTAAAAGATTTTTATTGATTGTTCCTTATAAATATGGCATTCTCCATTTCATTGTGCATTGGACAATATTGTACCCACTCACTTACTCATTGGTACCTCACTCAATTTTAGCACCCCTAACGTTCCATTCACGACTTAACTACCAAACTATTTTCACGAAAAAAATGCTTATTTTTAAAATCGAAGACTGAGCTGAAGCAATGCCTCTTGGAAATCAACCATAATTCTCTCACTCTCTATACCTTACTTAGTGTATCTCAGTACCTGTCACCTTAAACCTGTGCCCTCCAGTTCTGAACTTCACCATCCTGCGCAAACGATTTAGTCCAGTTGCCTATCCATGCCCCTCATGATTTTATAAACCGTGAGAACGTTATGCGCTGCCTGGAACATTCCAGCGAAAAAGCCCCTGCCTACCTCACCTCCACGCTTATCTCAAGCCCTCAGGTCCCCACAACATCCTTGTAACTCATTTGTGCACAGTTTCAATTTTCACAAAATCCTTCCTGTAGAAGTTGACCATCACTGCAAGCAGTATTCTAAATGCGATCTCGCCAATGCTCTATATCGCCACAACATGACATTCCAACTTGGATAATTGACTTTGTGACTAATGACAAAATGCGTGCCAAGTCCTTTCTTCACCATCTTGTCCACTTGTGACACTAGTTTATCTGCTTTTCTAAATTTTGCCTTGACTGGTAGAGTTGTGATTGTCACGATGTTCTGCTGCCTTCACGGATATGTGGCCCAACATGCAAAGTCTCTCTGTTCCTCTGGGTTTCTTCGTGTCCTGCCATTAATTGAGTAATCCATTGACGTGTTACTTCTAATGTTTTTCATGGTTAATTTCAACATCCCCTATCTGAATTTGACATTTGACAAACCCATCTCTGAGCTCCTCCATACTAAGACCTTCTTCCTCACTATTAACCATTTTGCTAATCTTCGCATCATCGACAACTCTGTTTCTCATTTCCCCCGAATATGCTCTATATTCTTTACACACACCCACAAACGACATGGGACCCAGCATTCATCCTTGTGTTACACCATTGGAAACCAGTTCCAATCACACAAACAACCTTCTATCACCATCCTGTGTCTCCTACCACCACCAAATTAAGTTTGGATACAACTTGCCAGGGGACCTTAAATCCCTTTTCACTTTTATCGTCTTACCAGTCTCCAGTGTGGTGTCGTGTTAAAGGCTATGTTGAAATCCACACAAACAACATCAACTTCACGACCCTCGTTAAAAAAAACCCGATCATTTGCCAATAAAATATATTTAATGCAATCTGTTAGGCATGACATTCTGTAACAAAGCCGTGATGACTCTTCCTGATGAAACCTTGACTGGACAAGTGCCAGTTAACACTCTCCTACAGGGTTTGCTCCAAAAGGTTCCCTTTAACTGATGTGAGACTCACTGCTGTGTGATTCTCTGGTTAATCTCTCCCAATCTTGCTAAAAAGTGGAACAGCGTTAGTTCAGTCCACTACAAACCCAAAGAGGAAAGTAAAACATTTCCTCTATTGAGACAGAGAGGAACATAAGATACAAGTCCGTCCTGAATTGGGAACATGCCCACTTCAAGCCGCTCAGAACCACGAACACTTCATCAGGCCCTATGTCAAACTTCTTTAGAACCTTTCCATCCCACGTCCTGCATTCTGTCCCTATATCTTAGCACAAGAGGACTGTTCGCTTGCTGAACAAGTAAAGTGATTCACTCAGTTATCCCATTTGCTGACACAACTGTACTGTCACACTGGAAGGAGATCATTCAGATATTTCAATACGAAAATGCTGTATTAAACCTTTGTGGTTATAAAATAATTTGCTTTGATAGCCACAGTCTTACAGTGAGAAATGGCGTGAATTTTCTCTAACTGAAGTACATTCACTTAATACCACCTCTTGTGGAGATTCCTATCTGTTCCCATCTGACATGACGGAGATTTAGCTCTCTGTTGTTTACCATATCCAGAACAGAACTGCGGCACAAATCCAAGCACATGATTTCTTTAATTATTGACCTACGAAGTCGATGCTAATGCCTCACATTGCAATGGGATTCATCAACAAGATAACTTTTCAGGATTAACACAGTTGTGTCTTATGTGCAGGGGGTCATGACACAAGCACAGTATCAAGCTTCCTCAGGGGCAAGACCAAAAGATGCTGAAAAGAGAAATCGGAGTGAACATGTTCGGTCCAGTAACGCCGTCCTTAGCATTGATGGTTTCCAGGAAAATTTTGGTCTATATGCAGAAGATATGTGGGGGCGCAGTAATTAGGAGTGAATGAGATGTCGGGACAGTGCCGAAAGAGAGAGGCTAACAGTTGGACATAGGAATTGATAATGATTTGTTTGGAGTGCTAACAACTGTTCACGGAGACTGTTTATGACGAACCATAGGGATTGTGTAATGGCTGCTATGCTATAACTAGGCCTGATGGGTGTGTCGGGGGCCAGGACATGGGAGACTTCAGGCCTCTAAAATGATTGAAATTGGTATGGATGGTTGCGGGGTGCTCAAGTAGGAAATGGTCTGTTACATTTTCAGCATGTGCTGAGCTATGGTGGAACACTGCAGTAAGCCTGAGATAGAGACGTTGGCTAGGAAACATGGTTCTGTGCTAAAGGAGCAGTCAACTGGAAGCTCAGGGACATTTTTGGTAATAGAACTTTGTATTCTGCAAAACGGTCATTCAATCCAGACTTCATTTCTCAAGGTAGTGGCGACCACAATATGAGCAGTGAATCTATTAGGCTGGATTGTGTGAAGTGTAGGGGAAGTGTTGCTTCACCTGGAAAATGTATTTGAGCACTTGTGTACTAAGCAAGGAGTTCAGAAATGGACAAGTGAGGAGAAGCAAGACGCAAGAAGAAAGGATAGCTCATAAGATATTATTAGAGATGTTGTTAATCAATGGGTAAGAAAGCTACCATAAAGGCACTATACCTGAATGCTCGTACTTTTCGGAAGAAAGTTGGGGATATAACGGCATAAATTATCACGAACGAATACAATTTAGTAGACATTGCAGAGACATGGAGACAGCATAGTCAAGACTGGGAGCGAAATGTTCACGGGCATGAGACAATTTGGAAGGACAGAAATGGTGGTAAGGAAGGTGGTGTAACTCAAACATTCAAGGACAACCTCAGACCGATGCTGACAGATGATATACTTTCTATGGAGAATGAGTTTGAATCCATTTGGGAGGAAATTAAAAGTTCTAAGAAGAAAATGTCATTGATTGTCGGAGTGCACCAGCTCCACATTTTAAGATCACATTGGGGAGGGCAGGAAACAAAGACATAAATAACACCTGAAAAATAGTATGGCAATTATCGTGCGAGATTTTAATCAAACTGTCGATCGGTCGAAGCAGCTCAGTCAGGGTAGCCTTGATGAGGAGAGTATTGAATATCTGAGATAGATTCCTTAACTACTGTTTAATGGAACAGGCCAACAAGGGGAGAGGCCAAATTAGATTTGGTACCGGGTAATGAACACGGCAAGGTGATAGATTTGGCGGTAGGTGAGCACTTTGGTGATAGTTACCGAAATTCAATTATGTTTACTTGAGCTTTTCAAAGGATAGGTATACACCGGAAGTCAAGCGCTACTGCTCGGGGAAGGAAAATTGTAATGCGATTAGACAAGATCACACATGCACAGGTTGGGCAAGGAAACGGCAGGAAATGGGCAGAATAGAAGTGAGGAGCTTATTCAAGGAGCAGGTTCTGTGTGTCTTTGATAAGTATGTACCTGTCAGAGAGGGAGGAAATTGTCAAGTGCAGGAGTCATGATTACTGAGGAAGTTCAGGAAAGACCTGAAGACAGACTGAAGATGACCCAGGATGGTAGCTGAGAATTTGTTGGCAGATTGGATAAGGGAAAATCCTATATCTTTCCATAGTTACGTAAGGACTAAAAGAATGAATGGAATAAAATATGGCGAATGAAGGACAGTCGTGGTAAGTAGTGCATGGAGTCTGAAGTGATGTGGAAGCGCAAAAGCAATATCTTTCGTCAGGATTCGCTCTGGAAAAACAAAATGTTGTCGAGGACAATACTGAGAAACAGTCTACCAGACGAGATCGGATTGAGGTTCCCAAGGACGAGGTGTTACAAACTCTGAAAATGTGAAAATATATAAATTCCCGTGGGCCGGATGGGATTTATCCTAGGATTCTCTTGGAAACCAAGAATCGGATTTCCGAGCCTTCGACTTTGACCTTTATGTCGTCATTGTCCAAAGGCATAGTACCAGAACACTGCAGGATAGTAAAAGTTGTTCCCTCATTCAAGAAGTAGAGAAAAGCCTGGAACTTATAGACCATTGACCCTTCCGTCGGTTGTGAGTAAAGTGTTGGAAAATGTTCTAAGCGATAAAATTTGTAATTATCTCGATTGGAATAAGTTTATGAGGGAAGGTCAAGCCGGTTTTGTGAATGGGAGGTCGAGACTCACAAACATTATTGAGTTCTTTGAGTAGGGCATTAAACTGGATGTCGGTTTGCTCACTGAATTGGAAAGTTCATTTCCAGACATTTCATCACACTACGAGGTAACAATTTCAGTGGGTCTCCAGGCGAAGCACTGTTCATGATTCCTGTTTAAAATTTATATGTTTGGGGTTCTTTGGGTTTGTGATGTAATTTCCGGTGGTGGTGGAATTAGGAAAATATTTCGTTGATGACTTGGAGTACCACAGCGCTTAAGGATCCAGACCAAGTTCTCAAAAACACAGGATGAGAATGGATCGTTGCTTCATGACGGACATTTGCAAGATGGGCCGAAAGTCCTTCTTGGGTGCAGTGAAAGTTACAATGTCTTTGAGAAGCTAACTTTAGCAGCCATATAGCATTGTGGCCACAAGAGCGAGACATAGTCAGAGATTTTCTTGACTCCCTAAAGCATGTCTAACACATAGCCTGCGACGACACGCGACCTATGATTTGTCACCGGCAGTCTCCATTAACAGCTGTTCACTCTCCGATCGAGAGCGTTATTCACCTCATTGACCAAATGTTCTTCTCTTTCTTTTGTTCTTTCCCGACCAACTGTTTACTCCTTTACAATACAGAATGAGGCATGATGGCATAATTCCTGTTCGCCTGGATGATTGCAGTGTTAAAGAAACAATGCACAGGAGAAGCACAGCAGATTCACATCTGAGTTGCAAGAGACATTTAAATCACAATCTTCTTGAGGATTCCTTAGTGCAGTTGCAACAATACTGAAAAGCTCAACAACGTACAGAACAGAGCAACTGAATTGAGCAGCAACACACAACTAATAAACCATCGACAAACATCCATTCCCACCACAGCCAAACACGCAGACATGCAGTTAGCACCATCCACAACATGCACTGCAGATATTCACCACGGGTCCTTAAACAGTACATTACAAACTCACAACTACTCCCATCTAAAAGGAAAAGGGTAGTACAGAGATAGGAAAGACCCACAACCCACTTACCATCCTGCCCTGGAAATATATTGGCGTTCCTCCAGAATCAGTGGGTCAAAATTGTGGATTTCACTCCCCTATGATTTGGGTCTACCAACAGCACACGGAAACGATGGTTCAAGAAAGCAACTCATCACCACCTTGTCCAGTCAAATCAGGAATGAACAATAAATGCTGACCTGTTCTGGAATACCTGCACCCGACGAAGAATGAAAATCATACGCTTTTGTGTTTTGAGGAGTTCTCTCTTACTGAGATATATCTGGTTTTATTTGAGGGGTATCAAAGATGAGGATTTGCTGTTGGGAAACTGAAACGAAGCATCACATCAGAATTTTTATGGAGTTGCTTTGTTCCTTGTAGCCTGAACTTCACCAGCCTTTGAAAATGAAAGCAGAATGTTACATTCAGAGTCGAGTGAAAGCATTCACTATCTGAACTATCGAGACATAATTGGGGGGGCGCTGAGAGAAAATGCGGAAATGTGGTGACGATTCAATTACTTGTCTGTACTGAAAATTCATCAGTGCAACCACACCGGGGAAAAGCCATTCAACTGTTCTGAGAGTGAAAAGGGATTTACTCAGTTTTCTAACTTGCTGACTCACCAGTGGGTTCACACGGAGAAGAAACCATTTAATTGTCCAGAGTATGGAAAAGGCTTCAAAAGTTCTCACGATCTGCTGTACCATCAATGTGTTCACGTTGATGAGAAACCATTCAAGTATTCTCACAGAGGGAATGGGTTCAGGCCGTCATTTGATCTCACTTTACATCTGCGAACCCAGTGGACAGAGGCCGTTCGGCTGTTCTAAGAATGGAACGGCATTCAGTCAGTCATTCAGTCTGCTGAGACACCAGTGAGTTCATACCATTCGTATGAGACCATTCGTCCCCTGCGATTTGAAGTAATTAATTGATTCAGACAATCTGCTGAAATACAAGAGAGTTCAACTAGAAAGAGACCATTCACCTGCTCTGACGTTTCTCAAACTTACTGAAAGACGAGTGAATTCATATTGGCGAGAGGCCATTCATATGTTCTGAATTGGGGAAAGGATGCACTTAAGCCATCCATCCTCCTGATACACCAACGGGTTCACTGTGACAATAATTTGTTTTAATGACCCAGTGTGGGAAATGCTTTATAAGTTTCCAGTAATTGAGGTCCCATAAACATGGTCACGCTGATGAGAACACAATCTTGTGCTCTCACTGTAGGATTGTTGTTTCTCTTATATAAGTGAATACACTTCACAAGGTCTTCATTTCGATGTGAAGAGCATTCAGAAATGCCGATTGCATCGAAATATTTTTTAGTACAAATCCACACTTAACAATGAAGAAGAGGATCAAGAACAGGGCTGTCAATGGATATCGACCAGTCTCCTCGAATTGGACAGAAATCCGGGGATGAGAATCTTTGAATTTGATGTGATTGAAAACTGAACAATTAAACACCAGGTCAATTGAAGAGATTAAACACATCCAATGAAGTAAACCCCGGCTGACAAGATGAATACAGTTCAATTCTCGATGCAAATCTCTATATCGCATTCACATGCGACCTCACTGGATTTTTTGCACTCTTACCATCTTTCCAGACCGTAGAGGCTACTACCTTCATTTGAGAAAGAAGGGGCTGTTCGGTGATTTAACCAGGTCAGAGAAGATTTCGAGAAGGACAACCTTTAATTTAACCTCAAACCACTGATAGGAATTCTAACCAAGCTGCGAGCATCACGTTGCTTTATAAGCCAACAAAGCAGCCAACTGAGCGAAACAGATTCCACCTGACTGGGCTGTGACACGTGCGAATGAGTAATTGAATCCCATGCTACGCACAGTGCAAATTAACTGCTTCTCCACGCACGGTGGCTCGGTGTTTAGCACTACTGCCTCAGAGCATGAGGGGCTGGTTTCGATTCCAGCCTCGGAGGCCTGTCTGTGTGGCGTCTGCACGTTCTCCACGTGTCTGCGTGAGTTTCCTCCAGGTCCTCAAATTTCATCCCATAAGATAAAATGGTGCGCCGGTTGGGTGAATTGGCCATGATATATTACCCATACCGTCGGTTAATAGTTGGGGTAAATATAAGGGAGGGGAATGGGTTTGAGTGCTTTTTGGAGGGTTTGTGAGGACTTGTTGGGCCGAAGGGCCTGTTGCTGCACTGCAGGGATTCTCATGTGTTTTCTGGTGTTTCGTCACATCATTGCTACTCCTTAAGCTCTTTTCAAAGTCAGACCATTAAAATTTTCTCTCATTTGTGGGAACAAGTCCATATCTGCTGAGATTGAAGACCCGAGTTAATCACTTCCCAGGCAAGGAGCAAGTAAATATTTCTCGCTCGTGTGAATATGCTCGTGCTCACTGAACAGCGATGACCAGGTGAATCTCTTTCCACACTCAGTGCAGGCCTCTCTATAGTGTGCCCATTCATGTTTATTTGAACATTTGCTGATTTAATAAATTCCTTCTCATACACAGAACAGACGAATGGTGTCTCTCAAGTGTCATGTCGATCGGATGACATGAGGCGGTGAAGATAATCGCTTACCAAACAGAGAAGACAAATCTTCTCTCCCTTCCTTGAAGTCGTTTGCGTGCCATGAGGATTGATCCCCGAGTGAATACCTTCCCGTCATGGAACAGCTGAGTGGCTTGTTCCCATGTGAACAGGTTGATGTTGAATTAAGATTTTGAATTTACAACCTTTGCAGATCTGAAAGTTTATTTTTCAACAGTATGGGAAATGACATGCAAACCTGCCTACACACAGCATGGCCAATAAGAACACAGAAAATCAAGCCTGTCCAAGCCATACAAGGAACACCCAAAATGCCTCAGCATTGACCAAACAGGCTGACAAGGGAAACCATACATGATCAGATTTATTCACAAACCAGGGAATACACTTCCCAAGACAACCTACCAATAAGCTTCCTCGACCCGATAAACACAGCTGAACCAAAGGCCGAAGGGTAATCTAGTACCCCAGTGATATCAAAGCCACATGAAGCTCAGGTCAGCCAGGGATGCACCAGAATACCTTACTCATCTCTGGAGAGCAACAATGGTATCACCTTACTGCCAAGGAGAGGGACATTCTCACATACCCACGAAGAGAGCTGGAACCCCCGATCCCATTCTTGAACTGATTAATGCCGCTGGATGCTTGATTGAGTCCAGATTGTATCAATCACGTCCAGAGCTTGTGCCGTAACCCGAATCCAGCCAGGGGAGAGCCGGATGGGCAAGGGAAGCCTGAAAAAATAGAATGAGAGACTGCTGATTAAATTTTTTGCATCAATCCTAAGAGATTCCTCAGTTCGAAGGAAATTGACCGGGGCTCCACCAGTTCACTTTTTTTCTGTCTTGTGGTTTCTGAGCATTTGCTTTGGATGTGTCTGCTTGTTTTGCGGTTGCTGACTGCATGTATTGTCAGTTTCAGTTGTCTCGTCTAAGTGTGTTTATCCATCAGACAAGTGTTTGTTTACAATGCGGTGCGCGATAATCCTTTATTGCTTGACCTGTCAATCACTCACTCCTTGTGCGTTCTGTGAGGAGTCCCTTTGTCTTTCCTCGAAGACTGAAGTGCAATGCTTAGCAGTCAGCGCAGGACTTCCAGTACGCCATGGGGACAGGGAATTCCACCCACTGCTGGGATGTGATAGCTGGGCAACCCCAACCATGTGGTGAGAACGGCCCAGGACCGATGTTTCACAAGACGATATTGAGGAGGCATGTAAGTTTAGATTCCCTATAGTGTAGAAACAGGCCCGTCGACCCAAACAGTCCACACCGACCCTCGGAAGAGTAAGCCGTGCAGACCCATTTCCCTCCCGCCAATGCACCTGACACTATGGGCAATTTAGCACGGCGATTTCACCGAACTTGCACACCTTTCTGATTGTGTGAGGAAACCGGAGCACACGGAGGAGTCCCACGCTGACATGGGGAGAATGTGCAAACTGCACACAGACAGTCGCTGAAGGCTGAAATCGAGCCTGGGACCCTGGCGCTGTGAGGTAGCAGTGCTAACCACGCCCCCGGTAAATACGTGAAAATCAAAGTAAAGATAGGAGATTCTCTTGTTATACCTGTTTCACTAGCAGACACTGTGCTGAAAGAGACAGGGGATGGTGGTTACTTTACCCACTTCACAGGTGATCTTTACACATGTCCACAAGGAAATTGGCCATATGGGAGGTCCTTTAAATCCGATAAGCTTGATTATTGGACCACGCCAATACGGGAGGGCACGTTGACCCCTCCTGGGACACTGTATACATGCTGCAGTGTCTTGCAAAGTTTCGGCAGGTTTCCCAGCAGTATCAGCTGCGAAGGTGGAAGACTGCTGCAATAACAAGCGACACTATGATCAAAATAATTCCAGATAGAGCCGCACCGCCCTTTGCCCCACAGTACCCGAAATTTCCAATACTGGCTTCAAAGTGGCTGCATTTTTTTTTTACCATGCATTACACAGCAAGCCCGCGATGGGACACATTAGCCGCCGGGCAGTATGAATCACCACTGCTGCCCAACATAAACGATAACTCCAGACTCACAAGATGCCTGAGTGCTTGCCGAAATTACCAGGCCACCAACTGTCAGTTTCCCCGCATCATGATTGGGTGCACTCCCCTGTATAAGATCTGGATCCACGCAGAGGTCCGGGCCATGCTACAAGATGCCCCAGACCCGTTCTACATTTGGGTCCTCGAAATTTCCTGTATTTTCAACTGTCGGTCCCAAGATGTGCAGACCGTATTACAGCTTGTGCATATAACCCACTGGGAGACCATTAGCCCTGTTAGTGACATCCCACTGGGACACCGCTTCAGACTGGGAAAAAGTGGCTGGAGAGCACTGTGAAGGATGCAATAAAGGCCAGTGCAAGACGGCATGCCGAATTTGGGCTGTTTTCCGGTGTCTTCAGCGCAGCCAAGCAGTTGCTCGATGTCTTTGTCCGCTTTAGGGAAGTCTGTGAATCCTCGTCGGGCCTTCCATTCGCAGAGAATGAATAGCTTGCTCTGCAGACCTTACATATGCTCACGTTTTCACGTTGCACAATCGAACGACGAGCAGGACGGACAATTTAATTGTACTTAATAACTTGGACGGGAATGGGCTGTTCACTACACCAAAACCGACGGGGGCGTTCGACTGGCTCGCGCAAACCGACAACCACAAGGACATCACTAGGCCAGTACAGCAAACTAGGGCAATTTAAAGAAGGCAGTGCTGGAACAGTGTGAAATTGGAACACTGAGTGACACAGGGCTGGTTCAGGCAATGTCGCCCAGGGCCATCTAACCTCTCTGTCTCCCCTCAGGCACGACAGCAGTCCACCACACAACAGAGGCAGCTTCAACAGGCTGCCTACACTGTGGCTGATCCCTTCCCCCGTGCTCCAGAAACTAACTAGGGCTATCGTGAGAGTGAGTTTTCACAGGCAATCTCAATATGTCTCTCAAACGCCCCGTCTTAAATTCCGATGATGGATGTGGAGGTGGTGGGGAGCTGCTAATTTCTTTTGTGGTGGATTCTGGGTCTGTCCAACCGTCTGCGGCTTCCGACTCGGAAAATTACCTGAGTTGCAATACCCTCTGCACTATACGGTTTTTGAGAATACCCATAACAGAGCCACTCTCCTAACCCATTAACTCCAGTATTGGCCCTGGCACTGCGACTGATGCCGCTATTATTTCAGACTCTTGCCCAGACGCCCTCCTGAGCCGGCAGACCTTATGTAAATTGAATGCCAGTATCCACTGTTCCTCTGAGGATCTCACATTAGAGAACCTGGACGTCCATTATTCCATGCTGCGAGCAGTAATTTCACACAGCCCTGAACCCTCTGACCAGGTAAGCTCCTGATGCTCTTGGTCATGCTCCAATTCACCTATCTGCGCTCTTCTCGACCCCTACTTGCCCTGTTGTCAATGGTCCCTTTCTGTAGACAGTTCCCTGACTCCCTGCTCCCAGTGGGGTGCGCAATTGACGGTATTGACTTGTCATGCATCCCACCAGAATTAATTGAATATAGCGACACACCACGGTGATATGTAATAACAAAGTAGATAATTGTGAAATCTAAGGACTTCAAGGTGACCTTCTTAGCAAATGCGGGTCCTATGATGTTGTTGTACCTCTGCACTGACAACTGAAGTGACGTCAAGCTGTTATCTGTTTTCTCCGTTGGTTTTGATCATTCTGGCTCTCGTCTAATTGCCTGAAGACGAGAGGTGCCGACAACCTAGGAGCTTGCTGCGTGGTTTCTGGTGTAATTTTCAGAGGGGATGAGGAGCTGCTGTTGGTCACGGGAAGTGAGTGTGAGGCCCCCAACCCCCACTCCCCCGAAACCCCACAACTCCCCATAATCCAGTTACTGCAGTCAGCAGCTGATCTACCCTGTCAGGGCACACTGCATCCTCTTTACCCTGACCTTTTGGAAGGACAGTCTGCTGCCATGAATTTGCCAATGGCTGGATATGATGTGTTTTGCTTTCAATTTCACTTTCATCTCTGGCCACATGTAAGTTCTTCAGTTTAACCATGTAACCCTTCCAGAAAATGTTCGCTCGCTGATCCCTTTTTGTCAACTTAACCAGGTTCCCCACACGTACTCACAACCTCAGCAATCTTGAACTTGCCCACATTGACTTATTGATCTTCTCCAGCCTTGATAGAACAGGGACTGTTCCTGTGCCCAAGCACCCTGCAGGAAATTTAATGATTCAGGGAGCAATCTGAAACTCATTGATGTTAAATGTTTGTTAGTAGCCAATGTCTCTCCAGAGCTGTTGTTTGAAAGTATAGATAACAGCCTTTAAATATGATTGCTGCATTCTCTGAACTGGAACATCCTCTGCCCACATTGATTGAACGACGCCCCCTGCTGACCGACCGTTAATTGACCAGTTCTGACAATGTTGCATTCTCGACTTTTCCTACCTTACCCACGTGGCCACACCTCCTGATTCCAATCCTCGTCCCAGCATTTCCTAGCTTCCAGTAATATTTTGACACTTATGCTCAATTCCACCACAAACCCCATTCCCGACCTATTACTTTCTGCTTCCAAGCAACTTTGGGCAAGAAAGTCGGGATGCAGCGGATCTGTTTTGCACCCTTATCATTTTGTTATCTCATCATTCCTGCACTTCTATTTTGTTTTCGTTCCCTCCGGTTCCCCTCTTTGTTCTTTGTCACTAAATCCTTTTAATTGCTGCATTTTTAATTTCTGACGAAAGCGGATGTAACTCAGACAAAATAATTGTCTACAGCAGATTGTGAGCATTTGTTAATTTGCAATATAATAAGTAATGTATGATTAGGATTCATTTAAAATTACGCTTAACACTTATTGATGTTGGAGTATAAAGTCCACTTTTCCCCTTATTGACACGAAGTATTTTCCTCGATTTAATTTTCATATTTCAGAATCAGTTCAGTTCAAATGGCAAAACACAGCGAGAGTCGCTGAAGTCACTGCACTCCAACCTGATTTTGGACACGTGAAAACTTCAGTTTCTCTCCCTACTGCTCTCTCTATCCGAGCAACTTTCTCTGATTTCCTTTCCTTCACTTTTAAGTGGCCGTGCTCCAGGGGGAAATACTATTGGCTGTTGTTGAATCTCGAGCTCGAGCTGAGAGAGGGTTATCTCCCATTGTGAGGTTAGAGACCCAGCCGCAGGTTGATTGGACTCAGGGGTCAAGCCCCACTGCGTAGCCTCTGTAGAATCTCCATGTCTCAGTGTTCCCCAAGGGCAAAGGCACATCCAGGAAGGAGTCACTGCGGGCCTCACTATAGGCTGCACAATTACACACGGAGCTTGGACAGCTAGTTCCAAGGGAACCGATGTGACACCTGTGCCCTCTGACTTTGCTTGGGAATTGAACCTGCGTGTGTTTAGGGCAGGAATTCGTCCACTAGGTTAAATCCAGCCATTCAAAAGGATCGGATATCTACTGTACGAATACCTGATATACTTCCGAACACCTCATGGAGACTATCATTTACAGCAGATTCTAGTCGATTGTACACCAGAGAATTACACTGAAAAGTATAAATATTTCTCTGCATTAACTCATTCATAAAGGAATCATTCCATTGGTCAGGTATTTGTTGGAGAAGCACAGGCTGGCGTTGCATGTCAGGCCCCTGCAAAAACCTGGACATAGACTCTGTTCTAATCTACTGGGGACCTGAAAACTCTGATGGGGAGACCCTCCTAAAGAATGTGGCCTTCACTCTCTGTGCTGTCACTTATTCCTCCCGAGAAGGTGGTGGGGAGTGAGCTCACTTCGGAAATCACTACAGATTACTGGAATATTGTGTGCATTTGTTCCGGGGTCCGCACCTTCAATCATGGGGATGGATTGGAAAGAATGGAACTTTTCAGATTGGGAATCTGATGGGACTCTCAAAAACCTCTGGAAGAAACAGTTCCCCGAATATAAGGTTCAAGAATGAGACAACACAGGTTGAAATTATCTGCAAAAGTAACAGGTGTGTAGTAAGATGTTTTTTTGTTGACACAACGCTTGTTGTTTGTGTGGAGGGCCCTGCTGGCGTTCTAATGGAGGCGGATCCAACTGACGCTTTTCACAGGGAACTCGGTCATTATTTGAATTTCACTGAGGGGTGGAGAGTCAATGGATAGAACAGAGTGTCACAGTTATTTCGTTTCTGAATCTCAAACTCCCACTTTATCAATGAGGACTTGTGCACTGACATCAAGAGATGTCAGCATGCTGACGCTTGGCTTGGGAGTCTGTGTTGTGGACATCGAGCTTTACTCACTGTCAACCTCCAGACAACAGGATATGTCTTCAGAATTTGCAAATGACACAAATTGAAAATGCAGGAAACTGGGAAGAGAAGAGTAGCAGAATTTAGGAGGACACATGCAGAAGTTATTTCTAGTCGGTCTGAGGATGAACGTGGTCCACAGGATTCCTGATATCCTCACAATGAACTAGTCACTGCCAGACCTCCTTATTGTTCGTGGCCAATTAATATGAAGCACGGAGTATCAGTGAAACAGACACGAGAGAGGCGAGAGCTTTCTGTTTGTCATAAAGAGCAAAACAGTCACGCAATGACCGTGGGGGAGAGACATTTCCTTTATTTAATCAAAATCACACTCTGACATGGCGATCCCTCCAACTGCCTGAGGGATTGTGATTTGTAAAGCATATTCCACGTGAAACTTGTTCAGAATCAGTCACAGATTTTTTAAAATCTGCAATCTGACTAGATTGATCCTGAAGGCAGCAGTTTTAGAGACGCTGCAGAAAAGATTTACCACCATGCTTCCTGAACTGGAGGGCATTTCTTATGAAATAATATTGATGACCTGAGGGCTTTTCTCATTGGAATGAAGAAGGATGCGGGGTAAATTGATAAGGGTGTATATGATGTTAAGAACCACAGATAGAATAAATAGCCAGAGACTTCTTCCCAGTACAGAAATGTCTTCATAAGGGGGCATAATTTAAAAGTGATTGGAGGAAGGTTTCGGGGAGATGAGAGGTAAATTCTTTCTGTGCACCGACCAGATTCTGTGGCGGTGGTAGTTCAATCAGATGCATTATGGATGTTTACGCGACTCTTGGATAGGCACATGGAAGATAGGTTATGCAGATTAGTTTGATCTTAAAGTAGATTAACCGATCAGCACATCATCGAGGGCTGTACTCTTCTGTATCAATTGTCCTCCACATTATTGACTCCACTGTCAGTTAAAGTTCTGATACCATGTATCCCCCTGAACGATAATGTTTAAGAACTTCTCACCATTTTCAACGGGATCATTCAGTTTCTGTTCGATTCCTCCGACAAACGTGAACCAATTGTTGTAATTGTAACATTCTCTACCATGACCTCTGGAGAGCAAGTGAGAATATAGCGTTGACATAGGGAATTAGGTATGATCACATTGAATGGAGAGCAGGTTGTAGGGGCTGAATGGCTTCGTCCTGCTCCTGGTTTCATTCAGCTAAATGTCCTCCTGAAAATCTCATCCTAAAAAGTATCAGTGAAACATTGGGAAGCACATCAGCAGTTGTTTTCGTTGAGTTTTTCCTGCATCTTTAAAATTTGATTTTTCTTTGCAGTGACGATGAACAGTCAGTCTGAGAATCAACTTAGTCCTCAGGACTCCTGATGGCGTCTCAGTGAAAAAAGTTCATAGGAACGCTTCCTTACTGTTAATGACCAATCGCATGCAATAAAGACAGACACTTCATGGAACTTCCGGATTGTTCACGGACCCTGGATGTTAATTTGCTTTGTGGATTACGGACTTTCTAAATGTAGAGGAATTACACTGGATATCCGCAAGTAACGTGAGGATGGATATTTATAAACCCTGCAAAAAAATCTTCAGGGTATCCGAAAATGTTTTAAACGTAATTGAGCGGTTTTGAAATTTATTCAACATTGTCGAGGGAATGGGAGGTAATTTCAGAAACCGAGAGAGACTTAGAGACACAGATAGAGAGCCACAGCTACAGGTACAGTATAAGATTGGCCTGGAGGTGTTTCGGAGCTCACTCTGTGACCCACAATAAGCAAGGCAACAACAGATGGAATGCAGTCATTTTCTGGTTATATGGACGATGTTTTGTTTACTATCTGGCACAGTATTTTCCCTGTCCTGGGTAGGTTTGATGTGGAAAATGTAAAGGGAGATTTATTCTTTATCTAACTCAGTGCTGTTCCTGTCCTGGGAGTGTTTGATGGGAACAGTGTAATTGGGTTTTAATCTGTACTGAACCCTATGCCTGCGTTAGATATTGATGGGGACAGTGTTGGGTGATTAAAACAAAATCTAACCTCATGCTGAACGTGTCCTGAGATTTCAAAGGGTTCCAGTTTATTGTTAGATTACTCGACACTGAACCTATTTATAGATTCCAGAAGCAACAACGATATTTTCTCCCTATCTTATCCTGCAGTTCCTGTCATTGACTCTCAAACTTTCATCATTTTAGACTATTCAA
This sequence comes from Chiloscyllium plagiosum, assembly GCF_037043375.1. Taxonomy (NCBI): domain Eukaryota; kingdom Metazoa; phylum Chordata; class Chondrichthyes; order Orectolobiformes; family Hemiscylliidae; genus Chiloscyllium; species Chiloscyllium plagiosum. The sequence continues at coordinate 65,173,231 of NW_028270178.1, read as the reverse complement.
AATTCCAGGGATACAGTCCTGGGCTTGTGTCATTTCCCTGGCCATTGAACCCGTGCCGTTCAACTATAGTTCTGTGAATCTACGCTGCATTCATTTGCACATGGACTCCCAAGTCCCCAACCAGTTCTTGCCTTTCCCTGTTTATAAAGTCGCTGTCAGCGCTGTGCTGACATGAAATGGCTACCTGAAACAAACCTATAATGGCTACTGACAATTTTGGAATCATTTGTCCTGGTTTGGCAGATTAAAACACATCGCACAATTCATACATTTTCATCTCTCGGCCTCCTGCAGATGAAATAAACTGGGATGTGAATCGATGCAATTTCGATGTTAGAGGAGGGATAATCTAAACCAAATGGTACAATGATAAACTGGATGCAGGAGCAGAGAAGCTTCAGTTTGAGTCTGAATTCTGTCAGCACAGGTGAGGGGCAAATGTGTGAAAAGCTTTTTTTCCATTCATACATTCCTATATTGTAGAAATGTTAATTTACAAATTAAACTGTAAATGCAGGATATGGAGAACTCTGTTACAAAGTTTCCATTGATTAAGTTGCAGATTCCAGAATCCTTTTAAAGTCCGTGCCCTGAGATTTTTAAAAGTCTGTCTTACTTTCCAAACTTCAAGACGAAAATACGATAGTAATATGACAGGTCAGCTACTGAATTGTAGGTGCGTGGTCTTGTTCAGAATCTGTCAGAGATTTAGCATGGAGTAAGATGTATTTTATCCAGATAACAGGCATTTATGAAAGACCAGCCTGAGGTAATTTGCCTTCAAATTTTGTGTTCTCTAAAAATAAAGAAATTGATTTACCATTAAGCAAGCCTCTCGGATTGTGCATCATTAGTACACATTTGTGAAAGAGTAACTGTGTATGTGAATGAGCGAGTGTGGCTTTGAGGTGTCTGTGACTGATTGACTGAGAGTTGGTGGCTGAGATTGGCTGAGTGAGAGGTTGTGTTCGAGTGTGAGATTCTGAGATCGGGAGTTTGCAATGCTCTACTGTGCGTGTGACTGAACATGTGTGACCGCATGACAGTGTGTCTGTGCGTATGAGCTATGTGCGAGTTTGTGATAGACACTGTAGAGGCAGCTTTACTCTGTAATCTAACACAGAGCTTCCCCTGACACGGGAGTGTTTGTGGACATATCTGTACATTGTATGTAACCCTATTTTTCCCCGACCCTGGGAGGTTTAGTTGGAGAAAGTGTACAGGGAAATGTACTCTGCCGATAAGCCAGTGATATAACTATGCTAAGTGCATTTGATCGGGACAGTGTGGGGATAGGGGTTGACTTCGTCATTATCTAATTCCACGGTGAACATGGTCTGGGAGTTAGAAAAGCTGAAGTGCAGAAACAGCTTTACTCTGAACTGAACCCCATTCACTACCTAAATACAATCTGAAAGAACTGCTGATTCTGTCAATCAGAAACAAAACCTCAGCAGGCTTGGCAGCATCTTTGAAGAGAAATTAGCGTTAAAGTTTCAGGTCTGGCTCAGATAAACGGTGACCGGATACGACGTGGCAACTCTGGATTCTCTGTTCGGATGTTGCCAAAACTGCTGAGCTTTTATCAGCAATTTGTTTTTTTCCCTATTCTCTCCCTGTTCTACGAATTGCTCCCCTCAATTAGCTTAGAGACTTTGTTCTACTGTACATCAACTTGCTGACAACACATGGAATTCCAGTCTCTCACTGAGACTAGAGTAAATGAATATATAATCCCAGCGGTGTGAAATGCCCCTGCCCTATCACTGTACATTTCCCTGACTAATGCACCTAACCTTCACATGTCTGATCACTATGGGCAATTTAGCATGACCAATATTACTGATCCGCACATGTCGAAGCAAACCAGACCATCCGAAAGAACCCCACGCAAACACGGGGAGAACTTACAAACTCCATTTACAGTTGCACGACACTGGAATCAACAGGAGTCCCTGGAACTCTGAGGCAGCAATCTAACCACTGAGTCACTGTGCCAGCCAAACAGTTAAGTTTAAAATTGGGACTGGGAATACAAAACGCTGCAGTTTAATTTCTGCGACATTCAGTTTCTCCACAAATAAAGTTATGGAGTACATCAGTTCGATAAGCCAGTTCACTACCATCTTCTCAAGGGCTGATGGGAATGAGGGATAAATGCTGAGCCCAGCCAGTGATGCTCACGTCCGATGAACAAACGAAAACTTCATCCCTTTGCCTTGTTAATACCTTGCTGCCCCTGCAGATTAATTCAATGTGTTTTAATATCCCAGTACACACAGATCCCTCTCTACGTCAGAGTCCTATAACATCTCCCCATATAAACTGAAGTCTCTGTCGATTCTCCCTGACACTCTCCACTTTGTATTGTAATGGACAGGGCTTTGCCCATTGACTGATCATCGCTACATCAATCTGTTTGACAGCAGCTTACTTCCACTTCACAATTTACTTATAAACTAGTTTCACCAATAATATACTCAGTTTTTAGATCAAGACTGACTTGAGCAGATGCCTTTTGGAAATCTCAAAATCCTTCTGTCACTCTCTGTTCCTTACTCAGTGTGTCTGCCTGTTTCGCTCTGCTCGCCCAGAATATCTGTGAATTGCCACATTTATCCGTTATCATTTTGGAGATGCTTCATGGTGTCCATACCTCCTGTACGATCACAGTAAAACGTCTTCACCTCCATAGGCCCACGTCCTGGTCATAATTGCCAAACTGTCCAAATATTTGGTGACGCCATCACTTCAACTCTCCCGATTTGTGTCCAAGGTTGCGGACAATGATGTTGAATCAATTAATAAGATCCAGAGTAAAGGAGTGAAAATAAATACAGTTCTACTAAAGGACTGTAAAATGTACAGATCGGGATTTCCAAACATCAAAGCTTCATTAAACCATCCTGGATGTCAGATAAACAGGACATTCACACATCTGGGTCAGACTCAAGACTCAATGCCCCCGACACAGAAAGGTTCCTGTATCAAACAACATACGGTATTGGAATCAAATGCAGTTTTTGTGAGCAGGGCATAGCACATGGGTTGAGGAAAATTGTCCATGTGGATGTTACGAATCATGAATCTAATTTAGAATCCAAACTGAACAGAAACAATCCAGTAAAGAACTCTGTGATGAAGTTCTGGAATACATCTATTTTCGTTGAAAATGGGAACCCTCTTGGATAACAATCGAGAATTACTGCTTGTGTGTGTGTGCGTGTGTGTGTGCGTGCGTGCGCGCGTGTGTGTGCACGCCCGCGCGCGCGTATGCATGTGTGTTTCTGTGGTGATAGTTGAGATTGAGTTAAATTTCTAGCACTTCTCAGATTATACATATCTTCAAAATGTTTGGCTAGGCATCATCGAGGGAACTTTACTCTGTATTTAACCCTGTGTTGTCAATTGATCTCACAGCTTCCTATATACTGTTTTCAAGTCTCCATCCGTTGCCACATCTTATATTTGCTAGTATCCTTTTCAGAGTGTCCTTCAGCCACTCAGTGACATCTCAGACTCAGGGAGGCAGCTGGTGTCACATCTGCACTGTCACAGACATCTGCCTGATGTCCGAACAATGCAATCCCCTTATCACTATTGCTCTCCCACTTTGTTTGTTTTCTCCATTAATTAAATTCAGAGAAGGTTCATTTCAACTCGGAAGCAACAGTAACTTTTCGATTTGAAAATGGAGGGAGGCAGAAAACTGGGCCACTGCTGAATTCTGTCCAAGCAACAATGTTAAACATTTTCATCGTTCTGTGGTTCCTAACAGTTATACATTTCCTGTACTATAGTATTGAAGTATTTCAGGGGGTGGGTGCTGCCTCGTTACGGAATGATGAAATGTGAATAAATGACCTATTTCTCCAAAAATATCTCGTTGCTTTCATTCAGAAAGTGGTTGCTGGTTCCTCTCGTGGCGGCCAGAGGGGATCGCTCTCCCTCACCTCACGGCCCTGGCACGAGTCACCTGTTGCCTCCTCTCGCTTCCTCGGTGTCAGACTTTCCCCACTGGATGTGGCCAATCTTTTTGTGACGTCACTGCGCAGCCGCTTGCGCCTTTGCGTCATTCAGGGCATTGTGAGACTGTCAGAAATAATAGAATGTACAGGGACAGGAGCAAAGTGTCCCAGAGAAAAAAAAATCTGCTGCTTGTACAGTGACACTGCGAAGCCAGCAGAGGGCGGTATTTTATCACTTTAAACAAAAGAGGGACAGACAGTGACACAGAGAGTCAGATACATTTCTTCATCAAATTTTAAGTAATTCATTGATTGATCAACTCACGTTAACACTTCTGGTAATATTGTATCGACACCCTCACTCCCAGGACCCCCTCCCCTGTCTTAGTTAGTTCTTGTGCAGGTGGCCCTCTTCCTAACAACATTTGCAGCTCTTGGACTGCTTATGCTCCTTACTCTGATACCCTCCTCTTTCCAGTTCCTGCTGAGTTTCATTTTACAGTCGGCTGCCATACACCCAGAAGAACGTAAAGTTTCACACACTCTCATTACTAGGATGAATGTTTGAATCATAAGCATTCATATTACCTGTGTGATATTTCAATAATCCCATGCATTGCTGAAACCTTCAGGACGATGGACTTGTAGCCGAGAAATGGGGTTTGTGTATGCGGATCTTCATTGTCTGCCAGGACCATTCGTTAATATGTTTCCCTCTGAGCTATAAAGAACAAATGAACACAAGAAATAGGAGCATGAGTCTGGAATTCGGCTCCTCGAACCTGCTCCGATTTTTAATACAATCATGGCCGATCTCATTTATGAAGTGCTTTAAGAGGTTAGGAATGGCAAACATTAACTCCCAGATTGCTCAGGTCCTCGAGAATTCGCCACGATCGTAATCGATCCATGCAGACCCCATCTCTCTGGCACTTCACTCATCTCTGGAACATCTGGATAACATGGACACCTACATCAGACTTCTGTATATTGGCTTCAGCTCTGCCTTGAAGACCCTAATGCCAACAAGACTCATCGACATTTCTGAGTCCTAGGACTTTCCTCACATCGAGAACTGAATCTTTAACTTTCTGACCTGCAGATCACAATGAATGAGGAGAGTTGGAAACTCCTCCTCTTCAATAATACGAAATACTGCTGCCCTTCAAGGCTGTGGACTCAGCCCCCTTCAATATTTCTTACCCTATCGTGACTGTACCGCCAAATTCAGCTCTAACTCCATTTACAGATTTACTAATGACACCATGATAGTGGGTAGGTCTCAAACCCGGCCTAGATTACACCTCCTCCCACCATGCCCCCTGTAAAAACGCCATCCCATATTCTCAATTCCTTCACTTCCTCCGCATCTGCTCCCAGGAGGACCAATTCCAATACCGAACAACCCAGATGGCCTCCTTTTTCAAAGACCGCAATTTCCCCTCAGACGTGTTTGTCGATGCTCTCCACCACATCTCCTCCACTTCCCGCTCCTCCGCCCTTGAACTCCGCCCCTCCAATCGCCACGAGGACAGAACCCCACTGGTCCTCACCTACCACCCCACCAACCTCCAGATATCGTATCATCCTTCGTCATTTCTGCCACCTCCAAACAGACCCCACCACCAAGGATATGTTTCCCTCCCCTTCCCTGGAAAGACTCCCTCCGCGACTCCCTTGTCAGTTTCTCAACCCCCACGAACTCAAACTCCACTCCCAGCACCTTCCCCTGCAACCGCAAGAAATGCCCCTTGCGCCCAAAACTCCCCCTCACTTCCCTCCAAGGCCCCAGGGATCCTCCCATATCCGTCACAAATTCACCTGCACCTCAATACACAACATTTAGTGTATCCACTGCACCTGATGTGGCCTCCTCTACATTGCGGAGACAGGCCGCTTACTGGCGGAACATTTCAGAGAACCCCTCTGGGACACCCGCACCAAACAACCCAGCCGCCCTTTGGCTGAACACTTTAACTCCCCCTCCCACTCCGCCAAGGACATGCAGGTCCTTGGCCTTCTCCATCGCCAGACCATGGCAAGAGATGCCTGGAGGAAGAGCACCTCATCTTCCACCTCGGAACCCTCCAACCACAAGAGATGGATGCAGATATCTCCAGCTTCCACATTTCCCCTCCCCCCACCTTATCTCAGTGCCAACCCTCGGACTCAACACCGCCTTCTTGACCTGCAATCTTCTTTCTGACCTCTCCGCGCCCTCACTCTCTCCGACCTATCACCCTCACCGTAACCTCCTTCCACCTACGCATTCCCAACGCCCCTCCCCAAGTCCCTCCTTCCTACCTTTTATCTTAGCCTGCTTGGCACACCCTCCTCATTCATGAAGAAGGGTTTATGCTCGAAACGTCGATTCTCCTGCTCCTTGGATGCTGCCTGACCTGTTGCGCTTTTCCAGCAACACATTTTCCAGCTCTGATCTCCAGCATCTGCAGACCTCACTTTCTCCTACAGGAAATAGAGCTTAGTACCATGGTGTAAAGACAACACTCTTTCCCTCAATGTCAGCAAAACAAGGGAACTGGACATTGACTTCATGAATTGGACTGAAGGACACACACTGGTCTCTGTCATTGGTGCTGATGTGGAGGTGATGGACAGCTTCAAGTTCCGATTAATAAATATCACAAACAATCAGTCTATCCATGTCAACTCTCCAGCCAAGAAAGCACATCAATGCATCTACCACCTCAGACGGGGAAGAAAATTTAGCATTTTGGCAATGACTCTGATCAATTTTAATATTGCACTGCAGAAAACATTCTATCCAGATGCTTCGTATGGTAACTGCTCTGGCCGTACTGCAAGAAATTGCAGAGATGCATGTACCTAACACAATCCATCAGGCAAATCATATATCCTGCCATTGACTCAGTCTTGAATTCCCACTGCTTCAGGAATGCAGCCAACACAATCAAAGGCCCCTCCCACCACCGCAATGCTGTTTCCCAACCTCTTCCATCGGACAGAAGATGCAAATCTTTGAAAATACGCACCAATGGATTCAGGAACAATTTCTTCAGTGCTGTTATCAAACTTATGAATGGACCTGTCATATATAGAGTTGATCCTTTTCTGCACCTGTTTAAAAGCTGTGAAACTATATTAAACTGATGTCCTTATGTAAGGTATGATTTGTACTGGAGATAATGCAACACAATATGCTTCACTGTTTCTCAGAATGTATGACTATCATAAAACAAGCAAAATCAATCTGCATATCACACATCTGGGTCTGGTCTGCTCGATAACACTTTAAATCTATGTCTTCTGTGGTTTGTGTAAAAGACTTCCATTATCCATTACTTCCATGCCTGTCATAATTTCGAAAGTATCTATTTCGTATCCCTCAGCCTCGATGTTCATGTGAAAGAAATGATTTATTATATTGTCCCGCATCATTTATGATGGGAGCTGGCAGGACTGCAGATATTATGTCTGATCCGTGAGTGATAAAGTCAATTAGCCTTGTCTATCCGTTGCTTCTTATGGTTTCTGGCATGCAACTATTTCTGTGTCATAGCTTCACTAGGTTGACACCTTACGTTTAGGTATACTAAGTGTACGCACTCACCGAACATAGAACATAGAAAAGTACAACACAGAACAGGCCCTTTGGCCCACGAGATTTAATCCTAATGTCAATTATACTAACTTAACCTACGCACCCCTCAACTCACTGCTATCCAGGAGTCGCACCAATGTCCCCAATGATTCTGCTTCCATGACCACAGCTGGCAACCGATTCCATGCATTCACAACTCTCTGCGTAAAGAACCTACCTCTGACATCTCCTTTATACCTTCCTTCTAATCTCTTCAAACTATGACTTCTCATACCAGTCAATCCTGTCCGGGGGAAACGTCTCTTCCTATTGATTGTATCTATTCCACACATTATTTTCTATCCCTCGATCAGGTCTCCACTCTTCCTCCTTCTCTCCAGAGAGAAAAGTCCGAGCTTATTCCAACTTTCTTCATAAGGCAAGCCCTCCAGTCCAGGCAGCATCCTGGTAAACCTTCTTCGCGATTTCTCCGAAGCCTCGGCATTTTCCTACAGTAGGGCGACCAGAACTGGACACAATATTCAAAGAGTGGTTTCATCAGGGACTTGTAGAGCTGCAGCAAAACCTCGCAGCTCTTAACCTCAATCCCCCTTATTGAAAACCAATACTCCATATGCTTTCTTAATAACCCTATCCACTTGGGTGGCAACTTTGAGGGATCTATGTACTTGCATACCCAGATCCCTCTGCTCATCCACACTGCCAAGCAACCTGTCTTTCAGCTTATATTCAGCATTCGTATTCCTCCTTCCAAAATGCATCACTTCGCGTTTATCCAGGTTGAATTCCATCTGCCATGCCCAGATCTGCATCCTATCTATGTTGCGCTGCAGCCTGAAGTAGCCGTCTCTATGTTCTCCATAATTAGGTTGAATTAACTTGCAGTGCAGCTTGCTCAGCACCACAGTCACAAACATTCTCTGTCTCCACCATCCACACTCAGTAGCAGTGGAATACACCACTGACAAGATGCACTGTAGAAATTCCCCAATGTTCCTCACAGAGCACCTTCCAGAACCACAGCATTATAGCGTGGAACACTGAGCACAGCAGATACACGGGACACCAGTTGACAATTCCACACCAAGCCACTCGCCACCCTGGCTCGGAAAAACGTCTCAGTTCCACAAGTGCCATTCGTTGGAAATCCTGGAACTCCCTCCCTTACATCATTATGGGTTTATCTAGATAAAATGAATGGCAGCAGTTCAAGACGCTAACTCATCGTCAATTTCGCCAGCACAATTATATCTGAGTAATACGTGGTAACCCAGCGGCAATGAGCCACAAACACGTAAATGACCAACAAAATAAAGGTCACTGTTTGAAACCCACGTGCTCCAATGCTGAGCTTTTGAATAAATTGTGTCCATATTCGAGAAAATTGAAATACGATTTCATTTGAATGCATCAAATTCTGAACAGGCTTCAGAGGGTAGATGGTGAGAAACTGATCCTGTGGGTCTGGGTATCTAAAACACGATAACACAGTCTCAGGAGTTGCAGAAAAGCTCGGCAGGTCTGACAGAATCTGCGAAGAGAAGTCAGTGTTAAAGTTACACCATTTACAGATCTTTTGCTTATTATTGACACACCCTCAGGGTAAGGGCACGTTATTTGGGAATGAGATGAGGAGAGAGCGATTAACTCTAAGGCTTCTGAGTCTTTAATATTCTCTGTCCCTGTCGATTGTTGATGCACCCTCATTGAGTGCATTTCAGATTGGAAGGCACAGATTGCTGGTTTCTCAGGGAGTCACGGGATATGTGGATTGCACGGAAACTGGATATGAAATCTAAGTTTAGCTTTGATTGGATTGACTACTAGAACAGACTGAACATGTTAAACAGGCTCTCATTTTTTCTTCAGCGTTAACCCCATTCCAATTGTTCAGTAATTATTACTTTTCTAACTTCCTACCGCTCTGCTGAATTCCCCTACTCTCATAACACATGAGCTAACCTTTCCCTTCTCTCGGCAGATGTTGCATGACCTTATCAGATTCCTCTGAATGGTCTGTGTTTATTTCAGAGAGAATTATAACTCTTTTGTGAGAGAAAACATTCTCCAAACCGACTCCTTTAATTCTGTTTGTTCACAGAGAAAGGAGGCATTGTTCTGTCCAAATGCATTACATGCTCATCAACATATTGTGATGATTTTTAAAATAAAATATATTAAACATAATGAAATTCATGATGAAAACACGAGACCCAATTCGATCTGTAAGGGGCAGGAATTCAGTCATGCGAGGTGAAAGTGAGGACTGCAGATGCTGTAGATCAGTGTCAAGATTAGACTAATACAGGAAAAGCACAGCAGGTCAGGTAGCATCCGAGGAGCAGGAGAGTCGACATTTCGGGCAAAACACCATCATGGGGAATGAGGCTGGGAGTGTCCATCGTGGACAGATAAATGGGAGGGAGTGGAGCTGCGGAGAAGGGAGCGGAGAGCGCAATTGATGGATGGAGGTGGGTGTAAAGGAGATTGGTCGGAGAGGACGGTGAAGCGGATAGGTGGGAAGGAAGATTGCAGGTAGGACAGGCCATGAGGATGGTGCCGAGCTGGCAGGATGGAACTCGGATAAGGTGGTCGGAGGAGGAAATCAGGCAAATGGTAAAGGCCACATTGATACCCTGGGGTTGGATGTTCCTGAGGAGGAAAATCAGGCGTTCTTCCACCAGGCGCCGGGTGGTGAGTGAGTGGTGATAGAGAAGTTCCTGGTCCTGCATGTCCTCGGCAGATTCGGAGGGGGAATTCAATTCTCCCTCCGCCAGTTGTTATTCTGTATGTTGCTCCTGACCCATCCAAACACAGATCTGAGTGAATGTGCAAACAACCTCTCTCTATACATTTCACTCAGAATAATGTCAATAACAGGACGGATTAAAACAAAATGCAAACTGTGTTGAATGCTGGATGTAGGGATTCATGTAACTGCAGAGCCTTTACAGCACTGAGATCAGGCTTTCGGCCCATCATTCACAAACCAGTCTGCACTCCCTCTTGAAACCTCTCCAATTACCCAGATCCCTGTCTGATGGAAGACTGTGTGTGTGGAGTTTGCACATTCTCCCCGTGTCTGCGTGAGTTTCCTCCGGGTGCTCTAGTTTCCTCGCACAGTCCAAAGATGCGCAGGTCAGGGTGGATTTGCAACACTCAATAGTCAATAGTGTCCAGGTGAGCGTTGGTTATATGGTTAGCCATGAGAAATGTGGGGTTACAGGCACAGTGTAGAGGGTGAGACTTGGTGGGATGCATGATGAGCCGAATAGCCTGTTTCTACACTGTAAGAATTTTATGATCCTATACTCCATCCCATCTATATCTGTGGATGAAGAGGACTATCACCTGATCAAATATCCCCTTCAATGTGTCAACGTTTGTTTTCTATCTGACAAAGAACTGCAGATGTTGCAGATCTGAGAGACAGCACAAAAATTGCTGGGAAACTGAGCAGGTCCGGCAGCATTTGTGTGGAGTGAACCTTTTGGATCCAGTGATTGTTCTTAAGGGCTGAAGGCTTCTGATTCTGGTGTTTTCAGACCTGTTGATGTTTTACAAGCAATTTCTTGTTTTGCTTTCAGCCCCAGTTGAGTTGGTGACTATCACAGCCTTGTTATGTGTGTTTGGGAAAAGGGGCAGTTTCGCTGCTAGTGCGGTGGTGGTGTAATGGTGAGCATAGCTGCCTTCCAAGTAGTTGACCTGCGTTCGATTCCCGGCCATCGCAGTGTTGTGGCTTTTCCTGTGGTCTTGCAAGGAAAAGTCTTGAGCACCAACGTTGCATTCTGTGGCGAAATGGATTTGCCAGGTTGCTTTCGGGTTTTCATGGCGATGGTTTCTGTTAATTGCCGTGACAATCCGGGCAGCGTTGCTCGAAAGCTTTCCTCTCTGCTGCCCATTGCTTATCTGAATATTGTTCACAATCTAAGGTTCGTTTTGTTTTGTTGGAAAAGTGACAGATTGCTATCGTCAGAAACTTTAAATAATTACAGAAGTCGCTGGAAATTCGGAACAGATCCAACAGCTTCTATCGTGGACAGAAAGGAGGTTTAAATGCGTCAAATTTCTTCAAGGTTAAAATACATTCGCCCCTCAAAACCATTTGGAAGCTTAAGAATTACAAACATCACATTATACCTTTTCCTAATCCATTCAAGTTTCACAATATCATTCCGGTAGCAGGGAGACCAGTTTTGTGTGGTTTATGCAATGTTACTTTATTCGAACATTGACTGTTTCGTAGTTAAATGATGTTTCATTTCGTTCAGTTTTCCAATAGAGTTGGGTTAGTCAACACTTTGTTTTTTGTTTGTGTTACAGCGATAGTGCGAAGTAAATTGTGTTTCAGTTCAAGCCTGGAAGTTTCACCAATTGAATTGCATTGCCGTACATTTACCTTCAGGAGAAAAGAAAAAGGGATCTAGACCATCTTCTTAACTCATAGGAGTTTGATCTGGTTCAAAACCTCCTCAATTTCGGTCAATAAATGTTCCTACAGTCCGCAACAATGATTTTCACAGATTAGAGGAGGATGCACAGGCATCGTTATTAATTATTATTACCTCGAACATGAGACTTTTGGGAATGATACTCCTCAGACCATCGACTGTCTGCTCAGCCAAGGTTAAAGGACTGGAATCCGGCAAAATTGGGAACAATGCAATTCCCAGGAGACTGAGAGGGTACTAACAGAGCTGGAGGTGGTGAGTCGGGAACAGAACTACAGGGACAGTCCGCTCTGATCACTGACCCTTCACTGTCAGTACATCCAGTGCCAGGAATGACTGCCATTGGTCAGAATGACAAAATGTTATTATGGAAAATAAAGAGCATGAAAGTAAGGGAAGGTTAAAAGCATGAAAGCAAGGGAAGGCTTAAAGCATGAACCCCACTGGCGATCTGTTGCAAGGGGTGTGTAGAATGCAGGATGAGATAAGAATAGTGATATTCTCTCACACCAATTAGCAAAGAAAGGTTGACGCTGAAAGGTCTCGATGGTGAGATTAGATTACAGTTAGTAAAGTTAGGCTTCCTGTTCAGTGTCATTATGACTCGATTGGGAACATAAATATTTGGGACATGACATTAAGTATCAAATTAATAGTTAATAGAGTCAGCCTGATTGAGATTATTGACAATAAATGACTAATTATGACATCGGGAAAATATGAAGTAGTGTCTGGAATGAAAGGCCATTGTTGCGAAAGCTGACATTAAATATCTAACCGTTCACATGAGAATAACGTTAAGTAGAATGAACAATTAAAGAGATGATGGGAACTAACATCACTGGTTTATTGTGTAGCGAGTGTGAGGTGCTTTGATTAATATATTTAAACATGCTGATAAGCAAACAAAGCATGGGAAAAATTTATAAAAAACCATGGACAATGACGTTCGAGAGCATTCGAGAATCTGCTTTCTCGGTGTCACGGTTTTTCGTTTGCAAATAACAGACCGACTTCTTGAAGAACTCTCTACGTCTCCTTGTGATTCTCTATACTTTTTCCACGACAAAACCCAGCAGGTCTGGCAGCATCCATGCAGAGAGAATCGTGGACAATATTTAACAACTTCATCAGAACTCAATAATCTCCCACAGGTCCTGCCAAACCAAATAGTATTGTCAGCAGTTTCTGATATTGTTTCAGATTCCCAGAGGCCACAGTTCATTACATTAACTTTTAAACCATTGCAGAAAGTTCTTTGTGGTTCTTCACACGGAAATTTTCCGTTTGAGGAACATTTTCCTGCCCCCATTAGAAACAAGAAACCCTGCAGCAGAGAAAACCGATGCTTTAACAACAACGATCGCTGTCGCCTTTGGAGGTCTTGAACCACCAGCCTTTCATTTAACGGTCTAATACGCTGAAACTTCCAACTTAAAACCTTGCCCGGACTTCAGTCTGTCCTTCCCAGACCGAGAAGTGTCCTCTTATCAGTTTTATTTTTCCAGAATAACGTCTGGAACACTCATTATGGAGGCATGGGGACAGTCTTATCCCATCCACGACAGACACACCCATGTCACTGAGCACCAGCTCTCCTCCAACTGAGACAACCTCCCTTCAAGCCTCCTAGTCCCTTGTGTGGTCCCAAGTTTTTCCATTGTCCCGGACTCTAGATGAGGTTTGTATTTGTCATGTAGGGGAACGAGAATTATTTCAATGTCTCAGATCAGTTAATGCCCCGAGAACATCAAAGTTAATGGTCTGTTCTCTTAAAGAAGGGGAAGCTCTCTTGTCTGTCTCTGCTCATTCGGGCAGTTCACACTTCTTCATTCTCCTTGGATTTCACTTCTTACGGAGTTTCTGAGGATTCAAAATGTTGGAGACTGGGTTATATGTTTTGCCTCATTAACATTTTTTCCACCTGCCAATTGATAATATTTTCCCAAAATCTCTTTAACCCTCCTCTGCCTTGCACCATGTCCAGGGTCGAGATTTCCTGGCATTTGGAGAGATTCCCGAGGTTTTCTTTGGAGCCAAGAGAGTTAACTGAAAATGTTCTCCAGCTGGTTATCTTGATGGGGGAGGGAGCGGTGGGGATTGGTACATTGACGAGCAGGAGGAAATATTGTCACTGAACAGGGTCAGTGTCCAGAGGACTGTGATTGAAGGAATTTAATAAAATGCAGCACTCTTGTGCAGTAAATTCGCAGAATACTGCAGAAAACCGGCGGATCTAGCGGTACTTGTGGAAAGAGAAACAGAGATAACATTTTGAGAGTGATGTATTTGTGATCAAGCACTCGACTTTCTAGCGCACCATACTGCCAGCGAAATTACAGCCAATGAAGTGTTTTTGAAGAAGATTCAGGTCTATTTGTTCATTCAAAGGTCAAAAAAGACAATGCTGCAAACACTCAGAGCTGGCACTGAACAGTGCAGACCGAGCTTGAGGATATTTTTTCTGCTCTGATATACACCTGGGAAAATGTGGCACCAGAAGACCTCCTCACAGCGGAAGGGGCCAATTATGTAAGACTTAAGTATGGAGGATATTTTTTCTTGCAGAGGGTAGCAAATCTGTGAAGTTTTTTGCAACAGAGGGTTGTCAAGGCTGCATGCATGCAAGGCTGAGAAAGATAGACATTTTTTTCACTTCGGGAATCTAGGGCCATAGAAATGAGACCGAAAGGGGATTTGCGGATTAACCAAATCAGCCGTGATCTCATTGAAACTTGTCGCTGACTTGATGGGTTAAATTGCTTCCATCTGCTCTAATGTCTTTGTTGTCATTTCGAAAATGTGAACCACCATTGCAAATTAAGAAAAGCAGAAAGTTTAGAAGAGATGAGTACAGTCAAACTGAGTCAACATCATTTTTGAAAGGAAAATCACACGATGACAATCTGACAGATTTCTTTGGTAGCATGACCTGCAGAGTTGGTGAAGGACGATGCACAGTAAAGTTCATTTGGATTTTAGCAAGCAATCAATAACGGGCTATATAAAAGTCCGTTGCACAAGAAAAGGAGTTCTTGGTGTTGGGTAATAAAGCAGCATTGTCTGTCCGTTGTCTATTTAATAGAAATCACCGAATCGAGATTAATGAGCAGTTTTCAAGTTGGAAAGATATATTTAGTGAAATCCAGATTGTTCAGTCATCGGATTTAATGTTTTATCTGACCGAATGACTTGGAGGAAGTGGCAGAGTGAAATGCAGCGATACACAATATATTGTGAGCATATTGTGATAAGGATGTGGAATTTTACAAACAGATATCGATAGTATGAATGAGTGGAGAAGTCTTGGCAAATGCAGTTTCATGTCGCGACACTTTTATCTGTTAATAGGTTCACAGCTCTCCATTCAATTTGCAATGTTGCAACCCCACACAAGAGTGCATTCGCTCGCTGTTGCAGATTTTGTTGACACATTGTTACCACTGTTTTTGATCATGTGTTGGTTTCTGAGTGAAAATTATTTCCACTGTACCGGAGATGCCAGAGACACGTTTATCAATTCAGCCAAATATACGATAAACATTGTCCCTCTCAAAACGTGAGGTTCCATTCCAACCATGCACCAACCAAAATATCCAGAGACGTGGAATGCAAATGGCCACATGCTCGGGGGATTGACAATAACGTCTCCATGTCAAATAGTGCTGAAACAAAAGTAACTGATTTAGAATGCTCTGAATGAAACCGAATGGAACTCCCCCTAAACTTTTCCCAATTCACTCGGAAAATGATGCTGTTGCGTGCACGTAGGTTTACATAATGAACAGTTTATTGTTAGTAACAGGGGTAGGGTGGGGCAGGATAATGAGGTTTTCGTGTGGCTGAGATGTGATCTGGTCGAACGGGGAATTCAAACGCCCACAGAACAGAGAGAGCTGGTTGATCCAGGAACTCACTCCCATCTTCTGTTTCAGTACCAACAAAAGAAATTGCCGGAAAATCTCAGCAGGTCTGGTAGAATCTTGGAAAGGAAAATAGAGTTAATACTTCAAGACCAGTGACATTTCTTTCTCCATGTCCATCTCCCTCTGCCTTACACACCCTTCCTTTTTATTGAATATCTCCTGACTTCCAACTTTATACTCAGGTCCTCTTTTATTACTTCATCTCCAAACATTTTCCCAGTCTCTAAACTTATATCAGACGTGTTCCATCTCTCACCTCACCCAGTTATGACCGGAGGACTTCGAACTGAAAAACAAACTCTGTTTCTATTTCCTTAGATTCCGGATGGCCAGGGACCAGAAGGCATCAGTGAACAGTTAGAGTTTTCAGCCCATCTAGTCTGCCCGACCATTCGATCATGGCTGATATCTTTCCCAATCCAATTCTCCAGCCTTCTGTCTGTGACACTAAGCTCCCCTGAATTCCGTATCCAGTATATTTCCCAGAATGGGTCTGAATCCGCCCCAACCTTCTCCACATCTGCTGGCAGCTGTTACACCGCGTCTGTGTGTGATCGAACACAGTTTCAGTCCAACATAGCAAACCCGGTCTGTTCGGAGCAAAGCATTACCCGCTGTGGGACAGATATATGGGTCTCTGGCCCCAATTGTATTTCTGCGAGGGAGTAGTTAGCTCCTTCACCTCTCACGGCAAGGACTGGTGCTTCAAAATGTGGGGAGAAAGAAAATAGGTACAAAAGTTTGGGCAGGTTAGGTCAAGGGTTATTGTCAGCATCAGTGGAGTCCCTGCTTCAGAGCCTGAGTTTGAATTGCACAGACTTGGATCCAATTCGCATTCAGGAAATAAAGATTTATTTCTCTTCTTTTGGTTTATCTGAATGAAAACTATTTCCTGCTTCCACACAGAGCACAGACGCGGATCTGCCAGAATCAATCCAGTGATTGATCACATCCAACTAGAAGGATCATTGCGGCAGATACACGAGACACCTGTCACCGCAAATCGCCTCTAAGAATCTCGCCTTTCTCAGCTGAAACTATCTCACTGTTCCTTCAATGTCGTTTGTTTTAATTCTTGGAATTCCCTAGCGACATCATGGATGCATCTCTGTGCTGAGTACTTCCACGATTCTGTAAAGTAACTTACTATCGCAAGCTCTGGAGTAATTATGGATGGGCAGTGAAGCTGATCCCAAAGAGTGACGTGCATATTCCAGAAATTCGTTTCAAACGGCTGCAATTTCGAAATGGAAAACCGAAAGTATTTGGGAACAAGTGAGAAGTTTCGAAGGGGGAGTAGGATAAACTGAAAGTCAATGATGACTGGGAGACGTGAGGCAAGAAGTGAATGAGATGCTGTTGATGCAAGGCTCAATGTCAGTGCTAATGGGTTAGCCCTTACTACCCACTGTCAACACCGACTCACACACCACTCCTGGTAAATGCACCACAATTACCCTGATCTTTTGGTATGAGATTCCCTCTGTGCATATTCAGGCGTTTTATCGGCTCCGAGAGGATGAACGCATCCCCTTTATCCTGTCAGATTACAGACGGGAAGGCAATAGTTTGAAAGCAAAGCAAGAAGAGATTGCCCCTTTCGGTGCATTTTCAGTGAAGGAAGACCAGCTGTGAACTGTTCTCTCCTGCAGGTTGATATATATTCTCATCGAGCAGGTTTATTACTGCAAGGAAGTCCGAGTTACTGTGATCAAATAGTTAATTAAATGCACAAACGGATTTGAAGAACACCATATGTGGCTTTGTCAGTTAAAGCATCTGGTAATAACCAGGCGAGTATGGTGTCAAATGCTCTGAACTGTTCCGTACATTGAAAGTCCATTGCATAAACTTATTGTAAAAGCCGTGTTGTTGATCCAATATCGCGACAGTGACGGCTCAGCATGCTTCTTGTGTTTGAGCTCAGTCCGTTGTTATTTGGTGAGACCAAGCCCTGCCGCTGCTGTGGACCCATGAGTCAATGTTCTATCCTGCTCATCCAACGGCGAGATTCTGTACTCTGTTCACCAATAATTTCTCCATCTCATCTACTTTTAGTCTCTCTGTCACAGCAAGTCTTTTTTTAAATAATGAAGTGAGGCAGGAGACACTGCAGACTTGCCAGGAAATGTCGTGATAATAACGCATCCATTGCGAGATGACAGCACTCATTGTCTGCTGTCACCATTCATTAATTTTAGGCAAACTGCAATGACGTCATTGAAATCCTATAATTGGAGAGAAACTGCTTTTCTTCTGGTCGGTTAGGAATTCTAATTACAATTGTAAATGATCATATTTTGAGTGAAGAAATGTCACCTGACCTCAGACCTAAGTGACAGAGATATTACCTGGAGACTGTGAGCCCAGTTCTACACACTCTGGCCGGGGCGGGGGGGAGGGGGGGGGGGGGAGGGGTGGCGGGTTGGGGAGGAGGCGGAGAAAGCCACGAAACAGGTATACTCTCAAACTGTCACCGAATTTCAGACTTTTCCAAGAGTAGGAATAGAAATTGAGGGATATTGACAGACAGAGAGTGGGAGAATGTAGAAGAGAGCGAGATGGTACAGAGAAAAAAAGGGAGACAAATAGATAAGCATACGAAGATAGACACTGAAAACAGAAACTCTCCACTCAACGTTGTTGCTCATGGACAGAAAGGAGAAGATTAAGGTAATGAGTAAGGCCAGCCTTTCACCAACTCAGGAGAACAGCAACAGCATTACAGCCGATATGACATTTTTCATTTTACAGATGATGTATGTCAGCTAATGAGAGATTCTGATATGTATGCTGATTCGTGAAGTGAAACTGGCAATTACCCTGGATTTAAAACAATAAAATGCACAAGTAACCTGATTCTGTCGATATGAAACATTAAATCTCTTTGTCTCCACGGGTGCTGTCAAGCCGGCAGAATTTGTTTGTCAATTCCTGTTCTGGATTCAGATTTCCAGGATTCGCACTTATTTGTTTTACACTAGTCTAAATCGTGTTTGTGACAAACCTCCATCAATTGCCAGCACCATACAACATTCCCTGCTTTGGGAAGGCTGTCAACAAGATAACCAGTCAGAGGAAATGTCCCATTGCCACAGCAGTAAGAGTACTGAATTCTTACCACGAGACTTACAGAGAAATTGAAATATGGCGCTGTATGTTTCCTTAATTAATCCACTTTTATTTTTTCATTTGTGATCATTTTAGCTGCACATCAATTTCGTTCTTTCTCCCATTCCTTTCAGCGTGGAAAAGGACTCTCCGCCTATCTGCAGCGCAGGAGACCGGATATTCATCTACTCTAGTCCCAGTTTCCAGCATGAGGCACTTACCCTTACATGTTCTGATGTTTCCAGGGTAAATTTCAATGAGATACTCCCTGTGTTTTAAATGACACAATCATAGGACTGAACTTTGACGTGGTCACACTATATGGTAATCCCCCTGAGGAAATCATCCTCATTTTCATCCACACCGGTGGACAGACAAATCCCCCGAGAGCAGGAGAGATGTCAAGATGAGACCAGTTTAGCGTGCTTTACATCTGCCAGTTTCTCCGACCACCTCACCGCAGCTGGTCAAAGATTTCTGTGGCACAAAAAATGCACTTCAGCTGAACACGTTTGCACCAGTCGAACACAAGTCCCTGACTGTTCTCGTCTCATTTTCCAACAGTTGGCTCACAGCTTCAAACGCAGTTGGTGGTAGAAGTGTACACCTCAATGCGTCTCAAATTTCTCTAGAAATTTCTGCTTGCTGCACCCTGACAGGCAGTGGGTTGCAGATTCCCACCATGCCCAATTTGCCCATTTTTGTTTTTAAGCTGACTCTTCCAGTCGAAGCCAGGAAGCAATTTCCCTTCGCAATTATTGGCATTTCTCCATCACCATCAGTAGGATTCGAGGCTGCATGATGAAATCCATATGAATTTCAATTCCATTGCCTTAACCTCTCATCCAGGACGACAGGACGACACTGTACAATTCACTTCCCAGGTCTCTTTCCTTGTGGAGCTGAGGAAGAGTAAATCATTATTGGGTTTGTTAGAATTCATCATTTCGCAGCTTCCAAACGTGTAAAATTTCGGTGCGTGGTGAGGCTGGCCGCATCATCCTGATGGATGGAATGGGCATTCAGTTAAAATAAAAACAGAACTTGCAAGAGAACTACAGCAGGTCTAGCAGCATTTCTGGAGAGACATTAAGAGGCAATGTTTCAGAACGTCATCAGCGCTGTGTTTTCTCCCACAGGTACTCCCAAATTGGCTCGTTTCTGCAGCAGTTTCTTTTTGGTTTCAGAGTCCCACAAGTCACAGTTCTTGACATTAATCTTGACAGCAATGCGGAAATGTCATTGTGGTTAGTCACACGATATTGTTTCCATTTGGAGAATATCTGTTGACCTCATTAGAAACCGAAACAGTGCAGCAAAATAAACAGATGCATTAAGGGCAGCAATCGCTGTCGCCCTGGGGGCTCTCGAATCAGCTATCTTTCATTCAGCAGACTAATGCGCTGACACGTACAATCCAGCACATCACACGATCCTCCAAAGTAGGTGGTTACTGAAACTCAACATCAGTCTGCCCTTCCCAGAATGACAACTGTTCTCTATCAGATGTATTTTTCCAAAATAAAGCCTGGGACGCTCATTATGGAGACGTAGTAACAGTCGGATCCCACTCACTGCAGGCGTACCCATGTCACTGGGAAGCCTCTCTCCCACAACCGGGACAGTCTGGGTTCCAGCCTCTCAGTTTTTGTCTGGCCCGAGCTTTTTCAATGTTCTGGAGTCCTCATATACAAAAACGAGAAATCTTTCGATGCCTCAGATCAGTTCATGTCCCGAGAACATCAGAGTTAATGTCCCGTCCCCTTAAAGAGGGAGAAGCTGTCTTGACAGTTTCTGCTCAGTCCGACAGTTCACCCTTGCTCATTCCCCTCCGATTCCACTTCCCAAAAGGTTTCTGAAGATCCACAAAGCTGGAGACTGGTTTCCATGTTTTGCCTCCTTAACATTGTTCCGCTCTCAAATGTCAATATTTCCCCAAAATCTCTTCACTATTCTCTGTCTTGCACCATGTCCGGGGATGAGAATTCCCTTTATGAGGAGAGAGTCCAGAGGCTGGTAAGTTTCACTTTGGAGCGAAGAAGGTGAACCAGAGATTTTCTGCGGCTGTTGATAATGATGTGGGAGGGAGCGGTGGGGATGGGCGCTTTGACGAACAGGAAGAAAACTTGCCACCGTCCAGGGTCAGTACATAGAGGACTGTGATTAACGGAATCGAATGTAAAGTTGCACTTTTGCACAGTACATTCAGAGGATACTGCAGAAACTCGATGTGTCCAACAGTATCCGTGGAAAGAGAAACGGTCAAGGTTTTGATAGTGGCACAGTTCTGATTAAGAACTCGAGGTTACAAAATCAAATCGAACATTTCCATTTTCATGTAGGTAGAATAGTGAACAAGGCGTATGGTATGCTTTCCTTTATTGTTCAGAGTACTGAGTACAGGTGTTGGGAGGTCATGTTGCGGCTATAAAGGACATTGTTTGTTGAGATTGTTCTTTTTTCAAGTTTGAGCCCGAAATCGTCCTTTTGGAAATCATTGAAAACGTATTCGGCAGAATTCGAAACTGCGTGGGGTAGTCCTAATGGATATCTAACCCATCACCTTTCCCACTCGGACCTGTCGACACATTTAACTCCTGTGCTTAATACATCTTATGAAATGAATGTTTCCAACCTGAAACACCAGTATTTGGCTTGCCCTGTCCGCAGCCTGACCCCAGCATTCGCTGTCCCCCTCTCTTGGTTCAGAACGGAGTAGGATGCTGGGAGATCAAGTTGAGTTACACGCCTTGATGAGAGATAATTGTGGCTCAACAGTTAGCACTGCTGCCTCGCATCACCATGGTCCCAAGTTTGCTTCCAACGTCGGGCCACTGTCTGTGTGCTGTTTGCATATTCGCCCCCTGTCTGCCTGGGTTTCCTTCCACAGTCCAAACATGTGTTCGTCAGGTGAATTTGCCGTGGTAAATTGCCCATTGTGTTTGGTGCATTACTCACAGGGAAATCAGTCTGGGTGGGTTACTCTTCAGAGGGTCATTGTGGACTGGTAGGGCCGAGGGGCCACACTGGAGGGAATTTAATCCATTAAAGTGTATAGGAAGGATCCATTTTCATGTGCAGAGAGATTAATGAACATAGCAATGGATCGAGAACATAAAAACGTTGTTGTATTGGTCCAGTGCTTTCATCGCCAGCTGAGTTACAGAGGGTTACCTCAGATCCCAACAGGATCTGTACCAGATGGGTCAATTGGCTGAGAAGTGGCAGCAGGTATTTAATTGAGATAAATGCGAGGTGCTGTATTTTGGGAAACCAAATCTTTGCAGGACTTATGCCATTAATGGTAAGATCCTTGGGAGTGTTGCTGAACAAAGAGACCTTCGAATTCAGATTCCTAGCTCCTTGAAAGTGGAGTCGTAGGTAGGTAGAATAGTGAACAAGGCGTCTGGTCTGCTTTCCTTTATTGGTCAGAGTCCTGAGTACAGGTGTTGGGAGGTCATGTTGCGGCTATAAAGGACTTTGTTTAAGCCAATATTGGAATATTGCGTGCAATTTTGTTCACCTTCCTATCGGAAAGATGTTGTGAATATTGAAAGGGTTCAGAATAGATTTGCAAGGATGTTACCAGGGTTGGAGGATCTGAGCTGCAGGGAGAGGCTGATCAGGCTGGGGCTATTTTCGCAGCTGCGTCGGAGGTTGAGGGGTGACCTTCTCGAGGTTTACAAAATTATGAGGGGCATGGATAGGATTAATAGACAAAGTCTTTTTCCTGGGATCGGGGAGTCCAGAACTAGAGGGCATAGGTTTAGGGTTAGAACATAGAACATAGAACATAGAAGAATACAGCGCAGTACAGGCCCTTGGGCCCTCGATGTTGCGCCGATCCAAGCCCACCTAAACTACACTAACCCACTATCCTCCATATACCTATCCAATGCCCTCTTAAATGCCCATAAAGAGGGAGAGTCCACCACTGTTACTGGCAGGGCATTCCATGAACTAACGACTCGCTGAGTGAAGAACCTACCCCTAACATCAGTCCTATATCTACTCCCCCTTAATTTAAAGCTATGCCCCCTTGTAATACCCGACTCAATACGCGGGAAAAGGTTCATACTGTCGACCCTATCTAACCCCCTAATCATCTTGTACACCTCAATCAAGTCACCCCTAAACCTTCTTTTCTCTAGTGAAAACAGCCCCAAGTGCCTCAGTCTTTCCTCATACGATTTTCCTTCCATACCAGGCAACATCCTGGTAAACCTCCTCTGCACCCGTTCCAATGCCTCCACATCCTTCCTATAGTATGGCGACCAAAACTGCACACAATATTCCAGATGCGGCCGTACCAGAGTCTTATACAACTGCATCATGACCTCAGGACTCCGGAACTCAATTCCTCTACCAATAAAAGCCAGTACGCCATATGCCTTCCTCACCGCACTATTTACCTGGGTGGCAACTTTCAGAGATCTGTGTACATGGACACCAAGATCCCTCTGCTCATCCACACTACCAAGTATCCGACCATTAGCCCAGTACCCCATCTTTTTGTTATTCTTCCCAAAGTGAATCACCTCGCACTTAGCTACATTGAATTCCATCTGCCACCTTTCTGCCCAGCTCTGCAGCTTCTCTATATCCTGCTGTAACCTGCCACATGCTTCCTCACTGTCAACAACTCCTCCGACTTTCGTGTCATCCGCAAACTTGCTCACCCAACCTTCTAACCCCTCTTCCAGGTCATTTATAAAAATGACAAACAGCAATGGTCCCAAAACAGATCCTTGCGGAACACCGCTAGTGACGGCACTCCATGAAGAAACTTTGCCATCAACTACTACCCTCTGTCTTCTTCCATCCAGCCAATTCCTAATCCAAACCTCCAACTCACCCTCAATGCCATATCTCCGTATTTTCTGCAGTAGCCTACCATGGGGAACCTTATCAAACGCCTTACTAAAATCCATATATACCACATCTACCGCTTTCCCCTCATCAACCTCCTTCGTCACCTTTTCAAAGAATTCAATAAGGTTTGTGAGGCACGACTTGCCCTTCACAAAACCATGCTGACTATCCTTGATCACATTATTCCTATCCAGATGTGCATAAATCCTATCCCTTACAATTCTCTCTAAGACTTTGCCCACAACAGAAGTGAGACTCACCGGCCTATAGTTACTAGGGCTATCCCTACTCCCCTTTTTGAACAAGGGAACCACATTTGCTATCCTCCAGTCTTCTGGGACTACTCCTGTAGACAAAGAGGACATAAAAATCAAGGCCAATGGCTCTGCAATCTCCTCCCTTGCTTCCCAGAGAATCCTAGGATAAATGCCATCAGGCCCAGGGGACTTATCTATTTTCACCTTTTCCAGGATTTCCAACACCTCTTCTCTACATACCTCAAAGCCATCCATTCTACTTATTTGTGCCTCAGTATTCTCATCGACAACAATGCCCTGTTCCTGAGTGAATACTGAAGAAAAGTATTCATTCAGTGTCTCCCCAATCTCTTCCGCCTCCACACGCAACTTCCCCCTACTATCCTTGACTGGACCTATTCCTACCCTAGTCATTCTTTTATTCCTAACATACCTATAGAAAGCCTTAGGGTTTTCCCTAATCCTATCTACTAAGGACCTTTCATGTCCCCTCCTTGCTGCTTTTAGCTCTCTCTTCAGGTCCTTCCTGGCTACCCTATAACTCTCAATCGCCCCAATTGAACCTTCACGTCTCATCTTGAGATAGGCCGCCCTCTTCCATTTAACAAGGGATTCCAATTCCTTATTAAACCACGGCTCCCTCGCACGACCCTTTCCTACCTGCCTGACCGGTACATAATTATCAAGGACACTCAATAGCTGCCCCTTGAACAAGTTCCACATATCATTTACACTCTTGCCTTGGAGTCTACTTTTCCAAGCCACACATCCTAAGTCATGCCTCACCGCATCATAATTTCCCTTACCCCAGCTATAATTCTTGCCCTGTAGTACACACTTATCCCTCTCCATCACGAGTGTAAAAATCACCGAATTATGGTCACTATCCCCAAAGTGCTCACCTACCTCTAATTCTAACACCTGGCCTGGTTCGTTACCCAGAACCAAATCCAGTATGGCCTCACCTCTTGTTGGCCTGTCTACATATTGTGTCAGGAAACTCTCCTGCACACATTGAACAAACACTGACCCATCTAACGAACTTGAGCTATAGCTTTCCCAATCAATATCAGGAAAGTTAAAGTCCCCCATAACAACCACCCTATTACTGTCACTCATCTTCTGAATCACCTTCCCAATCCTTTCCTCAGAGGCGAAAGATATAAAAGAGACCTATGGAGCAATGTTTTCACGCAGAGGATGGTACGTGTATGGAATGAGCTGCCAGAGAATGTGGTGGAGGCCGGTACAATTGCAACATTTAACATGTATTTTGATGGGCAAATGAATGGAAAGGGTTTGGAGGGAAATGGGCGGGGTGCTGGCAGGTGTGACTAGATTGGGTTGGGATATCTGGTCGGCATGGACGGGTTGGACCGAAGTGTCTGTTTCCATGCTGTGCATCTCTATGACTCTATGATTCTATGTGATCTTGAAGAATATTCGCTTTTGGCAAATCTAATGTGCATTTCATGTCTGTTTGTGTCATCTGAGGTCAAGATATGAAAATGTTTCAAATACTCACAGCTGGTTCTGCATAGTGAAGACCGACCTTCGGGTGTTTATTCTGCTCTGATTTACATCTGGGAAGATGTGGGGCCTTATCACAGCGGATGGGGTCAAACATGGAAAACTGACGTGAGGAAAATATTCTCTCTTTAGGAGGATAGCAAGTCTGTGGAAATGCATTCAAAAGAGGTTTGTCAAGAATGGGTACATTCAAGGCTGAGATAGACAGTTATTTAGTCAGTCCGCAATCAAGGGCCACGGAGATAAGGCTGAAAAGTAGTGTTGAGGATTATACAAATAAGCCGAGATATCATTGAAAGCTGTCGCTGACCTGATGGACTAAATTGCTGCTATCTGCTCTAATGTCTTTGCTGTCATTTGGAAAATGCTAGACACCATTGAAAATGAGTAAAAACTCAACGTTAGGAAGAGATGTTTGCACTCAACATGAATCAACATTATTTATTGAAAGGAAAATCACACTTGCCAATTTGCCAGATTTCTTTGCTAACATGACCAGCGGAGCTGATCAAGGGAGCTGTTCGGTATAGTCCTTTCCAATTTCTGTCAAATACTCAATTAGGAGCCATATAATAGATCATTGCACACTGAGAGAGTTCACGGTGTTGGGTAATACATCAGCATTAACTGTCCACTGTCTACTCACAAGAAGTCACCGAATCGGGATAATTGAACAGTTTTCAAGTTGAAAACATATAATTAGTGAAATCCAGAATGGTCAGTCATTGGGCTTCAATGATTTATCTGTCTGAATGACTTGAAGGAAGTGGCAGAGTGAAATGTGTCCAGTTCTGCTGCCGATACGCAATCAGTGAGCGGGCTTATTTTGATGAGGACGTGCAAAACTGCAAAATGATATCGATAGTATGAGTGAGTGGCGAAATCTTGCAGTTTCATGTTGTGAGTGTGAGGTCATGCACTTTGTTAGGAATAGTCAAAAGACAGACTAATATGAATATGGAAAGAAACCCAATGAAAGTGTGGTTCAGATGGTTTCCAAGAAAAGACGGAAACTAAGTCGCCTGTTAAGTAATCGATGACTAAGGTATGGCTTGTCTTGTTCTATGGGCCATACGTATTTTATTGATTATTTTTCTCCAAACATTCTTTACAATAGAACCGGGAGTGGGAGAGGGGAAATTAAGATCACCCATGATTACTGCCATCTTTTAGCACTCACACACAGTACTTTTTCTTGTCCGTCTTATTTCTCACTCTGGTTACTGCGAGTGGGCGTGTCAACTACACTTGCTGCTGACTTCTTTTCTCACTGTTCCTTATCTCGGCACAAAACACATTTTACATCCTTATTTCCTGAATCAAGGCAATCTCTAATCATTGCATAAATATCACTAAAATCTCGGCATTTCGCACGCCTCTGAATGTCATTTTCCAATATTAATTGATTCTTTACTGTGTTGTAATTGCACATGATAAGAGAAAGACAAAAAAGACATTGGTGGACCTGGGCTTCATACGCGCGTTATTGTAGTTAAAACGCACATTACTGCCCACAATACGATCATAGAAGCACTCAGTCAATCTTCAGGAAGCACAGAATAAGTACAGTGTTGTAGGGCATGTCAAGAGCAGCACCAGAAACACAACAGAAATACTGCTCTGGGCTACTATTTTGTATGTATTTCTCAATGAGCAATAGACTTTTACATGTGTTCCATCAGGAGGTACTTCACACAAGGAAGTAACCAGTGCTGCAGACGGTCATATAATCCCAGTTCCAACTCCCGGGATCAGAGATACTCAGTGTCCTGCATATCGATATGAGGAACAGCTGTCTGTGGCATTTACGGGCTAGATGAACTTTATGAATGCAGCTCGCACGCTGGCAGCCTCTTTCTCCTATATATTGTTTCGTGCAGTCCCTTGGTGGAATCTCGTCAAATACTTTGTCCTGCACTTGAAGGGTCTTGGGTCTTGTGTTCTCAAACCCCAACAATCAGAAGTGAAAACTATTGATTGAAACTAATTCAATTCATAACACTCACAGGACCGCAGCGTTTCACATGAGCTTCAGCAGCGCTGAGAATGTCATCGAGAAAGGGGAGGAAAAGGCTGGAAACCTTCTTCACAGCTCCGCTGAAAATTCCAACAACAACTCCGAGGACTGGAGCTTATAGAACATAGAACACAGAAGAATACAGCGCAGTACAGGTCCTTCGGCCCTCGATGTTGCGCCGATCCAAGCCCACCTAACCTACACTAGCCCACTATCCTCCATATGCCTATCCAATGCCCGCTTAAATGCCCATAATGAGGGAGAGACCACCACTGCTACTGGCAGGACATTCCATGAACTCACGACTCGCTGAGTAAAGAACCTACCCCTAACATCTGTCCTATACCTACCTCCCCTTAATTTAAAGCTATGCCCCCTTGTAATAGCTGACTCCATACATGGAAAAAGATTCTCACTGTCAACCCTATCTAAACCCCTAATCATCTTATACACTTCTATCAATTCACCCCTAAACCTTCTTTTCTCCAATGAAAACAACCCCAAGTGCCTCAGCCTTTCCTCATACGATCTTTCTACCATACCAGGCAACATCCTGGTAAACCTCCTCTGCACCCGTTCCAGTGCCTCCACATCCTTCCTCTAGTATGGCGACCAAAACTGCACACAATACTCCAGATGCGGCCGCACCAGAGTCTTATACAACTGCAACATGATCTCAGTATTCCGGAACTCAATTCCTCTACCAATAAAAGCCAGTACGCCATATGCCTTCTTCACCGCACTATTTACCTGGGTGGCAACTTTCAAAGATTTGTGCACATGGACACCAAGATCCCTCTGTTCATCCACACTACCAAGTATCCGACCGTTAGCCCAGTACCCCATCTTTTTATTACTCTTACCAAAGTGCATCACCTCACACTTAGCTACATTGAACTCCATTTGCCACCTTTCTGCCCAGTTCTGCAGCTTATCTATATCCCGCTGTAACCTGCCACATCCTTCCTCACTGTCTACAACTCCTCCGACTTTCGTATCATCCGCAAACTTGCTCACCCAACCTTCTAACCCCTCCTCCAGGTCATTTATAAAAATGACAAACAGCAATGGTCCCAAAACAGATCCTTGCGGAACACCGCTAGTGACGGCACTCCAAGATGAACCTTTGCCATCAACTACTACCCTCTGTCTTCTTCCAGCCAGCCAACTCCTAATCCAAACCTCCAACTCACCCTCAATGCCATACCTCCGTATTTTTTGCAGTAGTCTACCATGGGGAACCTTATCAAACGCCTTACTAAAATCCATATGCACCACATCTACTGCTTTCCCCTCGTCCACCTCCTTAGTCACCTTCTCAAAGAATTCAATAAGGTTTGTGAGGCACGACCTGCCCTTCACAAAACCATGCTGACTATCCTTGATCACATTATTCCTATCCAGATGTTCATAAATCCTATCCCTTACAATCCTCTCTAAGATTTTGCCCACATCAGAAGTGAGACTCACCGGCCTATAGTTACTAGGGTTATCCCTACTCCCCTTCTTGAACAAGGGAGCCACATTTGCTAGCCTCCAATCTTCTGGCACTACTCCTGTAGACAAAGAGGACATAAAAATCAAGGCCAATGGCTCTGCAATCTCCTCCCTTGCTTCCCAGAGAATCCTAGGATAAATGCCATCAGGCCCAGGGGACTTATCACTTTTCACCCTTTCCAGAATTTCCAACACCTCTTCTCTGCATACCTCAAAGTCATCCATTCTACTTAATTGTGACTCAGTACTCACATTAACAACAATGTCCTGTTCCTGATTCAATACTGACGAAAAGTATTCATTCAGTGTCTCCCCAATCTCTTCAGCCTCCACACGCAACTTCCCACTACTATCCTTGACTGGACCTATTCCTACCCTAGTCATTCTTTTATTCCTAACATACCTATAGAAAGCCTTAGGGTTTTCCCTAATCCTACCAACTAAGGACCTTTCATGTCCCCTCCTTGCTGCTCTTAGCTCTCTCTTCAGGTCCTTCCTGGCTACCTTATAACTCTCAATCGCCCCAATTGAACCTTCACGCCTCATCTTTACATAGGCCGCCCTCTTCCATTTAACAGGGGATTCAAATTCCTTATTAAACTACGACTCCCTCACACGACCCTTTCCTCCCTGCCTGACGGGTACATACTTATCAAGGACACTCAATAGTTGCTCCTTGAACAAGCTCCACATATCAATTACACCCTTGCCTTGAAGGTTACTTTTCCAGGCCACACATCCTAAGTCATGCCTCACAGCATCATAATTTCCCTGCCCCCAGCTATAACTCTTGCCCTGTAGTGCACACTTATCCCTCTCCATCACTAGAGTAAAAGTCACCGAATTGTGGTCACTGTCCCCAAAGTGCTCACCTACCTCTAATTCTAACACCTGGCCTGGTTCATTACCCAGAACCAAATCCAGTATGGCCTCACCTCTTGTTGGCCTATCTACATATTGTGTCAGGAAACCCTCCTGCACACATTGGACAAACAGTGACCCATCTAACGAACTTGAGCTATAGCTTTCCCAATCAATATCAGGAAAGTTAAAGTCCCCCATAACAACCACCCGATTACTTTCACTCTTCTCTTGAATCATCCTCGCAATCCTTTCTTCTACGTTTCTAGGACTGTTAGGAGGCCTGTAAAAAACTCCTAAAAGGGTGAACTCACCTTTCCTATTCCTAACCTCAGCCCAAACTACCTCAGATGGCGAGTCTTCATCCATCGTCCTTTCCACAGCTGTAATACTATCTTTGACAAGCAATGCCACACCTCCCCCTCTTTTACCCCCACCTCTGACCCTACTAAAACATTTAAACCCTGGAACCTGCAACAGCCAATCCTGTCCCTGTTCTACCCATGTCTCCGTAATAGCCACAACATCGAAGTCCCAGGCACCAACCCACGCTGCAAGTTCACATACCTTATTTCGTATACTTCTTGAATTGAAGTATACACACTTCAAGCCACTTTCCTGTTTACAGGCACCCTCCTTTGAGATTGATGCCATGTTCCTAACCTCCCTACACTCCAGGTCCTGCACCCTAAAGCTACAGTCTGGGTTCCCATGCCCCTGCAGAGTTAGTTTAACCCCCCCCCCCCCCCCAGAGCAATAGCAAACCTCCCACCAAGGATACTGGTGCTCCTCAGGTTCAGGTGCAGACCATCCTGTTTATAGAGGTCCCACCTTCCCCAGAAAGAACCCCAGTTATCCAAATACCGGAATCCCTCCCTCCTGCACCATCCCTGTAGCCACGCATTTAACTGTTCTCTCTCCCTATTCCTCGACTCTCTATCACGTGGCACGGGTAACAAACCAGAGACAACAACTCTGTTCGTTCTAACTCTGAGCTTCCAACCTAGCTCCCTGAAAGCCTGTCTAACATCCTCAGCGCTCCTCCTACCTATGTCATTGGTGCCAATGTGGACCACGACTTCGGGCTGCTCCCCCTCCCCCTCAAGGACCCGGAAAACACGATCAGAGACATCACGTACCCTTGCACCTGGGAGGCAACATACCAAACGTGAGTCTCTCTCGTTCCCACAAAACCGCCTATCTGTTCCCCGAACTATCGAGAGCCCAATTACTGTTGCTCTGCTCTTCTCCACCCTTCCCTTCTGAGTAACGGGGACAGGCTCCGTGCCAGAGGCCTGAGCCCCGTTACTTGCCCCTGGTAAGTCGTCCCCCCCACAAGTATCCAAAACGGTATACTTGTTCTTGAGGGGAACGGCCGCAGGGGGCCCCTGCACTGGCTGCTTCCTCCCAGTCCCCCTCACTGTCACCCATCTATCTGCCATCTTTCTGCTCCAAAACTCGATGGTTTTCTGCCGCAGAGAATTGCACCCTCAACTCCCGCGTGCAAGGTGAGGATACCAAGCCCGACACTATCAAGGGTGTAGTAAGAGCGAGGGCAACACCGGTCACTATCATATGGACAGCCACAAACACACTCTTTTCACATGGAAGTCCATTCCTTCACACTCTCTTCATTTTACCATCATCCCAGAGATTATTCTGATAAAACAGCTTTGCACTGCCTCTGTGACAAGGAGACCATTGATTTATAAAGGTCAGAAAGTCTGTGCACAATAGCCGAAATACTGCCTCAACAACACTCCACAACTCCGACACATGCTTCATTTTGTAATGAAGGCTGACATTTCATTTCCTGTCCTGGTTAATGGATGCCCTGCATGAATTCTGTTCGTGATGTGTGACCAAGGACATTCCGGTCCTTTTTGGCAAAAGCACTTCCCAACCTCTCACCTTCTAATAAATATAACATGAAAAGGAATGTATAAGTTAACGAAAAAGAACAAAGGAAATTTACAGCCCAGGAACAGGCCCTTCGGCCTCCAAGACTGGGCAGATCCAAATGTACTGTCTAAACCTGTCGGTCAATTCCGAAGCATCTGTATCCCTCTGCTCTCCATCTACGACATCTGTCCACACGCATCTTAAATGAATCTACCGTGCCTGCCTCTACCACCTCTGCTGGCAACGCCTTCCAAACGGCCACCACCCTCTGTGTGAAATACTTGCTGCGTGTATCCCCCTTAAACTTTCCACCTCTCACCTTGAAAGCGTGACCTCTCGTTATTGAATCCTTCACCCTGGGAAAAAGCTTGTCTCTATCCACCCTGTCTATACCCTTCACGATTTTGTAAACCTCAATCAGTTCCCCCCTCAATCTCCTTTTTATTATTGAAAATAAACCTAACCTACTCAATCTTTCTTCATAGTCAGCACTTCCATCCTCGTAAACCTTCTTTGCACCCTCCAAAAGGCGTCTATATCCTTTTGATAATGTGGCGACCAGAACTGTATACAGAATTCTAAGTGCGGCTGAACCAATGTCTTGTACAATGTTAACATGACTTGCCAGTTCGTACACTCAATACGCCGTCCAATGAAGGCAAGCAAACCATATGCCTTCTTGACTACTCTATCCACCTGTGCAGCAACCTTCAGGGTACAATGGATCTGCACTCCCAGATCTCTCTGCCCAACAACGTTTCTCAAGGCTCTTCTGTTCATTGTGTAATTCGCTCCAGAATTAGTCTTGCCTACATGCATTACCTCACACTTGTCTGGATTGAAAACCATCTGCCACTTTCTGCCCAAATCTCCAGTCCCTCTATATCCTCCTGCATTCTCTGTCAGTCCCTTATGCTTTCGGCTACTCCAACAATCTCCGTGTCATCTGCAATCTTGCTGATTATACCAACAGTGTCCTCTTCCAGATAATTTATTTATATTACAAACAACAGTTGCCCCAACACTGACCCCTGTGGATCACCACTGGTCATCTTTCACCATTTCGAGAAACTCCCTTCAAATACTCCTCTCTGTCTCCTGTTTCTCAACCAGTTCTTTATCCACCTAGCTAGAATACCCTGCACACCATATGACTTCAATTTCTCCATTAGTCTACCATGGGGAATCTTATCAAACGCCTTACTAAAGTCCATGTATATGACATGTACAGCCCTTCTTTCAGCTAGCAAATTGCTCACTTCCTCAAAGAGCTCAATTAAGTTGGTAAGGCACGATCTCCCCTGCACAAAACCATTTTGCCTATCACTGTAAACCCATTGTTTTCAAAACATAAGTAGATCCTATCCCTCAGTACCTTCTCCAGCAACTTTCCCACCACTGACGTCATGCACACTCGTCTTTGGTTACCCAGAATATTCCTACTACCCTTCTTGTAAAGGGGGACAACATAAGCTACCCTCCAATCCTCCGGCACCTCACCTGTATTTAAGGATTCCACAAAGATATCTGGCAGGGCCCCAGCTATTTCCCCTCTCGCCTCCCTCAGCAACTTGGGATAGATCCCACCCGGTCCTGGGGATTTGTCCACCTTAATAACCTCTAGCCTACCCAACACATCTTCGCTACTTATGTCAGCATGATCAAGACTAATCAAACTTCTATCTCTAATCTCAACATTCATCATTTTCCTCTCCTCAGTGAACACTGATGCAAAGTAATCATTCAGAATCTCACCCATTCTCTCAGGTTCGACACACAGCCTTCCTTCGTTATCCTTTAGTGGACCGATCCTTTCTCTAGTTACCCTCCTGCTTCTTGTATAAGAATAAAATGCTTAGTGATTCTCTTTAATTATGGTCGCTGAAGTTATTTCATAACCCGTTTGAGCCCGCTTGAGTCATCGTTTAAGACTTGTCCTACTTTTCCGATATTTTTCCAGAGCCCGTTCTGTTCTTAGCTGCCTTGACCTTATGTATGCTTCCCTTTTCCTCTTGGTTAGTCGCAGAATTTCTCCTGTCATCCACGGTTCACGAATGTTGCACTTCCTATCCTTTGCCTTCAACGGGACATGCCTATCCTGCACTATCCTTAACCTACCTTTCAAAGCATCCCACGTCTCAAATGTGGACTTCCCTTCAAATAGCTGTGTCCATTCCACATTTCCGAGCTTCTGCCGAATTTTGATATAATTGGTCTTGGTTCCGTTTAGTACTCTTCCCTTAGGACCACGCTCTTCTTTATCCATGAGTATTCTAAAACTTACAGAATTTTGGTCACTGTTACCAAAGAAATTCCCCACCGCAACCTCTACCACCTGTCTTGGCTTGTTCCCCAGTACCAGGTCCAATATGACCCTTCCCTTGTCGGACTATTGACATACTGCAGTAGAAAACTCTCCTGGACATTTCTTACAAAGTCCACCCCATCCAGACCTCTGACGCTAAGCATATCCCAGTCAATGTTGGGAAAATTAAAATCTCTCATCACCACTACCCTGTTGCCTCGACATATTTCCAAAATCTGTTTACCTATTTGTTCTTCTACCACATGCTCACTGTTGGGAGGCCTGTAATACAGCCCCAACAGTGTAACTGCACTCTTCTAATTTCTCTGCTCCACCCATAATGCCTCACTAACCAAGACCTCCATAGTGTGCTCCTTTAGCACAGCTGTGATATCGTCCTTGACCAGCAATGCAACTCCACCCCTCCCTTTTACTTCCCTCCCTGTCTTGTCTGAAGCGTCTATATCCAGGGATGTTTAATTGCCAATCTTCATGCCCTTCCTTCAACCAAGCCTCTGTGATTGCAATGACATGATACTCCCAGGCACCAATCCAAGCCCTAAGTTCATCTGCCTTTCACACTATACTCCTTGAATTAAAATAGTCGCATTTTAGGCTCCCAGTTTTTTGTGTTCATCTGCTCTCTGTCTACTTTTCCCTTTACGAATGCAATCTTCATAATTCTTCCAGTCTCCGGTCTCCACATCACTGCCTAATTGTTTTCTCTTCTGGTTCCCCGTCTCCTGCCACATTAGTTTAAATATTCCCAAATGCAGTAGCAAAAAACCCACTAAGGACATTGGTTCCAGTCTGGTTCAGATGTAGACCGTCCATTTTGTAATAGTCCCACCTGCCCCAGAACCGGTCCCAATGTCGAACAAATTGAGCCCCTCCCTTCTACACCATCTCTCAAGCCATGCGTTCAACCTGTCTTTTTTTAAATTTCTACGCTGGCTAGCACGTGGCACTGGTAGTAATCCTGAGATCACTACCTTTGAGGTCCTCCTCTTTAACTTCTCTCCTCCTTCCCTGAATTCTTCTTTGAGGACCTCATCTCATTTTCTAATTATATCCTTGGTGTCCATAAGCACCAAGACAACTGGCTGTTCACCCTCCCCTTTTAGAACGCTCTGCAGCTGATCGATGGCATACCTGACCTGAGCACCTGCGAGGCAACATACCATCCAGAAGTCCCATTCCGGACACAGAACCGCCTATCTACTCCCTTCACAAGATAATTCCCTGTGACAATGGTCCTACGAGTCTTTTTACCGCCCTTCTGAACAGCAGTGCCTGCCACGATGCCATGAACCATGCAACTGCTGCCCTCCCCTGGTAACTAATCTCCCCCAACACCATGCAAAACGGTATACCTGTTTTGGAGCGAGATGACGGCAGGGGACACCTGCACTGTCTTCTTAATCTTTTTCTGTCTTTAGGTCACCCATTCAATGTCTCCCTCAGCAATTCTAAACTGTGTTGTGACCAGCTCACTAAACGTGCTATCCACGGCATCCTCAGCATTGCAGATGCTCCACAGTGAGTCCATCCACAGCTCCAGAGTCATCATGCGGTCAAACAAGAGCTGCAGCTGGACACACTTCTTGCAAGTGTAAGAGTCGGGAGCGTCAGCCATGTTCCTAAGCTCCCACAACAAGCAAGAGGCACAGGCCATGGGTCTGAGTCAACCATTGTTGTTTTGTTAAAAGGTTGACATAATACAGTAGAAGTTTATAGTATCCATTTGCCTTACAGACATCTTACATTTCATGATTTTCCGTGATCCATGGTGTATGTGTGTGTGCGCATGTGTGTGTGAGAGAGATTGACAGAGAGAAAGGGGTGATGACTAGAATCCTATTGTTATTTTGGTATACTCTAATTATATTCAGGGGTTCAGCCTTTTTTACATGAATGTTCATTACTTCGGTGTTTGTTTGGAACTGAGAATTAACCGGAGTTCAGAATGGTTAGGATAATATAACTTGAGCAGCTATTTAAAACAAATCTGTATCTGCTCAAATCTTCCAAGTATTGACTCAGTCCATGAGTCATGAAGGAATTAATATAAAGCTGACATGACAAAGAAAGGCTAAAAAATAACTTCAGAGGACATTGGGGCGCTATAGAGAAATATAGTTTCAGTGAGTAGTCAAAGGCCTGACAAATAGAGCTTTACGTGGATAAAAGTGAAGTTGTCCATTTTGACTGGAAGAAAAGCATTTTGTTTTGTTAGAGGGAGATTCCATATCTCTGAGATGCAGTGGGATCAGAGTGTAAAATTACCTGAATCACAAAGTGCTAGCAGTACGTAATTAGGACAGTGAATAAATGTTTTCCTTTTATCATGGGGCAATTTAAACACAAAAGCAGAGAGCACTGTTGAGCTTGTATCTTGAATGCTCTCATTCTTATCGGTCACCCTGTTTATGGAAGGAAGTAAAAACGTTGGAGGCAATTCGGAGAATGCTTACCAGAATAATACTTACAGAATGACTTGTCATACAAAGGGAATTCGGATAGTCTAGGCTTTTTGTCAGTTTGTGGTTAGGAGAGGAAGAGGCAAATTAATCGAAACCAGATGTTTCCTCTGACAGAAGAGACGGGAATGAAGGATTGCTGTCTAAATGTCAGTGGTTGCCCATTTAAAACACATCCAGATGATCTGTTTTCTCTCAAAATGTGGAAACACTGGCACGCTATTAAAGCAGATTTATGGAATATTTTAAAGGCAAACATAAACAGTTTATTGTTGAGAGAGAGATGGCGAAAGGTTTTCAGGGTAGGCAGGAAGGTGGATTTAAAGTTACAATTAATGAGACATATTCATGTTGAATATCTAACTCATCCCTGTTTGTATGGGATGTGGCAGGTTGATTAAACTGATAAATTGGAGTTTCAATGTAAAGATCCAACAAACAAGTTTATAATGCTGAAATCCTCCATCTTCAGCGCTTTTTCAATGGTTGAATTTTTCAAGTGTTTGTTTAAAATCACTTAATTTGCGCTGTAACACTAATTGCCGATATGGAAACTGGGACACTTCCAAGGCAGAAGAGATTCCAGTAATGAATGCAGTGATCACAAAGAAAGTTTTAGTCCAATGTGTGACTTAATTAAGATTCATCTAGAACACAACAATGTGAAAGAAAATGAGTGCCACTTCCTGTAAGTTCTATGGAGGGGCTTCTGACTGAGTAATGCCACAGCAATGCAGCAAACACCAACCTACGGCAGTCACATTAACAAAGTTGCTTTAATATGTCTATAATGTTTGCATTTTTCTGAGAGATTAGAGATTTTGTTTGCTGAACAAATAGTTGCATCAATACAAAACCTTCAAAAGTGGTCAGTGGAAAATTGCTTGCCCATTCAATATTCAGATCTCAATTTGTATTCGAACATTTAGATAGCTGAACTCTGAAGAAAGAATAAATATATTGAACAATTAGGATTCCTATATCCTCTGCTCCCCTCATTCTGCCTGTGATGTCTTTCAAAGCCCCTATGAAAGTTTTAAGGAAAAAACCTACAGTTTTCCATTATCCCACTACCTCTGGAAGTTGATCTACTTAATAAATACAGTTGATCAAAGAATATAATTCTGAATCCCTGAGCATTCAGCAATTTTATACCAGCCATCAGCCAATTGTGCATACAAGACCTAGCTTAAAATGTTATCTTTCATGACTAATTTCAGCTGGGTATACTGTGAAGAACCGGGAAATCGAATTTCTCCAGGGACAGTTGCAGGAAATAAGTTTGCTCCAGTTTGGGTATAAATGATCCTTGATTCAGAATTCAAAGACGTGAAAGGAAATTGCTGGAGAGCTGTTGTTTAGATTGTTCAGGGGCTTCCTCTTGAAAGCATGTGACAGCAGTGCAACAAACACCTTTGTAGACCAGACCACAGCAATCGCTCTAAATCTCCAACCCTCATGCTTGCTTTGTTCCTACTGATTGAAGCTCTTATTTAACTAGAACAACAGAAAGCATCCAAATAAAACCCGAAAGAACTGCGAATGCTGTAAATCAGAAAGAAAAACAGAGTTGCTGGAAAAGCCATTGCTTTAAAACATCCCAATCTCTTCAGTGAAACGTTTCCCCTTCATCAGCCCGGTCCTGAACGTTTTACCTCCCATTGATCTCTCTGGTCTATACTGCAAGGAAAAATTCCATCTCCCCGACATTCTCTGCCTCTCCCCCTACCTGTGCTCTGACTTCTTGCAAACCAGTTATGTAAGTTTGACCAAAAAAATCACCAACTCATGCAGTCATCCTTCTGCAGTGTGAGCAGTTTTTTAAAAAAAACAGCTGAATAAGTGCTGTAATACTGAATCAAGATCCTTCAGCCATTCCAGCAGCTGGCACACAATTGTATATGCTGACAAATGCTGATTTCAGTGACTAAACTTGCCTGTTCAATTGCAAGCCTGGTAAACGTGACAGCCTAAACTGTGATGGAGATGGGAAACCATGACTTCCAAATCTAAGGCAGTCTCGAAAAAGTATGTTTGATACGATATGTGACCATGATTTTGCTTCATTCAGAGTACAAGAAAGTGAAAGTAAGTTGCTGGTGGGCAGGCAGTTATGGTAAGATAACGTACAGACCCCTCATGAAAACACCACACAGCAGTGCAGAGATTGCCATTCCCGACCATAGCAATCACATACTGCCTCTCCATTATCCGCATTGTTCTTTGGGTCGGAGAGTTCTTTTCAAAACAAACAGTTTTAGGGGAGGACATCAAGGAAGCTTGAATTCAAAATTGCTAGCAAATTTGGGTCACTTATTCCTGATCAGTTTAGTCTCTTAAAATGAATATATTCAAGAAATATGTATCCCATCGCATACTCACCCTTATCACCAGCTGTAGTGTCCGAAGAAAGGGGTTGAAGAATAAAATCAGTATTGATTGCAGTATCCGTCTGGATTGTAAGAAGTTGAACAAAAGCAGCTGAACTCAAGCTGCATGACTGAATCCAGAGTCTTCAGCCATTCAAGCAGCTAGATTAGTGTGGAAACAGGCCCTTCGGCCCAACAAGTCCACACCGCCCCACCGAAGCACAACCCACCCACACCCCGAACCTAACACTACGGGCAATTTAGCATGGCCAATTCACCTGACCTGCACATCTCCACGCAGACACGGGGAGAACGTGCAAACTCCACACAGTCAGTCGCCTGAGGCGAGAATTGAACCTGGGTCTCTGGCGCTGTGAGGCAGCGGTGCTCACCACTGTGCCACGTTCCACACATCAATAATACTCAATAGCTGGCACTTAATAGTAGCTGGAGGAAAATGCTAACATAAGGACTTAATTTATCTTGCCTGACCAGTTACAGGCATGGCAAGTTTGACAATCCAAACTGCTTGGGATATGGAAAATATAGTTCTCCAGGATTGTTTGCAAAAACTACAAAATATGTTTGATATTTTATGTAATTCGTGCTTCATTTGATATTATATTCTCCAAGGCAATTACTGGAGAACAATCAGTTCCTGTGAAGTTATGTAGATATTTCCTTCTGCATCCAGGAACCATGTAGCATGCCCTAGTTACCACACTCAGCTTAACCCGCAAAATATGTATTACATCCGGAAGTTGGAAGATGGTGTTCTTTCTTACACAAGACCTTTGCAGTCATAATTTTATG
This sequence comes from Chiloscyllium plagiosum, assembly GCF_037043375.1. NCBI lineage: Eukaryota > Metazoa > Chordata > Chondrichthyes > Orectolobiformes > Hemiscylliidae > Chiloscyllium > Chiloscyllium plagiosum. Next base: position 65,133,289 of record NW_028270178.1, on the reverse strand, counting down.
AATTCTGGTGAAGCTGCTGGTTGAACTGAGAGCTGGATTATAACGCGATGGTTGGCAGTGCCAAGGGTGGCATGGTACTGACAGTGGCTAATACAGAAGTTGCTGCCTTTTCACAAACCATTATTGAAATGGCATGATCCCAGGAGCTAACGGCAATAACAGAGTGAAGGCAGGGCAACGACGTATCCTTTGCTGCCATTAGTGATGGGTATTGCTGAGCCTGTACTAAAGAAATTTGCAGGCAAAAGCTCACTGTGGGAGTTGAGGAGCTCTATTGTTCACAACACAGACAGACATGAGTGGCTCTCAAATGGTGCCTTCATTTGCCCACCACTGACAAGATAATATAATGGTGCAGAAGGGATTGGGCTTTGCTCCTGAACTCCCCTCTACTTGGCCTGACTCATCCGAATCTTGTCAAGAGCAAGTTGACGTGGAAAATTCAGCCCGACATGTCGAGACAGTACCAAAGGTCCTCATTGGAGACATTGGAAAATTGGTTGCCTCGTCTCCATTTGGGCCTGGCGCTCTTTAGTTGAGATATTTTGAGACGTTTCAACAAGTATAAAGTATTGAAGAAATGAATTGGTTGCATCGTATCTCCCTTTCTTTGCTCCCAGACTCCAGCCTCATTACCTTGTCTTACAAACAGCCAATGAGGGTTTTGGGGTAATAAATCACCATCTACTGTAATTGTGCCTTGAACTAGTTTTACAAAACCAGCTGTCCATGGCTTGAAATACTTACTCAATGTTTCAGGTTAATAATGATGATTTTATTGTGGATGTAGATGTACGCTTAAAATGACTGAATAGCACTTTTCTGACAATTAGCAGACCCCCTGACAGTCCATAGTACAAGGTCGATGGAAAACTGTACACTCCAAAATCTATCATGAAAAAAGTAAGTTTGAAAACAATATGTGATTAATGTTTTGTTTCATTCAGAGTACACAAACTAGAAAGGAAATTACTTTCTAGGTACTTTTCAGGAAACATCACACAGCAGCGTAGGGAACACCACTCCAGGCAAGAGCATTTGCATTACTGTCTCTCTGTTATCTGCATTAGAATTAGGGCTTCAGAATTTTGGTTCAAAAATATTGTATTAGGAGAGGACATCAAAGACACTTCATTGTAAGTTTGCTTGCATTTTGTTATTGAAGTTTCTAAACTCTGAATATGAATACATTCAAGAACTTGCCATCCCCTTTCTGTCGCTAATCGTTATCACCAGCAACAAAGGTTTTGAAGAACAAATTCACCATCTATTGCAGTCACCCATCTGGAGTGTGACCAGTTTCACTCAAACGGCTGAATGCAGGCTGCAGTCCTGAATCCAGAATCTTCAGTCTTTCAAACAGCTGGCACACAATTGTGGGATGGAGCCAAATGCTTATTTAACTAACTTCATTTATCTTTTATGACCAATTACAGGCATGGTAAGTGCGACAATCCAAACTGCGCTGGAACTGAAACCAATAGTCCGTCAGGAACAACTGAAGAAATTAAAGAGTCAGTTTGATCCAAAGTGCAATTTAATTCCTGATTAATATTGCATTTGGAATAAAGGTTATTGCTGGAGAAACAGCAATTCCCGTGAAGTTATGTAGATATTTCCTTCTGCATACATGCGAGAACAATGTCAAATACGCTATTCCAGGCCATAGTTAGCACATGACGGAAACTGCTGGGCTCTGCCTCCCAAGTGTGTATTTTTTCTAGAAGTTAGATTGTGGTGGTCTTTCTAAAAAACAAGCCATTTGCAGTAATAATGTTGTGAATTGTGGTGGAGCCCTGCTGCTTGGACTGAGAGCTGGATCCAGCGCTGCTGTGAATGATGGTACCACTAATGTTGGCATGCTGCTGATGTGGCCTGATCAAGAAGCTGTTGCGGGGTCACTATCCCAAGAAGGAACCGGCCAAAACTAAAGAGCTGATGGATCAATTGGAGCAATAGCAGAGTGGCAAACCTTTCTGTGTCACTATTAATGTTTGCAATTGCTGAGTCAATACCCTTTGATGAGGAAAAGTCAATCCTGTATGTAGAACCAGAATCCAAAGCTCTTAAGTGGAGAAATTGGACAGTTAGTTGCCTTTCTCTAATTGCCCTAAGCTCTTTATTTGAGACTTTTCTAGACTGTGCAACACGTGTAAAGTATTGAAGAAATGGGTTTGTCACATCCTTCATTTCCATGTTCCAGCCTGACTGTCAGTGGCTTGAAATCCTGACACTCCTATTCAAGTTTCTAAAAATGTTTTTATTCTGAACGTAAATGTTTGATTCAATTGACTTAATGGCACTTGATGACCATTTGCAGCTCTGAAAACATCAACTGCTGAAAGTGCGAGGGAGCTGGTGTTCTGCTTCTCCAGAAACTAAGAAGTTCATTGAAAAGTAAGCTGAATACAATGTGTGACTGTTTACTAACAGCTAGCAGATCTGGCTGCATTTGTGGAGTGAAAGCAGAGTTAATGTTTTTCGTTGAATGACTCATTTTCACAACTTCAGATCTCTCTGAAGAAGGGTCACTTGACTCCAGGTGAACTCTGCTTTCTCTCCACAGATGCTGCAAAATATGTTGAGTTTCTCCAGCAACTTCTGTATTTCTTTCAGATTGTCATCCTCCAAAGTTTGTTATTTTACATTAAATAAATTATTGACTGGCATGTAATCTTTGCTCTATCGTTAGTCTTGTAAAAAAACATTTTAGGTGAAGCTTGCAGTGAATGCTGCAGACCTGATGCTGGGACTGAAACCTGGAGGTTTTGGCGTATGCTAAGGATGGTATATTGCCAGCAGTGACCAATGAAGAGATTCTTCATTGATGAAGGGCTTTTGCCCGAAACGGCGAGTTTCCTGCTCCTCAGATGCTGCCGGACCTGCTGTGCTTTTCCAGCACCATTCTAATCTAAAATGAAGAGATTCTTGCCAGGGTTACTCATCAGTTGACAGCGCAGCTTAGTTTCAAGAGTTGCTACTCCAGTAAGAAGGAGGACAGTTCAACACATTTCTGAGCCCTACTGTTCATACTGATCATTGCTGAGGCTGCGAAGGTGGGCACAATCAGGGAATTGAGGGAGGCAGGCCTGAGAGATCATGGAGAGTCAAGATGTCAAAGAGAACTGGTCTATGTCAGCATGGCTGAGCAATGAAAAGGTGCCAGAGTCCCGAACTGCCATTTTCTAAATATTCCCACCTCCCAGTTAAAAGCCAGTGAATAATTGAGCATGCATTAACACAAAGTCGTTCAATAATCATTTCCAGCCCTTCAATGTTCAGGCCTTCAGTTGTTCACTTCAAAGCACTGGACTGTGCAATGAGGATAAACATATTGAAAACACATTGACTACCTAACTCTCTGCTTTCCAAAACTATTACATCGACCACCTCCCCTCACCCCATCTCTTCAAAAAGAACTGACCATGGTGTCCTGCAAACCTCTGTGCAAGTTGAAAAAAACGCAACATATATTGCAGTCATCGCTTTTGAAAGTGGCCTTTTTTAACAGAATGTAATGTGAACAGGAATTTCTGGAAAGCAGGAATTTCTGTAAGATTCCTCTTGACAACATCTCCCAGTGCTATAGCAAACACCACCATTCCAGACCACCGTCCCTCCCAATATTTGCATTACTCCTGGTGAGTAGAGTGATTCCTCTTTTTTTAAAAAAAATGTTGTATCAGCTCAATAGAGCCTTTTGATCTTCAGGGTTTATTTCCAAATGTTTGCAAGTTGTTTATAGGTGTGAGCCTTTTGCTTAATTTGTGCTTCATGATGACTTGTGACTGAGAACTTTTTGACAGACCAGATTGTCAGGAGGATGGGAATCAAAGTTTGCCAGACGTGAGGGCAACCATGAGGAAGCAAGTTTGATTTGATCTGATTTTGATGTGGTTTAATTATGCTTCATTTGGAATACAACAAGGTGAAAAGGGAATGTTGGAGAACCACTGATTCCTTTAAAATATTTTGTGCAATGCGACAAATGCCAGTTCAGACAACAGCAGCTACATTAAAGAGGCTGCTAGACTGCCTCCCAAGGAATTTAATATTAGTGACAGAGTTGTCTTAAACAGTAGCACCACCACCCTAAATACTGAGACGGGAAATTACTTGCTGATCAATATTGAGGTTCTGTTTCTGGCCATTGGAGCTATAGTCAAAATACTGAAGAATTGGGTTCCTCTCCTTCACCCCACCTCATCACTTCTCTTTGTTTCTCTTTCCTGCTCATCCTCACTCCCCCACCCAGCATTCCACACTCCCTCCAAAATCATTGCATGGTCTCCAGACTTTGGTGACATTTGATGAAATATGGCTATGGATTGGGACCAGCTCCTGGTCTCCACGCCTTGTCTATCTCCCATACAATGTCGCCATTGAATGCTTCGCACTTTTTATAATTTAAGTTGACCAGAGCCCATGTGTATCCACGGAGTCAGGCATATTCCCTAGTAATAGTTATTTGTTTGAATCAAACTTATAAAGTGCTTTCAAGGTGAATTCAATACAAGCAGCATCACATCCACACCGTTTCACTGATGTCATCAATTAATCAAAGCCTAAATACTGAGGTCATTACACTGCTCTGGGTCAGAGGCCTGTAATTACTTCTGGGTTTATTATGGTCAGATCTTGCAGTAAACTCCGAATGGATGAAGGAGCATGAAAGGAAAAGGATTTTTTTTTCAACAATACAGCCAATACTGACTAATATGACATGAACCTTCAGTGAATTTGCAAAATGAGGAATTACTATATTCGGATTCTGAATCAAACATTGAGTTACAAATTGTGCTTGTAAGGGTTAAATTAGCAATAGTATGTGAAGAGCTTGAGTTTCTTTTTCTAAGATCAGGAAGTTAAACTTAAATCCTTGCATTTGGGATGTTTTCCCTCTGTAACAGTGCAGGAAGTCTTTATTTGACCTCTTTACTCCCCAACCACCAGCTCCTGCCCTCACAGCCAAAACTCTCGATGTTGATAAGAAGTGCCAAATATTAACTTGGTGATCATGCACATATTTAAAATGATCTAACTGGTACTTTATGATGAGTTGCAGCTGGGAAAATGTTGACACCTCACTGTGAATGAGGTGGAAACCTAAGTTTGTCAGAAACAAAAGGAAACAGATTGGCAAGTAAGTCTGGTATAATGTCAGATATAAATCTGCTATGTTAGGGATCCAATATTGTGAAAGGGAAGTGCTGGCAGTTGTTGTAAGATTATGTCAGGGTTGCCTCACGAAGGTATCCAATGGCAGTGTGGTGAATACTAACACAGATGAGAACAATCACAGAAAACAACTGCTTGACTGGTTCAGAAATGCTTGGCTTATTTTGAGAGACCAATCTTGAATCAGCATAAAACATCCAAAGTTTTTCAATGGTCGGTTGAATTTTGCTTGTTTTTTAGTATGAAGGTCTTGCATAGGCCAGAAATGGCTATAAACAATGGTGACATACTAAATAAATGGTTTTCTCTTCTTTTCACCCTGTACTGTCTCTTCCACTCCCCAACCCCAGCATTCCCTCAGTGTGGTGTACTGGAGACATCCTGTGGAAGTCAAAAGAATCACATACCAACACGACCACGATGGTTCATGATGCATCTTGAAAACAAATAAAGTCCCAGCAACATTTTCCAGACCATAGGACAGCATTGCCAATACACTCCAGGGGGATGGGTGGTGATGGCAGCAAAACTAATAACATTAGCAAGATTACAAGACTGGGATTCGAGGTATACTGCTTTGTCATTACCCCCTCATTAACTTCACCATTTCAAGGGTAAAATCGGGAGCATTGGAATCTTCACTGCTCTCCTGGTGATTGGTTTAATTGCAACAATAGTCAAGAAGCTCAATATGATCAAAGGGAGAGCAGTTTGATTGACTGGCAAAAGAACTAACGTACCTAATTTCCACTCCCTTCACCGTCACTGAGCTACGATGTTGGGTTACCTAGCACTTACACTCTACGGAATGGACGACAGCAACTCATTAGACTTACACTGAAAGGATCTCTCCTGTCTATAATCTCTATTTCTGAAGAGAACAACGATCAGCTAAAGGCCTGTTACACCTGATTCTGACTTTGCATGGATATCTCTGTTCTTTTATTATCACTATGGCAAAATAATGCGATTTATTAAAATTGCACAGTCATTGACTAACTTAAGAAAACTAGACGATCAGGCTTAGAATATTGAATCTCAAGTCTGCGATTATTTTTTGTTGTAAAATTGCTTTGGACTTAATTCTGGATAAGGTTACTGATGTTAAATGACTGAATTTGTGCTCTTTGATGAATTGCAGTTCTGGAAACATTGTCAGTGCAAACAGTGAGGGAAATCGGAATGCAGGTTCTCCTGGATCAAAGTAAGTTTAGTTGCAGGCATGACTAAGTTAGTCATTATATCAGAATATGACGAACCATTAGAAAATAACTGGTGAGCTGGTAGTTTGTGCAATGTTATACAACGATCAATGGTAACAGATCGGATGCAATGAATTGATCAGCTCTCAAAGAGGAACTTGCCCATGTCCACTCCCAAGTCCTTTTACTATGTGATACTGCAAAACCTCTCCTTATGAATATTGTAGATTCCTTTTGAAGACCTCAGTTGAAGCTGCCTCCTCCACTATACCATTAGGCAGAACATTCCAGTTTCCGAACTATGCTGTTTTTTGTTAAAAGGATTCCTTGTCACCATTGATTTATTTTGCTGATCATTTTAAATCACTGTCCTTTTCTTCTCAAGCCTTTTTTAAATAGAATCCGCACAGTATGGAAACAGGCCACTTGGCCCAATAAGTCCACACCAACCCTCCACAGAGTAACCAATCCAGATGCATTCTCCTACCCTTTACTCTACTCTATGCAAATCCCTCATGATTTTGAACACTTGTAAAATGTCTTATTTATCTTCAGTTCTCCAAAAAGAGCAGCCCGAGCATCTTCAAACTATCCACATAGTTGTCCAGTTACTCATCTCTGGTACCAATTTTGTGTACCTTTTCTGCACCATCTCAAATCCCTTCCTGAAGCGTGCTGCATAAATACTAGACATGAGGGAAAAGCAGGACTGTTTAAAACCATTTGTCATAATTTCCTTATTTTGCATGTCACAGTCCTATTTATAATGTTCAGAATTCTAATGATATCTTCAATCTGCACTGCCAACTTCATAATTTGTGTGCATATACAGAATATGTATAAAATGTATTAAATATTAGACTGGGATCATTTAATGAAGCATTGATACTTGTATCGAAAGAATTTAGCTTGTGTATAAAATGAACAAGGAACAATCCAGAAACGTTCTGAGTTGGAGGAGGGCTGAATTCAATGGGCCAAGAGGGCATTTGAACACAAATCTGGGCAATGTTCAGCTTCAGCTGTACAGTAGAGCTTAACATTTCCACAAGCAGGAAATGGTGGCAAAAACAATACTCTAATTCCCTGCATGATATTGCAAAGGATATGGATAATTGTTAACCCCAGTGAGAACCATACTAAATATAGACAGTTCAGAGGGGAAATAAAGATTAAGGGAGACTGACAGCTAACTTTAAAACGGAATCTAAAAGTCATCATTAGTCACAAACAGTGAAAGAGTGGCAAAAGAATGAGTGGGGCCAATGATCATGAATCCCCTGTTTAAAATTCACAGGAGCAGGGACCTGGCTGTGGTATTATGAAGAGGAAGTTCATGCCCAGTTCATGGTGAAAAAAGAGTCGTTGAGACTTGGATGAGATGAAGTTTGACAGAATTTTAGAAAGGCTAAAATAAATCAAAATTGCAAATGCTGGAAATCTGAAACAAAAATGAAACTGCTGGAGAATCTCAGCAGGTTTGGCAGCATCTGTGGCGGGAAAGCAGATTTAATGTTTTTGAGTCCTGTGACACTTGAGCATCTCCAGCTATTTCTGCTTCATTTAGAAAGGCTGATTGTCATTGAGTGTTGGTAACTGACAACAACTGAATTGGAGACATCTGAGGATACAGAGAAGAGGAGCATTGAAGCTGCCGGGGTAATATCCACAACAACCTAATCCTGTTCAAATAGAGGCATGGAATCAGAGACTGGAGAATCACAACATTTAAAATATTTTTGTTCAAAATTGTCTGGATAAATTCAGCAACCAGATTCATCTTAGTGCTGGGAAATCTTCTAATGAACTGTAATCTCAGCCTCAAGCAACAATACTGGGAAATCATATGGACTAACTTTACATGCTGACTAGAAAATCTAATGTGTAACCTGTTTACCTAAATCATCTGATGACGGCTTATAAATCTGAATCTTCAGTTTTCTTGGGTATTTAAGCCGGTTTAGAAATGTAGAAAATAGGAGCAGGAGGAGGCCATGCAATCTTTCGAGCTTGCTCTGCCATTCATCACGATCATGGCTGATTGTCCAACTCAATAGCCTAATCATGCTTTCTCCCCATAACATTCGATCCCATTTGCCCCAAGTGCTATATCAAGCTGCCTCTTTAATTGTAGTTGAAAGTGCTTGCTTGAAGTATCTTAATTTGCCCTTACGTTCAATTGAAGCTGAGAAACAAACATGGAGTCCAAACTCTGTCCAAATTCTGAGGAAGTTGACAATTTAAGTTCACGAGAAAAGACAGTGACAGTCAAAAAGTAAGTTTGATCCAAAGTACGACCATGTTATGCTTCAGCATGTGTTCAGTCTCTTTCTGAACCTGTGCCAAGCTTCAAAGTTTAAGTCTGTAGGATGTTGCTTGATTGGAACAGCATTTCCTCAATCAATATTATGTGTAGTGAGATTAGTAATTCCCAGGTTATTCCCATATATCTCCCCATGTGATTATACCAACTCTTTCAGGTCATTTCGATTTTCATCTGGAAGGTAACTCATCAGTTTATTCCAGTTTTCCAGAACTTCCTCATTGTTCAATTTAATTTGAGGAATGTCTAATTCACAATCATCTTGATGAGCTTTTGAACAAAATCCATCTCTTCAAGCCACAGAACGGTCACAGAAATAGGTGGAGCAGTAAGCCATTCAGCCCCTTAAGCATGCGCTGCTGTTCAAAATGATGATGGCTGATTATCCAACTCAGTACTCTGTTCCATCATTCTTTGATCCCTTTAGTCTGAAAAAAAAATCTATGTTTTGGACTCAATCAATTTCTATGACAGTGAATTCCAAAGAGTCACCACTGTCAGGGTGAAGAAAAGTTTCCTCATCTCAGTCCAAAATGCCCAAGCCAGTCTCCTCAGACCGTGAGGCTTGGTTCGGGACTCCCCAGTCATGGAGAACATCCTTCCTGGTTATCTCATTCTGGACATAAACACTGATTTGTGTTGCATCTTGTGATCTTCGCCTGGGTCATGTATGGGGAGGGTTGTTCTCTGTATTGCCACACTTTGACAGTGCAAGTTAACCTCTTGCTGATAGCAGGCTGGAAGCAAGGTAGCCATTTGTTGCTAATAAAGAGATAGGACTGAGTGCTCACTACCCATATTCAAAAGGGAAGAATGACCTACTGAGGAGAGATATTAGAGAACTTTTTGTAGCTTTAACGGTGGACACTGACAGGAATTACTGACTCCCGTAGAACACACAGGGAATCAGCAAAGGTGACCCAAAGTGCTAATTCCTAATTACACATATTGCACTTTCCAAATGACAACAGCCCATTGGTTGAGAGGTTTTCCTTTTTTAAAAATTAAAATGTTCAGCGATGTATGACACACCTCTGGAGTAGGTGGGACAGGAATCCACGTCTACTAAATCTAATTTAGGACCTTACGCCTACTGACCAAGGGTAGGGAGACTATCATTCTATCATCAGAGGTCTGTTTTGCATCTCATACAGAATTGGTGCAATTGCCCTTAATTGCTTCATTAATCCCTGGGGATGTAAATAATAAGCCACTTGTCAGAGCATTGTGTGTTGCTCAGGTGCCACTGAGTACAATGCTGGTCTTTGAGTCGGAGGGTTCAAGATCTACCCTCGGGGTTAGAATACACTAATTGATACTGCCACTGCAATGCAGTCCTGAGATAATCCTGCACATCAGACGTGTATGAGGCATTAAACCAAAGCAACTCTGCCCTCTAATGGGACCCTTATTATTTTGAATTAAAGTGAGATTATATCTGGTGTCCCAGCCAATATTTATCGCTCAATCCCGATGAGCAGACCATCTGGTCATCATCTCCTTCCTGCTTTTCTCACGGTACACAAATTAGATATCACATTTCTGACATGTGACTACATGATCAAAAGTACTTCGGTTGTTGTATAGAACATCTCTGATTGAAAATTGGCTTTGTCAGAACCTGCATGTATTATTACTCAACTTGGCGTTCATTTTTCACTCTCTTGACCCTCTGTTGTAAGAAAGCGCTCCTTTCCAACTTCCACCAAAGGAGAATGAGACAAAGCTCAGTGCTGCAACATTTCACTTTATACTAACATCTGGATCAAACTGAAATACCATTCAATGCAAATATAAAACGAACTGAACCGGTTTTCAAGGATTAAAACAAATCATATTTGGCACCAAAGGAGTGTATTGAAATATTTCAATAGTTCTCATTGTGTCAAGTACAAGCAAACAGTGGAGTCTGTTGCAATCTATTTTATCTTGTCTAAAGAATAGGCTGAGGAAAAGCATTGCACGCTCTTTAAATTCGAGAATGAGGAAAGGAGTACAGTGTGGAACAGTGACTAACAGCAGGAAAATTATTCTTCAGATTAGAATAGATGTGTAGTAGAATATACTAAAATGATAGAATGAGAGAAGCTAAAGTGGGATATTGTCAGGGGAATGTTTTATAAGCTTGTTAATATCGGGTCAGTCAGGATCTTATTGAATGGTGGAACAGGCTCGAAGCGCCAAGTGATATATTCTCATTTACTGTTCATACCTCGAAAAAAATTTGCTAGTTACTCGAACGGAGGTGTTAAACACATTTTAAACTGTTACTTGGGCACATGCTGATATTTCCGTCTATGATTCCCTGGGTTTGATAGTATGTAGCTGACAGTGGCCCCAGGAGTTCTGCACTTGTTTCAGAGATCTGGAAAGAGATGTTTAGGATACTCTGAGGTGGCATTAAGATGTTATATAAATGCACAACTTTTCTACTCTGCGAGGGTAGAGAGGATTTTGCTCTCTATCAAACCTGTGCATCATTTGACTTCAATCTGCTTTTCTTTGTTGCATTATTGTATGGAGTTTATTCTCTTAAGTCAATAGCCTGGGATTTGCCAAAGTTTAAGAGGTTTTTACTCACATTGGTGAGTTTCTGTATCCCATGAGGTAGATTCAGTGCAATCAGTAATGGGAAATATAGCAGATCAAATATAATGTTGTTAATTGTTATTACATCTTTTAACATGGATAACTATGAACCTCAAGATTTAAAAGCCTTTTCAGTGGAGCCACTGCTGATTTACCCAATGCGCTATACTGGTGAACTCACTGATACTGAAACCTCTATAATCTGGGACAATGATGAAATTGAAACTGACTGGAACTGCAACTTATCAAGAAAACTAGGGATCAGCAAGAGGTTGAGGCCGAAGCTCAGAATACAGAGGCACTGCAAACCCAAACACCCACTGACACAGTTTCTCAAGATGAATTATGATGTGGTTCTGCATTAATCGGTTCTGATCTCTGTGGTTTGTGGAAAAATATGATATCTGCTAGAAGACAACTACAAAGCTCTCTTGCGATAATGTGACACAGAATCAAGTGAAATTTGGAGTTCTCCTTATGGGGCTTCTTTCATCCTTTCAAGTGGCAGCTGAATTTGGTGATCAGGTATCAGTTACTATCAAATTGGATGAAATCTTGATAGTGATTCCTTTATTTACATTTCCCTATCTCTGAGGTTTGCCCCATTTCTTTATTAAAGGGCCAATGTGTGTGAGATCTCTTTAGTGCTGTCCATAGGATAGCCGTGCTCCTGCCACTGTGTAACTTCATATTGATATCTGCCTTTAAAAACAATCTGAATCTATGGTCACATACTGGTGTCGTAATAGAATGGCTAATTCTTCAACTGCTGCAAACCAATATGGGCTAGATTTTCAAACTGTCATTATCACAAAGGTGCTTTTGGTGCCACATTCAGAATTCAGAATGAAAATTAGGTTTTCTGTTAGTGCAGAATTTCTCTCTGTTACTTTAAATAATAGTGTGCTGTGTGTATGTGCATGTGGTTTGTTTCTATTTATTTCTGTTCCTCAATGACTTTGAAATTGTTGTTGTATAGGATCAAAGGCAAAGTATTGTCTCCACAAGGACATTGTTGCTGGTTTTCCTCTGAGACCAGTGCCGAACTTTACCAGTTCATTGTAGGCCTGATACATTATAGTTAAGTTTCACCTCTGCCAGCTGGTACAACATGGAAATTTGAGTACTGATGAAAATAAAGTTGTTTTTTTGTTTAAGTCTTTAATATTGTACTTATCGGGACACTCTCAAGAATTCCAATGGAAAGAGAGAAAGCATTTAATCTGTCTGGGTAATGAGTGCTGATTGGTAAAGGTATGGAGAGTGGACCAGGTGATGGTCGGCAGTTAACTGCCAATGCTTGTTGTGATTCGACTAAATTGGTGATGGCCATTCTCTGCCTCATTTGGCATGACAATACCTTGACCACTCAGGTAACCTGCCAATTGAAAACATAACAAAGTTCAGTTGTCAACTGTCCATCACCATCTGACCAGTCCATTTTTCCATTGGGAACGTCTCGATCAATCATTGTGCACTTTCCAAAGCATCAGAACTCTTTTCTTGTTCAGTATAAAATGTTGTTTCCCATTGTGTCAAAATATTTCTGTATTTGCAAAAATCGTTTGAATTTGGGAACCTTTTGTTAATGGAGTATCCAACATCCAGCTGATATGATTAAAATGGAATCTAGTTTTCGAATTGAAATGATTTAACCCCCTGACAAGCCCACTTTGTTCATGAAGATCCTCTTTGAATATTGTATCAGTCTGGCTGTTGAAAGACAGCTTTCGAAAGTTGTTTACTTTGGTCAATGTCTATTTAATGAATTGCTGAAATTGTGCAAAATGCATTCTATTGCATTTACAAAACTAAGATATCTTGTGAAATCAGGAGATGTGCACAGTGCAAATAAAAATCCCATTTACTGCTGGCCTGGACAAGACTGGTAAACTTAAACTTGTGCTTATAGAGAAAGGACTGAGATCTTAACTGGCTCATTATCATCTAATGTATTGAGTTTAAACTTATGTCTATCTCTAAATTCTTCAAAGCCTTGATCCACGCTGTCTTATGTACCCCTTATATACACCCTCTGTTCGTTGGTTCTCTGATTGCTTTATATCTTTTTGTTCATGAATATGGCCAAGCCCCCTTAATTAGCTGTACTTTACTGATAAACTTCCTCAGATGCCCTCTGGTACTCATTCTCTCTTTGAAAACTTGCTTAAAAGCCGGTTTCATGTTTTTGGTATTGGTCCTAACTCTTCTGATACATGCCAATAAACGTCTCCTGTTTGGCATTTGGTGCATCCTTTTCTAGTTTGGAAGGTCGGACTCGAATAAATATAGGGTTAAAGACAGGAATCTTGGAAGTGTGGAGGAACAGAGGGATCTGGGTGTGCAGTACATAGATCCCTCAAAGTTACCACCCAAATGGATAGGGTTGTTAAGAAATCATTTGGTGTTTTGGCTTTCATTAACAGGTTAATCGAGTTTGAGAGCCGTGAGGTTTTGCGACAGCTCTACAAGTCCCTGAGGAGACCACACTTGTAATATTGTGTCCAGTTCTGGTCGCCCTACTGTAAGAAAGATGTAGAGGCTTTGGAGAGCATTCAAAGAAGGTTTACCAGAATGCTGCCTGGACTGGAGGGCTTGCCTTACGAAGAAAAGTTGAATAAGCTCAGACGTTTCTCTCTGGAGAGAAGGAGAAAAAGAGGAGACCTGATTGAGGTATACAAGATAATGAGAGGAATAGATAAAGTCAATAGCTAGACACTTTTCCCCAGGGCAGGATTGACTGGTGCTAGGGGGGTAATATTTTTAAGATATTAGGAGAAAGGTATAGAGGAGACGTCAGAGGTAGGTTCTTTGCGTAGAGAGTTGTGAATGTATGGAATGCATTGCCAGTGGTGGTGGTGGAAGCAGAGTCATTAGGGACTTTTAAGCGACTGCTGGACATGCACATGTTTAGCAGTGAGTTGAGGGGTGTGTAGGTTGTTATTATATTTTACATTAGGATTAAATCTCGGCCCACTGTCGTGGGCCAAAGGGCCTGTTCTGTGCTGTACTTTTCTATGTTCTATGTTAAAGCATCTCATAAATGTGAGTATTTAATATCCACTTTGGCAGATTTAATTGATTCTAATTGGAATGTATCTGCCAAAGCTTTAGCAAACCTGAATCAGCAAACAGCTTCAAACTGTGCACACATCCATCATATAACATTGCTGCTCCACATTAACTTTCCAAATGCATTGCTCCATTCCAAATAGCGGACCACCCGTTCCCATTCATAGAAATCTGTTTCTGATGGATGGAAGTGGTTGTTTCGGTACTTCTGCCATTTTTAATTGAACTCATCTCAAGTTACACTTTAGAATTTAACACTCAGGACAAGACTGTTTGTGTTAAGCTTTATCAATTTTGACCAGTTTGCCAGCTCTTCATGTTCTTGAATATTGGAATGGGACTGGGTTCTGTCAGCCCTCTAGGGACAGGCTGCAAGGTCATTAGGTGGATAATAATAAGGGAAGGAAGGAGTTTCAGTGGCTCTAGTATTTCCACCTCCATAGTATTTTATTGATCCCAAATTAGGGAAAGGATGGCCATTCAGGTGGTCAATGTAGAGTCTGTTCCCACCAATGCTGGCAGTTTGTTAGCAGTAGGTGGGCCCTCCATTGTGTGGGAGACCTCCTCCTGCATCCTAGATACACGCCTGCAGGATGTCCCTCCTAATGAAGTACCTTATGGCTCACAACAGGGTATCCCATCTGCATACTGGAACAGTCTCCTGTCCATGGTGGCGATCATTACGGGAACTGGAAATCAGAGTAAGTGAGTGAAAGAAGCCGTGAGGGCTAGAGTGGTCACATCCCCAGGACTAGGTTGGCAGGTCCTACTGAGACCATTAATAAGTCATTAAGATCCCCCACTTGGTGCATGGACACTGGGTTGCTCCTACTCCTAGTAAGAGTACTGTGATTACTGCTGTTTCAGTGCTAGCAAGCAAATAGTGAAGTGTGGCCATGTGATAAAATCATTTACATTCAGTGCTGAATACTTGAGACTTTTTTTGAGAGAAACGTTATAATTCTTCTCGATGTTCTAAATACACTTTTTGTTTCAGACAATGGTGATTTTCTACATAGGATTACAGAGGAAATACAGACCATTTGGCACAATCATTCATAGAACATAGAACATAGAAGAATACAGCGCAGTACAGGCCCTTTGGCCCTCGATGTTGCGCCGATCCAAGCCCACCTAACCTATACTAACCCACTATCCTCCATATACCTATCCAATGCCCGCTTAAATGCCCATAAAGAGGGAGAGTCCACCACTGCTACTGGCAGGGCATTCCATGAACTTACGACTCGCTGAGTGAAGAACCTACCCCTAACTTCAGTCCTATATCTACCCCCCCTTAATTTAAAGCTATGCCCTCTTGTAATACCCGACTCCATACGCGGGAAAAGGTTCACACTGTCAACCCTATCTAACCCCCTAATCATCTTGTACACCTCAATCAAATCACCCCTAAACCGTCTTTTCTCGAATGAAAACAGCCCCAAGTGTCTCAGTCTTTCCTCATACGATCTTCCTTCCATACCAGGCAACATCCTGGTAAACCTCCTCTGCACCCGTTCCAGTGCCTCCACGTCCTTCCTATAGTATGGCGACCAAAACTGCACACAATATTCCAGATGCGGCCGCACCAGAGTCTTATACAACTGCATCATGACCTCAGGACTCCGGAACTCAATTCCTCTACCAAAAAAAGCCAGTACGCCATATGCCTTCCTCACCGCACTATTTACCTGGGTGGCAACTTTCAGAGATCTGTGTACATGGACACCAAGATCCCTCTGCTCATCCACACTACCAAGTATCCGACCATTAGCCCAGTACCCCATCTTTTTGTTATTCTTCCCAAAGTGAATCACCTCACACTGAGCTACATTGAATTCCATTTGCCACCTTTCTGCCCAGCTCTGCAGTTTCTCTATATCCTGCTGTAACCTGCCACATCCTTCCTCACTGTCAACAACTCCTCCGACTTTCGTATCATCCACAAACTTGCTCACCCAACCTTCTAACCCCTCTTCCAGGTCATTTATAAAAATGACAAACAGCAATGGTCCCAAAACAGATCCTTGCGGAACACCGCTAGTGACGGCACTCCATGAAGAAACTTTGCCATCAACTACTACCCTCTGTCTTCTTCCATCCAGCCAATTACTAATCCAAACCTCCAACTCACCCTCAATGCCATATCTCCGTATTTTCTGCAGTAGCCTACCATGGGGAACCTTATCAAACGCCTTACGAAAATCCATATATACCACATCTACCGCTTTCCCCTCATCAACCTCCTTCGTCACCTTTTCAAAGAATTCAATAAGGTTTGTGAGGCACGACCTGCCCTTCACAAAACCATGCTGACTATCCTTGATCACATTATTCCTATCCAGATGTGCATAAATCCTATCCCTTACAATTCTCTCTAAGACTTTGCCCACAACAGAAGTGAGACTCACCGGCCTATAGTTACTAGGGTTATCCCTACTCCCATTTTTGAACAAGGGAACCACATTTGCTATCCTCCAGTCTTCTGGCACTACTCCTGTAGACAAAGAGGACATAAAAATCAAGGCCAATGGCTCTGCAATCTCCTCCCTTGCTTCCCAGAGAATCCTAGGATAAATGCCATCAGGCCCAGGGGACTTATCTATTTTCACCTTTTCCAGGATTTCCAACACCTCTTCTCTACATACCTCAAAGCCATCCATTCTACTTATTTGTGACTCAGTATTCACATCGACGACAATGCCCTGTTCCTGAGTAAATACTGAAGAAAAGTATTCATTCAGTGTCTCCCCAATTTCTTCCGCCTCCACACGCAACTTCTCACTACTATCCTTGACTGGAACTATTCCTACCCTAGTCATTTTTTTATTCCTAACATACCTCTAGAAAGCTTTAGGGTTTTCCCTAATCCGACCGACTAACGACCTTTCATGTCCCCTCCTTGCTGCTCTTAGCTCTCTCTTCAGGTCCTTCCTGGCTACCCTATAACTCTCAATCGCCCCAATTGAACCTTCACGTATCATCTTGAGATAGGCCGCCCTCTTCCATTTAACAAGGGATTCCAATTCCTTATTAAACCACGGTTCCCTCGCACGACCCTTTCCTCCCTGCCTGACAGGTACATAATTATCAAGGACACTCAATAGTTGCTCCTTGAACAAGCTCCACATATCATTTACACTCTTGCCTTGGAGTCTACTTTTCCAAGCCACACATCCTAAGTCATGCCTCACCGCATCATAATTTCCCTGACCCCAGCTATAACTCTTGCCCTGTAGTACACACTTATCCCTCTCCAACACGAGAGTAAAAATCACCGAATTATGGTCACTATCCCCAAAGTGCTCACCTACCTCTAATTCTAACACCTGGCCTGGTTCGTTACCCAGAACCAAATCCAGTATGGCCTCACCTCTTGTTGGCCTGTCTACATATTGTGTCAGGAAACTCTCCTGCACACATTGAACAAACACTGACCCATCTAACGAACTTGAGCTATAGCTTTCCCAATCAATATCAGGAAAGTTAAAGTCCCCCATAACAACCACCCTATTACTGTCACTCATCTCCTGAATCACCTTCCCTATCCTTTCTTCAATGATTCTAGGACTATTAGGAGGCCTGTAAAAGTCTCCTAACAGGGTGACCTCACCTTTCCTATTCCTAACCTCAGCCCAAACTACCTCAGATGGCAAGTCCTCATCCATCGTCCTTTCCACCACTGTAATACTATCTTTGACAAGCAATGCCACACCTCCCCCTCTTTTACCCCCACCTCTGACCCTACTAAAACATTTAAATCCTGGAACCTGCAACAGCCAATCCTGTCCCTGTTCTAGCCATGTCTCCGTAATAGCCACAACATCGAAGTCCCAGGTACCAACCCACGCTGCAAGTTCACCTACCTTATTTCGTATACTTCTTGCATTGAAGTATACACACTTCAAGCCACTTTCCTGTTTAGAGGCACCCTCCTTGGAAATTGATGCCATGTTCCTAACCTCCCTACACTCCAGGCCCTGCACACTGAAGCTACAAACTGGGTTCCCATGCCCCTGCAGAGTTAGTTTAAACCCCCCCCAAGAGCACTAGCAAACCTCCCCCCAAGGATACTGGTGCCCCTCAGGTTCAGGTGTAGACCATCCTGTTTATAGAGGTCCCACCGTCCCCAGAAAGAACCCCAGTTATCCAAAAACCGGAATCCCTCCCTCCTGCACCATCCCTGTAGCCACGCATTTAAGTGTTCTCTTTCCCTATTCCTCGAATCTCTATCACGTGGCACGGGTAACAAACCAGAGACAACAACTCTGTTCGTTCTAACTCTGAGCTTCCAACCTAGCTCCCTGAAAGCCTGTCTAACATCCTCGGCACTCCTCCTACCTATGTCGTTGGTGCCAATATGGACCACGACTTCGGGCTGCTCCCCCTCCCCCTCCAGGACCCGGAAAACATGATCAGAGACATCACGTACCCTTGCACCTGGGAGGCAACATACCAAACGTGAGTCTCTCTCGTTCCCACAAAACCGCCTATCTGTGCCCCGAACTATCGAGTCCCCAATTACTACTGCTCTGCTCTTTTTCACCCTTCCCTTCTGAGTAACGGGGACAGGCTCCGTGCCAGAGACCTGAGCCCCGTTACTTTCCCCTGGTAAGTCGTCCCCCCCACAAGTATCCAAAACGGTATACTTGTTCTTGAGGGGAACGGCCGCAGGCGGTCCCTGCACTGGCTGCTTCCTCCCAGTCCCCCTCACTGTCACCCATCTATCTGCCATCTTTGGAGTTACTACTTCCCTATAACTCTGATTTATGACCCCCTCTGCCTCCCGAATGATCCGAAGTTCTCTCCTTCACGCTTTTAAAGGGGGAAAAACCTACCCAGGTAAGCTTACACTAAGTGCTTCCGGGTCTCGGCTGCCCCTCTGGTCGTCGTCACTTCCCCCTGGTGCTCCCGCTCTTTCTGTGAAGAGAGAGTGAAAGAGAAAAAAAAAAACACCGCTGCCCGCTACCGGTAAGCACTTTTAAAACTAAACGGTCTTACCTCCGCTGCTGCTCGCACTGGAATCAGCGTTTTTTTTCCACTCAAGGTGTTTCTCATCTTTTCTCATCTAAATCACCCATTGTAATTCTCTATTCCCATCCCTTCCGAGTGCTCGCCCTGTTTCCTTGACATACATCTAAACTATTGATTTCTACTATTCCGTCTGGTCACATATTCCCCGTTCTCATCATTATTTCAGTGAAGAGGTTTCTTCTGAATTCCCTTTTGGATTTCTTGAGGTACTGTCTTATATTGACAGTCTCTAGTTACGTTATACCCCGTAGTGAAATGTTTTCTCTGTACCTTCTCTTTTCAAAACCTTTCATAATTTTAGAACTGTCATCCTTCTTTACAAGCGAGAAGTGAACAGCGCAACAATTCTTCCTTGATATACACAGCCAGAAACTTGTGTAGCATTCTTATAAATCTTCTCTTCACTCTCTCTCATCCATTCTATAATATGTCAACTCGAACTGCAGGCAATACTCTTAATTATAGTCAACCAAATTTCTATAGTGAACCTACTTTCAAATCTATCCCTTTAGAGATAAAGCTTAGAGCTTTGTTTGCATTTTTGTTGCCTTTGGAACCTGTGGTAAAATTGTTAGTGACGGATGTAATTGTCTGAAATCCCTTTGATTGTCTCCCTCACTTAGACTGCATCTTTGAATAAGTGACCTGCACATTATTCCTACCAAGATGTAACACCTTACGTTTATCTGTGTGGATCTTCATTTGCTAATTATTTGAACTTGCCGTAAATTAATTAATGATCTCTTGCAACTTCTTGTAGTCCTCAGAATTGGCTCCGTTTCAACATTCCTTTCCAATTTGGTGTCATTGAATTGATAATTATTTTTCTCGTAATTAGATACAGAATTAATTTGCAGTTTTACTTTATTTTGTTTTGAATTTTTAGAGAGGTGCAGTAATCCACACGGTAACTATAACAGCTAAATGTAGAATGACAGATAGATGAAAATTATTACACACACAGGACTAATTAATAGACTCTATGAACTTCAAGGTCAAAACAGGGAATTATTTTTTACACGAATGATATGGTGAGATTATCCGTAGTGCAATCACTTTTGTCCATTTCTTTTCTGTTGCAGTTTATTTCCCCCGGTCTTTCTGTGCTACTGGTATGAAATTGAAAAAGCACCCATCCTCCATTTTAAACTAAATGAAAATAAAAAAACAGCAACAACAGTTTATATAAAATGTAACATGATTTATGAAACCATCCCTCTCGGCTTTTTCATATTCACAGCCATGTAGAGTTATATAGGGAGAGGCTGAATGAGCTGGGGCAGATTTCCCTGGAGCGTTGGAGGCTGAGGGGTGACTTTATAAAGGTTTATTAAATCATCAGAGGCATGAATACAGTGAATAGATAAGTTCTTTTTTCCCTGGGGTGGGTGGAGTCTCATCTAAACCTATACTCGTGAGTATAGATTTAGAGTGAGAGGGGGAAAAGTTGAAAGTATCTAAGGAGTAACTTTTTCATGCAGGGGATGGTGTGTATGGAATGAACTGCCACAGGAAGCAGTGGAGGCTGGTGCAATTTCAACATTTAAAAGGCATCTGAGTGTATAGACGAATAGGAGGGTTTAGAGGGATATGGGCCAAGTACTGGCAAATGGGACTAGATTAGTTTAGGATATCTGGTCAGCATGGGCGAGTGAGACTGTTTCTAAGTTGTACATCTCTATGACTCTATGATCTACCCATTTGCTCTTAATGTACTAGTCGAATCTCTTTGGATTATCTTTAACATTATCTCCCAAGGTTATCTCATTTTCCTTTTTTGCCCTCCTCATTTCCCTCTTTACAATGTCCCTGCACCTCTTGTACTCTTCGGGATTCACTTGATCTCATTTCTCTATATCTAATATACGATTCATTCTTAATCTGAACCAGAGCCTCAATATCTTTATTCCTCCAAGGTTCCTCCTCTTACCAGCCTTATCTTCACACCAACAGGAACATCACGCCTCCGAACTCACGTTATCTCACTTCTGAAAGCCTCACTCTTGCTGGCCGTCCCTTGAGCTGCAAACAGTCTACTGCAATCAACCCTTGAAAGTTTTTGTCTCATACTATCAAAATTTGTCCTCGTTCAATTAAGAACTATAACTTATATATAATGCCAATCCTTTCCATAAATATTTTACAACTAATCGAATTATGACCCCGGCCCCAAAAAGCTCCCCTACTAACCATTCAGTCACTTGCCCTGCCTTATATCACAACAGTAGGTCAGGTTTGCTCCTTCTGTGATAGTTACATCTGCATATTAATGAAGAAAATTGACTTTAGCACTTACCAAATTCCTCACCAAACAAGCTCTTAAGACCATGGCTGTCCCATTTTATGTTTGGAAGGTTAAAATTTGCTATTATTCCAATCCTATTATTCTCACATATAAATAATATCTTTCGACATATTTGCTACTCAATTTCACTCTGACTACTGGGGGGACTATTACAATCGCATCAAAATAATCATGCTTTTCTTATTTCTGAGTTCCATCCACATAGCTTCACTAGACCATCCCTCAGAAATACCTTGTGTTAGAACAGTAGTAACGTTTCACCACAAGAAAAATTGACTCCAATCTCCTTCTAGCTCTTCCTACCTCTGCCGTACCTTTGATGATGGGAGAGACTTTGAACATAAATTATTCAATTTACTGGTGTTGGTTAGTAGCTGAAAATAAAGATAATATGGGTGACTTGGGTGATGGGAAATAAAAGGTTACATTGTATGGAAGGAAAATTCTGGATAGAAACAAGAATTTTAAAAAACGAACTCCATTCAGTGTTTGGAGTCCTTGTTGGTTCAACCTGTGCTTCGGTCTATAATACAAAATTACAGAAAAATATTAATAGCAATTTAAAATAAAATGTTAGGATATTGGAAGAACAGCTAAGAGCTTCAAAGCTTGACAGACGGCTTGTGGGAATGGACATGGAAAGCAGCAGGGTTTCCAGAACTTCTAATCTCTGCCTTCCCTGATCGAAATCAACCTGTGATTTATAATTGTTGAGGATTGTTATTAATTAATATCGGTGTGTCAGATAGATCACAGTCTCAGGGAGGGGTGACCTGCTTCTTTGTTTTGTGATGAACTCAGGGGAACATACAATAGTAAGGGGGTAAACCCAAAGGGGTGAAGGAGCAGAGGATCCCCCGTGTGTATGTGCACAAATCAGGGAATGTACCATGACACATGGACAGAAGAGCAAATAAACCCTACTTCATCACCCTACGCTGTCGAGAACAAACACAAAGCAATTATGTTAAACTGAAATAAAAAGTCTCTTGTATCACCTGGAATGTTGCATCTAGTTTCAGGTGCCATGTTTTTGAAAAAAATGCAAAGTTATGAGATTGGGTGCGTGACTGATTCACAATACTATTCCCGGGATGATACACCTCACCAACTCTGAGAAATTGAGAATGTTCTCCTCTGCTGATTGTTTCCAGACTCTGTGACCAGTTGCTGTGATTGGTTCTCAATTCCGTCTTGCGTCGTATGGATCTCAATGGCTGAATATTTCAAGTACTCATGAGCTGTGCCTTGCCTGATCACAGCGCCCTCTGATTTATTATTTTTGAGGGTTGCTGTTCAGTAATATCCCTGTATCAGACTGATCTCAGTCTCATTCCCTGGGATTTGACAGGTATGGTGTGTCAAGTAGATCCCAGGAATTGCGCTCCATGAGATTTATGTGTGAGAAAAACTCCAGTTCTGAGAATCCGCCCTTGGATTGTGCACGTGTTGTGTCTGAATACCTGACTGAACGTTGACATTTTTGGCTGATGAATGTTTCGTTGGGCGCTTTAGGTGGCGATTTCTGCATTACTAACCCAGGCTGCCCTGACATTGGGAGTACTTTTAGTTTAGACAGTGTAGAGTAAACTTTCAAACTCCGTTGTCTGCCTTTTTTCGGCTTCTGGTGGAGCCTATAAAATTATCATGAGGTGACCCGAGGCCGTGACCCTTGGTGCATAAGCGGAAATGTTCTCTAATCATTCTGCCTATGGAGTGTTCCATCAGGCATATCGTGTGAAAGATGTATTTACATTAGTGGGCTGCATGGTAGCGCAGCATTAAACTAAATGACTGGATAAAATACAATCAAACAGAACAAGTGAAAGTATTTGGCTGGGAAAGGAGTAGGATGTGGGTAAATGTATTATTACTGACTGGCCTTGAAGAAAGAATTAAGCAAACTCAAGATTAGTGCATATTCATTCGAGATTTATTAACCATTTCAGAAAGCATTTTTATCCAAAAAGTTGATGTAAAAGCTAACAGAAGTGAATACAATGGCTGGATGCCACATTGAGACGAGAACACATGCGCTGTGAGCTGGGAATTTTCTGTACATCAGTAACAGTCACACGAAAGGGAATACAAAGGCTCATCAGAAAGGGTAGGCAACCATTCTGAGTAAGGAACAAATAAAAACAAAACAAACGGGCTTTAAACAACTGGGAAGCTACAATATTCTTCCAACCACAACCATCTCAAAGATATCAAAGTAAAAAGGAAAATCCATCAATAATTGTCTCAGTTACACGCTGATAAACTGAAGTCATCTCACTGTTAGAGTCAGCAACAGGACAGATTGGAGATTGGGAATTCAGAGACCTTGATAAGCAGATCAGGAAAATCAAAGGGGTCCACAACTCATTCACTTAACCTGGAAAAGAGAGAGAAAGCAATGACGCAGATATTTATGACCAGGGACTTTCAGATTTAATGTTTATTCAATGGCACACTTAGAGATTTCACAAAACATATTGGGCTGCTTGGCGTGAGAAAGATGTGATTATTCTCACCTTCACCAGAGTGACGGCAGCGCTGTAGAAAATACTCAGGAAGAACAAGGTGATGAACGTGGAAGCAGTTGTCCAGATGTTGCTGTTATCATCCTCATAGTCTTCAATCCAAGTGCGATCTATTGAATCTATGAATATAAAGCCGAGAGAACGCATTGAGATTGTTTATTGATCCAGATCGATCTATCTGCATCCAAGTCATGTAAATGGAGACCATTACATCTTCATAAAGCAGTCAGGTATT
The DNA here is from genome assembly GCF_037043375.1 of Chiloscyllium plagiosum. NCBI lineage: Eukaryota > Metazoa > Chordata > Chondrichthyes > Orectolobiformes > Hemiscylliidae > Chiloscyllium > Chiloscyllium plagiosum. The sequence goes on along the minus strand of NW_028270178.1, from coordinate 65,108,826 downwards.
TCTCAATGTGACTCTTATCTGTATCTATTAGTGCATTATTGACTCAGCAAGAAATTACAAATACTAACTGCACATGTTCTTTCTTCATTGTCCGTGTCAGAACGTTTTAAATGATTTTTCTTTTCATCTATTATTTAAGGATATTATTATTTGAGGAATGCTTATTACGAATGATGATTTTAGTTATATCATTATATTTTAAATATAGGCTGTGACAGCACTTTAGTTGAAAATTGTGGCCATCACTGAATAAAAGTTCAAATGTGATTCTCATCTTTTATATTGGTGACCAATTGCTTGGCAAATCATGAATATAAGTGACATCACAGTCAGGACATTGCTTCATATTTTAGTTTGTAGGATCTGTATATTTAGGAATAAGTTTTTGTACGTGTGTCCCTTAATTTATTTGATCTACAGCTTGGTGTGTTTGGTTTCCCTTTAATGTTTGTGTATGTGGTTATGAGAGTCTCTTACTTCACTCTTGCCCAAGTTGGAGTCTGTGCATGAATAAACATATTCCTGTTCCTTTACTGCTGGTGTGCTCATGTGTTTGTGCACATAAAGTTTGGTCTTTTCACATTGTGTAAGCATCATCATGCTAATATGCCACTTCGTTGCTGCCTATGCTTATCTTGTAATGTCTTTGTGAGTGTTCACTTTTCATTAGTGCTATCTAAAATATGTGATTATGTGTCTGTTTCAGATCCTACCGAAACTAGGTTATTTTCATGTTTATGCTGAATAAATGTTAGCATGCAATGTTATGTTTTGATGGATGTTTATATTTATATGATGATGATTGCTTGTGTGGCAATCTTTCCCAAACCATCTCCTGATAAGCTTGTTTGTGCTATTGTTTGTGGATGCTTGCTGATCCTTGTGCCCATTATCCTTATTTACTAAACGCCCCTCTATTTGTTCATCTATGCACTTGTGTGCCTGCATGTGAGACTCTGAATTTGTGTGTGCGTGTGATATTGTATACATGCTGATCAATGTGGTTTAAAAATAACTAATTCAGCTGCCTCTGTCATCGTATGTTTGTGATTCTGAAAATGGGAAAATAATGATATTAATGTTTATCTCTGTGCACTTACGTGCCTGTGTGAGTTGACATGTGGGAGGACATTTTTCGGAATTTGTATCTGTGTGTTCATTTGTGTATGTCTGTACGCATTGTGCTGTATGAATGTATATGTATTCATGCCCATTTGTGTGTTACCGTGTGTCGATGTTTCTCATGGTTATGTGTGAGTACTCCTGTTCATTTGTGCAAATGATTTTCTTTCGGTGTATGTGAGTTTTTGTATGAGCTTAGCTGAGTGTTCAAGTACCACTTGCATGTGTGGCTCTGTGTGAGTATGCATGTGTGACATCTTATATATATGCACATTTGAGTGTGCACATAAATATGTGTCTTTAGGTGAGAGCCCGTATATTTGTCATTACGTGTGTATTTGCGATCATCTCTCTGCATCTGTTCTTATACCAGACTGCAATTTTCATTATTCTAATTTATTGTTCTAATTTTAATGCATTGCCCATAATTAGATTTGACCTTGGTGTTGCAGGAAACATTTCCCATCGTCGTGCTGAGGTAACCGTTTTATGAGCAACTCTTCTGTTGCAGTGATAGAACTTCTGTCTCTGAGAGAAAAGGCGTGAGTTCAAATCCCCACTGCCCCAGAGATAACATTTCTGAATATGTTTATTAGAAAATGTCTACTTATTTCTGTCTGTGAAACAAAATGATATCAGGTATTCGAATACCAGAATTGATCCCATGTGCTCCAGAAAACTGAGACAAAACTATGGAATTCAAACTGGGACGATGCAAACACCAGTTTTGGATTATGGGAATCAATGTTAATCATTTGTTAACAGAGCCAAGCGTGTCTAACATGCTTCAAAGGTATTGTTTTGCATGGAAATGTAAAATCTTTGGACAGTAAGCAAGAAGCTGACTGTCCCTGTTAGCAGCTGGGTTACATTACAGAGGACATCTACCATGAAAGCTCTGCACAGGGAGCAAGAGGACAGATCATTCATTGTTCCCCTCCCCTCTGCTCCACAACAACTTATCTGTTGATTCTCTTTGGTGTGAAAGTGAAGATACATTCTGTCAACTCATGCACTGGTGCAAGATCCCTGGCAGTTCCCCAGAAACAAAGGTTACATTCAAACTGTTCTGCACTCTTTACGATTGGTATGTTCCAATCAAATTTAATTTTAAAGTGTCTTAAATTTACATTTCCAATTGGTGCAATTTGGCAGTTTAAAACTGACATGAATTTTGTAAGAATGTCCAATCGGGGGAATCAAAAACACCAAGTTCAAAACTCGTGCCCGACCCTTGACATAAAATGGACATTGTCAGATTTTGTCACAGAGGGATTGAGGATGGATAAGGTACTTGGTGGAATCCTGCAATGAGTGAGCTTTACTCTGTCTCTGACCCAGGGTGTATCTGAGCAGAGAACATTAACTGCACAAGACACTCGTCCTAGACCTGTTAATAATCCACTTTAACTACACAGATGGAATGTACGTGAGAGAGAGAAACAACTAATTCAGTATTTAACTCACAACGGGAGGAAAAAAAACACTTCATTACTTCTGTTGAATTATTAAATGCAACTTTGAGATTTTTATTGACATGAATTAACAGTGTCCATCAGTGCAAGTGAAATGTTTACAAAACTCGGTTTACCGCTGGATTTATCGACTGTTCTGTTGATGATCTTCAATGGAATCGCTTCATGTCCCACCACACAGGAGTAAGAAGCACCGCTGGCCCACTCCTCCGCTGTAATGGATAACAGTCTGTAGATGAAGAAGGAAGTGTTGTCACTCTCCGCTATCACCTCGGTGTTCTTGTAGTTACTGGGATTCACTGGCTTGTCATTGTTTGTCCACTTGACGAAGATCTCTCGGGGGGAGAAACCTCTCACTAAACAGGTGAGGGAGAGAAACCTCTGAGCGGAGATTTCTTCTGTTGGTGGCAGGAGGACCGACACTGATGGCTCTAGCGGATTAATCACTGCAGAATATAGAAGACAAATATAAATCAACCAAAAAAATCCTGAACCAATATCACAATTTCACTAAATATTAAAATACGCCATGTTTAATTTGGGATTTATTCACTTTCGTTTTCTAAAGGAGCAGTATGGTACACATTCTGTTCAGTAAAAAAAGGAAAGTTTAATGTGAAAGTTGCCTCCATGTTTCCAGCCCACAACGAGGACATTCTGTCCATTTGTCATTGCTGATGGTGACGTCACAACCCAGGCTTCTTACCACCTTATCTGACTTAATCAGAATACAATATCCTTTGGTCCATCTTTTCCTTAATCAGCTACTTAGCTATCCTGCCTTCAGATGCATCATTAATGCTCCCAACGGTGTTGGTTCATTTCCAATCAAAGCCTGTCATTGATGTAACTGGATCTGGATTACACATGGGATCCTTTGTGCTTTAATCTCACCGCTCACCTTTCTCCTTGTGGATGGAGTCTCTCAGCGGAGTCGGTAGATTCTGATGGTACACCACACATTCAAAAGTAACGCCACTCAGCCAGGCTTCAGTAGAAATGTCTAATTTGCTGATCACGCTGTCGGGATTCTGTCCAGGCTGCTCAGCAATCTCTGATTTCAGAGGCTTCTTTTCTTGTTTCCAGGTCACGTTGACTCCAGAAGGAAGATTGGACACAACGCAGGTTAACGTCACCGTCGCCTCCAGTAAGACTTGTTCTACTGGCGGTGGGAGGATTTTAACGGTGTTAGGGTGGCACTCGGTATCTTCTATGAAACAAAAATCAAAGTCAATGAAAAATGCCCCTTTCTGATACAAACAGCCAATCTTCAGATTACTCCTTCACAGGGTGAAGACACCACGTTCAAAATGGCAACTCCAACTATTCTGAAACGATGCTTACTATTGTTGATGTATTTTGATCTGTGAAACATTTGTGATTACCTATAGCATACCCTGAGTAATTATTCCTAAAGAACACTGGCTTTGTAACAAGTGAAACCTGTGAAAAAAGTAAAATCATCAAAGATACCATCATGTAACCCATGGAATGACCTTTCTTTCAGAGTTTGTCTCTCACTTAAGACCATCTATTGATACTTGTGACAAGAGTAATCTGAATATAATGAGTTCATTTCTATGTTCATAACCTTTAGATGCAAGTGCTGCTGGTCACACTGACTGCCAAATCACATCCCAAATTTTGGACAAATTATAATAAATAAAAATTATTCTCTTTGCAGAGTTCTGAAGTGTTACAGGAGCGGTGAACAGCCATGGAAATTCTGTTCATTATATTTAACGTGATCAAAAATACTTTGCGTTATTGGTGTGATGTCATTCTCTAATTTATGTCATTGTTCCTCGTGGGCTGTGTTTGGAATAGATCTGAAAACAAGACATTGAGTACAGCATTGGATATCGAGAAGGATACCCAACTCCTTAAGTCTTTTGCTCTATTCAGTTAGTTCATAACTGGTCTGTACTTTCAGTTTATTTACCAAGCTGCATTTTTTAATTTCTTCATAGAGCAGGGGAGAAAAAACACAAACAAAAGCGTCTTTAATTAATCTACAAACGCGATGGAAATGTCACTAATTTTATAGACATCCACTACTCACTGTGTAAACATCGCCACCCCAAACCAGGCTAAATCAGCCTGTCTCGAGTTCCTAGTTCATTCATCCCTATTGTAGCATTCCCACCAGAATTTATTCTCCTGCCTCATCTACTAATTACAGAGAGCATCTTAAAGCAGCTCAGTGAGATCACGTTTATCCCAGTTCATCAAATGTGACAGCCACTTGGTCTGTGGTCTGATCCCATAAATGAAGTTAAAGAGCTCAGTACCAGAAAAAAATCGATGTCGTACAATGTCCAACCAACAGGTCATTCCTGAGCAGGGAATGAAGCATTGAACGCATTTTAATTTATTTTCAAGTTAGGGTCACTGCATATTTTAACCACGTCAATTTGATAGAGGATCAGAATAAGGATGTTCGGCCAATCCAGAGTTTAGATCAGAATGATGCTGGAAAAGCACAGCAGGTCAGGCAGCATCCGACGAGCAGGAAAATCGACATTTCGGGCTAAAGCCATTCTCCTGCCTCCTCCCCGTACGAAACAAGAGCCGATCTATCTCTGGCTTGAGTACACACAATGGCCTGGCCCCCACAGCCATCTGCAGCAACATGTTCCACAGACTCATCACCCTCTGGCTGAAGAAACCCTCCCCATCTCAGTTCTAAACGGTGCCCCTTTGACCCTGAGACTGTGCCCTTGGGTCCTAGTCTCGCCTACCAGTCAAACACCTATTCCACATTCACTCGACCTCAGTCTCTCAGTATTTTCTATGTTTCAATCAGATATCTCTCCAATATCCCCCCTCCACCCCAAACTTATCCTTGAAGCGGCTACCAGGCAAGGATTCAGCACTCTGAATGCCTCTCCAGCATGGTCAGGCAACAAACTATTTAACAAAGCTCACTGTCTATATATCTATCTTC